>NC_051079.1:45062890-45662890 GCF_004664715.2 Peromyscus leucopus | reverse complement strand
TTGTGGCAGTGGCCTAAACATGATGACCATATATAGCTAAGTGTAGCTAGTAAAGTCTAGAAGCCTCCCAAGTGTTCACCAAGGCCTTTTTACTGATAACAAACTGTCCAAATGTACTCAACAATGCACAGTTGAAGCTCAAGGCCCATGCAGGGAGGAAAGGGTGTCAGAGCCAGGGAGAGCAGGTTTGCTAAGTATATGCTTCATTTTCGGAGCTTCATTCCCATCTTTGAATTGGTATTATCTATTTTAAGGGTTTAAGGATTCTGATGAACATGAATGAAATAATTTACATTGCCCCAGAGACCTGGTAGGAATGTTATAAATGACAATCACTACCGGGGCACTACATAGCACTGGGTCGCTGAGACATGCCTCACCAACCAAGAAGCAGTAATGCAGCAAGGTTTAAAGACTGGGAAAAGCAGGACAGACAGGGGTCCATTGTGCTGGCTTTGTGGAGACAGACTACAAAATATGTCTGCTAAAACCTGTGTGCACATGCACGTGTGTGTGTGTGTGTGTGCATGTAAATATGTGTGTGTAAATAAATACGTATGCAATGTATATATCTAGGGAGAAATAGGTAGCAAATACCACAAAAAAAACTCAACTCAAGAGAATGAAGAAAAATGTTGGTGAAAAGAGCTAGAGCCAGAGGAAAATTGTTTTGGTTTGGAGTCAAGTATGTGACTGCTAAGTTATGACCCTTCCCAGCCAGGGCGGATGGTGGTCGAAGGTTTCAGATGTGATCCCAAGAACATGCTGACCTACATTCCAGATTTAGTGTATGTCTGTGGGAGATGATGGTAATTTTAAAACATGATAAGACTTGAGCTTCAACAGCAAATCTATTTGTTCATTTTCCATAAGAAATGTCTTACATGGCTCTGTTTACCTCTAAGTGGAGCAGACTCCAAAGAGGATGAAAGCTCCTGGCTCCTTAGAATCCCCACACATGACCCAGAGTCGCTGGTCCGTGAGGTCATGGACAGCACCCTAAGTTGAAAGATGCAGCTTGATTCTTTAGGGTCTACAGTGTTGCTTGGGAATCAGTGACAAACCCCACGTGGGAAATGTGTCCTGCTGAGACATGCTGCATGTGCAGAACCCAGCTGTAGTCTGCACTAGCATTCATCCCATTCATCCTCTGCTTTTGTTCTTGCTCTTCCCTGCCAGAGGCTCTATTTCTTCACAATGCATACACTTAACTGATGCTCTGTTTGAGAACAGCATCTTTGTGAAATTTAGTATTTAGTTGTTGTTGTTGTTGTTGTTGTTCAAAACAACATAAACAGTATTTTCCACCTCTGGAGCCTCCCATCTAATCTGTCACGTTTCCCCCTAGGTCATATTTTGTTCTCTCTCTCTCTCTCTCTCTCTCTCTCTCTCTCTCTCTCTCTCTCTCTCTCTCTCTTTCCCTCTCTTCTCTCTCTCCCTCTCTCTCCCCCTTTTTCCCACTTTAGATTACAAACTCCTCTGCATATAACAGAGAATTTGATTAATTATTCTAATTACCATTGCCAAGTAAATATGTCCCCATGTTGTAGATACCAACTACTCATCAAGCAAATGTGCCACTACAAAAAAATACCAAAAGAGACTTACATTTTAGATGCAAAAAAGGTAACAAAAATATATAGTCATCACTGACTTCTACTGTCTCACTCTAAGTCAGACCTAGGGGCAGAAACCACTCCAGGACCACGGCAACTGAGTCTTCAGTGTGGCCCTAATTCCACCAGCTTCTCTCTATAAGAGCCTGTTTTGATATTTATCATCTTTTCACTTGATCAGGTTTAACAAGACTGTCACTGTCAGAATGACAAAGGTCACCACAGTGGAGGTTATATTTGCCTCCTCATCAATTCATGTATGCAATAAATGTAGGATAAGCTTCTCACAAGTGCACAATAAGAATAAAGAAAAGCTTCCACTCAAGATAGCAAGAGAAGCAAGGCCCTGTGAGGTCAACACTGTGTCACATGACTCTGGCATGCCTAGAGTGCTCGGTTTGCTGAATGGAAATTCTACTTAAAGTGGCACTTTATAGAAAGTTCTGGGCAAAGCAGACTGGTAGTATACAAAAGACAAGAACACACAGGAAAGGATGACATGGTGACTTTGAAAAGAGTGTTATTGATAATTTTTGAGTAAAGTGTATGAAATGGAATAGGGATAACAGCTTTCTGCTGGCTAGACAATGTAAGAAATGGGAAAACAAATGTAGAGTAAGTTATTTGGTATGACATATCAGTTTTATCATTCTTTTGTTGGGAGACTCATTTGAAAATCTGATGACCACATGTCCAAATAGCTCCAGTAAAAGAAGAAGAAGGAGAAGGAGAAAGAGAAGATGAGAAGGAGAAAAGAAGGAGAAGGAGAAAGAAGAAGAGGAGGAGGCAGGGGAGGAGGAAGAGGAGGAGGTGGAGGGAGGAGGAAGAGATCATCCACTGTAGCCAGGTCTTTTTATGCTGTTTTGGCAAAGATCCTAAGGTAAATAGTACACACCCTCACAGTCCAAATTAAGGTTTATACCACTTACACAGGACTCACCCAAAGAGATTCTAAATCCTTACCTCACAATAGACCTTGAGGTTTTACAAAAGGTCGGGGAGATGGATATTATCACAATATTAGAGAATTGTGAGGGCTGGGTGTTTGCCTTACTATTCCACATGAAGGTGAGAAACAGAGTCAACGGGGGGAGGGGGGGCTACAGGAGATCCATTCAGAGGAGCCAGCTTCTTTCTCTTTGCTGATATATAAGGATACAACTGGCTGGAGACAGCAAAGTGGAAAGGATAGGGATGAACTTGGAGTCAACATTTCTTCAAAGGCAGATGAGTGTACCCTCCAGCTAAAGAGCACCATAGTAAAGGGACTCTACCCCAAAGTACTTACTGTCAGAAAAGACATCAATAAAAACAGATTCGGGTAAAGGTGGACTTGTGAGGACTGGGGGTTGAGATGGCTTTGAGGGAAGAGATGACATCGATGTTCCCAATGGTGTCAATATGTGCCAAGAAAATCCCAGTGTGTATGACAAATCTCAGCCAAAATCCCTTTCAATAGGGCCCTCTCTACTGCTCAGTCATGAAAAGGCCAGAGCCTCAGTTGATAAGGAGTGAAGAGATGCAAAGTAAGTTCAGAGGGTGCAGTGGGTCGTCAGTGTTTTAAGCAGTATAAAGGCAGATTGATGCTTTAAATCAGGGAAGAATTGGCAGCTTTGATTGTTACACTGGCCTGAACTGTTAAACAGATAGCAAATGCAGACATTGTAAGAAGAAACTTTACATGAAATAATTATGGCAAGGAGAGAAAAAAGGGCTGCTGTGATAGTGGATGGAGGCTGTTGATGGGGAATGCACAGACCATAGAACTACAAGCATTTAGAGAATTCCGTAAAGTGAGTTGCTACTTAATGGAAGAGGACACACAGCTATGAGGACCTGGTTTTGCCAAGTGAGATAAAAGAGTAGCATGAGGCCACTCATATTTGGTTGTACATTAGGGAAATCCCCAGTACTTGGAAGGTAAGTGTAAGAGGATGGAGAATGAATGACCATCCTGAGTTGTCTGGCCAGTTCAGGTCCATCCTATGTTGCATGAAATCTTGTCTCAAAAAGCATGATTGGTATCATGTGAGACTACATTGAAGAGTGTTTTCCTAGAAGCTTGCCTACTCTCAGGAAGATTTGCATGTGGCCCAGGATGAAAATGAGTCAAAATTCAAGACAGAAAGAAAAAGAAATGTAACTAGAATTTGATTAATAGGGATTATGTTCCAATTAGAAGTAGAGTTGTTCATTTGTGGAGCATATAGTGAATTTTGCTTCAGTACCACGGGTTAGCACAGAGCAACTGTGAATCTTGCCTAAGTTATGGGAAGGCTAGCCATTTGCAGGATTTTACACACAGGAGCACAAAGAACTGAAGGAAACATCTTAAAGCTTTTGTTTTCCAGTAGCAGAAGGCTGTGGTAGAAGTTCACCGTCAAGATGTCATAAATCCCAAAGGTCGGAGCTGGGTTTGCAAAACATTGGAAATTCTACACAAGACACCAAAATATCATCCTCGAGCAAGAAAAACTAGCTCCCTGGATATACTTGAAAGAATGGTGGCTCATTAAAGCCCTAAAAATCCAACTCATTTAATATTACAGCTACACATATAAGCATAGTAACTGTACAATGTGAGAGCTTCTCTGAGCCCAGACTAAGTGAGGACTCCGTAAGGAAAAGTTCTTGGGAGTGTTACAAGAGAGGAAGAGGGAAGCTTCTCTGGGCATTTTTGTTGATTGTCTGAGTCACACAACTAAGATGGATTCTCTCTGAGCTCCCAAGAGAAAAGTGTGTGTGTGTGTGTGTGTGTGTGTGTGTGTGTGTGTGTGTGTGTTAGAATAGGAAAGAAATGAGAGGTATGAAATACAATCAGAGAGAGGAATTCATAAGAAAGGGGAATTCTTAACTGCCCAAAAAGCTATGGGAAATTAGAGGAAATGGCTTGATATTTCCCCTGGAAACATCTAGGGGACATGATAAATGGACAGCATAAAGCTGATTGAGTCTATTGTGAAATTAAAAAATGAAGACAGAAAGGGGCTGGGGAATTCCAGTGATGGAGAGAGCAATCACAAGTGGGCAGATAAGACTCAAGAGGTCCCATAAGTCTGCAGCAGGTGGCACAGGAAGAGAAGATGGGGACATAAGAACGTGCCAAGCCATGAATGCCAGACACTAGGAGGGTTGTAGCAGTGGACAGAAGAAAAAGCCCCGGAAAATACTTGACAGGCAAATGACAGCATCAGGTCTGCACTTTAAGAAAAAGAACTGGCATTAATTTGTAAAGAGAACTGAAGGGAGAAGGCTGGGCTGAGATAGTTGCTACCATATATGGCCTTTTAGCATCCAACTGCATTTCATAAATAAGTTTGCAATAATGATCACTGAATCAAATCAATACAAAAGCTGCAAAAGGAATATAGCAAATATGAGATCCCTTCCTATGACTCTGTAGTAAAATTTTGTCACTAAAACATGTCAGTAAAAAATAAAAAAAAAAAAAATGAGCCAGGCAGTGGTGGCACACGCCTTTAATCCCATCACTCAAGAGGCAGAGCCAGGTGGATCTCTGTGAGTTTGAGGCCAGCCTGGTCTACAGAGCGTGATCCAGGACAGGCATCAAAACTACACAGAGAAACACTGTCTCGAAAAAATGAGGTAAAATATGGAGTTTACTACCCTGCCACTGAGTAGAGACTTGGTAAAGTTGAGGCATCTTGAAAAAATTGTCACATTAATATTCATTCCTGTCTTTTTGTCAGAATCTACATATACATTTTTTATTTAAAAAACTTTCAGATATATTATACAGTAAGCACAATAAAATACAATTAAAAGTGTTTTTGTGTCTGTAACTCACACCCACACTGTTTTCTCCTGCTGAGTGCTCAGAGTACAGGCATGTGCCAACATGCCCAGCAAGACCATGTAAATGCTTCTAATGTCTTTGGAATTTATGCCAACACAAGACTTCTTTGAGAACTATTTTATTACTGACATTGTTCAATGGAATAAATTTGGGATATAATGATGAGTAAAATATCTTTTATTCTTTGTTATTGCTCTGTCTAAATTCCCTATAATTTAAAATGGCCTACTTTTATCTGTAATCTGAGTGATGTGTTTTACAATCTTGCCTGTGAATCTTCCAGAGAGAAAGGATGATAAGATAGTAACTGATATGTCATAAGTATAGATACTGTCCCAAACAGAATGTCATAATTATTACTAATAAGCTTTTGAAGAAATAATTATTTCAATAATTTTGGATGATGGATATTAAGATTAGTTGTCAAAGATTACATAACAAAATAAGTGCTAAATTGGAATTCAAACAGAGCATTCTATCTAATGCATATACCATCTTTATACTAGCATGCGGCTTCTGGATGAGGATGGAAGGAGGCTGGGAAGGCCTAGGTGACACTTAACTGGGCTTAGGTTTTGACAGCATTAGAATGGTGAGAAAAAGCAGAGTTGGGAGGGTAATATTCCAAAACCAAAATTGACCAAATCTGACAACATATTGGGCAGGAATAAGGGAGATGATGAAATCCAAGTTTAAAAGCCTAGAAGAAACTGAGCCAGTGATTTTTAGAAACCAATAACTAGCAGCTGCCAAAACCTATCCGAAATTACAAGACTAAGAATTCTCTACCTCCCGGGACTCCTGTGAGAGCAAGACCTGCACATGCAGAGTGAATGTGTTGATCAGGTGCTTATAATTCACAGTTAGGTGCACTCTCTAGAAACAATAGATGTTCATACACTGCCTTCTAGAATGGAAAACCTAGCCAAATAACTTTTGCATTGCTGAGTATAAAATGCGAGGTTAGAGGCATAGGTGAATTGCTCAGGTAGGCTGAAAAGAGAGATAGGTATCTATGAGAGCACAGAAATGGTGTGGCAAATATGTGTGTGTAGTCTGCACACATGTGTGGGTTACACATACTTATATAAATGGGGAAGCCAGAGGAAGTGGAGGTCACATGACACACTCTATAACTCTCCATCTTAATCCCCTGAGCCTGAGTCTTTCACTAAACCTGTACCTAAGTGGATGACCAGCAAGTCCCAGAGATCTTCCTGTCTCTGCTTCCTGCCCCTAACAACAGAGTTGCAGGAGTATGCATGAGAACTCCTGGCTTATTGCATGGGTTCTGGAGATATGGATTCAGGACCTAATGGCTATACAGCAATCTCTGCTACCCACTGAGCAACCTCCCCAGCCTAACTGTATTTTTTTTAATGTATCTCTTCTAAATAAAGAATAAAAATGGTCTTTTCAGTGTAATGACTTGGAGTGTCTGTTAATTTTCTAAGCACAACTCCATTGATAAGATAGTATTACTGGAGAAATAAATTAGAAACAAGATTTATTAATTGATAGATGAAAGAAAATAGAGGAATAGATGGGTAGATGGATGATGGATGGATGAACAGATGGATAGACAGAGATGATAGATAGATAGATAGATAGATAGATAGATAGATAGATAGATAGATAGATAATAGATAGATAGATAGACAGACAGAAGAACAGACAGACAGACAGGTAATAGTTAAAAATGAAAGAGGTTTGAAGAGGTTTGCCAGGTTCAATCACACACTTATGCATGAAGACTCACAGGCAATTCAAGGCCAGTTTCCTAGCACTTGGATCAACAGCGTTCTCCCAGGCAACTACTCCCAGGTTCTTAGTGACATTTGTGTTCTTTCCTGATTGGGGGGATCTAGTCTCTTTCCCTTCCATCTGTTGATCTCACTATTCTTTGCTGATAAAAGCAGAGTAGGTTATTTTTGTTTTAGCAGTAAAGCCCCAATGGTCTTCTCATGGAGTCCCTTGGGACATCAACAGGAAGAGTAATGCAGTGAGGTCAGCAGCCACTATGGGGCAGCAGGGGGCTATGCCCATAAGCCTCTGAGTACCACTGGGTGTCACAGTCCTAGGACTGACATTCACCCAATACTGATTCATTATTTAAAAGAACACCCTTTCTGTGACCAGCTCTTCAGTGAAAAGTCATTTTGTGGCCTCTGAAATCTATATGAAACATATTTTCTATATCTAAAGATATAGAAAGTTTAAATGGCTCATGTCTTAGTCCAAAATTATATGCCAATATGGCTACATAGTTTTATGTCAATAATAGGTAGATTCTCGGGATAACTGAAGTACTGAAAAATGAGGGCCTTCTCACAGCTTAGCTGTCACTGTGTCAGTCACCTGTCTCACTGCTGTGACAAATTACCTGACAAAAGCCACTTAAGGAAGAGAAGGTTTATTTTGGCTCCCAGGCAGGGAAGCCATTGATGGCAGGAGCTTGAGGCAGCTGATCACATGGCAGCTGCAGTGAGGAAGCGGAGAGACATGTACACTAGGGCTTTGCTTGCTCTCTCAAGTTTATTTCATCTGGGGCTGTAGTCTGTGGAATGATTACACCCCATCTAGAAAGTTCTTAGTAGACATGCCCAGAGGGTTAACTTGTGGGTGATTCTAGATCCTGTCAAGTTGACAGTCAACGGTAGCCATTCCTGTTACTAAGAGCTAACATTCGCTGAGGTACTGTGCATGCCATATTGGGGCATCTCACATACAATCACTTAATCTTTGTGACTTTCTAGGGTAGATTTGATTATCAAGCCCCTTTTCAGATAAGAAAACTAATGAGAGTGGACATTTCAAACATCACACAGATCCCATACATTGAACCATCATTTTTTATTTTTTTTATTTTTATTTATTTTTTTATTTTTTGTCACAAAATCAGAGGCAGGTTCTCATGATCATACGGTCCTACTGTAAAAGCTGAAACATAACTCCTCTATTGCACCATGAAAGCCCAGGGCTATTAGGGGGATGTGACTGGCTACAAAAACCACCAGGTCAGAGAAGACCCAGGGAACAAGAAGGACAAGGCAGAATAAAACTCTTGGAAAGGGTTAAGGATCCCAGAAGGCTGTAATAGCAGGTTTGTAATCAAGGGCCACTATAAAGAAACAGCAGTGGGGGCAGGGGTGGGGTGGGAGATAATCTCAGTCATGCTAAGAGTGCAGTCTTTAGTTTAGAGCTATGTCAAGCCACCCAGAAGGCCGTGTTTAAACTTTGCTCCATTTCAGAATGAACATGGTATTTTCTTTTTCTCTCAAGCCAGAAAGCTGAGCACCTATTGAAGCAATTGATTCAACAGTATCCATATGAAAAGTTGGAATGAGTTTTTGCTAAGTCTATTTTTCCATCATAAAATAAAATAAAAATTAGCCCTACTATTTAAGCAGCAAAAAGCGTTTGAACTCACCTCCCGGGTAAAAACCACAACATTCTTCAATTTTACTTTCTGGTAGGTCAATAAATCTGGCCTTTAAAAAGGAAAAAGTAAGAATTAAAAGAAGGAAGAAATATTCCGCTTAACTGTGTTACTCCAAGGATCCCTGATTTCCCTTGCCCATGAGGAAAGGCGATCCATTTAGGCTATTAGGTTCTCTCTCGTCCATGTCTCTGGGTATAACTTGGTCTTTAGGGGTGCAGAATAAAGATGCTTGAGAGCAAGTGTCTGTAATATTTTTCCAAGCAGGAAAGCCCAAGCTTAAGGTTTGGAAGAACTAAATGAAATGGGGTTGGCAAGCATCGCCATGGCAAGTTGCTGCGATGTGGAAAAGGGAATTTTATTTTTGCATGTGCTATATCCTTTAACCACTCGTTCCTGAGCCCTAATTGATTAATTAAAATCAATGAAAGGCCAGGCCTTTAGGGAACAAAGAACAAGAAATTCTCCTCGAGTGTTTAACCTGGAAAGAAAGACGTGGTGATTTCTTTTTAAATTCTGTTTTGGTGAAGTGTGACTTCCCTTCTACAAGAAAACGTTGGAAAGAAAGAAAATGTAAAGGTCTCCATATTCCTCTAATAAACACCAATGCTGCAAAATGCCTCTCTCCTGGAGGATGAGCTGACAGCAAAGGAGACGTCCACCACAGGAGACAGGGGTCAGGGGTTTGGTGGGGGCTGGGTAAACATCACTCAAGGAAATGGTCTTAGCTTTTAACATGTGTTTACTTCAAGAGTAGCAGATAATAATTGCAATATGGGTAATTCCCATTAACTGCGAAGACTTCTGGGAAGCAGTTTTAGAAGGAAGTGGCCAAGCAGAATCAAGTTGACTTTTCCTTTTAGTCACGTCTAGGAGCCATGTCTACACACTTAGTCCCATCATCTGCACTTCATAGTCATCTTCTGACATAAGCATTGATTCTCACTTGATCTTAATGGAAAAATAAATGGACTTGTTGGTTCCTTGGCTTTTCCTAAATCCAACCTGGCCCACAGTGGCTAGAAGTCTTCTCTCTGCCTTGTTTTCGCCCCTCACTGATGTTTTCAAAAAGGAAATCACAGCATGCTATCATCTCTTCCAGTTTGTTCTGGACCCTCAATTTAGGCACAAAGACATTTTGTTGATGACTGGGATTGCAAAGAATACAAATCCTTACTTTTTCTGATGTCAATCATTTAAGATGTTGGGATGATTTTGTTAGCAGAAAATACTCATGGAGTTTGTCGAACATCGACATTATTCAAGTGAGATTCACAGATTGGTTCTCACTTCAGCTGAAATAAAACCAAAACTCTAACCCCTTGGAAAAATAATAATAGTATCACTTTTGTGTGTATGCTAATTTCAAGCACACGATACAATTAAAAAATAAATCAGCAACAGTTTAACTATGAGAAAAAAACAACAAAAACGAGTATACAGAAAAAAGCTTAAGAATTTCATGATTCCTGTAAAAAGTTCTATGTAAAAATATTACCACCCACCATCTTCTTTTTATTACTCATTTTCTTTTTTCTTCTACTAACTGGAGCACAGTTTTTGAAAGAATTTTTGGCATCTCTAGATGATGAATTGTGTAAATTATTGTTGGATCAAAATTCCTTTGAAATAACTGCAGGTGTTCAAGATCCTGTCAGAATGAGTGGATTTTAAGTACCATGAAGATGCTGACACCCAGCCTTTTCTCAGGCTTCTCTGAGGTAGAGCTCCTGTTGGAAGTGGCTTTGTTTAAAATTGGAGACATATGGAACACTCTCCAGTCAAGAGTGGAACAAGGCTTTCCAGTTGGCAAAGAGTTTCGCTCTGACTGCTTCTGATTCAAGTCCATATTAGGGTCTTTTTTCTGGTGCGTATTTTCTCCTTCATTTCCTCCTCACCCACTGCTGAATGCTGCAAGAGGGTATCTCATTGCTTGGCTGCTAACCGAAGCTTCTTAGAAACATAATATAGTTAAACATAGTGACATTAGTTACAAGGTGATCTATGTTGGCTGGGCAAGTCATTTATATCTACAATTTATTTTATGAGTCTGCTATAGGAAATCGGTTCAAAGATTATATTTCTTTATTGGTATGAAAAGTAAAACCTAGCCAGCAACATTGCCTATTGAAAGTGTGCATGAATGAAAGCATCCTATGTTTTCAGAAGAAGGGAACTAAATACATCGTAAGTTATGTGCCACATGTTAAAAATGTATTCCATGTATCACTGAATTATATTTTTTATAGACAGGGTCTTTCTATGTAGCTTGAACTGTTCTCAAATTCATCGATTTAGGTAGTATTTCTGCCCTAGCCTTTCGTGTTTCTGGGACCACAGGTCCATGCCCAGCTTTATCAAATTCTTACATAGTAGAAGACAATTATTGCATTATCTTTCATAACATCCATTAGGTAAGTTAACTTCAGAAAATATGACTACATTATTCAATGTCAAAGCAAATAATGAGTGAAAATGTTTCTAGTTGATTTCTGCCACTGGCCATTTTGTTTAAATTTTCCATTTTATTTAATTTCTTTAATATGATCTATGTTAGGCTTTGGAATTGGCTCTTTTGTACCTAAGTTGAATAACAGTTGCTAGTGTCCACCTATTTTTTAACTATCTGTTTATTTATTATTTACAGAGGGGTAGATATGACTGCCGAGATTCAGGGGACAGCTGCAATAGTTCTCTCCTACCTGTGGGGTCTGGGGCTGGAACTTGAGTTGTCCGGTTTTGTGGTGCAAGTACCTTCATCCTCTGAACCTTTTCACCAGCCCAGTGTTCAACTATTACCAGGCAATAATTATGTTGCACCAAATAAGGCTCATTTTCTACTTTCACAATTTATTTGTGAAATTGTTTCCATTTGTTTTCATAGATGTAAAACTTAAAAACTATAGCTATCTTGGTCATACCCTACTGATTTTTATAAATATTATCTCTATTATTATTTCATTCCACACATTTTCTATTCTTGATTCCTTTACTCACAGTTGTAAAAAGAAATCCCCAAACAATTAAAAAGAAGAAAAAAAGAAAGATGAGAATGTGGTTTTAAAAAAAGAGAAACTAAATAAACGGTCCATTTTTTTTAAGAAAAACTGTTTTTAATTAACAAAATCAACACTTTGTTTTTGTTAAAAACGTAAATATGTTTTTATGTATTTCTGAAATTACACTGTGGTAAAATAGCCATTTCATAATACAAGTACATTAATATATGAGATTTCCCTTATGAACCTAACATACAACTAATTTTTATAAACATCTCACATGGACCTTAGAGAATGTATAAATTCTAATTCTTATGTATAGGGTCATGTTGTTAATTGGGTTATTTTAAATTGTCTATAATGCAATACAAATTATTATTGATATTTAAGATACTGAGAGATAAGTATATTTATTTGTTTCCAAGCCAAAGTGTATCTATCTTTTTAAAGATTCTTTTCATAAAGAATCTGATATTCCAGGCAGAATATGGCAGACAACCATGAGAAGTATGCAGGAACTTTTAAACTCCCTTCTATGGACTACCAAAATCAGAAAAATATTATAGAACCCAGTGAAGCCTTTTCTTGATGCTTTGAACATTACAGTGTCTGTCTGTGTGTGTGTGTGTGTGTGTGTGTGTGTGTGTGTGTGTGTTTACATGTTTGTGTATGTCTGTCTGTCTCTGTGTGTGCTATATTATGTCTGTGTGTGTGTGTGTGTGTGTGTGTGAGTGTGTGTCTGTTTGTCTGTGTGTGTCTGTGTATGTGTGCTTGAGTACAGGTGCCCATGGAGATCAGAAACATTAGATACCTTGGAGCCAGAGTTACAGACACAGACAATGTAGGTATGTGGCAATACCTGCCATAGGTGGTGGGAACCAAACTCATGTCCTCTAGAAGGGCATTAAGTGCTTCATCTTAAGACACAAAATATAAAATGAAGTTTTTCTGAGTTTAAAGATGAGTAAGAGGTCAACTGTACAGCAACACACACCAAACAAAGGCAATCTTAAGTAGAGTGGAACTGGCCACCCTGATTTTCATCTACTAGATTGGTAAACACTTTGAAAACAGCAGGAAGAAAGACAGACAGTTGTGGAGAGGGATGCTGACAGAAGCTAACATGCCTCACTCTAAGGTACTTGATTCTCATTTTTTTTACCTTTTGATGGAATTGCTGGGTTATGCCTTCTACTGGCCATACTCACGGGTTCTCACAGATACAGGATATGAATGGCAACATTTTAAGGTACCAGCCATAATGAAGAAAGAGGAAAAAAAATATTTGGAACACACAGTTGCTAGTTTATAACTTTAGGGCTTTGTGCATGTGTGTGTATTTAGGGGGTGTGTTTTTAGAACACAGTGAAATTCAGAAAATGGTTCATACAGTCCTTCATGACAATGGTCCTTGATGTTGATGAGTAAATGTTGTTTTACTGTTTTATCAATATTTGGGGTGGGAGGTGATGTTTTAGAGATAGGTTTCATGTGTCCCAGGCTGGCTTTGAACTTACTATGTAACCAAGAACAGACTTGAACTGCTAATCCTCCCATCTCTATCTCCTCCCAAATGCTGGGGTGTGCCACCATGCCTAATTTTACAGGTTGCTGGGAATATGATTGCAGGGCTTCACACATGCTAGGCAAGTACTCTACAGACTGAGCTGTGTATCCATCCCTGTAACTGCTGTTTGAAGTTAAGACAGAAATGTTCTCATTGGCAAGTCTGTACTTTGCCCATGTGTATTACCAGCTTGGGCTAGAAGAGCTTCACATTTGCGATTTACAAAATTCCAAACTACCGTGTGAAGTAAGATCTGCACAAGCATTGGACCTACTCCAGCTTGACGATCAAAGAAGGACTTCTAGACGGTTTGACATTTGGATCCGGTCTGAAAGATTAAACTCACATGGCATAGTCTCTGCCTCTGTCTTGTCTCTTTCTTTGTCTGTCTGTGTCTGTGTCTCTGTCTTTCTCTCTTTCCTCCCTCTCTCTCACACACAGATACACACAAATAAAAATAAAATAAATCTTAAATAAGAAAGATCATTCTCCATCAGAATAGTATCAGAGATCAAGATAACTATAGCCTAGGAATTTATTCAGAATGTTATTTTTATATAACACTCAAGATGAAGGTAGGGCCTGGTGCACAGAAAGAGATAAATCAATCCAAATACGATTGCTGAGATGTCGAATTCATAGACCATGCAAGTGAAGAGCTAGCTGGGCCCATGCTCCATAGGTCTAAAATAAGCAACAAGACCTGACTGGGGAAGATGTTGAGCTTGTAGGTGTTGAGCCTGATGTCCAGCCATCTATAAGCAGTGGGTAATGTTCTAATCATTATATCTATTTGAATCAGGTTTCAATCTACAGAATGTCTACTTAAAAGACTTCTTACCTATATATAAGTGCTTTTTTATTCTCTAGCATTTCTAAAACTAGGCAAATTTTCAAGTTGTCCTTTATTTACACTCTTTTGGTGACAGTTGTTTATAGATTTCCTCTCGATGGAGAGATTTGTCTATACCCACAGAAAGTAAACATTCTTCCATTTATTAACAATGGACTGCACACTAATGGGAAGTAGACAGAAGCACTGATTGCTAACAATGTAACAAAATCATAATTGAAAATGCCACTAGACTTAACCTTTTCAGAAGTCACAACACGTAGCATTATTTGAGAACTGAGAACATTTGGGAAACCATTTTCATACACACATAGCCATTTCTTCTAACTAGTGAGTCAAAAGCAAGATAAACAGCAAGAAAAGCATGGGGCATTTGGAACTGATTTGAATTTTCAGCATAGCCTTTCTGAGAGGGTCTCACACTTCCAGCAGAAATTCTGTTGCGTGGACTGTTTAAATTACTTTGTAAGTTAAGTTTATAGTAGAGGATACACTCAAGAGAGTTGGCTGTCAGAAGGGATGGAAACTCGATTCCAGGACATTTCTTGAAACGACATTTAAATTTTTTATTAATGTGTACAAGTTCTCTGGGGAAAATAAAATACTTCTCTTTCACCCTTACTGATTCCCTGTAGGTAATAGGGGATCTTTTATCTACATTTCAGCAAGATGATATCATTGGTACATTTATTCTATCTTACACTCTGGCAAAATGTTTATTTATATATGTCTAGGAATGTCTTCATACAAATAAGAAATTTCATATTTTATACAAACTGATAGTTCATGGAAATCCTCTTATATAAAAATTTCCTTTAACATCTATAAAACATGTTGACATTGTGTCAAATCATCAGAATTAAAAAGTACTGACAGTGTTGGTTGGTTCTGAGGTGAATACATCAAATGAAGCAAAACATTTATAACTGCTCTCATTTATTTGTATTTTGTCTAAAATTTATGGTAACTCCTCCCTCTCCAACAGCCAGCTAGATCAGGCAAGGAAAGAGGAACAGAGCTGTAAGGCAGAGCACTGCAGCATGTAATCACAGAGTTGCTAGATAGGAAGTGTTTTTTCTGTTTTTGTTTCTTTTGGACTGGGTTTTGAGTTTTGCAAGAGCAGCTAATGTATTTATTAACTACATCTACATACAGAATGATTTGTATATTATATCTTTGATGTTGTATGCTAGACCTATAGGGTTGCTAGTTGGATGTATGTGCCTCTTTTAGCCTCACTAATTTCTACCCATTTCTTCTCCTCACTCACATGGATAGTTGTGTGTGTTTTTTTTTTTTTAATTTCTGTAGAGTTGAATTTTTTTGTCTACATGTAAGCGATATTATGGAAATATCTTTTTTTTCTGGCTTACGTCATCTAGCGTAAGATTGTTGTAAACAGCAAGAACTCATTTTTCAGGGCTGATTAATATTCTATTGTGTACACATACCAGGATTTTGTCACCTGTTTATTCACTCAGGTTGTGAACAATGATGCAGTGAATATGGAAATACACACATCTTTATGTGGTACTGACCTCACTTTCTTTGGGTTATATCCTGATTAGTTCTATTTTTAATTTCTTTAAAAATCTCTACACTATTTCCCAAAAAATGCCTCTAAATTTATCTACTTTTTGAGACAAAGTCTTGTATAGTACAGGCTGAATTATAACTGCTATTTAGCCAAGGATAACTTTAAGTTACTAATTTTCATTTGTCCAGCACCTAACTGCTGGGGTTACAGATATGAGCTACCATACTTCTGTCCCCAAATCCAGGACTTCATGAACAGTAGGTAGGCATTCTACTCAATGAGCTTCATCCCCAGCTCACACAAATAGTTTTCATGTAGGCTAAGAAAATAAAGAGATTTTACTAAAAATTTTTAAAAAAAAAAACTTGATTGGTTGCTGAATTTTATTGTATGTCCCTGGATGTTGACATGGTTTGACTTTTTTCCTTAACCCTGTTAAAGTGATGAGTTACACTGCTGTGTAACCTAGTGGGAACACCATTGGTGATGACAGCTGTTCCCTTTTTATGTTATCAGTCATAGTTTGCTTCCACCAAGAGTATTTAAATCTACATTCATTGTGATTATTTGTCCGAAGTTTCCCATTCTTTAACTATCTGGTTTAATATCATATATATGCTATATATTGTATATGATATATATTATATATGTGTGATATGTATGGACAGTTTAGCCCATTTGGTGTTACTTGTCTTTATATGTGTTAGGGCTGACCATTGGGATTGAATAGGCAACTGGAGGGTCCATTGCTGGGGGAGACTTGTTCTTCCTCTCTCAACAGTTATTAATTGACTGTAGCTTTTTAAATCAGGTATGTGGCCTCGTGAGATTGACTCCATCAACATTGCCATGTCAGTTGTCATAATTCAGGTCTTATTTAGATGACCATATTGTTGAGATTTCATGGGTGCAGCTCCCTCATTCTATACTCTGTGTAGGACACCATCTCAGGCAAGATATCCCAGTTATCTAGCTCCTATAATCTTTCTGTTTCCTCTTCTGCAACCTTCCTTGAGCCTTAGAAAAATATAAACTGGTCAAAATACAGAAGAAAACTGACTGTGAGTCACCTAAACCTAATCAATATTTCATCTCCCTTTATTGTTTAGTCTAACAGCTGTATTGATGATAGCAAAGAATTAGCTTTGAATTCCACTCATTTTTCTTGTTTCTTCATTTCTATTTCACCAGCTTTCTTGTCATTTTCTCTCTTTAGCATCTTTAGGCACAGATTTTTCCTTTTTTGTGCTTAAGAAGGATGCTTTGATCAATTATTTTAGGTGTTTTTCTTTACTAAGACAAACATTTGAAGTGGTTTTTCTGCCTATCTTTAGACACAATGCATACATTTTTGTATTTCTTATTTTTATTAAGCTCAAAATAATTTATTATTTCCTTCATGATTTTCTTTGTTCAATAGGCAAAAGGAATGTTGCTTATTTTCCAAGTACTTGGCAATTATTTTTCAAACATTTTTTGTTATTGACATCTATTTCAGTTCCACTCAAATTCTATATATTATTGAAATCCTTTTCAGCTTGTCTCAGATTGTTTTAAAATGTAACATGTTGGCAATCTGCAAGTGTTCAAGTTGCTCTTGACCATGTGACCTGCTGTCATGAGTTGGAGTGCTTTATAAACATGTGACATGCTATCATGAGGTGGAATAATTCATAAAAATGTTACCAATATTAGTAACACGGTCTGATGTTCTATATGATCTTTTTGTCTCCAATCAATTCTTGAGAAAAATTACTTTTTACAAGTAAAACTCTACTATTCCTTTAGCTATGTGCTCTATTTGCCTCATGTATATTGAAGCTCTGATATGAAGCACATAAGCGGTTGAGGTTTTCTCTCTCCTCTTTGCCTTGTGAAATGATTGTCTTAATAAAAATAAGTCCTCATGATTTAATGGTCACAGACCAAGGCATAGAATATGTGAAGGTAGAAAAGTTGGTGGCAGAATGAGAAAGACAATTGTCAGCCACCGAGCAATGAGAAAACACTGTGTAAAGAGACGACGACGACGAGTTCAGAGGTGACTGTGGCAGACCTAAATGGAACCAAGACCAAATGTAAAGTAGATGAAAAATCAGAATGGAAGAGTGTACTTTTTTTTCAGAGCCCCTACTTAAAAGAAGGTCAGAAAACTGGCAATAAAATATAACATTGGGGAAGTTTTATTGATAAGTCTAATGTGATGGTTAGCTTTAATTGTCAACTTGACAGAAAATAGGATCACTTGGGAAGAGAGCCTCAATGAGGGATTTTCTACTCTGGATTGGTCTGTTAGCATGTCTATGGGTGATTGTTTTAAGTTAATTGACTCAACCCACCAAGGGTGGTATAATTCCCTAAGCCTGTGGTCCTGGGTTACCTAAGAGTGAAGGAAAGGAGCTGAGCACATCCATCAAGTAAGCATGCATCTACTAACTCTGTCTGCTCCCAACTGGGGATGGGATGTTTTAGGTTTCTGGTGCCATGAGTTATTTGCAATGGTAGATCATAACGTGGAATTATAATCTAAAATAAACCTTTTCTTCCCTAAGTTGATGTTTTATCACAATGGAAATGAAACAAGAATAGCTAACATTAGCACTGTGGTAGTGGGTGAGCACATACAGATACAAAAGTAAAGAGAGGGAGGTCAATGGCTTGAACAATTGATTGAGAGTCAGGTTATATGATGGGAAATTTTTTTATCCAAATTATGAGTAGAAATAAGAGAGAAATCTGCAAGTTCAGGAGAAAGGAGCAACCAAAATCGCAGAGAGAAAACAGTCTGATACTTTGATAGAACAAGCATGTAGTAGTATGTAGTATAATGCCAATTATCAATGGACATGATTTATAAAACAGCATCTTAAATTTCAAGTATGATAATTTCTGTGTATCCTGAAACACTATTTAACTTAATTTTCTCTCCAGTTTTATGTATG
Source organism: Peromyscus leucopus (assembly GCF_004664715.2). Lineage (NCBI taxonomy): Eukaryota > Metazoa > Chordata > Mammalia > Rodentia > Cricetidae > Peromyscus > Peromyscus leucopus. The sequence continues at coordinate 45,644,120 of NC_051079.1, read as the reverse complement.
GAAGAAACATTAACTACTTTTGACGTATCTGGCTTATCACAGAAACACTCTTGATTTTCCAATTATTTTCTTTTTGTTTCATTGCTCCCTCCTAGTGAAGCATTCTGCTTCACTACACAAGAATGCTGTTTCCTCATTATGTTAGTACATGTAAGATGAGGAAAATACATTTTCTGAGTAGCATTCTGAATATAAATATGACAGAATAGCTTCTTTGTGGATCTAACACAATATGACTCAAATGTAAAGAAACATTTCAAATGATAATAAAACATTGTTAGTATAAATAATATCAAGCTGTACATTTCTCTTATACACATGTCAATGTGTAGTTTTCTGTATATTATACAGGTTTTTTCCAGAGGCCTTAGTGATGTACCTGACTATGCAGAGTGGTGGGTGCACCCTTTGGCACACACTAAAATACTGTTCCAAGAGGGTTCTTCCTTACATTAAGCTACAGATAAGATTAAGTACCTGGTACAAATCCAGCACCATTGTTCCAAGAGACTCTATATACCTATATCTGTGGACACATGTATCTCGTCAGACTTAAATGAACATAACCTTTTGTAATTTGAAGTTAAGGCTGAAAGAAAAATAAAGGACAACATCTGGGCAGTGTTGTCCCATGCTTTAAAAATATGCATGTTTGTATGGGATTAGGAATCAAGTCTTGACGCCAGCATGCAATAAATGGATGATCATAGCCAAGTTAGTCAACTCTTACTTTAAATACATTTAAATGTAAAAGGAAGTTGGAGTAAGAGAAAGAAAGTAGACAGAAACTCAAGTATATGGTCAATGCAAGTCATGTCCATAATGATTACTTTAACTATCATTGAGGAAACTTCAAATGAATCAATTTCAAAAACATGCCAATTTTTGACTTACAACTTTGATTTTTGTGTCAAACCTGTAAGGTTCCTATAAAAAATATCACAGAAAATCATTCTCCAAAGCTAACATCTAATCACTGAGTTTGATACAAATGAAAGACATTACTTTTCAGGATATACAGTTCTGAGAGCTCAGCTCTGATGGGCATGACTTCCAAGGTGTCCTTCAAACGGCCAAGTATCAGAACACCACGTGTCAGCCAGCACAAGTCATTTTAGGTATTTGATATATCTCATAGTAGCATACACTTTACAGGTTGTCCCAATGTTGGTGACTCCGAGAAGCATAACTGAAAATCTAATCAACATCGCTGAGGGCCGGAGGAGTGTACATGTGTTCCTCAAGCAAGGAGAATAATTTGGATAGTTTTGTTTGAGCACATTCACACACACGTGTGCATGAGTGTGTATATCTATATGTGTGTATGTGTGTGTGTGTGTGTGTGTGTGTGTGTGTGTGTGTCTGTATTCATCTTCACATGTACATGTTCATGTATGTGAAGGGCCAGAGGCTGATGTGAGGAATCATCCTTGATTGCTTTCTACTTTATTTGTTGAAGCAGCTTCTCTTGGGCCTACACATTCAGCTATTCTAGTTAGCCAGATTAACAGCAGGGATTCTCTGTCTTCAGCACATGAACACTGGGATGACAACTGTCTGTCATCCAGTTTTTTTTTTTCAGGTTCTGGGGATCTAAAATCTTGTCCTTATCTTGCTTGACAAGTGCTCTGTCTACCGGGCCATTGCTACAGCCCTAACTGTCATAATTTTATACATTTATCTAAGTTACCTCTGTTTTAATAATCACAATTAATGTTTTGATATTTACAATACATAGACTAACTATAGGTCTTAAATTGTACTATAAGGTAGTCAGGCAGTGGTGGCGCATGCTTTTAATCCCAGCACTCAGGAGGCAGAACCAGGCAGATCTCTGTGAGTTTGAGGCCAGCCTGGGCTACAGAGTGAGTTCCAGGGAAGGCACAAAGCTAAACAGAGAAACCCTGTCTTGAAAAAAAAATTGTACTATAAGGTGACAAATTTTGCTCTCATCTTAAGGGTGTTTATTTGACTGATATAGACATATTTGGCCTCTTAAAATAGCTCTTTTCTTTCAAATTCCTGTGTTCTCAGGCACAGCCTCACTAAACAGGGTAAGGTTTTAATTTGAATTTCTTTGTCTTTCTCCTATTTCAACCAAAGAGAAGTATCCTCAGGCTGTGTGCTGACCTCAGGACACAAGTCTAGACAACACACTAAAAATTCCCTTTCAAAGGTGCCATGAATAGAATCCAAAATATCATCCCTTGAATGGATTAGACCATTTATTTTGCCAAAAATCTTTCTATGTGTGGTTGCACCCAAAGCAGGTGCCTCTATGGAAAATATATCCAGGATCATGTCTGTCTCGTTTCACTTTGAGCAAAGGCAACTTTTAATTTAAAAACTACAAGCTCAATGACCCTAAGATGTTTTACTGACATAGTAACACAAACGGTTTCCTACTGAAGTTACCAGAAGGTGTCTTCCTCTGAGGATCTTTGTCATAGAATAAAAGCTCTGAAAGTGTGTGTGTGTGTGTGTGTGTGTGTGTGTGTGTGTGTGTGTGTGTGTGTGTGTTGTGTGGGGGGGGAGTGTTAAGCCCCTCCAAAACTGAGTTTCACCTGGGATGGGGAGACTTTGACGAACATTTTATTCCATTGCCAATTTTATTGGACCACTAGCTTTTATTTAAATTACAGATTCCATTTTGTCCCTTTCTTGCAGAAGGCTGGCACCAGCTCACCTCCTGAGTAGAGCAGACATTCCAAGGAGGGATATCTTGCCAACAATAATGGAAAGCTGGATACAACCAAGTGTATAAAAAGGCAGCTGAGATGTCGAGCAAATGGCAACGCTTGATGCTGCGCCTCGAGGGCTGAGAGCAATGACTGTACCTGTTAGCTTTCGATGGAGATTGCGTGTATGTTCATGGTGAGGGTGTCTATGGGCACACTCTTTTTAATTCGTGGCTTTTGTTTAGAACTCATCTATGAACCTCCAGACATTTGTCTTCTAAAATGTATTAGTTCTATGGTCAATAATTTCTGTCTAATGAGATGGACCAAAAAGATATTTAATCATTCCCAGACTGGGAGGAAAATAATGTGTTCCAAATAAGAGATTTAGCAGGAATTATTTTCTAAATGTCTTAAATGTTCTCCAAAAACATTTGCCAAACATAATTTTCAATACTGACTGAATCTTTCTTCCCCTTAGGAGTTCTATACTGATTTGAAATAAATGGTGTGTTAACGATGCCTTTTGAAATCTCAAAATGTTAACTCTTTCAAAATCTTAAAAATCATACATAGAAAATCTATTAATGGCCCATTCTTTTGGTTGAAAGACACTCAGGATTCAAGCAGCAAACACTCAGTCACCACAATACTGTCAGGAATACTGAAGCACGCGATTCTGGAGGAGCTGAAGTACAGTTATCCTACTGCCTCAAAAAAAAAAAAAATCTGTTGCACAAAGGAGGACATGTAACAGACCTGAGATGTTATACCTTTTTAAAAAATTAGACTTTTATTTACCCTGATATAAATCACAGGACTACAGTAAAGCCTGACTTTGAAAATGAAAAACATTTTTAAATTCTTAAAATAAGTATTACCAAAGTAGAATACATGTCATATCACTTCATCAGAAAAGAATAATTTGTGTGGACACTCTATGGAAAGAAAAAATTTTGTGAAGAAACAGTGACATGAATTGATCCCACTGTAAAAGGCAATCCTTCTTCAATGAGACCTTCATTTGGGAACAAAGCCCTCACTGCTGCAGGACCCACTATGGTGTGGCTGATTTAAAGCACCAGGGGTTTAAACAGTCACAATCTATTATTTTCGGTAAGTACACTTCTGGAATGTTTCAGTTTGGATTATGCATCCTGGAAACATGGATTTAATTAAAGGAGCTCTTCGGATAATTATGGGACTGATTTTTCAAAGCGTGCTAGACGGTTCAGATTCCTGGTTACGTTCTGAGTCGCATCGTTGGAAGCCTGCACTGGAAGGGACTGTCCTTTGAGAATTTACCATTTTCCAGGAACTGAAGAAATTTCCTGGCAGAACATCCAGAAGTCAAAAACTGAGATCTGGAGTGCCTTTATCTAAAATATTATCAACTGTGAATAACTTTCAGAGGCCTCTGAGGGACTTGACAGATCTGCCTGGGATTTATCAGGACAAGTCAACATACCTAAAATCTGGTGGGGTCCTCTGTCAAAATGCTGTCCAGTAAAAAGACTTGTGTGAACACTCAACACACCACAGTCCATCTACCAGGGATACACCTGATCTCAGACTAGAAGTCTATGTACAGGCTAGGAGTTCGAAGAGCAAACCACAGAAGTCTGGAAAGAAAATATTACTATAATTTCTAACTTTTTATTGTATAACTAACAACCATGTGCATGTTTAGAATGTACCTGGTCGCATAAAACAGGAGCACATATTGTTTAATGTGGAATGGACAGACATGAGCAAATTCAATGCACAATCAAAAAATCATTTAAAGAAATTTGCCAGATGCCAAGGGAGGTTAATTTCTAGGATCCCCTTCCTTCTCTGAGTAGGATGTAGGCTCAGTAAAACATCTACCTAGGACAACCTGATAGCACTGTAGAGGCAACTATTCTATTTTATGTCAGACTGTAGACGAATTTCTAAACAGTCTTATTAAATAAGAAACACAGAGTCAAATACAGAGGTGATAGCCAAAGAGATCAGAGAACTAGCAAAGAGCCAGGACTACCTTATCTTACCACCTCACTGCCGGGGCTTCCCCAGAGAGAGCTTCTTCCCATCTAACCTGTGTTTTATTGCCTCTCTGTTCTACTCTCTCATTGGCTCTAAGCTCAGCCACATGACTTCCTCATCACTGCCTGTCTATACAGACCTCCAGGTCTCTATAGTTGGTACTGGGATTAAAGGCTCGTGTCAACATGTTTGGCTCTGTCCTTGACCACACAGAGACTCTGCCTGCCATGTGATCGGATTAAGGGCATGTGCTACCACCTCCTGACTTCTGTTTCTGGCTCGCTGACCTCTGATCTCCAGGCAACTTTATTTATTAACATACAAATAAAATTACATTTCAGCACAATTATAATATCACCACATCAGACAATTCTGGCTGGCTGTGGATTCATTCACCAACTCAAAACCTATTTACCAAATCTGTGAAACATGGGGCTGAGTGAACAACGAAGTCAGATCTCCAGGCAACTTCCACTCTGACAGAGAAAGAAGATAAGCAAGAAAATGGGGAAATGGAAGGTAGACACCATCATAGTTTCTGATGTGAAGAGAACACGTTACCTTTGGAATTTTCTTGCCAAAAAAATTTAATTTAACTCTAATCATGAGAGAATAACTAAACACAATAAACACTAAAAATATTCAAAATAGTTACCAACATGAAAGACAAAGATAAGCTGGAAACTACTGTAGAATAAGGTAGTTAGAAAGATTAATGGTGTGCCATAAGTGATTGTTGACACGACTCTGGATAAGGAAACACAGCTATGAAACAGTCTGAAATAATTAAATAATCCAAATCTGAACTAAAGATTAGATAATAGAATGGAATCAATATAGCTTTTCCCAAAGTGAGCATCTGGTTGTGATTATTGTTTTATTGAATAGTCATTTCCTTGGCAAATACACACAGAAATAGGTAAAGATAGGCAAATGGTGGAAGGTTTCTATCGACTATTCTTGCTTCTTCTCTTTGGAACATATCCAAGATGAAGAGTTGTAAAGCACATGTAGAGCATGCACATAAAAATTGTAAGTTTATGTGTGCCTCTCTGTGTATAAATGTAAAGGGGGGGAAAGCAACCAGAGTGGAGGACATTGCTTTATTTTGATGAGAGAGGACCTCTTTAGTGCATGTTATTGATAGTTGAGCAGAGAAGCAGTAGCAGTTTGTGAGGCACAGACTATGCAGGCCTCTGGGATTAGGGTTTCCAGAGTGTACCTGCCAAAGCTGAGGGACAGTTAAGCCTGAAGCAAGGAAAACGGAGGGGAAGGGAGGCAGAGGGGCCAGATAGATATCTTGGTGGCATGAGCTCATTGGAATGTCTTGTACTGACTAAGAAGGCAGCTCACTGGAGGCTTTTTAGACTGAAATTTGTTATGATCTAAGCTGCATCTACTATAATGATATTGTTTTCTTAATTTCATTTCAGGATCATCTGCTTCTAGTATATAGAAATACAATTGATTTTTTTTTTTTTATCCATGGTGTTGTACCCTGAAATGTTCTTTCTCTTAACAAGTGATATGCCATTGTGTACACTTGCCATTATTCATTTATCAGCTCACCTGCTAAAAGAACTCTTGGTTGTTTCCAAGGCTTAACATTATCGATAAAGTCTGTGTTATCATCTTTGTGGAGGTTTTGGTGTGTTAATACCGGACCACTTGAGTAAATACATTCAGAACACCTCGCCATCCTTCTCAAGCCAAGGCAATGAAATAAACACAGTAAAGCAGTGCTCTATGGATCTATAGTAATAGTAGGGAGGAGGGATGAGGATTCCTTACCACTAACCCTCACCTGAAGGCCTGGCCACTGCTTTCTTCCATACTCCTGTCCCCAGCTGCATGTACTGTTGGGTGTGCTACAGCACACTGGGAAAAGATATCTGACCGACTACAAGGTTTCAGCTTTACTGAACCGTTATCTATCCTGAACTGGGACTTCTTGGTAGTACAACTGCCTTTGAGTCACCCATGCTCACCTAGGTAACTCTTCAGTCAGGCTCATGTTTGAAGCCCCAGTGAACTTACCGGTTTCTCAAGCTGGAGTCAGATGGAAACCTTTATTTGGCCTGTGCATGGCCAATCTGGGATGAATAAACAATTTTTTTTTTTACATCAATCTACTCATGAAACTTAAAAAAACAAAATTTAAATTAAAAAAAATGCTTTCTTTGCATTTTCAAGTGCATAAAATGACTGTAAAGATTACTTTAAACAAACCTCACACGCCTTCTTGAGGTGTCTGAGGCCAAGAAGGACTAAGTTAGTTGTCCAGTTCATGTTGGGATCCTTTTGGATGGCAGCCATAAGAACACTCCTCCCCGTTATCCTTTCATTTCACCACATGGCATATGCCCCTGGAAATGACCCTGAGAATATCTTTCCTCCTACAAATTCTGTATGCTGATCTTGTGTAAGCTATTGCAATTGATCTATTATCTCCTAGTCTGCTCCCTAAAGGCCAGCCCTGCTTTTTTTTTTTTTAAAGGACAGATCTACTTCTAACATGAGAATTGATGACAAAGGTGATAATTCTGAAATTGCAATGATTCGTAGAATATTTCCACAAGCTTTCATTCATTTTTCTTAACCTCTGGAACTTGCACTCTGGACAGGTATTCGTTAGCGATGCCCTGTCCTTTTTCTCTCCTCATCTTTTCTTAAAATTGTATTTCTTTTTCCTGCCCTGGCCTGAGCCTCCATTTTCTTTCCATGCCTTCCCTGTAGATAGGAAGCTCTTACTTCTCTAGAGGACTCTTATTTTGATGAAATATTATGCTTAGAAGTCTATCAAATATCTACCATTGATGTTACTTTTCCTTGAAAAACATATACTTCACTTCCTCCATGGAGATTCTGAGATTCTAATCTTTTTATGGAAGATAATGTACAGAAGATGTTCTTTCAAGGCAATTAGAAAATAGGAAATCGTATTAGCAAGAAGAACATAATAAGTTTTTTTTTGTTTTTTTTTTAGTTAAGCAAAATATTATCTGAATAAACATCAGATATATACTGTGATAAGAAGTCTGTTTATCAAAGATGTAATTAATGTCCACAAATAAGAGGCTGCTGAAGTATCAGGTTTTATCACTAGAAAAACAGAGGAAACTGCCATGGTATCCTCTGGGAAAAATTCAAAATGATAACTAGTCAAGGAGCCAGAAAGTAACTATAAATGAGAGAATGCAGCTGCTTCCCAGAAGGAAATCTTTGCTTCAATGTTGCGATCACTGTTTTAAAATAACAGGCACACAAGACAGACAGGCTGGGCACGGACGGAAATTAGGTTACCATTGTGAGAAATTCACACTGGCTGAGGTCCTCCTCATTGTCTCATTGAAATCTGTATCCTTTGCCTGTCAGTATGTGTACTTTGTCGTCGTCGCTGTGACAGAATGTCTGAAACAAAGAACTTCAGTGGAGACGAGATCTGTTTGGCTCACCGTTTTAGATGCTGCAGCCTATCACAGAGAACGTGTGGAGGAACCGCTCTCCTCCTAGCAGACAGGAAGAGGAAAAAGACCAAGGGACTCTGGACTACAACTGTCAGAAAGATGGCCTCAGTGGCCCATTTCCCATAGCCAGGTTCCTCTCCCCAAAGCTCCCATGCCCAATACAGTGTCATCAGTGGGACCAAGCATTAAAACTGGGCCTGGGGTCGCTCCTATGCACCCTAATGGCAGCATTGCACTGGCTCCATCTTTCAAAGGGCTTGGTAGAGAGTAAAACCTCCAGAACCATGTAGTTAGTGCCAGAGTTGGTTTACAGTTGAGAGAATGCCATCCTCACAGCAAAGCACTTCTACTCTCTTAGCTCACAAAATCATAATGGTGTGGCTTCTCCCCCAAAGGCCCCTTCACGCCTCAGTCTAGGTTTCCATCTTAGGCAGGAATCCCCCAGGTTGATTCACAGGCAAAAACATCCATGCCTTACCCAACTCCAATAAAATCTCATCCCAGAGATTTCACAGCAGAACATCCCATTCTTTAAGTGATCTCATTGTAAAACTCATTTCCACTCACTAGAATAAGAAGTAATCCAGCCCAATCCTACATTTTTGAAGGGAAATATGGCTTTTCACAGCAACTTTTTTCTCCTAAGAATTCTCCTTGAGTTCCCTTGTTTAGCATTAGGAGAAATCACCTTTTCATCAGCAGACTCCTCCAAGAAACCCTCTCTAGACCCTCCCCAAAGCCTATACATACTGAACTCTCTGTACTGTGGAACTGGACGAAGCACCTAAAAATACTGTCAAGTTCTGTTCTTTTCTCCCAGTGTCTATGTTTGGTGTGGCACTTCCCCACGAAATGACTTATCACCCCTCCGTACCTCCATGTAAACTACTGACTCATTTGTTAGAAGTGTTAACTATCAGAATTTTATGAACTAAGAATAAAATTTAAAAATAAAATAAAATGATGGTATGACAATAACAATGATGGTATAAGTGGTACAAGAAGCACCTGCAGTTCTTGGAAGTTACTTTGGAAGTTACTCAGGGTGGGAGTTTGTAGCAGGGATTGTGAAGGAACACTGATTACTGGACTGAACTCAGGCTTGCTTTCAACTACTTTCCTTTTTGCACAGATTTTTATCAAAATGTTTTAAAGTAAATATAATTATACCATGTCTTCCTTCCCTTTCTACCTCCCAACCCTTCCCATGCAACCTCTATACTCCTTCTCAAATTGGTAGCTTCTTTTTAGTTGATTATTATTAAATGTGTGTGTGTGTCTATGTTCTCTCTCTCTCTCTCTCTCTCTCTCTCTCTCTCTGTGTGTGTGTGTGTGTGTGTGTGTGTGTGTGTGTGTGTGTGTACTGTGTGTGTGTCTGTGAGTCTGTGTTGTGTGTGTTGTGTTTATATGATTTCAGGACTGACTGTTTTGCATTAGTTAACCACAGTTGACTTTCCTATACAGCCCAAATCCATCTGCCCAGGGATAGCACTACCCACCATGAGCTGGACCCTCCTATATTAACAAGAAACCAAGAAAATATCCCATAGGTATTTCCACAGCCCAACGTGATAAAGACCATTGAGACTACCTCGGATCACTCTGGATTGTGTCAAGATGAAAGCTGAAGGCAACTAGAAAACTGACTCCTTCTAAGACTCTTTTGTCAAGTCTCATTGGCCAGACTGAAGTCTCATTCACCTCTCCAAAAGCAGACAGTGCCAACGATGCTTACATAAGTAGGCAGAAGAGCAAATGTTTACCTAAGCTGTAACAGGAAGAGTTCAATAATTATAAAGGTTGGTTTTTTAGTCAAAATACTTTGGGGAAGGCAGCCAAGCATGTATGTTATTATCACTTATCTATTGTTCCACTGTAAGAGAAGTGATTTAAGGTCCTTTTGTCATTTCCTAATAAATAACATCATGCTAAGTGACAGTTTAGTGTAACAATAGAATAATTGGCTTTATAAAAACAAGTATCAGTGTAGACACATCCTCCATGGAAGAGAAGACCATGATTCACATTGTAAAGAGACTCAAATATCATAAAGATGTGATGTATTATTTGAGGGTGTTCCAACTGGTGGGATAGAGAGAGAACATCAATTTTACTTTATTTACATCTCCTTTGGGATGATAATAAAGCCCTAACAATCTTTACTGAACAGATACCAAATGACAGCTGGAAGAAGTCAACTGAATTCCGTCTACCAAGCTAGAAGCCAGCCTGTGTCAAGACATGGATCAGCAGTGTTGACATTATCAGAAATCGAGTGGCAATAATAAGAACATAAATCGCCATTTAAAAAAAATAACCTTGTGACCTCAGCAGAGGGGGAGCTCAATAATCGAGTATATAGGATGACATGTTCTGTGGATTATCATTTGCTTTTTTGCCTAACTATTCTTGCCATGGCCCAGTGAGCCCATGATCAAAGTAGGCACGGTGGCAGAGATGGAGGTCATCTAGGGACACAGCAGCATAGACTTCCACTCACCAAGGCTGACCTGGCTACAACTGCTGCTGAGTGACAAATCTAATTACAACGGAGACGAACACTGAGCTGCAGCTATGGCACCATTCCTTGATGGCAAGTTGACTACACTGGACAAGTTCCATCCTAGAAAAGATAGAGGTTTGTTCTTATTGGGATAGTTACTTATTCTGGTTATGGACTTGCCTTTCCTGCCCATAAAGCTTCTTTCAAAACTACCACCTGTAGACTTCAGAATGCTATCATCATGTATTTCACACACAGCATTGCTTCTGACCAAGGAACACACTCCACGGTCAAAGCACAGCTGTGAGCGCCTTCTCACTAAATTCTTTCATTTTACCATGTTCCCTACCACCCTGAAGTAGCTAGCCTGGCAGAACAGTGGAATGGTCATTTAAAGACAGAGGTCAAGTGTAACCCAGGTAGCAGTAACCTGGATCACTGCAGCTGGGATCTCAGAAGGCTGTATGTGCGCCGAACCAACTTCAGATGTGTGGTCCTTTCTCCTATGCCCAGGATTCACTCATCCAGGAATCAAAGCTTAGAACTGGTGAATCATCCCTAATGACTATTGATTAATCCCAATTGATTAATTTCCTGTTCCTGAAATGTTATGTCCTCCTTACCTAGAGGTTTTGTTTCAAGAGGAGCATGCTTCTGCCAAGAGAAACTACCAACAGAGTTTATGTTGTTAACAGGGGTGATTGATCCAGACTACACCTGGGAGGGCAGCAGGCTACTTTACCACAGTGAGGTAAAGAAGCATGTTGGGAGTTCAGGGGATTCTTTAGGGTATCTCTTCAAGTTACCATGGGCTTTTTATTAAGGTCACTGGGAAACTACAACAATCCCCACCCCCGAGTTATAAATAGCTCAGACCCTGGGGGCAGGTGGGGGATGGGAACAGGAAGGTTCAAATGTATTTGTGGGGGAGGAGTACAGTATAGTTGGATTTTTTTTGGGGGGCCACAAACTCACAAATAATGACACGGAGACTTATTAATTATGCAAGCTTGGCCTTTAGCTTAGGCTTGTCTCAACTAGCTCTTATTACTTAAATTAAGCCATATTTTTTAATCTGTTTTGCCAGTGCTGCCCATCCTGCTTCCTCTGTGTCTCCTCCCATCTCTGGCTGGTGACTCCACCTTTTTTCTTATCCAAGTCTTCTCTGTCTCCCGAAGTTCCACCTAACCTCTTCCTGCCTAGCTATTGGCTCAGCTCTTTATTAAGCCAATGAGAAGACTCCTTGGCAAAAACACATCTTCACAGTATAAACTAGTGTGCTACAATGGTATGGGGAGACATGACTAGAATTGGAGGGCATTTGGGGGACTATGTAGAAACCTAGTGCAATGGAAACTCCCTGGAATCGATGAGAGTGAACCTAGCAAAGTCTTTTACAAAGCCTAAACCAGCCATCTTCTATACACAAGGTCAGGCTCCCAAGCCGTGGAGTCAGGACATCAACCCAGCCACAAAACCTTCAACCTATAGTATGTCATACCCACAAGATGTGCTGGGGTAATGGTGGTGGAGAGCTTGTGGGAGTGGCCAACCCATCACTGGCCCAACTTGAAGTCCATACTATGAGAGGGAGCCCATGCCTGACACTGCCTAGATGGCCAGGAACCAGAGGCTGGACAGCCCAGAGACCTAGGATAGAACCAAACATGACTGGCAAAAAAAAAAGAAGTCAATGAAATGATCCTTAATGATATTCTGCTATACTAATTGATTGGTGTCTAGCCCAGTCATCATCAGAGAAGCATCATCCAGCAAAGCAGATGCAGAGACCCACAGCTAACACTAGACAGAGCCCGGGGAACCCCTCAGAAGGCCGGGAGGAAGGGTTTTAGCAGGGTTCCCAGGGCCTCCAAGAGACGGAAGTGACAATAAAGGATCTTGTGGGTCTGAGCTAGATTCTCTGCATATAGGTTATGGTTGTGTAGCTTGGTGTTCTTGTAGAACTCTTAACAGGATGAGTGGGGTTGTCTCTGACTCTTTTGCCTGCTCTTCCTACTGGGTTGGCTTGTCCAGCCTTGATATGAGGGTTTGTGCCAATCTTATTGCAATTTGTGATGCCATGTTTGATTGGTATCCCTGGAAGGCATGCTCTTTTGCTTCATTTTGTTTTGTTTTATTTGTAAGAAAATGGAAGAAGAGTGGATCTATGGGAGAGAGAAGGTGAGGAAGGATTGGAGAGTACATGGAGGAGAAACTGTGGTCAGGATGCAATGTATAAGAGAAGAATTTAAAAAGAAAGAAAGAGATGAGGGTATACATCACACATACACATAAAGAACCAGTTCCTTAAGAAGTGTTTGCTGAACGTGAGGAATTATGGAATGGGAGATAGAAAAAATACTATTAAATGCCAACTAAGGCCCTGCTGTAGTGGAAACGAGTGTTCCTGTCTTATTTTGTTAAGAATATATCTGTGCATGCATATACACATACCAAACAGATAAATCTGTAGGTTTTCTCTATTTCTTTACCATTTAACATTGTTGAGATACTACCCATAATTAAGTGTTATTAACTTCCATTGTCATATTCAAAATATAGGATACTAAAATACTTGGCACTCCTCAAAGGATTTTTGTCATCTATTCTGGGGGAGGAATGGAGCTTTCTTTTTTTCACTTGTACATGGATAGTTACATCATATCAGGTGGAAGCGTGACTTTGTCATTGTCTTCATTTGGATATTAAGCATGAACTGGGGAGATGTGATTGGCTGTCAAGTTGGTAAAGGATAGACTTGTGATAGTTAATCTTGATCGTCAGCTTGACTGTATGTAGTGTCAACTAAAGGACATACTCTGGATGGGTCTGTGACGATTTTTACTGGAAGGATTAACTGAGGGGGAAGACCTTCCCCCTTCACAGGCAGCACCTTCCTGGGGCAGCTCAAGTGTAAAGAGGTCTGAAGGAAAAGTACTGCTGCTTGAATATGTGCTTTCCTGCCTTGCTGATAAGTTCGTCTATGCTGCTGCTGCTGCTGCTGTCGCTGCCGCCGCCACCACCACTGTCATCCTTCACTGACATTAGAACCCAGATTTGGCCTTCCAGCATGCAATGAAGACCAGTGGTTCTCTGGGAATCCTTTAGGCTTCAGCACAATATTGGCGCTTATAAAATATCGAGCCTCGTGAACTAAGCAGCTACTGAATTCTCAACCTTGCCACTGTATGGGTTGCCATTGTTGGACAACCCACATTGTACTGTGTAGGCCAGTCTGAAAATTCTCCTTGTAGGATATATTCATCCTAATAATCATCTGTTCCCCTAGAGGACACTGGCAAAATCAGATTATGTAGATATAGGTGGATAGCTATATTTTAAATAACTGGCTATCAGTGTTCCAGGGACGTGCACATCTGAAATTATTAGGATAGAATAAAGGGCTCAAAAACCGAGGAAGCATTGAAACTGTAGTCTGGAGCCTAAAGACGATCTGAAGGAGAATTCTTCTTCATAAACCCGTCTTTTCCCTTCGTTCTACAGGTTGGATGACCACCACTTCCACTTTGTGGGATGATCTTTCCTCAAAGTTCGTCAATGTAAATGTTAGTCATATCTGAAAACAAAATACCTTCAAAGTGACATCTTGCCTGGTGTTTGACCAAACATCTGGTCATGTTAGCTTTGCCAAATTAACTCATAAGATTAATGCTCACATGAGACAGCCACTTCCATGTAGAAATCTAATTATATGCTACAGAGAGTGAGTTCAGAGGCAATGAGAACACATAAAGAAATACAGACCGACTCACAACAGCTTGAAAAAGCTTTTAGCCAAGGTACTAGTCATGTGAATGACTCCACATTGGATCCTAGTAATTAACTAAATATCATCAAGTTAACCTAGGCCATACCATGTAGATAAATAAAATATTACCTACCTGATCCTTGCTCATATTTCTGAGACCCAAAATCACAACACAATGAAAGTGTTGACATTTTAAGCCACTAAATTTGGGGTAATTCTTTAGATAAAAAGGGATAATTGACAACTCTCTTCATTTAGAAGAAGTCTCTATTAGGATATAGTCATGGTACAATTAGATTTATATTTAGGTTTATATACCTCACCATGAACTTAAATTTACTTCTTTTCTGAAACTGGGGAACTCCGAATCTGCTTAAGTACAACTGCACAAAAAACTAAAGAGGTTTCTGGAAAATAAATATCCCTGAAGATAAACCAGACCAAAGCAAACAACGGTCACCCACTGCAACCAGAAACACACATACATTTTTCCTTGAATATCAAGAAATGAGTTTGTCATAGGCTTAGTGAACTGTGGAGAGCAGAACTATAATCAAAACCTGAGGCAGTTAAATCTCTGGGATGCAGAAAATAAGCATCCTATGTGTGTTGTTTGCTGCTGAGCATAGTATCAACACCTCTAAAGTCTCAGCATGTGAGGGAGTTGATGAGAGCATTCCAGAGAAGGAACAGCTACACCTGTCAAGAGTATAGACCATAGCAGATGTTGTATCTGCAGTGTATCTGTGAGAATCCACAGAAAGAAGAGAAATCAGGACAAGAGATTCACAGGGTCATCACATGCGAGTGGATGTAGTCACCTCCCAGGAACACTGAGTATTGGAGGAAAACATGTTAATGAGCTGAGACCCTGTAAGAGGGGTGGGATCTGTCAAAACTAAGATGCTTCTCTCCATTCATGAACTTTTAGACTTCTACAGAGCAATTTGAAAATGCCTGTTGTAAACTGAACACTCTTAAATGCAGCCAGTCTCTGGCCATCATCACACAACTCAGTCACTACCGTATAGGTGGTGATTCAGAATCACTCCCTTCACTCCAACACCTACAACAGTATATCTGTTACTACAAACCCCAAATTCTGTTAAGTGATATGTAAAAAGGAAAAATGCTTGGGAAAATGTTGTTTTTTCTGCTAACCAGTTGAGTTATCTTCAAAGAAGACAAGTCCTCCTAAAAACTGTTAGCCAGGTGACTAAGTGACAACAGGCTGGAGTAGTGATGTAGAAATAGTCTACACTTGGTCCTTCACAAGTCTCTTAGAGTTCTTGATTTTTAAGGAAACCACATGGAACTTACATTGCAGGAGGAAATGCCCCTGGTATATTTAAGGCATGGACACCCAAGACCAGCTTCCTTCCCCTGGCTTTGTTCTGGGAGCCTTTGAAAGTCAAGTGTTGCTGACTCTACAGCAGACAGCCTTTGATTCTGGCAGAAAAGAAACTACCATACTTAGGTAGAAAACTGATCTCTCTGACTTTGATAATGGTACTGAGAAAGTAAGATTCACGATTTCAAAGCTACCCATTTCCCTTCTAACTAACATCATTTAGGAACCAAGATCTTTCCATCATGTGACTCAACTGTTGCCTGGATCTTGTTGGAATTTCACTATGAACCCAGGAAACTGATATGGAGAAGGACTATAGGACATGGAACAGAGGGCTTTAAAGACTGTGCCTGACAGAGAACACGAAAAAGTTTGTCCATAATACATGAGGCAAACACATGTGCAGTGAACACTGGGATCCATACTCTCACTGGTTCCTGCAAGAAGAAAGAAGGAATGAGCACTGAGCTACCTCACCCACACTAGGCCTTCACTGCAGTCTTCTTTTCCACACAAAACAATAAATTCAACTTTGGTCCTAAAAAGACATTTAAAGGTAAGCATGGAAAGAATTAACATGAGGAATCGGGTCTGAGTTAAGCTTATATGGATCACTGTTAGAAATGGACAAGATTCATGACTACAGTGTGTAGTGGAATTTACCTAGTCTTATATACTTGAGAAATGCAGCATTAACTCTATAGTAATGATGATAAGACTCGTGACGTACAACAGTTTAGAGAATTAAGGTGACTGAAAAGTAAATCTTATTATTAACTATTGATACTCCGTTGAAGATATGCAGTTATTTGACTTCTGTATTTTTAAAAATTTATTATGTTTGTGCATTGTGTGTGTGTGTGTATGTGTGTGTGTGTGTGTGTGTGCATGCACATACACTCTTGTGCTACAATATGGGGGTAGAGGTTAGAGGACAAGCTGTAAGAGCCAATTCTTTCCTTCTTCCATGTCTTGGAGATCAAACTCAGCATGCTAGGCTTGGTAGCAATGGCCCTGACCCACTGAACTATCTTGTAGGGCCTTGTCTGACATTTCAAAAATGATGGCCAGTAGTAATGCCAAGGTAGGTACAGATTACAGAAACTTAGTCCATGTTCACTGTGCACTACAGTACTGTATGAAACCAAATGTGACATGAAAGTAATAGAATGGTAACTAATTAAAAATCTGGATAATATATCCCATGGAAGTTTATCCTATGGAAAACCAAGCTTGGAATGCATAGATTGTAACTCTAAAAACATTCTCCTTAATTTAAAAGTCAAAATGACCAAATCCAATTTATATAACATATTCAAAATAGTTAATTTAAAATGTTGAACTAAAAAATTCTTTAGCTGTTCCAAGGGAACATAATGTTCTTCAACTATAATCCAGAAAATGTTGAACTGTGACAGAAATATCTTGGTTAGTGTTTCTGGTGTTTTAGATTAATATCCAGAATTAAGGGATTATATGTCATAGCTTTAATGGATTAGTTTATAAAACACTCCTTCTGTGGTCACTTTAGGAGAAACATAATCTGCTTGTCTCTCTGTTTTCTTTGAATGATCTCGTGGGATAAAAAGAAAATGATGTCTCCTTAGCCACGTTTAAAAACTCATTTTCCAGCCTTCAGTACCTAATGCTCCTTTCTATTTATTCATCTGATCATGGGCCAAGAACATCCAGCCGTGTTTCGGAGTTGAAGGGCTCAATGGGTGGTTCTGAGAGCCGGCTCTTTGGAACAGTTACCATCGCTGGTGGGACAGCAATTTATTTAACCAGAGTGTCTGAGGAGCAAATCAGAAAGACATGGGAAGCAGAACTGAGTGCAAGCAAGACCATGTAGAAGGTGAGGTTTACATTTAGCATTCCTGAGCATTTTTCTCTCACTAGTTTCTCGGTCCAAGTCTCTGGTGCAAGGCTTTCTTTGTATGTAACCCTAGACAACCCACTGTACCCCATGCCTTCCCTTTACTCGATACTTTTATCAAGGATTTCATTTCCATCATCCTCCTACCATCTCAAATGAAATACATTGATTTAGTTAATGATCTTCAGTGATATGTTACGTTCATTGAATCCTCAACACATTACTTCTACATACCTGGGTATTTTAGCAGACCTATGAGACATGAAAAGCTTTTGTTTCTCTCTTAGCAACCAAGAGAGAGATCTCTCTCTCTCTCTCTTTTTTTTTTTTTTTTTTTTTTTTTTGGTTTTTCGAGACAGGGTTTCTCTGCGTAGCTTTGCGCCTTTCCTGGAGCTCACTTGGTAGCCCAGGCTGGCCTCGAACTCACAGAGATCCGCCTGGCTCTGCCTCCCGAGTGCTGGGATTAAAGGCGTGTGCCACCACGCCCGGCTAAGAGAGATCTCTTAATACAAAGGATTGTTCTACAGCTTTCAAGTATGGATTTTATCTGTATGATATTTTTAGGTTTCATCTCCTCCTTAATGTTAAATGAGCTGTTTTTGTCTAAGCAGAACAGTCCTTTGTTAGACATTTATACAATCTATGTTATAAGAAGACCCTAATTATTATGTTACTGCAGACTACTGTTTTAAATGTCATGCTGGACACGTCAAATGTGTTTGCAGTTATGTATCTTACACAGAAAAAGACACATCTTTTTGGTAAGAGACAGGAATCTTAAAATAATAGGAAGAAAGAAAGAAAGAAAGAAAGAAAGAAAGAAAGAAAGAAAGAAAGAAAGAAAGAAAGGAAGAAAGGAAGGGAGGAAGAAAGGAAGGAAGGAAGGAAGGAAGGAAGGAAGGAAGGAAGAGAAAGGAAGAAAAAGAAAGAAAGAAAGAAAGAAAGAAAGAAAGAAAGAAAGAAAGAAAGAAAGAAAGAAAGAAAGATAGGAAGGAAGGAAGGAAGGAAGGAAGGAAGGAAGGAAGGAAGGAAGGAAGGAAGGAAGACAGATAGACAGAGATAGATAGATAGATAGATAGATAGATAGATAGATAGATAGATAGATAGATAGAGCGAGCTTTGGACTTTTCACTTTGGATTCATGACAACGTTCTGATGGAGGCAGAGGAGGTCTTACCCACCCTGGTCTTGATGAGGAAGAGAGGACAAACTCATCTACGATTAAGATAGTGTAGCTTATTAGTAAACAGTTATATGCCATATTTAAATTACAGGACTGGAGAAATGGCTCCTGTTGCTCTTTCAAAGGACCTAGTTTGGTTCCCAGCACCCAAAACAAGCGGCTCACAACCAGATGTAGAAGATTCAACACCCTCTTCTGGCTTCCAAGGACATTGACATACACATGTCACACAGACACAGAAACATGGACAGACACACACCACTAAATAAATAAATAAATAAAATTCAAAATAATACAACCATGTATAAAGCAAATAGATTATGAAATCACAGAATTTTAATTGTCTTTCCTGTAATTTTAATGTTGCCATTAAGTAAGTACTGTTACCTACTATCAGAAAATACCTTTTTCAGCATGATTAGGCTGTTTCTAAGACAACATATACAGTGATATGTTGACAAGACCATTTTCAAGTAGCAAGTATTAATTTTGACAACGATGGATATTATTAAGGAGGTTAATTAGAGTGGCTTATAAGCTATGGTCCAGGTAGTCCAACAATAGCCATCTCATAGTAGAAAGGCTGAGAACAATCCAGGTGTTGTTAAGGATATGAGACTGAATGTCTAAGCAGACCCAATATGGTCTGGAGTCCTAGGGAAGTCCTAGAGAACTGTTGGTCTTCAGACTATATTGAAATTGTGAAGAAGCAGGCTCAAATACCAATGATGGAATGCCTCAGCAGCAAGATAGATGAACTTGCCAATGAGAATAAGAATAAGTAGGCAAAAAGCAAACCTGCTTCCACGGAAGGTGTGGTGTATATGTAGGGTGGGTCTTCCTGTATCAACTGATCCAATCAAGAAACCCCTTCCCAGGAGTGTCTAGCTGCTTGAGTTTTAGTTGATTCCAGATGTAGTCAAGTTGACTTCACTCGGGGCATGCCTTTGAATAATGTTTCTTGACCTATAATTGTTATCTCTGCTTCCTGTCTATCATGATGCAAGCAGCTTCAATCTGCTGCTACTGCTGTGATATTGAGTTACCTCAGACCCAAGGCAATGGGTACAGATGATGCTGGACAGACATCTATGAAAACTTGAGGCAAAACAACTATTTCTTCTTTTTAAGTTATTTCCGCCAGGCGGTGGTGGAGCACGCCTTTAATCCCAGTACTCGGGAGGCAGAGCCAGGCGGATCTTTGTGAGTTTGAGGCCAGCCTGTTCTACAGAGTGAGATCCAGGAAAGGCACAAAGCTACACAGAGAAACCCTGTCTCGGAAAAAAAAAAAAAGTTATTTCCCCCACATATTGATCACAGTGACAAAATGTGTGAGAAAAAATAGTATTATTATACTTCTCATTTTGTGTTATGCTCTTTCTATGTGTAACCTATTTAATGGCAGATGCCTAGAACATTATGATTGGGTCATCTCTGAGTTCCAATGACAGTTAAGGATACCTTGCTTTAAAGAAAAATGCTACAGTAAGTAACTCCTTAGACCTTCACCAGCCCACAAACTATATCTTGCTACTTCATGATGTGATTGTTGAGTAATAGTTAGAAAACTTTTATTGCAACACCATGGCTTTATCATACTACAAAAGCACACGATAGTTCTAAAAGACATTTTCATTATGCTTAAAGCATTTTTCTGTGATAAATTAGAATTTTTTTTTAAAGTCTTTGTCCCAAATAATGTAGGACACACTGCTGTAGAACACACCAAGGCTACATAAGAAGTTCAATTTCAGTGCCCACATATTGGGTCATGTTCCCTCACTCAGAAAAGTTATTGTTTAAAATAATGCATTTTTATTGTAAAATGTTAGAATTTGGGTGAATCTTCATGCTTTTCGGTCTAAGGTTGATTGTTCCCTGATATCTTTAATAAGGCAATAATTGTTCCCCCTTTGAACTTCCAGTAATGCACCTAAGGAACCAAATTATCTTTAATATGGGAGTCCTTTGGGGATTCCTGGTAACTTCTTGGAAATCTCAATAACATGATCCAAAATCTTAGGGCACCCTGTGCCTTAGCAAGTTAGAAACAAGTTTCAGAGCCCAAGGTTTCCTTGACGTGTGTGCCTTGGATAGCAGACATTTTTCCTACTCTCTTCTAACTTCAACCACAAATTGGGATGAGCCACAGGGTTGGGCAGAGTCCTTTTACCTAGTTGAACATCATTATTTGTTTGTTCAATAAATATTTACTGCAAGCCTACAACCTGCAAAGCATTCTTCTCAGGTAAAGCCATAAACCAGACAAATGCAGACCCCTGGCCTCATGGCAATTGCAGTCTCCTTGGCAGCATTCAATCTATACAAGGTCAGGGAAGTGCACAGTTTCTGTGGAGTGTCTGCTTCTGTACCCTCCTATTGCACGGCCTCTTTTGGCTTTCCCCCTAACCCCTATGTCTTGCTTTCTTTTCTGTTGCTGTGATAAAAATTCTCTGACAAAAAGTAACTTAATGGAGAAAGGGTTTATTCTAGCCCACAGGTCAAGAATAGTTCATCATTCACGGTAGAGATGTCAGGACTACAGGAATTTTGAAGCAGCCCATCACTTCATATCCACAATCAGAAACAGGGATCAATGAACGCATGTGAATGCTTGGTGCAGCTTAGCTCATTTTCTCCAGCCCAGGAAATAATGTCACTCAATCACAGTAGGCAGATCTTTCCACCTCACTTCCATCAGGACAGTCTCTCACAGGCATGGCCAGAGGCCCATCTTCCAAGTGATTCTAAATGCTGTCATGTTGACAATTCACACAAACCACCATACCAATCAACCCATTCATCTAGAACACCATGTTTCCTGCACAAAACCATAAGGCATACTGGGACCCAAACAGTAGCATCCTAAGGCGACAAGTCAGTAAGATAAGTGAAGGTCATCCATGTCTAATATGAGGAACCCTGAAAGATGCACAAAGATGCTAAGCTATTTTTTGAGGTAGAGGTCTGATGTTTTGTGTTAGGAAATTGACAACTCTAAGTTAACCAGTGTGGAAATTGACATCTTTGCAACTATATGCCTAAAGGCTAGGTGACATCTTGGTTTACATTTAATGTCCCACTCTATTTTTCTGTCATTATTTCCTTGCTGTAGGGATCCATGGTGTCAATTAATAGATAATATTAATAATTAGAACTAATGCTGCAATTTTAAACTTCCTCTTCTAGACATCAGCTGGTGTAAGTGAAATCTTAGTTCTAGAGGAAAGCCATTAAAAATCTAAGGGATGTCCAGCCATGGTGGCACATGTGTTTAATCCCAGCCACTTGGGAGGCAGAGAAAGGCAGATTTCAATGAGTTCAAGTATAGCTTGGTCTACACAGTAAATTGCAGGCTGTCCAAGGCTACATAGTGAGAGCCAGTCTTAAGAAAGAAAACAAAATTATGGGATAAGATTTGTTTGAAGCAAAAGCATCTCCAAGTGACAGTCAAATTCCTTTATTCTCAGCTAAAGAATTACATAGGTATAACCTTATTTTTGATCAATACAAAATGAAACAGTTCCAGAAAAGTCATTGAACAATAGCCATATTTGGACTTTTAAAATAGTTATAACCATGAGGGCATAAAGTGTCTGATTAGTTTCCAACTAATATTTTCAATTCGATCTATTAGTGTCCACTCATAACCTATATGTAGTAGGGTTTTTTTTATTATGAAAATGCTTCCATAGACAGAACTGTGTGCACAGAATTGAGATCCCCGTGCATTTGTTGGCCAATTTTTTGTAGACTACAAATGTGCTTTTCAGAATTTCCTCTCTTGTATAAGTCCTCACTAAGCATATTTACTCCATCTGGAATTAAGTATGACAAAGATTCTTTACAAGTTTACACAGCCATGGATTAAGCCATGGTTTTGAGAAATGCAAGCAGAGAGTTTCAAGAGGGTAGCTCATTCATATGTGCATAAGTCCTCCTCCTCTGCCCACACATGCTATTAAAGATAAGATGGCCATCAAATGATGCAGAGATTATGATCCCTAATACAAGGTATGAAGAATTGTTCCCAAGGCTTCAACATTTCCCTAACTTTATTTGCACCCCTCCGTTTTCATGTACCATTAGCTATCATATACTACTAATCCTGAAAAGGCATGGGGATATAGAGTCAGCTCTTGTTTTTTTTTTCATGCCTCTAAGAGTAACAACTTGTCTAAAGTTATGAGGCTAACATATGCTACAGTTCTCAGTCTTTACAGTTTTCACAGAATTGCTAGCTGAGTTATAGAATGAGTGCCAAGATTTTTTTTCTTCATCATTGAATCCCTTGCTATTGATTGAATTTGCGTATACTAAAACTTTGTTCGCTTAAAAGAAATATTAAATTCTTTCCTTCAGGGCATAAGTGACTTCAGCCTGCATGTAGAGCCCTCATGAATTCCTTGATGAGGGCTTCTGAGCTGTACACTGTTTTAGCACTTCACACTGCAGTGATATGACCTCTGTATGCAGCCACTTAGAAAAGTGTTGAACACACACAAGATGTGGGTTGGGCTTTAGTCATCTACTCACTCATTTGGCATGTCTACTAAGTGACTCCTAGCCCTTGTCTGTTCATAACAAGATTGCATTGTTGGATGGCTTATAACATATCTTAGTGCTCACCAAGCTGGAGGCTTGATGTCCGAGACCAAGACACAGTTCGGATCTGAGGCTGGAAAAGGACAGGATTCCTGATTCATAGATGGAGCTTTCCCATGGTGTCTTCGCATGACAGAAAGGCACGGCAGGGCTGGGCTATTGCTCAGCTGAAGAACACTTACCTAACATGTAATTCCATTGTGTTGAATAGAGAGACAGAGACATGACAGACAGACAGACAGACACACACACACACACACACAAACACAAACACAAGGTGGGGACACAAACAAGGATGCACGAGGCTAGGATGAAGAGGTGGTTTAGGTCTGGGAAAGGAGGATATGTAGTGGGAGGGGAGGATCGGGAGGAAGGACCAGGCAGAAGACAGCTCTTTGGAGGCACTTTTATACATGCTCAGATACATGCCATTCATTAGAGCTCTGTCTTCACGACCCAACCACCTAAGACTCTACTTCCATCCAGCTCCAAATAACCCTCACATTGAGTCTCAAGTGTCAGCACAGAAATTTCGTGCAGAGGTAGGTGGCAAACATTCAGATCATAACTCTCTTGGTGCCCTTGAGCTTCATAGGTTGGAATATAATAGTAGAAAAGATGGTTTCTTTTTTTTTTTTTTTCAAGACACGGTTTCTCTGTGTAGCTTTGGTGTCTTTACTGAAACTCATCCCATAGCCCAGGCTGGCCTCAAAATCACAGAGATCTGCCTGCCTCAGCCTCCTGTGTGCTGGGGTTAAAGGTGTGTGCCACCACCACCTGGCTGAAAATATGGTTTCTATGGAACATGCCATCTGATGGAGAAGACGGATTTTAGATTAAATGTAAGGTGCTCTACCATTCGAATGTGCGGTAAGGAATCTGAAGGGGAAGTGAATGACGCTATAAAGGGAGCAGCAGTGAAGTGAAAGGTGAGTGGTGCCCAGCAGTGAAGTGAAAGGTGAGTGGTGCCTTGCTGGAAGTGACATTCCCTCTGAAACCTGAAGGGACAGGCGCTTCTCAGAAGGAGACACAGATAAGAAGGATCCAGGCAGAAGCACTGTAAGGAGGGGATGGTAGGAATTGAGACCAGAGGAAAAGAAGGGCTCACTCGGGCCTTGTGGAGACAAATGAAGGATGCTGAACTTCCCTGACTACAATAACCAGTATTGAAGGTTTTCAGGAAAGAGCAGCGTGGCTACAATGAACTTTTGTAAATAACACAGAACTTAGTGACTTCCGGTGGACAAGAAGAGTTCAAGAAGAGTTGTGCCAGACATTTGCTTTACTTTGTTTATGAAGTAATCATTTTAGATGCCCTCAAATTATACTTGGGGGGAATTAAAATACAGATTCATGAACTCTGCATTCTGAGCCTCACAATATGTACATGACTCACATACCATATTTAAAATGCCTATCCTACCTATCTGGACAAAAATGATAGGAAAAATTCCTCTTTGTCTCACTCCTTATGATTCACCTCATAATAACATATGCCATCATATTAACGCCATTTGTTTAAGCTCCCACTTTTTTTCTTTAAGAACTCCACAAACAGCTCAATATTCAAATGTTAAAAGTTTTGAGAGTTACATTGTCTAGTGAGTTTTCCAAATCTATTGTCTATTCATACACACAAGTGTATACAACAAGAAAAGCTATCAAGCGACTGTGATCAACACGATTCTTAAAAAGTAGAAATCCCTAGAGAACACTCTTATGAACTGGCTTCCTACCCCACTGTGCTCACTACAAAGTCAGTAAGACAGAAGTGATAAACGAGTTAGCATGACCTAGTGCCAATAAAACTCTGTCCACATGGGTTTTGTCCAAGGCAGTTAAAATATCTGAGGAAGAAAAAAAATAGACCAATGGCAGAGATCCTAGAAAACTAAAATATTTTGGAAAGGCTTTGGAAGACCTATAATCACATCTAAAAAGAATAAAAGTAGGTTAGATTAGAGAGAGTGAAATAAAATGTGTTAAGAAAATCAGTGTGATTGGCATACCAGAACAAATTCTTAAAGAGAGAGAGAGAGAGAGAGAGAGAGAGAGAGAGAGAGAGAGAGAGAGAGAGAGAGAAGGAAAACAAATTATCCTGTTGAACAGAGGGGGTTGATTCACAAAGTGATGCAATTGTTAGTAACTAGTCTTAACTTATAGGTCAGTTCTCATATGCTGGGGATTCTTTACTTGATTTTCTCCCCCATATCTTTATTTTCCCTCTACTCACTACCTCAGGCTGCTGGCTTGCCTGGACAACATCAATGGGCTTCTGTGTACACTGACATCCAGTATGTTCGGCCAGCAGGAAGTGAGTGGGTAGACAAGGAACACAGATGAGCATCCTGTGTCCCTTAACAGATGGTCAGTTTTACACACTGGGGATGCTTTTTGAGACAATCCTTCCTTCTTGGCTCCGGGATTGCCTTCTTGGTATTGTTCATTCAGTTTGTGGATTGCCGAAAGTTGGCTTTGCTAGCTCTGGTTTTCTAAATTATTTCTGCATTTCACCAACCACTCCTTCATTCACACACATCTGTAATTAGTCCCGTTAACAAATAAAATCTATTTAAATTAGTCTGAATGTCATACCTGTCCATTTTGAGGCTTTGCCTGCTAGCTATACATGATCTTTCACAAACATTGTTTCTGTCAGACATCTGTTTCAAAACTTTCAGCTATTTGTATGTGGACCTTTTAGCCAAATCCCTCTGAGTAACTAGCATTTGTTCTCAAGCCACAGCACTGTGCTCAGAAATGTCTTTGGACCATATTTGGCCAGTCTGGCAAGGGATATGGTAATAAATGGGTGCAGTGTCCTGGCCTGAATGTCCTATTCTAAAATGTGCCCTTTGGTCATATTGTAAACTCTAAGGCAGATACGGTACATCTGGTTAAGATGAAGGCATCTCCAGTACACAGACAAACTGATGTATCTAGAAATAACTTCAGCCTTGTGGGTTTAATATGAAGTTGAACTTCCAGAAGCTCCACCATGAAGTTCAGTGGCACCTTTTGTCATCTGTAACTGCATGACTCTCAGTGAATGTTTTGAAGTCTAAAAATTGTGTTTCTGTCTGTTCTAAAAGATGTTGTTGCTCTTACAATTGTTAGATGTGAGTATTCAGGACTCATTCTACAACCCCCCCCTCTTTCTCACCCCCTCTCTCCCGTGTGTGTGTGTGTGTGTGTGTGTGTGTGTGTGTGTGTGTGTGCATGCACGTGCACCCATGCACATGTACTTGGGTGTGGCACATACACATGACAGCACACACGTGGTGGAAGTCAGCAGACACTCTCAGGTATTGGTCCACACCTTCCACTTTGTTTGAGACAGGGTCTCTTGTTTGTTGAGCAACTGCATATGACAGGCTGACACACGAGTGCCTATGGGTTCTCCATTCTCCCCTTTCTATCTTCTCTTAAGGGTGATGAAATTATATATACACACATGGTATATAGATTCTGGAGATCTGAAGTCAGATTCTCGTGAATTTATGGCAAATGTTTTACCTAATGAGCCATTTCTCCAATCTTCATTCAATTTGTTTTTAATTAATTATTAATTATTCACATTAACTCTTGGAAAATTTCATACATGAATACAATACATTCACCACTATCATGGCTCCTCTAATTCTTCCCAGTTCCATAAATTCCCACTGCCCTTCTATACTTCATGATCTCTTTTAAATGTTTTTATTACCCACAGAGTCCAGTTTGTTCTGTCTATATACCTATAGCCATGGGGTCATTCACCGGAGCAGGATTGGCCTACTTGGGGCCACACCCTTAAAGAAAACTGAAGCTGACTCTCTACCCTCTAGAAACCATGGCCTCTCAATAGCTCCTCAACAAGTGGTGGAGGTACTTGTGAGCCCCTCTCCACACCATGCTGGAATGTTTGCTGTCTTGATTTTGTGTAGGCCCTTCTGTAGGCAACCACCGCTGTTGAGAGTTCATGAGTGCATTGCTCCAACAGACACTGTTTTGCTCCAATTCACCCTGACTCTGGCTCTTTAAACTCTTTCTTCTCTCTGTGTTGATCCCTGCAACTTGAGGAGAGGGGAAGTCATATAGATGTCCCATTTGCTGCTAAATTGATGCTTGGAAGAAATTAACAAATATGACAGATCTTTTGCCAAGTTAACCAAGAAGGGGAGAGAGGGTCCAAATTAGTAAAATCAGAGATGAAAAAGAAAACATTGGGAAGATACTGAGGAAAACCATAAGGGTGTAGTATAAAAATACATATTCCATAAAACTGAAAAAAAATGGATCGATTTGTGTGTGTGTGTGTGTGTGTATCTACCAAAATTAACTTGAGATGAAGTAAATAGTTTAAACAAAACCTTGACAACCAACGAGATAGAACTTTAAAAATCTCCCAAATGAAAAAAGACCCAGGACCAGATGGGCATAACGCAGAATTTTACCAGAACTTCAAAGAAGAATTTGCACCAATACTCCTTGAATTATTTTGCAGAGTAGAAAAGGAAGGAACACTTCCATATTCTTTTTTCATCAAGTCAGACAAAGATCAGATGGGAAAAGAAAATCATAGGCTTATCTCTGATGAACATAGATACAAAAATTCTCCACAAAATACTCCCAAGCCAAATTCAAAAATGTATCAAAAAGATTATGTACCATGATCAAGACAGCTTCATTACAGAGATACAGAGATAGCTCAGAGTAGATAAATCAATAAATGTAATCCACCACACAAACAGACTCAGGCTCAGAAACTACCTGATAATATTAGGTGCAAAAATAATTGTCTCTGACAAATTCCAACATGCTTTTCCGATAAAAGTCCCGAAGAGTCTAGGGGTATGGAGGACATAGCTCAATATAATAAAGACAATTTAAAATAATCCCATAGCCAACATCATCTCAACAGAAACAAATTCAAAGCATTCCCACCAAAATCAGAAACAATAATACAATGATGCACACATTCTCTGTTTCTGCTCAATATAGCATTTGAATTACTAACTAAAGGAATAGAACAAGGGAAAGAGATCCAGGGAATACAAACAATCTAGTTGGACTTGATGGATTTTTTTCGTCTACAATATAATATTTAATAAATAGATTTTATTTATAGAAACTACTTATATAGATAGAAGCACTTTACAATAACACATTTGCTCATATGAATTTTAGTATTTCATAATACATTGAATTATTAACACATAAACACATGAATAGCTACATGGTGAGGAGCAGTTACTGAATTAATGTGCCTACATAATGGGAGAAAATATTTGCAAAGTATACATCTAAAATGTTGTTGATATTCCAAATGTATAAGGAACTGCAAAATTCAATAGCAAATAATAATAATAATAATTATCAACCAAGTAGAAATAATAGACAATAGGCTTTAATCAATGTTTCTCTGAAGAAGATTGCGATGCAAGTGTCTCTTTAGCCTACAGATTTCATTTCATTTTGATGAATACCCATCATTAGTATTACTGGAACACACACTAGATCTAATTTCAATGTTTGAGAAACCTCCACACTGTTCTCTATACTAGCTGTGCTAATTTGAATTCCCACTCAGAGTGGTCAAGCTTTCCTTTCTATCCACACACCAAAACCTGTCATTAGTCTTTATTTATAGTAGCCACTCTTATTAGGATGAGGTATTTGGCTTTGATTTGAAGTAGTAATTGAAAGAACCTTGTTTTAACACACCTCTTGGACATTTGTATATCTTCTTTGGACTTGATGGATTTTAAGAGGGATACCAAAGCAGAGCGAGAATGCTAAGCTGCTTGGGTAAAAACGTGGGGGAGAGAGGCTGAGAAGAGCTAAAGGAAGGAGGTAAATATGACCAAAATGCACTATATAAAATTCTCAAAGAATTAATATAAAATATTATTTCTAAAACTCTAAAAAATATCAAGCATGGTAAACAAATAGATCTTTGTATCTAGGCTTATCACAATGAAACTTAAAACACCAAAAGAGAAATTTTTTTTTTCTACACAGCTTCTCACTATGTAGCTCTGGCTGCCCTGGAACTCACAGAGATCCATGCCTACCTCTGCCTCCCAAGTTCTGGGATCAAAGGTGTGTACAATATACTGGCTAGGTTTTTTTACTTTTTGTTTCATTTTATTTCTAAACTTTTTCAAGGAATTTAAGAACAAGAAATTAAAAAAAAAAAAAAAAAATAATATTTCAGAAAAAATTACATTAGTGGCTAAGTGAGAAAATAAGTACACTGAATATTTAACCAAACTGTCTAAAACAAAAAATGAAAATGTTTCAGACAATAACACTAACAATTGCACAAAAGTCTAACGAGCATAGTGGTCAATATCAAACTCGGACACAAAATCACAGGAGTTCTGGCCACCTAAGCAGAGTGAGTTCGAGCCCCTACAATCATGGAACTATTCACATATGAAGTAATAAAAAAAAAAAAAAAAATGTATAATCATTTAAATTAAATTATTAAATAACATTGATGTTGAAAGTAAAATGAAACAAATAATGAGGAAAATAAAGTAAAAAAAGACTTAGAAATGAACAAAGGAAGTAGGAGATGTCATAGTTAAGAACTTTCTCTTCAGGGTATATTAGTTCCAAGCCAGTGCGACTCTAACATCTGTAAGCAGTTCAGATCTGGCCTCTTTATGCATGTGCACAGCATACAAAGAGTGTAATACATGAGCAAACACTGTATCAAAAAAAAAACAAATAAAAAAAAAATAAACAAAATGAAAAAATATAAAATAATTGTAAAAAAAAAATAAAAAATAAAATATGTATTCTATGTCTTAACAAAAATAATAAATATACAGTCTAAAATCTTTCAAAAATAAAAGGAATCCTTATGAGGACCAGGTGTAGAAACATGTTCTAACTTATATTCAGGAAAGTGTAATTCTTTTCTTATAGTTACTGCTTCAGAGAACTAAAAAGGAGGAAAGTGCCCCCAAATTGATTTTTGAAATGAATACATATTCACATATCAAAACTGACAGACAGAAAAAGGAAGGAAATATATGCATACATATATACATATACATCACATGTATATTATACTTAATTCAGCATATAGATATACAAAGCCTTAACAAAATATTAGAAAATTAAATCCAAGAAAACATACCAAGTCCTATACTGTAACCAAGCAAGGTTCATGAACTGTAATATAAACCTGATTTAATATTATAAAATTTACTATTATAGTTCACTGCCACAATAAAGAAAACACGTGATCATCCTAGTACAGGAACAGTATTTGTTAATAACATACAGTCTCTATTCAAAATAATACCTGTGCCCACCAAGAAGCAAAAGAGAAATTCTTCAGCTTATTATTGCTTTGAAGCTGGAAAGCACAGTGCCAGACAGTGGTGTGTTCTAGTCTGTTCATCCCTAACAGCAACTCTAAGCTGTAGGTATTGCCTCTGACCTTAATAAATGAACCACAGAAGCATAACACACTGTATGTAAAGTCACATGGGTAATAATGGCAGAGATGTGGCTTGAACCCAAGAGGTAGTTTAGAGTTCACCTCAGAACCACTGTGATAAGTTTTCAAGAAATAACATAGTTTCTTTGTTTTCTTTAAATAAATTCAAATTTCTCCTTAAGCCCACAGATGGAAAGAAATCCTTCTCACCGGTTACTGGGGTACCAAACCAGACGATTGCTTTTCTTTGAGTTAGGAATTAACTAGGATGCACTCTTAGGTGAGTGCTCTGAATTTTACCCTAAAATATCATGTTAGCATGCATCTCTTAAACATTGTACTTCTCCAGAGACCACCTACTTGAACAGAGAAATTTCATTTCAGCCAAGTTTATAAGGCTTTCTTCTTTAGGCTTATGTAGGGAAAGCCCAGAGGTGCTAGTGTGATGTGGGGAATTTTTCCCGGGGAGCTTCAACACACACAGAGACACACAACACTCCTACACCATACACGCACACCATCCCACAGATAGAAAGACAGACAGACACAAATACACCCCACATATCAGCAGCTTTTTTTACTCCTTTTATAAAATTGGGGTGGGGGGGCCTTCGGTAGTATTTGAAGTGTCCTTTTCCTAGGAACTAATAAGTGAGGAAATTTGGAGACACCCCATCCCTTCAGACGTTTCGACTGGCAGAGGCATGATCCACCGGAGGCAAGAAGGAAATCCAGTTCGATGTGACTTAGGCAAGCAGGTTCAAACTTCTAGAATCTGACCCCAAGCTTTATTTTTGATATTTGTAAGGACAGTGTGACCTTGGGAAAAAGTCTCCTCATGACAGTTACCACAACAAAGCTTAAGACATGACTATCTTGAAACACCTTTTCAAAGCACATGTCTTTTGCAAAGTACCTGTGACCTGTTCCACTAGAATGGGTTGTACTGACTGAGAAACAATGCTTAGGAGTTGGAGGATACAGGTGAAGCCTGACTACAGACTAGCAAAGATCACTAGGCTATCAATAACATCTACTCCCAGCCTTCTGGGTTGACAACAGGTGTAAATCATTCCATCAAAGAGAAAAGCTGATGTGTATAACATTCCCAATTTCTCTGCTGCTGCCTGTGAGTTCGAGAAAATGATGCCCCTACACACCTCTGTTGGTCTCTCAGTATCTTTATCTCTAGTCCAGACTGGTCACCTTGGATGTGAGCATAACCAGTCCTACCTGATCCTTATGGCTAGGAGGTTCCACTGTATTAATGTATTTAATAATGTATTAATAATGTAATTAATACATTAATGTATTAATGTCAGGTTCAGGGCAGAGCGTCACAGCACCAGGGGCCCTGTCCCAGTTGACTGGAAGTTCTGACAGCATGGGCTCATGGAGACTGCAGGATGCAAAACTTCTCCAGTCCCTCCCCAGTAGCTACTGCTGGGCTTCTCAAAAGCTTCCTACTCACAGAGCTCAGCAGCTTCCTCAAAGCCTGTCTACCCTTTGGCGGTCTGAAGCGATTACTGCTTCACGAAGCATCTTTTACTAAAAACCCTCAGTGGACATTGTCGTTTCTT
This sequence comes from Peromyscus leucopus, assembly GCF_004664715.2. Lineage (NCBI taxonomy): Eukaryota > Metazoa > Chordata > Mammalia > Rodentia > Cricetidae > Peromyscus > Peromyscus leucopus. Next base: position 45,611,639 of record NC_051079.1, on the reverse strand, counting down.
TGGCAACATTTTCTTCTGGCTTTGCCACATGCAAGTCATTAATTTTCCTCAGAAAAGAAAAGAATTCACATGGCCACAATCTTAGAACATTAAAGGGAAAATTACCTACCATAAGAAAACTAAAGACAAAATAGTATCTCAATAAACTCCCCACCCCCATAGCAGTATATATAAGTGTGTGTTGTGTCTATAATTATATGTATAATTGTATATATATATATATATTACATATACTTGTTTAAAAATATTTCTATGTGTATGCCAAAATGTTAATCATGTGTTTCAAAACTTCATGAGATTATAGATTTGGGGAAATTCTTTAATTGGTCTTATAGTTAAGTGTTCATTTTTGAATTTTTGTAAACTAATCTCAAAATTATTTTCCCTTATTTAATGGACCTTGCAGTTTGAGATCAGTGCACACATCCCTGTGTTGTGAGTGGTGTGTGATTTCACACTGGTGACTGCATCTACCAGCTCGTTTTAAACATTGAAAAAAAAAAAAGTCCTCTAGGAGATAAAAAGCTAAAGCTCCAGAGTCTTAGTTAGGTTTCTATTGCTGCAATGAAACTCCATAACCAAAAAGCAATTCGGTGAGGAAAAGGTATATTTGGCTTACACTTCTATATAGCTGTTCATCATCAAAGGAAGTCAGGACAGGGATTCAAACCAGGCAGGAACCTGGAGGCAGAAGCTGATGCAGAGGCCATGAGGGCTTGCTTCTGTGACTTTTCTCAGCCTGCCCAGTCCAGGGATGGTAGCACTCATCATGGACTGGGCCCTCCTCCATGGATCACTAAGAAAGTGCCCTATGGCTGGATCTCATGGAGGCATTTTCTCAGTTGACATCCCCTCCCTTCAGATAACTCCAGCTTGTGTCAAGCTGACATAAGACTAGCCAGCACACACAGCTTGGTTCCCGAGTGCAAAAAGAAAAGGAAGTGAGCAGCTGCTCATGAAGAAGACAAGGCAGAAGTCTCAACTGTCAGGACACCGTTCAAATGGTCAGAACTCCACTGCTCCTTCTCTCTCACCATCCCCCTCAACCAGTTGGAGGGTGAAGGGTTTTCCTTTTATTGGAATCCAAAGTTAGTGGAATTCAGAACAAATCAACATGGTTTTGTGGTCGATCTAGTACACTTTATAACACTTCCAAGGATATCATTGACAAGCCATGGTTTGACTCCTAAGATTATAATTTATCTTGCAGCTATCAGATGCTAGCACACTTGGGGCTTTATATGTGGTTTCCTGACATTGGTTAACTCTCCTGACACTGAAGGCTACACAGTTTGGAGGGTGTTTGTGTTTTTGCAGGAAAGGAAAACCGACCACCCTATGAGTTAGGATATTTCTAATATATTTTTCTGGGCCCAGGTAGTTTCTCCAGAAGTTGGAGAGTAAAAATTATAACAGAAAAGGCCAAATTTTTCCATATTCTAGTGATTTTCCAAAAATAACAGAAAAACAAAGTTTGTAAGAATTCTGTTGCATTCCTAAGAAAGTATTGAATCAGCTGGCTTCCATATGCCACTGTACTGTGAAACACTAATTAAAATGCTCACACATGGAGGAGAATGATGGATTGTTAGCAGTACATCCTTGATACTGACTTGGGTTGGCCAGAGTAAACAACTGCTTCTACCCTAGATTTCCAACTATAACTTACTGATAATTTCCACACTAGCTAATTAATTTCTTAAAGACTGTAGTGATTCATGTTTTAATTCATTTTCGTTTGAGGTCGAAACTTGGAGCTAGCCAAGAGGTTATGCTTACACCATACAGGCTTCAGATCTCTATAGTATGAATATGTGATTTTTTTGTGCGAAAAGATTCCAGAGAAATAATTTAATTGATACCAACATGGCTATGAAATAAATATTTTGTTCTCTTCCTAAGTTTGAATATTAATATCTAACTTCCAGAATGATGTCATTAGGTGGTAGAAGCTTTGAAAAGAAATCAGGTCATCAGGGTGGTGCCTCATGAACAGGATTAGTGTCCTTACAGGGAAGGCAGATCCCAGATAATTCTTGGCTTCATTTCTTCTATGAAATTAGAAGTTATTTGTTTTCAGCCTGGAGAAAGACCCTCACCAGAATGTAAGAACACCAGCACCCTGCCTCAGCCTTACAGCATTCAGAACTGACAGAGTTAGACTTTCATTATTCATGTAACCTAGTGGGTAATTTTTTAATAGCAGTCCAAATAACTGACACAATGAAAACATTTCAAACATGGGGAAATCCCATTTAATTAAAGAGAATAAAAGGGCATTATTTTCCCAAACTAACACCTTCTGGGTATCTTAAGTGTTTTAGAAGTAAAAATGTTAAAATACTAATAGAAAAACCAAAATGTTGGTTTTTATCTGAAGTAATTTAAATATATATGTAAGTCAAAATAGAATCAAGATAAGACCTCCTACCCTAATACCCACCTCATTTTTCTTGTGATTAAATTTGTGTTTGTTTAAAATGCATGTAAATGTCCTTGTTCATTTTTTAGACCTTTCTTGCAAAATTGAAGACTGAAAATCAAGAAGGCAGACTTTTTAAAAGATTGAAATTAGCATTGCAGATGTGTCCTTTTGTTGCTTAAAAAGCAAAAATGAACAGGAGTTTGCTTTCTGTTGCTGTGATAAACATCATGAGCCAAAGCAAGTTGGAGAGAAAATGGCTTATTTGGCTTTCATGTCCTTCATCACAGTCCATCACTGAGAATTCAGGGGAAAAAAAAAATCAATCAGGAGCAGAGGAAAGAGCCATATTGGAAATCTGCTTTCTGGTTTGTTCCCTGTGGCTTGCTCGTCTTGCATTTTTCTATGACCTTGGACCACTTACTTGGGTGTGGCACCACCTACATGGGATTGCCCCTCCCACATCAATCATCAATCGAGGAAATGTCCCACAGGCTTGCCCGTGGGACAAGCTGATATAGGCAATTGAGGTTTTCTCTCCCTGGGTGACTCTAGTTTGCGTCAGATGACAAAATTGAATCAGCACAAGAAGGGTCCCCTGGTTGATCAAGACAGAAACACTATTTCAGCACACTGAAATCAAAGAACATTTAAGGGAACTTGTGATGGACTTCTAAGGATCTCCAGCACCAACCTTCCCAACGGCCCTAGGATTCATTCATTTGTAGGTATATGTGCCACTAGGACTAGCCACGTAACAAGCCTTAGCCAGTGGGACACACTGACATTCATTCACTCAACAGAGCTTTCCTTGAGAAGGGCTAGCCCTAGAGGATTTACTCTTTTAGAATGTTCCTTCTTGAAATTCGGGTCTAGGGCTACCTAAGAAGCCATGAAAAGTGGCTGATATGGGAGCCACTGGAGAAGGATCTCGGCTAAGCCTCTCAGTGAGGACTGCACCAAATACCAGTCAGATGCCCAATCAAAGGGGAGTCTCCTACCTTTGTCAGTGTCAGCAGTCAACTGCATAGGAAACAAAGATGCCTCCCTGTTCTCACAAAATTGTGAGATACAAAAGCATGTGATTGCACTAGAGATGTTGAAGGAAAATTTGGGGAGATTCCTCAGATAAATTGTTTGGCCTATGGAAAGTGTGTTCTATATAGTAGTAGGCTAAGAAATAATCTTCAGACAGGAAAGGCACATGAAAAAAAAGTATTAAACATCAGAGAGGTGAAAATCAAAATGAAATATACACACCAAAACATAGAGAACAGTAAGGATTAAGAGCAATAGATGTTAATCAACATTTGAAGTGACTGGAGTTTCCTCCTGTTACTGATAGAAGAAAAATATCAATATCATACAACCACGATGAGAAATGATCTGTAAACTTCTTATAAAAACAAATAGCCCCAGTACCTCCATCCTGGATCCACCATGTACTCTCTTGGCTTCTCTTTGTGAGTAGCTCAAAATGGCAACTCTGTCTGAGAACTCCTTGTTGGACTGCCTATGACATTACGCAGAGTACTGGACTCCTCAGACTCAGTCCTCCTTCCTGTCCCTAGTATCAGGCAAACATGACAGTTTGAAGAGTCTCCATATGGAGTATGTTAACATCTAAGCCCAGAATGATGTCACTAAATGATAAAACCTTTGAAAATAAATTAATCTATATAGGTGGAGCCTCGTGAACAGGATTGGTGCCCTGACAAGGGAGGAATGTCCCAAGTAGTTCTCAGGATCCTTCCTTTTACTGAATGTTTATCTCCTGCCTTTACCTCTACTTCACAAAGAACTTCAACTAAAACAATCATCCAATAATTAAAAAAATGAGGAACATCATGAATGAACCTTAAAGCATTGTGTAGCTTGAAGAATAGTGTCTCAAGGGCATAAATACTATATGCTTATATTTACATGAAGTATATGAGGAGTAAATAATCAGAATGACATCCGACTCCAGAGTTGAGGGATCCTTTGGCAAGACTGGAAAGAGACACAGCAGAACTATCAATGAGGGTGATAGCTCTCTATGCTTCTCTAGAGTTTAACTGGACAAAACTCACCAGTTTTGAAAATTAGCTAAAATTCAACGACTATAAACAAATATCCAGTTCCAGGTGTATGCATGCTAAAATATCTAGACACTGCATCAGTTACTGTGTCAGGCAATGAATGACCAAATAGCTGATGTTGTTGTTTTCTTTTACTCTTTTGCTTTTGGCAGGGGGTGGGGGAGTCCACAGAGGCCTATTATTTCTTATAAAATGTCCATCTTGGCTTGTTTGTTTCTAGCCAGCTTTTCTTAACTTAAATTATCCCATCCACCTTTTGCCCCAGGTCTTTTTCCTTTTTTTTGCTTCTGTATATCTTACTTTCATTCTTACTCCATGACTGGCTGTGCAGCTGGGTGGCTAGCCCCTACAGTCCTCCTCTCCTTGTTCTCTTGATCTTCCCTTTGCCTCCTAGGTCTCCTTCTATTTATTCTGTCTGCCTGCCAGCCCCACCTATCCTTTCTCCTGCCTTGCTGTTGACCATTTATTAGACCAATCAGGTGTTTTAGACAGGCAAGTTGACACAGCTTCACAGAGTTAAACAAATGCAACATAACTTTGCATCATTAACCAAATGTTTCATGCCATAAACAAATGTAACACATCTTAAAATAATATTCCACAACAACCTGGCAAGAATATAGTCAAGCCTTCCAATAAAGTTTTCTGTTCCCCTACTCACTGTAAAGCTGGCTAAAGTCAACCACAATGTCCATCACACAGCAGCCTGGAGGTTGGGCGGCCTTGAAATTTTCTCTACCAGGATAATTAGCCCCAAGTCTTTAAGCAAAGGAAATAAATGTTATGTGCATAAGCTATTTCTCAGAATGTAACATGAATAGCTATGAGTTCAATTCCTAGTAGAAACTTTGGTTCCAATGTGAATCCTCACGAGTGTATTGAGTTTTCATTCTTACAGGCATTTTAGGCTCTTAAGCTCCAGAAAGAGTTGCTCATTAAACTCTGCTTATACTATTCCAAGGATTTCTAGTTGTCATCTCCAAACTCCTCCAAATTCCTCCTAGAAGCCAATTCCAAAGACTTCTGAACCACATCATGAGGAATAGTCACAACCCTTCCTGATGCCAAAATCATATTCTATGTGATTTAGCCTTGATCCTGATGGATAATTCCCTGAAAAGTACAATTTGAGGATTTACCTCCAATTATGTATCCCAAGTTTTCAGTATACAATCAGCTAGCTCCATTGCTGTGAGCCTCTGTTGAGGTGTGGCCAGAACAGGGGGTTGTACAGCAAAGCAACTTCCTCACATCATGGTAGCCAGAAGCAGAGACTAGAGAAAGGAAGTCTCCAGAGACCAAATACCCTACAAAAGGCAAACGCTCAGTGAGCTGCTAGTAGGCCCCACCTTCTAACACATCTACCACTTCCTAAAATAGCACCAAAAGTTGTGCAATAATCACTCAGCACATGAGTCAATGAAAGGAACATTTCAAATTTAAACCATAGTAGAGATGCTAATAAGTGAAACTCTTGATGGATTGGCTTCTGTATTGCAGTGATATGCCTATGATGTGGGATTTAATCCACAATTGGAGAGGAGGCTTAGTGGCTTTAGTTATTAGAATGTTCTAACACATGTATGTATGTTTATATTATTATTTATTATTATTTCTGTGTATGTGTTCATTATAGGGGCATGGTAAGTGTCATAGGGGTATGTGTGGAGGCTAGAGGACAACTTTCAAGAACTGGTTCCCTCCTTCCACATTTATGTGGGTTCCAGGAATTGAACACAGGCCATAGGCTTTTGCAACAAATGCCTTTACCTGTTGAGACATTTCATCAGCCTCCAACCTAGATACTTTTAAAAATGGTTTGTCAACTATGGTTTGCACAATTGGAATAGATGAACGACCCACTGAAATTGTACTTGCAAGAGTAAAAATCAATCAATCAATAAATAAATAAAAAGTGAATTTAGTGAAGAATACCACCAATATAGAAATTACATTTCTGGTATTTTATCTAGTTTCTAGAACAAAGTCACTTAAAAAGATACAAAAAATTGCTCCAATGAAGACCATCATAGCCCAAAGGGAAAAGAAAAGGGCAACAACATCACAAATGGCAAATCTAGGGAGAGGGGCATTGCACAGGGACGAGGGCTTGTGTTCTAGAATTCAAATTCTGATTTTGGTGACTGTCTTAGTTAGAGTTTCTATTGCTGTGATAAAACGCCATGACCAAAAGCAGCTTGGAAAGTAAAGCGTTTGTTTTATCTTATAGCTTGTAGCTTTGTAGTCAATCATCCTCAGGTGTCATCAAGGCAGGATCCTGGAGACAGGCACTGATGCACAGCTATGAAGGAGGAGTGCTGCTTACAGACTTGCTCCTCAGGCTTGCTCAGTCTGCTGTCTTATTGTGGGAGACCATCTCCCACCTTTTGAAGGGTTCTTGAGGGGAGGAGAAAGGAATGAGGAAGTATTAGATAGAAAGACAGAAGGAGATGATAAGACAGACAGAGACACAGGATAGCTTCAGAAGGACTCTGGGTCAATACCTGTCCTCCCCTTTGGTGTCCTGCCAGGCCACTGTGTCCTTGTCTGAATCCTGAGTCTGAACAAGGTCTTACTAGGAGCCTCTGTGGCACCCACATCTTACAGCACCCAGGAGGACCAGTTCTGGGTAACATTGACCTCAGTGAGCTGGGCCCTCCTACCTCAATCATTAATCAAGAATATATACACAAGCTTGCCCAATCTGGTAGGGGCATTTTCTCGATTGAGGTTCTCTCTTTAAAAATGACTCTAGCTTGTGTGAAGTTGACACAAAACTAGCCAGAACAGTGACTAACTGACTTGATGACTTTGGGCACCTATCAAGTTAATTGTATTTTTAGGAATAAAATTTCCTAAACATTTCAAGAAATACAAAGCAATTCCCAAGAGCCAATGCTAATTCTTGAGAATGTAGGATGCTAGTACTAGCTATATAATAACATCTATGAGTATATTAATATATTGCCTGCTCCAAAGTGAGTCATGTTGTGGAATCCTGCACACTGTTACCCCTATCAAAACATTTATACTAGAAATTTCCAGTGAATACAATGGTTTTATTATGTGCTCATGATCTAGGGTCTACTGGGCCTATAAAGAGATAGAGAGGGCAAATGAATGTAGATTGAAGTCATCATGTTCGATGAATAACCTTGAGCATTAATAGTAAGCTCTGTGATATACTAACAGTTCTGAACAAGCAAACAGTAAATGATTCTGTTTTTCCCCAACTGAATTGTATGCATATAGAAATGAAGGACTAGAAAGATAATACCATCCACCTAGTTACACACTCTGTGTTGATAACAGAAAAATAAACCAGAGTGTTTCCAGTATCTAATGGAAATGAACCTGAGGTAGGCCATTTCCTCTTTCTGGAGCTATGAAGATGCAGGTTGAATGGAGTGTTTTAGTCTGGCTTGACTAATCTTTTTTCTCAAGGAAAAACCAAATTGTTACTGTAGGGCAGAGAACAAAATAAACAGAACACTTTCTCACATTTCTGTTATCCACTGGTAAAAGTTAGACAAAGGCTCTGGCAACCCATTCAGGCAGAACCAGTAAAATCTTAGTTCCCTGGGGAATGAGGGATTGAGTGACCCCATTGGGCAGAGGATCCCAGCCAGCTGAGATGCTGGCAGACAGCAACGTGAATGGAAACACACAGGGAAGGAAGAAAGCCTCAGGTGCCAGTGGAAGGCCCCTGGCCAGTTATAGACCAAACAAAGGATCCTACCTGGTTCTGATGCCTCAGTAAGTCATACTAGTATTGCCACATTTCTAATCACATTTCCTTTCCTGAAGGAGATTATTGATAATATTTAATATCGCAACATGTGCTGAGTGAATAAGTTCTGAAGTGGCACTGTACAGAAGTAAAGCAATAAACAGAACCAGAGATATTAGACTGGACTTCACTTTGGTTTTTCAAACTCTAGGAAAGGAAAATACAAAAGGCTTCTCTCTTCTCTCTCCACCTGTGCGAGGAACAGAGTCAAGAATAAGGAACTCTAGAAGGCCTGGAATAGATGGAGATCTTATATCCTACAAAGCCCAATTCTATTCTCTTTCAAATATCTGGGATCTTTAAGACTCCATCTTACTGGCCTGGATTTTAATAATAATAATAATAATAATAATAATAATAATAATAATAATAAGGAGGAGGAGGAGGAGAAGAAGATGAAGACAAAGGAGAAGGAGGAGGAGAGGAGGAGAGAGAAGAAGAAGAAGAAGAAGAAGAAGAAGAAGAAGAAGAAGAAGAAGAAGAAGAAGAAGAAATTTTGCCTCCATAACAGAGTGAAGGCAACCTGAAGCCCAGGCCCCCTGCACCAACAGAGAATCAGGTATCCTATTTCATAGTCAAATTTATGTGGGTCCTACTCTGCTTTATGACTTTCTGTGAACTCTAAGATGCCACAGGTATGATATGGGGGAAATTAAAATTTTATTCCCCATCAGTTTGGCCAAACTGTAAATAAAGTTATCTTCCGTGATTTTATCTTTCCTAGTTTCTTTTAAAATGCAGGGAAACTGAGGTGACAGATTAAGGATCTAAGTGCCCACTGAGCTTTATTGTCTTAGAGGTCATCAGTGGAGGTCAATCCTGGGGCACTGTATAGACCAGACCATGTCTGAGTAGAGACATGGCCTGTGTTCCCACAGCCTATCTGTTCCAGGTTCCTACTTTAAATTAGAGGGCTATTTCTATTATTTTCAATGCCAAGCCTATTAAGGCAAAACTATCCTCAGTCCTGTAGAAGAAAGACAGCCACAGTGTGGGGGCTAGTCTATCCGAAAAGAGATAAGAACACACAGCTAGTTCTGTTACAACAGGCCCTTTCTGCCTACAGCCAGGAGTCTGACATGTCAAAAAAAAAAAAGCCAGACACTTGTATGATAAAACGTCAACTTGTCATAAATTGGCATCACCTGAGTGGGAGCAGTACCTGAAGAAGTATTCTGATTGCTTTGGTCAATAGGGAAGAACCCACCCTACTGGGGCAGGCACTGCCTGATTAGCAGTCCAAATAAAGAGTCTGGCGGAAGGCAGATCATGTCTCCTTTTGCTAGCTTGGCCCTCTCTTTGCTGCCAGATTCATCTGCCCAGTCGTTGCTGCTGAGGACTCCTTCCCTAATATCAGAAACAATGTTACCAAGCTTTCATCAAGGACTAGAGGAGACAAGCAGCTATTTGGGAAACTTCAGAGCTTCCAGCATCAGATGTGGACTGCCGAGGCACCAGCCTCAGAGACCGAACAACTAACGACCTGTTTGTTGGCCTCATCCCCAGTGACAGGCAGCCACTTGGGACTATTCTGACTAATGAGGTACACAGCCTCAAGCACCAAGTAATTCCTCTCAGGTCTGACTCTGCTCTTGGTACTATTTTAAATCTGACTTAATAAGTTCAATACATTGTAAGCATGTATTCATCTCATTAGTTCTGTTCCTTTAGCAGACTGTGACTAATACAGATGTCAAAGTTTCCCCTATAAGCTGCCATAAGTGAGAGAAAAGAGAAAGGAGTTTATCACAGGATATGTGACTGAGCCCCCAACCCTACCAAGAACCATCAGGTATCTCTGTTTAACAAAGGCATCAGCTTTGCATGCTATTTCAGGGGTCCATGGAGCCCCAAAGTCTTTCCCTGCTGTAGATGTCTCTGAATAGCCATTCAAAGAGGATAGCCAACCCCCATTCAAATCTCATGGAAGCCTGACTCCCCTTCTCCCCCAGCAGATTCCAGGGGGGCTCCGATAGCATTCTCAAATTACCTGCTTCAGAGGAAACTTCATTAAATTTTGCAAAGAACACAGAAACAAGTCTTCTATTTAGCAAGACAATGGAGAAAATATCCACAGAGAGCACTTTGTGAATCAGGGCCCAAAGTGAAGTACTGTATAAACTTGCCACACAACTATCCTTTCTTTAGTATTCAGGAACTATACAGAAAGGGATTTTGTCTTTGCTATGGAGTGTTAACGTCTCCTGATTTAGTCAAGTTTAAAAATCTCTCCCCTTTCCTTTTACAATAGCCAAATGAAGTTTTTGTCTTTTCTTTCTCCAGTCTTTTTCGATTCCAAGTGGACTCGTGCCCAGCATTGCTAAAGGGAACATTTCTCCTCAACAGTCAGTGACTTACACAGAGCAGATAATGCAAACTCCCTCTGGAGAGCTAAATCTAACACCGGAAATAGAGCATTGTTCTGGCCACCCATCCCCTCCAAGCCAGATTCAACAAAATTTAACTGACGTTACGTTATTAAAGCAAAGGAGCGCTGTACCTGAAATTAATCGCCATCTTGGGCATCCCTCCAGAGTCCCTGCCTTCCTTCTCCTGTGCTCCGTCTCTCTGTAAGAACAGTATAACTACAGCTTCTTGGCCTTTTGGCTAAGATCAAGTGTAGATACAGTATAACTATCCAGGCCTCTAAGTGAAGTATATGAACCAATCCAAAGTCTGTGCCTATATTGAATTCATTTCTAGGATGAACCTCACTTGATCATGTGAATATTTTTATATTTGGTTTCCGTGTTTGTGTATGTGTTTTAGCTGGAAGGACACAGGCAGGTCACAGCACAAGAGTAGAGGTCAGAGAACAATCTGAAGTGTTGGTACTCACCTTCCACCTTGTTTAAGGCAGAGACCTCTTATTCACTACTGTGTAGGATAGGTTAGCTGAACCATGACTTCCTGAAGAAGTATCACCAACTGCTACTCACTGTACAAGTTGTGAGGTGACAACTATGTACTACTATAGGCTCTCCATAGCTTCTTGAGATCTAAATTTGGGTTCTTATACTTACACAATAGCCCTTTACCCCAGTCCTGAATAACTTTTTAAGATTTTGGTTTGCTAGCATTTTGTTTAGGATTTTTGCATCTATGTTCATCAAACACATTACCCTGTAGTCTGTCTCACATGCATGTGTGCTCACTCTCTCACTTTCTATCATTTCATTATCTATTTTTAGTATCAGAGTAATGCTTTCTCTGAAAATGTTTTTAGCAAGAATTCCCTTTTCTTCTTTTATTTGTTTGGAGTAAGGATGATTAGAATGAGCTTTCTAAAAATAGCCAGTAGAGTTTAACAATGAAGCCATCTATTTGAGATTTTCTAAATGGAGACTGTAATGATTTGGAAAAAAAAAAATGACCCCCAAAGGGAGAGGCACTATTAGTAGGTGTTGCTTTGTTGGAGTAGGTATGGCCTTGTAAGCAGAAGTGTGTCACTGTGCGGTGGGCCTCAAGGTCTCCTTGGCTCAAGCTATGCTCAGTGTGACAGACAGCTCACTTCCTGTTGTCTGTGGATGAAAATGTAGCTCCTTCTCCACTCTCAGATCCTTCTTCTGCACCATGTCTACCTGTATGCCATCATGTCCCACCATGATAATGGACTAAACTTCTGAAACTGTAAGCCACCCAATGAAATGTTTTCTTTTATAAGCATTGCTGTGGTCATGGAGTCCCTTCACAGCAATAGAAACCCCTAGTTAAGACAGGGACCTTTTAGTAATAATTCAATCTTGCGACTTGTCATGTATTTATTTGTGTTTTCCTTGCTCCTTAAGATGTATTTGAGGACATTCTCCCTTCTTTCATGAAGACTGTTATACATTCCCCTCCTTAAACTGTTATTGTTCTATTGCATAGATGTTGATATGTTGGGTGTCTTAGTTAGGGTTTCTATTGCTGCCACAAAATACCATTACCAGAAAAAGCAAGTTGGGGAGGAAAGGGTTTATTTGGCTTATATTTCCAGATCAGAGTCCATCATTGAAGGAAGTCAGAACAGGAACTCAGGCAGGGATGAAACCTGGAGGCATAAAATGATGCAAAGACCATGGAGGGGAGCTGCTTACTGGCATGCTTCCCCTGGCTTACTCAGCCTACTTTCTTATAAAACCTAAGACCACCAGCCCAGAAATGGCAACACCAACCATGGCCTGGAGCCTCAACCACTGATCACTAATTGAGAAAATGCCTTACAGCTGGATCTTGTGGAGGCATTTCCTCAACTGTGCCTGCTTCCTCTCTGAAGACTCTAGCTTGTGTCAAGTTGACACACTAAACCAGCCAGTACATTGGTTCTCTGTTTTATTTGTTTAAAGCCATTTTTAAATCTTATTTCTTAAATTTTCTTAGATACTCTGGCTGTTCAAAAGTAAGCTGTTTAATTTCCATATGGTCATATTATTTCCAAAGTTTTGCTTATTATTAATTTCTAGCTATAGTCCATTGTGGTTAAAAAAAAAGAAGATAGCATGATTTCCATTATTGTTAAACTTGTTGATACTTTCTCTGTGACCTTTATACGATCTGTCTTGAAGCTTCCATGTGCTGATAAAAAAAATGTCAGAATTATTGGGTGGAATTTTTCTGTAGATGTCTGCTACTACCATGTAGTATAGGACATAGCTTGATTTGTTTCTTTGTTAAAGTCTGTCTCAAGGATATATCAATGGGGATTGTTATTGTCTGTCGTGCCCATTCAGTCTATTAATATTACTTTAATATTGGGAGTTTGTATGTTCAGAACTGTTGTTTCCTCTTACTTAACTGACAGAATTAAACAAGAATCTCCTTTCTCTCTCTCTCTCTCTCTCTCTCTCTCTCTCTCTCTCTCTCTCTCTCTTTTAACTTCTTTTGATTTACAGTCTATTTTATCTGATCTAAGAATTATTGATCATTTTTATTTTAGATTCTATGTACATGGAATGGACTATCTCATCTTTAATTTTATGTGTAACCTTAAAGCTGAAGTGAGTTTCTCATAGGAATGTATAGTTGGACCTTGTTTTATATACACTTAGGTGCACATCTTTTAACTGCAGAATTTATTCAATAGTGTTTATGGACATGTAATTTCCTACAGAGGCCACTATATTGCTAGTCGCATGATTGTTCTTGTAGTCCCTGCTCCTACTACTTTACAGTTAAATAATTAACACTTGAGGTTGGTTTTTTTTTTCAGTGAATTGATTATTGCATGTGTGGCATATGTGCTTATACCTACTTGTGTGTGTTTGTGTATGTAGAGCTGAGCACACAGATGGATATATGTGTAGAACAGAGGCCAGTGTCTAGTGTCTTTCTCTAGTGTGCTCCACATTAAATTTTGAGATTGTGATTAATGTCAATTGTCAACTTATAGAATCTACAATCACTTGAGAGACAAGCCTCCAGGCACACCTGTGTGGGATTACTTACATAGGTGAGCCTCTGGGCATGCTTATGAGGGACTGTCATGATTGGGTTATCAAGATGGGAAAACCCACCTTAGAGGAGAGCAGCACCAATCCCCAGGCTTGTTCTGAGGCTTCAAGAAGAAGGAGAGGAGCTGAGCACAAGTGCCATCACTGACTTCTTCCTGACTGAGATGGCAGTGTGACAAGCTGCTTCATACTCTGCCACCTTGACTGTCTCACTTGGGCTGCAAGCCCAAATAAGCCCTCTTTCCTTATGTTGTTTTGGAGGGTAATTTATCACACCAACAGGAAAAATGACTAAGACATGGTTTCTTGCTGAACTTGGATCTCACCAACTCATCCCCACTGATTGGCCAACAAAGCCCTGGGGTCCTCCATCTTCTGGTTCCATAGCAATAATAGCATAGATTTGTGCCACTGCACCTGGCTGTTTTGTTTTGTTTTGTTTTTTGTTTTCGAGACAGGGTTTCTCTGTGTAGTTTTGGTGCCTGTCCTGGATCTCACTCTGCAGACCAAACTGGCTTGGAACTCACAGAGATCCGCCTGGCTCTGCCTCCAAACAAAGTGCTGGGATTAAAGGCATGTACCATCATCGCCCATCATGCACCTGGCTTTTAATGTGGGTTCAGGGATCCTAATTCAGGTCATCCTGCTTGTGTAGCAATTAATTACCAAACGAGTCATCTCCCTAGTCCCTGTATTATACTTTGATGCATTCCTTATTATTTTTTCTGGTTATTTTACATATTTGATACATTCACAGCTTAATGAGCTATTGAGGGCTAGTGTTAGGTGCTGTGGATATTTGTATGCTGTGAATGTGTTACTCTGATTGGTTAATAAATAAAGTGCTGATTGGCCAGTAGCCAGGCAGGAAGTATAGGCAGGACAAAGGGAGAGGAGAATTCTGGGAACAAGAAGGCTGAGTCAGGAGATGCCAGCTGCAGCCATGAGAAGCAAGATGTGAATGCAGAACTGGGAAAAGGTACTAAGACATGTGGCTAAACATAAATAAGAATTACGGGTTAATTAAAGTGTAAGAGCTAGTCAGTAATAAGCTTGAGCTAATGCCATACAATTTGTAAGTAACATAAGCCTCTGTGTGTTTTACTTGGGTCTGAGTGACTGCGGGACTGGCGGATGAGAGAATTTGTCCTGACCACCAGCAGGCTGGGACACAGAAAAACTCTAGCTACAGTTATGTTCATTACTTTTTTGTTGACATGATAATGTATCTATAAAAAGCCAACTTTTTTAGTTTGTTTCCACTTACAGTTCCAGAAGGGAAATACATGGCAGCAGGCAGCTCTAGCTGGAATCTAGGTGATGATGTCTTTAATCTTTAACCAGATGCAGAAAGCAGTGAAAGCAAACCGGAGGTAGGGTGAGGCTATACACTCTTAAAGCCCGCCCCCATAATAGACTTCCTCCAGCAAGGTGGCCTTATCTCCTAAATCAGTGGTTCTCAACCTTCCTCCCACTGCCATCCTTTAATATGGTTCCTCATGTTGTAGTGACCCACAACCATAAAATTATTTTGTTGCTACTTCATAACTATAACTTTGCTACTATTATGAACTGTAATGTAAATACCTGATATGCAGGATATCGAATATGAAACCCCCAAAGGGGTTGCCACCCACAGGTTGGGAACCACTGTTCTAAACCAATGTTTAAAATATGTTAGCCTATGGAGGCCGCTTCTCATTCAAACCACCATAGTGTTTTATAAGCCCTCTCCTTGTCCTCGTTTCCCCATACACACCCACCATGATGCTTCACATCATCACAGGCCTGCAAACAAAAGCCAAGTGACTTCTGACCTGAAACTTGACACAATGAACCCAAATAAATCCCTCACACCTTAAGTTGCTATTTTTTTTAGGTATTTTTTTTTTCACAATAGTGGGAAAGCAAGGTTGTAATCCTTTTAAAAAATTACTTTAGCACCTAGGCTCTATAACTGGTCACTCCTGAGTTCTACATCTGCAAGGACCTTTACAGTATCAGGGCAATCCCGTTATATGGTGGTAATATGTCCCATATCATCTTATTCTATAGTGGGGGTGCAGATCTACACCTGGTACCAGAGCAGCACTTGAGATCCATATGAGCCCTAGTCTGGTGATAACTAGAGAGGATAGATGATGGAGCCAGCCTCTTGTTCACCAAAGCTAATGATAAGCATTCTTATATTGGAGTCTCCCAGACACAGAGGCCTTTACAGTCTTAAGAGCACATGTCCCAAGTTAACTACAAGGCTGAAAATAATGTGGCAAAAACTCAAATCTGCAACAGAATACAGGTATCTGATGCCAGGGCTGATCTGTATGATTCCATCTGTGATCTTTTCTTTGACCTGCTTATGGAGACTCAACTTTTTTTTTTTTTTTTTTTTTTTTTTTTTTTTTTTTTTTTTTGAGATGGGGTTTCTCTGTGTAGTTTTGGTGCCAGTCCTGGATCTCACTCTGCAGACCAGGCTGGCCTCAAAGTTACAGATATCTGCCTGGCTCTGCCTCCCGAGTGCTGGGATTAAAGGCATGCACCACCACTGCCTGGCGGGGACTCACTTTCTACCAGTGCTGAATCTCTCACTGAGCTTCAAGACCAAGCATTGCACTAGCTTCCATACCCATTCCCTTCTGAGTGGAGCCTTCCTCCTTGCTCTGCCAACCAGCATTGGAGGGAAGGTGGTAACTAGAGTCAGCCATCTGACCCAACGCAGATCAAGTGGCTCATGGAGAGTTGTATCCACCTGGTGGTAGGGTTATTGAGCTTTATCAAACTGAACCTGGTTTTGGATTTCAGATCTACAACCTAGATTTAATCATTTTTCCTTCTTCCCAGGAAAAAGCTGCTTTCCATCCTGGGCTTACTTAGAGCTGGGAAAGGTGATACTGGAAAGCCATCTCCCCATGCTTTCTTGAAAAGCACTGTGAGATCTCACCTCACTTCTGTAGGTCTTGTGAAGTTAGTTTGGTGTGTCTATGTAGTGACAGGAAGCACTTTCTTGGCTCTCTTACTCTGCCTCTTGTAGGAGAGACATGATATGCATTCAGTCTACATTGATGGTTAAAAAAAAATCCCTTGTTTTGTCTTCTTTTTCTCCTTTTGCCATTTGGAACATGAGAACTTACATTTGTTTGTGCCTAAGTGACCCAGACAGTCAACATTGTATTCTGATGCAGTATTTTCTGTCTAAAATGGAGATGTGCAAGCACACCTTGCCATAAGGAGAAAGCACACTTGAATCTAGACTGCTCTAAAATGTGGAGTCTCCGAATCTATCTTCTTCATCGTCTGCAAAACAGGGAGAAATGACAAGCTGTGGTGATTCTGTATATTCTCATGGAGTTCCAGGTAGAAAAATCATGCAACTGAAGAGCATGAGATGTTTGCAACTGCATCATCAGATTCCATTTTGCAAGATGGCTACTTTTACTAGCATCATTGATGGTATTTCTTATAAGCAAGTGTATTTACCTGTATGTCTAATTATATACACATGTGTGTTGATTATTTCATATCTTTAAAAGATGGGTGTGAAATAATTAACTTTATTAATATTAACACTGCTAACATGCATGCTTAAAATATACATGGTAGAAGTTACAGGGTACAATGAGACTGTCGGAATTCTGAACTGATTTCTTTGTGTTAAGAACATAAATTGGGAATAATTCCCTCCTAGAACTGTTACAGAAGCATTGTAACAACAGAAATTTCACCAATATGTAGATTTTTATAACAATATATGTTTCTATCCTCAAATTTTGTTAACTATGAAGACAGGAGTAAAAACTCTAAGTGTCCCAAAAAGTTATACATGATAGATGCTGACTCAGTCTTACATTTCAAATTCTAGAAATGTATTACCAATACAGAATATGCTATTAGAAAGATTATATAACATTTTTTCAAACTTAATATAAAATATTGATGAAAGTTAGGAAATTATGAATAGAATTATTTCAATCCTGATATTACAATGTTCTTTTTGTGACCTAATCTTATGATTGGAACTTTTATTTTTTTCTAAAACATAAAAGGTGTATAAAAGCTCCATTTGTCCTTCAAAGTCTGGTAGTTACATAATTTTTTGTGAATGTTAAGATGAGTTAAGACCAGATTCTGGGGAGAAGTTTCCTAAATTATTCTTATTATTTATATTTCATATGAAACTAGAAGGAAAGTAATATTCCCTGGGAGCCACTGAGCAATAGTTAAAATGCTTGATGGGAAATGGGAAATCCATTAGTTCTTGGTATTTCGGGGCTCTAAATTCTAATTTTGGCTTTATCTCTCTGTTATGATCTTATTATTTAAGGCTGAGGAGGAAATTTTGACTGAAAAACCCTTTCTGGAATCATGGAGCAGTGGGAAGCAGGATGTGAGGTGTGTCATTATTTTCTTCATGCCTCATGGTGGGATTCCTTTATTGCAGTACTGGATGATCATTCACAGGAAAAGGGAAGTTTCCTGTAATGTTGATGCATGTTGATACCTTCAGTGCAGAAAGACACAGCATGGTTTGCCCCATGTGGTTGAGTTTACACATGAATTTCAACTTAGGCTGACTTATTCACTCATATGATGTGGTGAGCAATAAAGTTTTTATTTTAATTGCTAAGATGCCTGAAATTAAGTGTAAAAAGACTATACAAAGACCCTTGCCATATTTGACCCATTGGGTAAACTTTAAAAAAAATAACAAAAGCAGCAATAATCTTTTAAATTTCACAGTTCTGACCAAATAAAACATGCAGAATCTATGGTTTTGCACACTGCATGGGTACAAGCTATTTTGTCTGAATTTATATAAGGCTTTTGTGTTTTACCAACAGGTATTTCAAGCAGTTCCTGCTGCCATCCCCCTTTTCTCTGAATATTCCATGTACAAGGATGTTTGTTTAAGTTACATTATTACATACCCATTAAATGTATGAAGAAAAAAAAATTATTTACAAAATATCACTGGAGTAGTCTAAATTTACCCATGGCAGGCAGTGTGATCCTGCCAGAAGGAACATAGACCTCATGTTACTTTGGCTTCAATTCTAATCAAGTTCATTATCTCCTTTTTTAAAAAGTTTTCCTTTTAATGATGTGTATGTCTGCATACGGGGTGTGTGAGAGAGTACAGAGCCTGAAGAGGCCCAAAGAAAGTATTAGATCCCCTGGAGCTGGAGTAACACGCAGATGACTTGTGAGCCACCCCACATGGGTCTTCTAGAAAAGCAGTATGTGCTCTTCACAGCCAAGCCATCTCTTCAGCCCCAGTATATCGCTTCTGCTATGTGAGAGGGAAAGGTCACTGCCACTCTGTAGACACTTTACCCATCTAACACATTTCCATTTCCCAAAGCAACTGTTTTAATCATTTACCGATGTCTCCAAGGCCATCATTCTTTCCCTAACCTTTGACTCTCAACATATGGCAATGTCCTTACTTGATTTAAAGGACAATATGGGCACTCAGATTTATCTCAGACTTTACTGAGGCTTCAACGGTGCCCCCACTGTGCATCTTGTAGTAGGGTATGCATGAGCACGGAAGAAAGTACCAGGATATTCTGTTCATGACCTCTTGAAATATTAGATTTTACTCAAAACCTTAGAGAACATAGACGCTGAATTGCTTAACTTTTAAAAGCTGTACAAACCATATAAATGAGGGTTTGTTTTTTTTTGTTTTTTGTATTTTTTGTTTTTGTTTTTTGTTTTTTGTTTTTGTTTTTTTTTTTTTTTTTTGGTTTGGTTTTTCGAGACAGGGTTTCTCTGTGTAGTTTTGGTGCCTATCCTGGATCTCATTCTGCAGACCAGCAGGCTGGCCTCGAACTCACAGAGATCAGCCTGACACTGCGTCCCGATTACTGGGATTAAAGGCATGTGCCACCAACATCCTGCGAGGCTTTTTCTTGTTTGTGGAAGTCTGGGGTGTAGAAGAGTTCATTTATGCTAGTTAATTGAATAATTTTATTGCAGATCATTAATGAGTTTTAAATATAAATTTCTCATATTTCTAATTATGTTAGTTATAAATGCAACTATTTTGTCTAAAATGTCTATCTTCTGAGATAGGTGCACAGTCATCATAATGGCCCTTTCTGATATCAGCAACTGTGAAGGGAACTCTGGGACATCCAAGTTCAGATAATAGGAAAATGTACAAAATTTACCTTTATTATCAAATAATTAACTGAAAATAATTAATGGCCAGCAGAACACAGACTCCATGGAGTTAAATGATAGTAGCTGCTAAATATTGCTGGCATGTATTAACAGAGCAACATACACGGTTGCCATGCTAATTAACAGCAAGTCAGCAAAGCCAAGCAGGTTTCAGTGAGGTCCTGCATGTCCAGCTTCTGAGGAACAGAGACCTCCAGTCAGAACTTATTGCTTATACAGCTACCAAAATATAACTAACGGTGGTAACAACTTAGTAGATCTGTGTTGCCTACAACACTCGGGACACCTAGCTTCAGGCACTCACAAAACACAGTTATGGCCTCTGAATCAGTTCTCCATACTTAGAAACCTGGGGATAAAGACAGGGGAAAGCTCCACTGTAACTCAACACAAAGCTTCTCTAATGCTTCTTTCCACCCTTCCACAGAAGAACACAGGGTACAGAACACGTGGAAAAGAGGAGAAATAAATGCCAAAAACTTTTAGGTAGTTTGGGATACTGAGTTCTTGGTAATTTTGATTCCAGTAACCCACAAAACCAATGTGTCCTGATTGGAATGAGATTCCTGGCATCGTGGGATAAAATGAAGACCATGCCCAAGGCCAATGGAACAAGTGGCCCAACTGTTATTTTTATAAAGTAGCACTATATTCTTAAATGGCCACTGGCAGAACCCTGGGAATGGCTCACTGACCCATGATGCCAATGCCACCATGGAAGAAAAGGCCGAATGGAAGGTCTTAGCACTGAGTGTTCTGAAGCTTACCCACAGAACATATACCTGCCAAAGTTCTGTGCATTTAACACCACAGATGTTGAGTTCTTGCTCACATGACAATTCAATATGAGTTTTCCTTAATGATGGCATTTATTCCCATAAAGACCAAAGATCTATAGTGTTTCCTATGTGTGTCTTTTCCATCCTTAGGGCATCCTCATTCTTAGAGTTCATGGGGTAGCACTGAGGGAAAGAGGTTGAAAGTGAAACACAAATATTACTGAAATGCAATGGCCTCTGCTGCTCTTTATGTTCAATCTGTTAAGACATAGTCACATCTAGATACAAAAGAATCTGATAACTCTGAAGTTGATTTCAAATGAGTAGGAGAATAAATCCTTGAGTGTGATAGTCTGCTACAAGGGGAACTGGTTTGGCATTTGGGTGGTTTTCCCTCGCAGCTAATACTAATACAGGCTGCTACTGAGTTATGTTCCCAGTTAAGAGATGTGATCTTAAAAGATAGTTCTTTCTGTGGGAAGACTTTTGAGTCACAGCTTAACAGCTCACACTTGACAGGAAAAAAAATACCTAGAGAAAAGTTTCTGCATTTCTGCCTCTGCGCTGGCTAATGGTTTGCTCAAACAGATCTCTCACCATTGATAAAGGCTAGTAACAGTCCCATGTAAATGGTCCCAGATAAACACTGCCTAAGAGATGTTTAGAAAAACAACAGTGAAAACAGCGGCACCATCTCATAAAAGGCCATGAGGGAAATGCATTAAAAGAGCTGCTAATACTTCGTGACCAGCTGCAGGAACAAGGTTCATGATGGATCATAGAGATCCTGGGCTGGAAGCTACCGCTCTAAAGCGTCATTGTTAAGTTGGTCTACAGTGTGTCATTGAGATAATTTTTATGTGTGTAATGGAGTCATTTTATTAGTGAGGTTATTTTAATTTCTAGAGAAAGAGAGAGACAGACAGAGAGAGAGAGAAAGAACATGCTGGTAGATGACTGATCGAATCTTGTGGACATCTGTTTTTTGTTTTTGTTTTTGTTTTTTTCTACCTAGAGTCCTTTCCTTACCTTTATGACTAAGAAACATCCTCCTATTTGGAGAAACTGACTCCCAATGCTAGTAGTCACTGAAGTATGGGAACTACTCAGAACATGACTAATAGATATCTCATCTTGGAATCTGAATTAGATGCAGAGATGGACAAGAACAGGGGAGAGAAGAAAGTGTCAGACTACAAACTCAAGTAACAAAAATCTGTAACCGTGCTGTAAACCAATGACCAGCAGGCTGAGAAGGAGATCATGAGAACACTTGCAATCCCAACCACCTCTAAAAGTGTCTAGGAATAAACGCAAGCAAGGAAGTGAAAGAAACTGTCTTCGTTAGGGTTTCTATTGCTGGGATGAAACACCATGACAAAAACGAAGTTGGGGGAGAGAGGATTTATTAGGCTTACACTTCAGAATTGCTGTTCATCACTGAGGGAAGTCAGGATAGGAACTCAAACAGGGCAGAATGCCAGAGGCAGGAGCTGATGCAGAGGCCATGGAGGAAGCTGCTTACTGACTTGCTTACAGTTTCAGGGGTTCAGTTATCCTCATGACAGAGAGCATGGTGGTTTGCAGGCAGACATGGTGCCGGAGCTCAGAGTGCTACATCTTGCACACAACAGGAAGTTGACTGACAGTCACACTGAGGGAAGCTTGAACAAAAGAAACCTCAAAGTTGGCTGACACGGTGACATCCTTCCAACAAGGCCACACCACCTAATAGTGCCACTCCCTTTGTGGGGGCCATTTTCTTTCAAACCACCCTAGATATCTACAATAAAACTTTAAATTTCTTAAGAAAGGTGTTGAGAGAGGCACTACAATATAGAAAGAGCCCCTGCCCATGCTCATGGATTAGTAAAATTGATACTGTTTTATCATTTATCAAAAGGAATCTACAGATTCAATAGAACACCAACAAAAATCCCCATAACAAAAAATGTCCTAGAATCCATATGTAACCACAAAATACCCAGAATACCAAACCAATCTAGAAAAAAAAAAAAACACTAGAAGGATTCAAGCTATATTACAAAGACATAGTAATAAAAGCAATATGGTACTGGCACACAAAAAGATATGTAGGTCAATGGAACAGAATAGAAGATCTAAACACAAATGCACATAACAAAAATCATTTGATATTTGGCAAAGATGCCAAAAATACACACTGGAGCAAGGGCAGCATTCAACAAATGGTGCTTGGAAAACTGGATGTCCAAATGTATTTGAACGAAATTAGACTCATGACCATTGCCCTGTATCAAAATCAATTTTAAGTGAATCAAAGATCTCAGTGCGAAACCTGAAATGTTGAAAGCACTAGGAGAAAACATGCCAGTCTCCCTGCAACATGCAGGTGCAGGAAAGGATTTTCTGAGTAGGAAAATTAGCTCAGGAATTAAAGGCAAAAACTGACAAATAGGGCATCATAACTTAAAAACTTCTGAAAGCAATCTACTGAGTGAAGAGGAAACATTATGGGGTGAGAGTCTGCCAGATGCCCATCTGGGAGGAGATTCATATATAAAGAAAGTAAAAAAAAAAAAAAAAGAATAAAGGAAACAGACTATCCAGTAAAAAAAAAAAAAATAGGATATGAATTCTAACAGAGTTCGCCAAAGAAGAAATAAAATACAGAGGAGAAAGAGGGATGAGGGACAAATAACACCAAAGTTGTTTGATAAAATCTCAAGGAATCATGTATACGTGATACATGAACACACACACAAACACACACACACACACACACACACACACACACACACACACACACACACATCTATAAGGAAGTTAAGCCCCTTGGCCTGACAATTCTTCCCACAAGAGCCACAGACTAAGATTCCCCAGTACTAGGCATGAGACTAGGCATGAGATGTCTCCTTTCCTCTGCTTGGTCAACATAGCCCAAGTGACATCCAAAACAATAGCCTCTCAGAGGTTGAAGTGAAGCCCTGGTTGCTGAAGACATGACACACTTAGGCTACTGTCTCTGGTGATTTGAGCTGGGTCTAACCTGAAAAGCTCCTTCCCATGGTCCAGCTTCCATAGTACCAGAACATACTATGCAAGCTGCTAAAGGATGGAAGAAATGAATAGTCCTACCCAGCTGTGATACCTATGAAAAACAGCAATATCAGCATCAAAAGATATCCACAAAGATGCTATAAGTGGTGCTCACATGTCAGTGATAAACCACAACTGTCTAATGAGACTTCAGGCCCACTCGACAGGAAGGAAATCATGACTGGTACTAGAAACATAAACAACTTCCTGGGGCTAGTGAGGTCATGGGCATTAGGGAAAAACCTACTACTGCCACTTTGCTAGACATCGTAATTCGTTACTACATTCTAAATCTTACCCTTGTGCCCACAGATAAGTGTAGCTACCACCCCTCATCCAAACACAAACCAACAGAAAGCTCCTATTTACAACAAATTGAGACAATGACAGAAAGCCACAACTGGACACAATGCCAAGACCAATGGAAGTTCTGGCCCAATAGATGCATCTACATCATAGTTGCTGCATCTATGGCTCAGGGGACATTGTAGAAATGGGGGCGGAAAGATTTTAAGAGCCAGAATACCAGGAAGTCTGCTGTGAAACAGTCTCTCCTAGAACTGGCTGCATAAACGTGGAAGGAAGAAAATGCCATAAGGTCTTATCACCAGAGAATGAACTATGGACAATAAATGACTGCTGGAAGAGGGAGAATTATCTTCTCTCTGGGATGTGCCTTCTTATTGATTATCCAACACAAAGTGGTTAGACCTAAACCATATATAAACAAACATGAAAATGGACACTTGAGGGTGCATTGATATATTTGTGGATATATATATGTAACAATAATCATAATCAATTTATAATAATCAAATTTAAGAATGGGGTTATGGAAAGAGTTGGAGGATGAGTCCCTGGGAGAGGCGGCTGGAGGGAGGTAAGTGAAGTGAGAATGCAATATAAATCTATTTTAATAGTGATTTAAAAGTGATTTCAGAAGCCAGCAAAGAAAAAAAAGGTATGCACAGCATCAGCACTGAGGCATCTGAATCTACCTGCTTGTTGTCAGTGCTTAGCACTCATTCATACACTGGGTAGGCGGATAACTAGAATACATGGACCATTTGTTAAGTGGTGGGATGTATTCCCTAGATTCTGAAGCTAAATGATTTTTATTATTATAAAAATTAATGTTATAGACTTGTAATTTATGTTCCCCCATTTTTCAAATATATTTTGTACTACTGCTTTCTACTATCTGGATTGAAATTTTTTGAATGTTACATAGAAGGAGGGTATTAAATAGCTTTAAAAGTGATCAACATCCTTAGCAATCAGGAAAATGCACATTTAAACTTGGAGATTTCATCTTATCCCCATCAGAATGGCTAGGAAAACAAAATAACTGAGAACAAGTCCTGGCAATGATGTGGGTAAGAGGGAACCCTTATTCACTGTTGATGGGATTACAACCTGGTCCAATGACTATGGAAATCAGTGCTGAGACTACTCAAAAACCTAAAATAGATTTATAATATGGCCCAGCTATACCACTCCTTGCATATGCCCAAAGGAGCCGATATCCTACTACAGAGATACTTGCTCACACTGTTCCCTGCCAATCTATTTACAATAGTTAGGAGTTAGGATCAGCCTAGGTACCCTGCCTTTCATTTAGAGTTTCTATTGCTGTGACAAACACCATGACCAAAAACAACTTGGGGAGGAATGGGATTACTTCATCTTACAACTTTCAGTTCACACTCAATCGCTGAGGGAGTCAGGATAGGAACAAGGCAGGAACCTCAGGACAAGAACTAAAATAGAGGCCAGGGAGGAATGCTGCTTACTGGCTTTGCTCCCCATGGCTTGCTCATCTTGACTTGTTGTACAACCCAGGGCATACTCATGCCCAGTGGTGGCACTGCCTACAGAGGGCTGGGCCATCCTTCCTCAATCCTTAATTAGTAAAATGTCCCACAAGTATATCTACAGGCCAATCTGATGGCGACATTTCCTCAATTGGTGTTCCTTTTCCCAAATGACTGTAGCTTGTGCCAAGTTGACAAAAAACCAATCAGGTCATTTTTCAACTGACGGACAGATAATGAAAACATGGTGCAGATAGATGGAATTATATTCAGCTATAATAAAATGAAATCATGAATTTGCATGTAAATAGATAGAAAATATTATATAAAGTAGAATAACCTAGAGCCGTGCCTGGTATGGTCCTAGAAGAGAATCTACTACTGCCATCTTGGTAAACCAACATTGCTTCCAACTGTATTCTAAATGTTTTTCCTTAGACTAACAGGGTGGTGTAGTTAGCTCTTATCCCTCAGCAAAGAAGGTTCTTTTTGGAGTAGACAGAAGCTGCTATGGAGACTCATGACTGGTCAAAATGATGATAACATCTGACCATGAGTTAAGTTTTTTATACATCTACAACACTGGACAGAAGGCTTGGGGAATCTTGTAGAAGATGATGAGGAGGATACAGGAAGAGTCTAAGAAAAGCCTGGAAGTTTCATGGAGAACCCATGATCTTCTGTCCAAATTGGAAATCTCTGTGGCATACCCTAGTTGACTCTAGATCCAATCAAATACACAATCAATATAAACCATAATAAGCACCCTTTGACTGTAGCAGTCTTTCTTCTTGGGGGTAACCAATAGGTTCCTTTAAAAAAATAGAACAGGGACTTTATATTAGCCCCATTCAGTGGTTCCTGTGGGCTTTGATGGCAAGTTAATCATAATTCTAAAAATACCAGGAAATGTCAGGATTTCAGTGGACGTTTGGCAACACCTCTACACGAATCTCATCGCCTGGTGTGGCAAGCATGCCAGTCTTAAAGTCACTAATAATAAATGAATGACCATAGACCTGCGGCAGTCTTCATGACTGATAATTTTAAGGAATACTGAGTAGTTGTGTTGTTGGATGCCCTTTATAGGAACCTGGTGTTTTTGCCATTAAACTGAGCTAAGTTAACATTATTCAGAGACAAAGTCACAGTGATAAAGTGTCACACTTATCAATTTTTATTTATTTTACATAACTTCAAGATGAGTTGTGACTACTGATGTTTCATCTGGCTTAAGGGCGCTTGTGAAGTTTCTTCACTGGAAAGTTAGTCTTTTTGTTCTTCAACTTTTCCCACTTCACTCTCCGCAAGGACATCACTATGTACAGCAAACTCCAAGGGAGCAGGTATTTCTCTTTTCCTTCCTTTCAACTGGAACAATTATGCAATCTGCGAAAACTTGTATGTATGAAGAGTTACATTCTCTCCCCTGTTAATTTATTCATGGGCTTGTGGAATCATAGATGTTTGTTTTATAATTTAAGCTATAATCCAAAGCTATTTTATTTTGTTGCTCAAATTTTTCAGTTTCAGATATTGGAAACTCTTTTAATAGGCTCTGTCTTAATGTTTCTATTGTTGTGATTTAAGAACTAAAAAATTATGACTAAAATCAACTCAGGAAAGAAAGAGTTTGTTTCATCTTACAGCTTATAGTCTTTCATCCAGGAAAGTCAAGGCAAGAACTCTAAGCAGGAACCCGAAGGAAGGAACTGATGCAGAGGCCATATAGGAGTGCTGCTTACTGCCTTGTTCTTTAAAACTTGCTGAAAAGCTTCCTAATACCTTCCAGGACCACCTACCCAAAAGTGGCACTACCTCCTATGGTATAGGTCTGGAAACGTTTTCTCAGTTGAGATCGCCTCTTCTGAATATATCTAGCCTGTGTCAAATTGACATAAAAACTAGCGAGCATAGACTTCTATATCTTTTAGAAAATGTCATCAATGGACATGGGTTTGTTCATGTTATTTGTTTTGAGCATGTCATTAATTTTGAGACTACAATAAGTTTCAGACCCATCTTGTATATCAAGCAGTATTGGCTGCTTATCAAGGATAATAAATAGTATATTAGGTAACAGGGTCTATTAACTGTACCTTTAAATGCTCTTGATTCTAGCTTCCATGGATAAAATAATAAATTGTTGACTTTATTTCTTCCCCCTTTTGCCAAAATGCATTCAATATAATCAAATTCCCTCAATAATAGACTATCCTCACAGTGCTCCTCAAATTTTAAGTTCTGCTTTTTCTTTTTTATTTAGTTCAAAATATTTTCTGTCTGTTGAGATCTCTTCTGCACATGTGTTATTTAGACTCACTGAGTCATCTAATTTCCTAGTAGCTAAACATTTTTGGTTGTAGATTTCTATTTTAACTCCATTGTGATGTTAATTAACTTTCTATGATTTCTATTGTCTAAATTTGTGAGATAATGGCTACTGACCCAGAACATTGTCTGTATGGCTGACTGTTCCAAGTTGAATGTTCCAAGTTTAGGAAGAAAAGGGAAATTTTCTGTTCCTGAGTGATGTATTCTATAATTGCCCATTAGATACAGTTGATTAATGGTGGTATTATGTTCAACTACATCCTAACCAAAGTTCAGCTCGCTGGAGAGAAAAGAAGCGTTGACATATCCAACTAAATCACAGATTTGTCTATTTTTCTTTGTAGCCCTATCAGCTTTTGCATCATATATTTTGACTGTCTGGGGCCCTGTTAATGTGGGTGCAAGGTGTAGAGGGGGAAGTATTCTATAATCCCATCGTGGATTTTCACATTTTGAATGGGCCTACACCCCCAAGCTGTGGACTTGGCTGACTGTCCTACACAGGTCAGTTAAGGCCCCGCTGGAGCCTTTTCCCCTGGACAGGACTCTACAGAACACTGTTTTTCTATATGGTTATGCTTCAGCCGCAAACATGAAAAGACTTCTTGACCCTTCATCATGAGAACCAGAGTTGCCAGAGGAAGGTTTTGCAACAATCTGGGCATGCCTAAGGATTGAGTCCCAGGAAGTTTTTTGTTCTTAAGCTAGTTCACACTTAGCCACCATCTACTCAAGATAACCTCTGCAGTGTTGTAATCAGTTTATTGCTACAGTGGTTTCTGCTCTGGATAAGCTCATCTCCACTATGATGCTTTGTATCCAGTTGCCTTGATTTCACAATGACAATTTTCTCCGTAACCTCAGTTCTCTAATGGGTCCAAGGAAACTCTGGCTTTCAATTTACCAAACATTTTTCTTCATGCAAAGATGGGAGTGACAGCTTCCAAGGTTTTATAGGTCAGAGCTGAAAGCTCCTATAACAGTTTACATTTTTGTTTATGTTTGAGGTAGCATTCAAAGCCAGAAGTTTCTTTACAACATTTTCCCATATTTTCTAGATCCCTCCACATTCTCTTTCCCCAGCTCCCTGTCCCTGATCACCATATGTACCTCACACCTCCATTGCCCCCTTTCTATTTCCATCTATGTATTCTATTACTATCTATCCCCTTCCTTCCTCGAAG
Source organism: Peromyscus leucopus (assembly GCF_004664715.2). Taxonomy (NCBI): domain Eukaryota; kingdom Metazoa; phylum Chordata; class Mammalia; order Rodentia; family Cricetidae; genus Peromyscus; species Peromyscus leucopus. The sequence continues at coordinate 45,582,539 of NC_051079.1, read as the reverse complement.
CCTCTTTTTCCCCCCTCTCTTTGCATGCTTCCCTTTCTAGTTTCCTGGCATCTACCCAACTTAGTCCCACATAAATAGACATATATAAAAATTAGGAGCCACGAGTCACATGAAAGAACATGTAGTATCTATTTTGCTAATCTTTCATTGCCTCATTCAATAGTATTTTCCAGCTGCATCCATTTTCTTCCACATTTCATAATTTCAGTTTTCTTCACAGTTGGATAAAATTCCATTGTGCGTATGTACTACAAATTTTGTTATCCAGTCATCTGTTGATAGACATGTAGGTATGTTTCATGTGATTGGGAATAGAGTAAGTAAGAATAAACATGAATATGCTAGTATCTCTCTGATAGAATGTGGAGTCCTTAAGTTACATGCTCCAGAATGGTATAGCTGGGTCATATGGTAGTTCTGTCTGTATATATATTTGAGAAACCTCCAGACTGACTTCCAAATGAGTTATACCAGTTTATATTCACCACAGCATAAATAAATGTACATCTTTCTTTCCTCACATTCACTTGAGCATTCTGACTGGGGAGAGTTGGAATTTCAAAGTATTTTTGATTGGCATTTTCCTGGTGGTTAATGTTGTTAAACAAATTTAAAGATATTTATTGGGCATTTGTAGTTCTTCTTTTTAAAATTACCTGTTGTTCAGATAACTGGCCCATTTATTTGAGGTTTTGTTCATGTTATTATTTCATTTTTGTAGTTCTTAATATAGCCTAATATTAAATGTATTCATATAGTCTAATATTAAGACCTTATCTCCCCTTAACTGGCAAAGATGTTTCTCTTATTCTGTACTCTCTGTCCACTCTGCTGATATAATGATTTATTTTGCCGTATAGAGCTTTTTAATTTCATGTATTCTTGTTTTTCAATCTTGGGATAATTTTACAAACTGTTGGGCTTCTATGCAGAAAATTCTTGTCCATATCTATGATCTGGAAGGCTTGCATGACTGTTTCGTATAGCAATTTCAGAAGATTTTTAAATCAGTCTTTAATGGGCTTTGAATGTTATTTTGAGTGAGGCGAAAGACAGGACCTAATTTTGTTTTTGTGCAGGTGATTATCCAGTCTTCCCAGCACCATTCATTGAATAGGCTGTTTGTTAAACAGTATATTCTTTTGCCACATGTGCTGGCTAGTTTTAAGTAGTAACTTGACATGACCTAAAATCACTTAGAAAGAGAGTATCATGAGGAATTACATAGATTAAATTGGGCTATGATCATGTCTGGACAGAGCACCTTAATTGCTTGATGTAAGAAGACCCACCCCATAATGGTGGCGCTATTCCCTAAGCAATGCTGTATAAGAGAGAAGGAATGTGAAGATGCTTACTCTCTCTTTGCTCTTGACTCTGGAAGTGGTGGACAAGACGCTTGAATTCCTGCCTTGACTTTCCTGATGTGATGGACTGTAACCTAGAATTGGGGACCAAATAAACACTTTCTTCAGAAAGTTGCCATTTGCCATGGTATTTTATCACAGCAAGAAAAATGAAACTAGAAATTTTCCTCTGTTTTGTTCCATGTTGGCTTTTCCACAATGACTCCGTTGTGGGTTTGAGGTCAAATAATCTGATGTCTGATGCCTCCAGCTGTGTTTTATTATTATTATTATTATTATTATTATTATTATTATTATTATTAAAATTCCTTTGGCTCTGTATGACCTTTCCTGAAAGTTTGCTATGAATTTTAAGATACCATGTACTTTACAAATTAAACTAGTCACTTAATGACTCAGTTACTCGTGACTTAGATCAGGAGAATGGGTTTATGTTTTCCGTGAATAAATGGAATTATATAAAAGATGGGAGAAACCCAACGCTGAGTTTCATGGTCAGAAGGAGCTAGTGAAACTGTTGCTTTCAAAGAAGACATTATTTTATTATCCAATGAATATTTAGCACAATTTGGTCAAGGAAATAAGATCACCTACAGGTAAGACCAAGACAGTTTGTCAAGAGAGACAGCTTAGGAACATCAAAAGATAGTCATGCAAATAAAACTTTGATTTAGCACTTGATCTAACATGACTACTTTCCTCCAGAGGGGAATAAATTGAACACCAAGAGTCAATAAAGCAATCGCAAAGAATGAGTAAGTTCCCAAAAATACAGTTACTAACATCATCTGGCAAGTCAGCCGCAAGAAGAATGTACTCTGAGCATACTTGAAAAATTAGTCCTTAGGCAGTGATATATGAAATCTTTATGATTAACAGGAAAACAAGTTAAGATGTTTGTAGATTGTATAACATGTTCACATAGGTTGATTTATTGCTTCATATAGCATTTGACACAAAGATAACAGGAGAATGGATTCATAAGTATGTAGGTCAGTTTCAAACACAGCATCAAACAATTTGGCAGAAATACAGAGACAAATGTAGATGATGAAAAAGAGATGGTGGAAACACACACACACACACACACACATACAAAGTGGGAAGCTTTTGTCAGAGAATATTCAAAGCCTTGCTATAGTTCACAAACCAGACCATTAATAAAACACAGCTTCAAAGCGAAGCATGGTGGTTCTTGCCTGTAATCTCAGCACACAGGGCTGGAGGCAGAAGGATCAGAAGTCAAGGTCAGCCTGGGCTGCATGAGACCCTATCTTTAAAAGAAAAAAAACAAACAAACAAAAACCAGTAATATCACCTGGAATGATATAGTAACAAATAAGACCAACTGCCACCCTAGTGAGGTACAGTCTGAATTGTTGAATTTATTATATTTTATATGATAATAAAAATTATGCTCTATAACAAAGTCATCATGAAGACTTCTGTCTGTGCAATGAAGGATGCTGTTTATCAATGGGAGAATGCATCGTAAATGCCTGAGATTTTCATTAGTCTGGGAGGGATGAGATAGCTAGAGTTTCAAGCAGTAAGACACATTTTCTTGGCTCTCTGTAGGTCTGTAAGGTCTCTCCTGCTGCTTCTGGACAGTCCTGGTGTTATGAATGACAGATGTTAATGACTGCTCACCTGCCGCGTGGCTGAGGGGGATACAGACTGTGAAAGCTGCTTCCACAGAGGTGAGTGCTCCCCTTGGCTTCTCTTAAGAAGCAGGCACTGCTTCTAGTCTACATAATAACTGATAAGTTTATTTCCATTTAACAAACCCCATGTCTATTCTGTGCAAAGCATTGTGTTGGGTGCTGAGAACTAGCTGTGAAACATTCCAGTCATGAACTTGAACCTGATGCTTTCTCTTCATTTTCCTATTGATAGAAAGTGACTTTGAGAGATTTTTCATTATATTAAACCTCAAGAATAAAACAAAATAATTTCCTTTTAAATTTGTGTGTGTGTGTGTGTGTGTGTGTGTGTGTGTGTGTGTGTGCAAGCATTAATGTGTGTGCCTACATGGCAAACAAATGTGGACGTCAGTGGGTTTGGGGAATGGAACTGAGGTCATCAAGTTTGCATAGCAAGTGCTTTTTCATTTCTTAAATAAAACACTGTTGTCTAACTAATACCTGCCAAATATAGATAACTACGTTAAACTGAATTCTATTGACTAAACAGCCTATGGCACATGCCTGAAACTGAAGTTCATAAAGTATTCCATCAAATACCATGCCCCCCACACACACACACAGGTTTAATGAACACTGGCACTCGATGGAAATCTTCTACTGACATGTTCATGGAAGTATGGAACAGTGGCTTATGTTCTGATTATATAGCTACATGTTCTAAACATTTCAAAGGTCAGTGTGTCATGGAGCTCCAGACACTGGCCTTCTGCTTCCCCTTGCCCATGTCCATCTTTCCTCTGCACCCACTCAACCTGAGTCACAGCAGGTTGCCACGTAATAACCATCTTCCTCACTGGTTTATCACATAGTACATGGCAAGTTCCAGGGGGAAAGTGCATCAGGGTCAGAGATTGAATTCTCTCCACCCCTGCTCTGCATGGTGCCTCTGGGTTGCCTTTACCCCAGCACGGAGGTTTATCTACTTTGAAAGAGCAATCCCTTCATCAATGTCTTATTGGCTTTGAATTTTGAAAACCAAGCCTTCCCCAAGATTTAGAAAAGAGACAATGTCTTTTTCTTACTAAAGTAGAAATCTGCCTGCTCTGATATGATTTCATTATATGTTGCCTATATCACAATTAACAAATTATTTTCTTTGGTGCATGTATGCTGCATATGTTGTAGGTGCATATAGAAATGTGTGTATGTGCATGTGCTAGAGGTTGACATCAGGTGTCTTAGTCTCTTTCAACCTTATTATTTGAAATAGGGTCTCTCGCTGGGCAATGGTGGTACATGCCTTTAATCCCAGCACTCTGGAGGTAGAGTCAGGTGGATCTCTGTGAGTTTGAGGCCAGCCTGATCTACAGAGTGAGATTCAGGACAGGTACCAAAACTACACGGAGAAACCCTGTCTTGAAACAACAACAACAACAACAAAAATAGGGTCTTTCACTGAACCTAGAGCCCACTGATTTAACCAAATGGGCTATCTAGCAATCAACGGGGATCTGATTGTCATCAACTGTCTCACTGCTCCACTCCTGGCTTATATGTAAATACCGGGGATCTGAACACGAGTTCGAATGCTTTGCAAAGCAAGTGCTTTACTGAGTCATCTTCTCAGATCTGAGTCCTCCCATTCCTAAACTCTTAAAATTACTCTACCATCAATGTGCCAGCTGTTTCTCTCCAGAACATCTGGCTAATGCAATGTCTACCAAAGCTTGGCTGCCCAAGGTACATGCCACATCTCTGTATCTCTCAGCCCTTCTGGTTATTTCCATGTATACTTTTGTCAGAGGATACTCTACATGCTGGCTCTCACCTGCTCACCAAAAGCCTGTCTAGAAGATTTAGCAGAATAAGAGTTAGTCACCAACTTAAGGATGAAACATTGCCATTCTCTCCTCCTCAAATCCTGTACTTGTTTATAGAGACTATACTGATTTCTCATGACACCTAAGTTCTTCCCTACTGATCTCTGCTTGTCCACCCATCCTCCTAATCCCTGACATACTAACATATGTGACTGTGAAACTGCTCATCCAGCTGTCAGCCTTTAGAGATGAGAAGCCTGGACAAGTATACCTGCTGTCAACTGGGAGATGACAACAGCATCTAGAAAAAGAAAAAGAGGCAACATTTGGCATCAGATTCTTGGTTCCAGCCTTCGCATGAAAGCTTTGCACTTTAGCAAAAAAGAAAAAGCCACCCCCCATACTTCCAATTTGTATCTACATACAGCAACAGGAAGCTCCTTTCCTTCAAATGCCTGACCCTGGGTGATGGAGAATGATGGAAATGGAAGCAGACCACTGCATCCGGTCATCAAATGCATTGTGTGCTCACTCTAACTTCTTGACCAAACCAAGAGAAATGATGGGACATTTTAACCTTTCAAAGTGCAGAGGAAGCCTCAGTTTGATTGCACATATCTTATTCACACTGTTTCTTCTGTATGTATCTTCTTGAAGAGCACAAAGGGCAGGGTGATATCAAGTCAAATGAGTGGTAGCTGTCAATGTGCCCAGGCTGGATGCAAGGTACCAACACATTCCACGTCTCCTCCAGCATCTTTCTCTGCAAGGAGTCCCCAGGTAGGATACTGATTCATACACCTAGACCTCCAGAGTCAGCCAGGGGGCTAGTAATAACTTTGACTTCTGTTGGCAGGTCACATCTGGATGGGGTTTACAAGCCACAAATCAGCCCCATACTCAATAGCTCCAACTGATCTCAACTACTGAAGCTATGTTTTAGGCACCTTGTAAGAAAGTTCACTGCCTGTGTCTCTCCACTCTAAACACATGTGCTCAAAAAAAATCTCCCCTTCCTGTTGAGAAACTCCTATGCAAGCTATACAATGAAAATATGTATCTCTCCTAGCTCCTTTAGCATTATTTTATACATTAGTGTATAACACAGGCCATTGTGACAGTCCTAGAACTGGACCATGTGTGTTCATGGCTTGTCTTCGAATACTTGCAAGCTACACTTGCCTAAAAATGTTTAACACCACTCAGTCATCTGCCCTCATCATCACTAAGTTCCATTAAAAGCATTTCTTCCTTCTCTAGGTCTAAATGGACTCGATACTTTTCTTCATAGCAAGAAATGCCAAGTTTCCGTTGCCTTTAGATGTTAACTGATTAATAAGTGAATATTAGGGAAATCCCACATCCTAACCACTGGAGTATTGCTGGCACATAAGTCATCAGGAATAATTCCAGATTCAGAATCTATTGTTGACACTTTCTAGCCAAGTGACTTATGGTTAGCTCTTTAGCTTTTTTGAGCCTAGATTTTTTTTTAAATCGGAAAATTAAAAAAAAAAAAAACCACACAGATTGAATCAAGGAAGATGAGCATTCTTTATAGCCTGGGCAATATACATACATCTAGTAATGGTTATCTATTAAGAAAGCTTTGAGAGTAGCTATGTTTTGTGGGTAGGAGGATGTTAGAAGAGAAAGATCAATCTATGACTACCACTCCAAATGTGTCCAATCTTGTCTGATCAGGGAAGTAAAATAGGGTCAGACCTGTTTAGTACTTGGATGGGAGAAGAGAAAGATAAACATTCACGCTATACATTTATCTCTGCTAGGAAAATATAACAGCTTCTTCAGTATCAAACCAAGAGCTGCTGACCTAGTGGTCCATCTGAACATGATCTGGAGAATATAGAGACACTAAAAGTGATCCAAACCATCCAACACTTGCCAGTGTATAATTCTCTCAAATGATGTCTTTACCCTTACAGTGTTTATAAAGAACAATTGCATCCATCCCCTATGCTTAAGACTACGCCCAAACACATGACAGCCACACTACTCAGTGTGCTAGAAATAAATAAAATTTTTTCCACACATTGTTCCCCCAATCACTATTTGAAAACACAAACTGAATTTTTATGCATTTAAATGTGGAGATTGGCATTGAGAAGAGCTTATGCACTGCCTGTTAAGTGCATGTGTTGGTTTTTATTAATAGTAAAATATTAAGCTCAAAGTGATGATTACTTCATCTTTTGCCTTTTTTTGGTGTTAATAAAACATACGTAGAATATTTGAAGTATTTTCGCCTAGGCTGTTAAAGGGTAGGGTGTAACTAACTTCCTTTTCAGTCTGAAAATTTACAAGAATGCACCAAGACATCTGTGTGGAATTAACAGTGCTGATTCTATAGATTCAAGCGACTCCCCATTTCCAGTTTCGGCACTTCTGAGACAGGCTTTTGTCTGTTTTCTTTAATAAAAATATGACTTGTCTGCATCATGGGGGACAGCATTAAGCCAGGGTAACACAAATTTGTTTAAATATAAACTCCAGACCATCAAGTTGCTTCATATATTTGCATTCACTTATAAAATATGATCTCCTGAGATATCTTTCATTGGGCCAAACACCAAAACAAGCAAATGAATTCAGAAAGCTCAAAAGACAGTATAAGTGTTCTGGGATCTTGAAGTTGATAAATTAAACTTTCCTATGTAATAAAATGACTTCATCTTGGAATCTTGTTGGCTGTTTAATTTATGGACACTACGTGATCCAAGCTTACATTTCATAAATGTGTAAATATATTTAAGACAGATCACACCAGCCTCATTACTCATGCTGTTCAACTTTCGGCTCTGAACTCTGCCTCCTTCTCATGGGGCTCCTCTGTGAAATCCCTCACGGTGCTAGTATTTCTGACTTCCAATGGCTTGTATACTTCATTTTTTTTTGTTTTGTTTTGTGTTGTAATCATCCAATCTTGCTATACCAGCAAGCCACTAAAGAGACTGATGCAATCCATGGAAGAGAGATAGAATATCAAAAGCCACATAATATCAAAAACCACAAGAAAGACAACAGTGAATTATTGTTTTGTTCACACTGAGCCTTAGGTCCAAAACGATAGGTGAATCTCTCTCCCATCAATAATCTGTGTACTCTAAACATGCATGTGAAACTCTGTAAACAAATATAAAAAATATCTTAGAATTGTTTCCATACCTTAAGGTTTGGGACAGTTAGAAAGTAGGAAGCAGAAAAAAATGAGCCTAAAAATAGTATAGAATGGATATAATTTTTAGACCTATCTTTTTTGTAGAAAAAAAGTAAATATATCTCTATATAAATACATGCAAATATTTTGGAGAAGATGGTAATACTGTGATTATGAAGGTCCAGAGACTGAGAAATCTGAGATCAAGACTCAGGACAATGCAATGTTTGCTGAAGTATAGCTCCCTGCTTCATAGAGCAGTTCTTACAGCACCTTCCCACAGCAGAAAGGGCCATGTGCAGAAGAACCAAATAGACCAGGGGCTGTCTGAAGCCTCCGTTAAAAGAGTAGTAATCCCATTCACGAGGGTGAAGCCTTCATCATCCAATCATTTCCCAAGGGTCCTTCCTCTCAATAGGGCCATATTGGAGATTGTTTCAACCTGAGTTGTGAAGGAACACAACCCTTCTAACTGTAGGCACCAGTATGTTGCAAACAGCAACTTGCCATGAGTCCTGAATGTCTTACATATGGCAAGAATGCAACCCTATCTATTTTCCTGGGCCATGTTTTAGGGTTGTGTTTGTGGCGAGCAAGCAAAGGATGAGGTAACATTTCTCTTTTCTCTCCAGAATGAGGAGGCTGCTTCTGGATGCTATAAGACATGTATGTAATCCCTCAGCTGTGTGACACTGCTGTGACAGCAAGCCACCGTCTGTACAGCATCTGTCTCTGCTGCTTTTTCTTGTCCCTGTGGGACTTCAAAGAACTCATGCAAGCCAACAGGAAACAGGCTCTTGGCTTTCCTACATTTAAAAAAAAGAGCTCCCCCACCTACTATTTTTGAGACCTTGCTCTATAGCCCAGGCTGGCCCGTAACTCACAGTCATTCTTCCTCCTCAACTTTCTAAGTGCTGGCATTATGGATGTGAGCCAACATGCCCAACTCTTAGTGTTATTTTTGTCGCATATTTTCATCTACATATATTATAAAGCCCATGATGTAATTACTCTTTTAATTTAAATAGAAAACCATTATTTGAAACATAGGGCCTACAGGAAAGGTTATGATTATTCCCACTTTGCTGTGTTATCATTCTTTAAGGGAACCTGCTCCCTACTACTTGTATGATACAAGCCACGGGGAACATTGATGATTTCTAGGATCTTTCTAGAGACCTGGTGTGAGATGGATAGGATACACTTGATAAATGCATGCCAGCCTCTTGCATTGTAAAGTCAGAACTTTTTCCTCTATATTTTACCAAGGAATTTTGAGTATCTGAAGTGTATAGCAGTGGATAACATTGTGAGGAGACGACTTTGTGATTAAGGACAGCAAGCAAATTGAACTGTATATATCCCCTTTGAACTGAACACTCATTTCATTTTCTGTGGTTCATGTAACTTTTTTTTAATTAAGAAAAAAATTTATTGATTTTTACATACCAATTTTACATACATACCCTCCCATGGGGAGGTACATTGAGTAGAGGAACCTCAACTTTTCATGCAATTCTGGAAGTAGTGATGGAAGTAGTCCTTTTATTCTCTGAAGGGCTGCTCAAGACAGAATCACTTGAAGATTCTGAGTAGTAGTCAGAATAGTTAAGTAGTCAGAATCTTTATCACAAGAATTTTCCCTGGTGATGTTTCTTGAATGTCTTGCTTAGTAGGCACCCAGTTCTGACCCTCCGACCCATCACATTCAGGTCCTTTCCCTTTGTACATCTACTACTACCACCATGTGCCTTCTCCAGAGCTTTCATTTTTCCTCTGGGTAAGCTAATTCCAGTGGAGCCAATAAGCACCTCTGTCTCCATGGACTTCCTTCTGGTATCTGTAAAAGCTACAGCTGTGTGGTGCTCACTGACCAACTCGTTCTTTATGCACAGTAAACAGAAGAAGCCTATGGGATCTTCCTCTACCCAAGCTGCAACACCAACAGAGGCCCCTATTCATTCTTCTCTTTTTTACTTTTATTCTTCTCTCACACTTTACATCCCAACCACAGTTTTTCCTCCTTCTACTCTTCTCAGTCCCCCACTTCTCCTTTCCCCCAGATCAACTCCTTCTCTCTTTCCCTTCAAAAACAAACAAATAAACCCAAGCCTCCCAGATATATCCCATGAGCATGGCCTTACAAGATACAGTAAGACTAAGCACAAACTGTCATATCAAGGCTGTACAAGGCAAACCAGTAGGAAGAAAGGGTCTCAAGCACAGGCAAAAGAGTCAGAGACACTACCCACTCCCATTGTTGGGAGTCCCACAAGAACACCAAGCGATACAGCCACAAGGTATATGCAGAGGACCTAGCTAAGGCCCATATAGGGTCTCTGTGTTTATCACTACAATCTCTTTGAGCCCTATGAGCCTTGCTTAGTTGATTCTGTGGGCCATGTTCTCAATGTCCTCCCCCCTTTCCTCCCCATCTTCTGCTGGATCCCCCTGGCTCTGCCTAGTGTTTGGCTGTGGATCTCTGTATCTGCTCCCATCCGTTGCTGAATGACGCCCGTCTGATGACAATTGGGCTAGGCCCTGATCTATGAGTCTAGCAGAATATCATTGGAAATTATTTCATTTAAACCCATTTCCAATGCTGGCTTCTCAAGATTAACTCATAAAAAGTACTCATTCCCACACTCCCCCCTCCCCCATTAGTTCATTTTACTCATACTCATTTAAACATTTCCTATTACTCAACAGAAGCCTTGAGAACACTTGATCCCTCACTCTTTCTCACACAGTGCTCTCGACTTTTACTCCTGTAACTGGAGTCTCACTTTCCTTCCCACCTCATTCCTTACCAGTGCTTCTTGCCAGCTCCTTCTGACTGCAGCAGACCTCAAAACGGACCTGGCAACTGGTCATCTCTCCATCTCACTTTGCATTCTCCCCCCCCCCGACATGTATTTTCAGATTCTCGGTGTGTTTAATATTTGCCAGCACTGATGCTACTCGTCCTTAATCTTCTAGAAAGACTGCAGAGACAGAGCTCTGCCTCTTGGAGGGCTCTGAGTGGTATCTGGGTTCCTGGTTTTCTCATCACTGCCTCATTCAGAACAAAATGATGTCCAAGTTACCGGCTGGACAGTTACCTCCACTCTGCCCCTGCCTCTGCACTTCTGTATCCATCTGTGAGTGTGCTGGACCACTGACATTCTATTTCTCTATGTTTGAAACAAACTCAAGAGGAGCAAACTTGTGGGAATATATTGTATCCCTCAAAATATTGTGCACCCTAATAAAGCTTATCTGAGGATCAGAGGAAAAAGCCAGCCGCTATATTAAACATAGAAGTCAGGCAATGGTAGCACATGCCTTTTATCCAAGCATTCAGGAGGCAGAGATCTACCCAGATCTCTGTGAGTTCAAGGCCACACTGGGGAACAGAGATAGGCATGGTGACGCACTCCTTTAATCCCAGCACTAACCATAAAGGTCTGGAGGTCTGTACAGACAGGCAGGAAGTGATGTATCTGGGCAGAGAGAGGAAGTGAGATTGCGGAACAGAAAGGCTTATAGGTGTGGGTGTACAGAAAGTAGGTCTCTTTGGAAAGTGAGGTGTTGGTGAGGTGAGGTTGTCTGTGGTTTTTCCTATTCCTCTGATCTCTCAGGTTTTAACCCCAATTTCTGGCTCTGGATTTTTTTTTTAATTTTTATTAATGAGGCAGTTTAGCAATTTGTCTACACAAACTAGTTTTGTTTCTATGTTGACCAGCTTCACAGCAAGGGAATTATCAAAATCTACAAAAGTTCAAGGCATGCTAGGAGTCATAAATGTCAAATGGCCAGAGCAGATGGCTGAAGGCATTGCTTACCCAGGCTTCTCATTTCCCTGTGATTTTCCTTGGCATTGCTGTTCTTCTCACATTCGGATTTTCATTTGAAGAGCTTTACTAGAAGCATAACTGTTATTTATTCAGCTCATCATCAGTTTCCCAAAACTCAGTTTGGTGTCAGGTACCGCTCTGGTGTCCATGTGTAGGGATGATCAATATTCTCTTTCTGGGAAGTATCTAGTAAAATATGTGCCCTCTGCAGGAGATAATTTCCTGAGATAATCACTGAGGTAAGCAAGAAAGAGAGAATCTGCTTTTTTTCTTAAAGACAGTCCTTGGCCACTTCTGGCCCAGGTAGAATGTGATGTTTTTGTAGAAGAGACAGAACAAGAAAATAAGACAGAACAAATGAATTGTGGGTAATTCGAGAGTAAACATTCATTGTATTTATCCTATCTATGACTCTTAATGAACTTTGATAATTGCACTGATGTGCTAGTGTGCTTTTTTCTCCTATACCAAAACACCCGAATCTTTATTTACATACATATATACATGCATATATTGTTTATATATATGTATATATTATATATGTATATATGTAGTTCATGGTTTTAGAGATTGACAGTGCAAACACAAAGGTACCAGCTTTGCCAAGGGTGAGGACTGACAGAAAATGGAAAACCAGAGGTGAGGAGGGAGGGACTACTTTTGTGACCTTCTACTGGACACCCTCAGAAAAAATTTTACATGTAATTTCTATTTTGTATATTAGTGAAAATGAATTTCTAAAAAAAATGTTTTATTTCTTCCGTATGTGAATATTAAATTGTTTACTGAATCAAATAATATTTATAAACCTATTTACAAATTATACTGGCACCTAGACTTCACTTTCCACCCAACTCATAGCACTGACAGACCTGGGTCGCTCTCAACCTTGACCATATAGAAGGTTCATTTTGTTGTGGGCAGTAGTCCATGGAGAGCTGTATACTAGTCATAGTGCTGAGAATAAGAGATAGATCGCCCAGATCTAAACAAGACATCTATAGTCATCCCTCCACTACTATGGCTCAGGGAATACTGAAGAAGAGGAGAAAGGAAGAGTGTGGGAGAAAGCAGATGTCAACGAGTGCTGTGAAATGCTACCTTTGGACACGGCAGGACTATGCCAATCACGAACTCCCAGCACCTGTGTGTACCTGCACAAGACCTGTATATAAGATCAAGCCAGTCAGTCAGTGGTGGCACACACCTTTAATGCCGGCACTAGGGAGGCAGAGCCAGGCAGATCTCTGTGAATTGGAGGCCAGCCTGGTCTATAGAGCGAGATCCAAGACAGGCACCAAAACTACAAGGAGAAACCCTGTTTCAAAAAAACCAGGAAAAAAAATCAAGCCAGACTCCTGCTATGGATGGGGTAGATGATTTAGAGGCCACACCCCTTACTGAGAAGCTATTGGCATTGGATGGTTCCTGGGAAAGGAAGATGTTTGCTTAACTTCTAACTTTTGAGGTCATTACTGGCAATTTTCCACAATCCATTGGATGGCCCGACACTCGTGCACATATGGGCAACACTAAGTGAATTTTGTGGGTTTAAAAAACTAAAATATTTAAAAAGACACGAAGTTAAGAGGGATTTATAATCATCCTATATGGTGATATTTAGAAGAGAGAAAAGAGGGGGTAGACATGATTGTATTTTATGAGAAAAATATGAAATTCTTAAAAATATAGAAAAACTTGAAACATACTGATGAAAAGATATATGTTTTATATTTTTTATTTCTTGATGTGCCAACAAATTGATTCATCATTTAATTTTTAAGAAACAACTATTTAAAATCCTCATCCCTATATTATCGAAATAATACTAATTTTGAGGACAATATATAGCAAGTTTCACAGCTCTGTTATTTATCTAATTATATATGTGTACTGCAATTTTATGAGAACATTAACAATAAGCAATGATCATCAAATGAAAAAAAAACAAGCTCCTTTGGACTGGGGCTACGGCTCTTAGCTCAGATTTATGCTTCCATGCATAAGGGCTTGGGTTTAACTCCAAATACAGAAAACAAAGAATCTTTTATATTCTGTCTATTTGTTTATTAATATAGTAAAAGACTTCCTAATATGAAATCAACCTTTCATTCAGAATCTAAATGATTACATTAAGTGGGAATATAATTGTTACTATTTCTGTCAGATTGCTTACCTGTTAAATTTTCATTTCTACAGAAATAGATGAAACCTTAGTTTTAGTATCTTCCTGCAGCTGGTAGAAACAAAAGTAAAAAAAATTTTTTAAGGATACCTCTTTTCAATGTTTCATGTACTGTAGCTTTAAGTTCATTTTACTAAAACATTGACCAGGAAACTGCATAGTTTCCACTTCTAAGTCAACTGGTCTCCTTAAAGAAAGCAAAACTTGCAACAAAACTTTAAATGTCTAAAGTGAACTATTTATTATTTTTATCTTTCTGTTCCCTTTCCAGCTAGTTTTTGGCTCTGACATTAGCACAATATGTCAGAACTTTATTTAATTTTTCTTTAAACCATTTAAATATAACCAATAAAAATCTCCATTATTCTCATAAAGTCCACTTGCTCTGCTTTAAAAATGACCAGCAAGTAAACCAGGTGCTTGGCACTTTTCCTAAAGGAACACAGGTTATTCTAGAAAGCTATTTATCTAGGAAACCCTATGGTATGTGCAAGTGATAGAAAGATTCCAAGACACTTGCCTCTTTAGTTTTTCCTTTAAACTTTGGGATTTACTAGGACTTGTCTTAGGTATCTTTTTTGACAAGCCCACTTTTTTGTTTTTAACCTTCCCGTCTCCCCCTGAAATAGTTACGGGAGTCATTCAGGTTCAAATTTCACATCTTTAGACTATATTAGACAATTTATGGGGTTGATTTTTGAAGCCAACTGCAATAGCACATTTAAGATTCTTGGATGTGCCCACCCTTTATACCTAAGATTTGTTTGTTCCAATGTAGAATGGATTCCCACTTAACTATGTAGGGAAATGTAAGTGACCCTGTTAAATACATTCGCTCCAAAGGAAATTACTTCTTGAAAGTCTACCTTTGGTGAATATATGCAATAGGCAACTTTCTTTTTCTATAAACCATCCTATATTATATATAAACATCATTTTAGTGGATTTATCGATAAGCTGGTGTTTATCAGTAAATTGTAGTTGTTTTATTTTTAAGTTTCTTTAAAGTTCTGTTCTTATAGTGCTTGAGAGGAACAATATAGACCTGCCTCCTATCTTTAGTGTTCAACATATTTTTTGTTTGCTTATTTATTTTTACATTCACTTATTCATTTGGGTGGGATGGGGATGGGATGTGGGAGGGAAAGTGACTGTATGTAAAGTAGGATGGGTGTAAGTGAGGAAGACTATATAAATAAATGTACAGTGAGGATTAGGCTCGAGTGGTAGTCTAGGCTGGGTAGGTAAGTAAATCCATGGGGTAGGTTGTCAGGAAGGCAAGCTGGAGATTCAAGGAAAAGGAAGCTTCTGTAGTCGGTAGGATGTCTTCTCCCTTTGAGAAAGTTCAGTTCTACTCTTGAGGCCTTTCAACTGATGGGATCAGGCCCGCCAAGATTAGCAAAGATAATCTCCTTTCTGAAAGTTATTATTGTAGATGCTAAATCTACAAAATGCCTCCATTACAACACCTAAACAGGAGGTCAGTTTAATTATAAAAATACCCAGTGAACACATAAAATTGACTACCACATTGAACAAGAAAAAGGAAAGTAGAATTATAAGGCTATTCTCCACTGTACCAAGGGATATTATAATACTTATGATAAACTTAACAAAATATTAATGATTATATGACTAAAAGAACTCAACAAAGACCTAGTAAGAGTTGTTCTGTGTCTGTGATTCAATGTTTCAAACGTTGAGTACTGATGAGATGTTCACTTGTCTAAACCCCATCTACAAATTAATTGTCATTCTGATCAAAATCCCAGTAACTCTAAGCTGAAAAAAAAAAAGCTTACATGTCCACCATCAAATGAATAGAGAAATTATAATATGAATAAACATATTTGAATAAACATAGTTGAAATGCTCTCACAGTATGGTTACTAAGCAAAACAGGTAATGGGATACTGCACAGTAATAAGGAATAAATTGACAATTGCTACAGTATGATGAGTTATGACTTCATACTGTGGGAAAAACTATGAGAACATATTGTATGAATCAATTCATATGACATTTATATGATCTACTTGAGGCAAACTACATACAGTACAATAATACATACATAGTATGCCACCCGGATAGAGGTGGAGCGATTTACTGAGGAATCTTCCCCTAGTGATTGAAATAGTCTATATGTTAACAGAAAGAGGTAGAGTGCTTTGGGCCATCATCACAGTGCACCAAACTATACACTTATAACATGTACACTTCACAGTATATAATTGCTCCCTCCATTTACAGAGGAAAAGAAAGATGCCTATGGGGAGTGAGGTTGAGTTCAGCCACCCTGGAGCTGGGTTCAGTTGTTTCTTAACAAAATATTTTTGCATGATTTGATTTGTGACCATTTGTTTGTATTGCTTTGATTAAAATTTATTTAAAGTACTCATACAGACTTCCAAGTTGAGATGGTAGAATGAAAACATCTGAAACTCCCCTATTCCCAACTGTACCGAGAGAATAACAAAGAGGAGAAACTAGTCAAAACTCCTCCAGTGCAGTCAAAAGGAAGGGCAGAATTTCATGACATACAATTCAAAATGTTCAACCCCAAATGGAGAGGAGGGGAAGAGGAGGAAAGGGAAGGGAAGGGAAGGGAGGGGAAGGGAAGGGAAGAAGAGGGGAAGGGAAGGGAGGAGATGGGAGGGGAGGGGAAGGGAAGGTAGAAGAGAGAAGTTTCTTGAACTAACTCATCTCAACTCTGTTGTAAAATATAATTTCTAGTTTGACCCTGGAACACATGCATGATAAGCAAAATATGTGGAAGAAAATTTTAATTATAATAAGACCTTCAACCATAGCTTGAACTCACCCAATAGACCAAAGTTATGCCTATATAGGGAAAAATACCAGAAGTGTGCTGATCCTTTGTTTTGACTTGACATAAGCTACAATCATCTGGGAAGAGGGAATCTCAATTGAGAAAAATTTCTTCATCAGATTGGCAAGTTTGTGGGGGCATTTTCTTGATTAATGATTGATATGGTGTTGCAGAACATTATTTTAAAATGTGTTACATTTGTTTATGCTGTGGAACATTTGTTTTAATGATGCAAAGATGTGTTGTATTCTTTTACATTGCATTTGTTTAACTCTGAAGTTGTGTTCGTTTGCCTGCCTAAAACACCTGATTGGTCTAATAAAGAGCTGAACAGCCAATAGCAAGGCAGGAGAAAGGATATGAGGGGCTGGCAGGCAGAGAGAACAAATGGGAGGAGAAATCTGAGAAGATCAAGGAAGTAGAAAAGGAGCAGAGGAGGAATCCAGGGGCCCAGACACCCAGCCACACAGCCAGACACAGAATAAGAAGGAAAAAAAGATATACAGAAATAGAGAAAGGCAAAAGATAGATGGGATAATTTAAGTTAAGGAAAGCTGGCTAGAAATAAGTCAAGCTAAGGCCCCTGTAGCATGAATCCTTATTAATAAAACAAATCCGGGCCAGGTATTGGGGTGAACACTAGAAGTTCAGAGAGACAGAACAAGCCATGGCTAACCTCACCTGGCCAGGTTCTCAGCTGGTCTTGTTTCCTCAGACTGGAAGCTTCTGTGTCCTCATTCCAATGGCTCTCAGTTGAACTGTACTCCTCGAAAGCCTGAAAGCTTAACCAGCCAAATGCTTCTAGTTTCGGATTCTCAAGCCTTATATACCTTTCTACTACCACTCCCTGGGATTAAAGGCTCGCTTTCTGGGATTAAAGGCGTAAGTCACCATGCTTGGCTGTATCCTTGAACAGATGGATTTCTGCCTCTAGAATGCTAGGATTAAAGGTGTGAGTGCCACTACTTTCTAGCCTTTGTATCTAGTGGCTGTTCTGTCTCTAACCCCAGATAAGTTTATTAAGGTGTACAATATTTTGGGGGAACACAATACTACCACAGCCCTGGCATTTATAATTAGGAATAAGCCTCCATGTGTGATTTATTTGGGAGCTGGGTGGCATCCCCCCCAAAGAGGCAAAGAGCAAAGAGTGAGAATAAAAAGAGTAAAAACAACCAACTATAACATGGGAGGGCCCAAACCACTATGGGGGGTGCCGACCTAGGAAGGTGGTCCTGGGTTGTAGAAGAAAGCAAGCTGAGCGAGCCATGGGGAACAAGCCAGTAAGCAGCATTCTTCTATGGCCTTTACTTAGTTTCTATCTCCAGGTTCCTGCCTGGAATTCTTAGCCTGACTTTCCAGGATAATGGACTGTAAGCTGCAGGATGAAATAAACTCATTTCTCCCCAAGTTGCTTTTGATCATAATATTTATCACAGCAGTAGAGACCCAATGAAGACAGGAAGTTCAATTATCTTTTTGCTGGTAGGAAACGAAAAAGAATAGCATGAGTCACTGTTAGCTTCTAAGAGTCTCGGCAAGTTGCTTTATGCTGGGTACGTTCCTGTGCAGAGTAAAGTGAGTGGTGAGGACACTGTCACAGGGCAGTGTGGGTACCCAGTAAGGGACATGCTGCAGGCTACAGATGGCAATTATCTAGAAGAGAGATAATGGAAAATTCAGATGGACTTCCCCTAGGAAGTCATGACAACAAGAACCCAATAAGAAAGAATCTTTTAAAAATAAGGAATTTTTTAAATTTAAGAATTCATACAGGGCCGGATGGTGGTGGGGCACGACTTTAATCCCAGCACAGAGCACAGCCAGGCGGATCTCTGTGAGTTTGAGGCCAGCCTGGGTTACAGAGTGAGTTCCGGGATAGGTGCAAGGTTACACAGAGAAACTCTTGTCTTGAAAAAAAAAATTAGAAAAAAAAAAAGAATTCATACAGGCATGTGGAATATATTTTGATAGAGTCCACTCCCTTCTCTCCCCGCTAGTTCCTCTCTTATTCCCCATCACTTTTCCCTCCAAATTTGTGGCTCTTTTTTTTTTTTTTTTTTTTTTTTAAACTCAGGGAGTTCACTTAGCACTGCCTGTGTGTGCAAACAGACTCTCCATTATGGTCGAGCATAATTGTAGCAACACAGGTATAATTAGCACTTTTGTAATACATTACTAATTTGTAAGTTGAATTCTCTCGCTTCAGTTTTCACATACAAAGTTCAAATATGTTTAAAAATAAAAGAGGTGATAAATGACCATAAACTAAAAACGTCCGACCTAAGAACCTAAAACATATATTAAGAAGCAAAACCAAATCAAACATGAGCATCTCTCTGACTACATTTTTTTTTTTTTTCGAGACAGGGTTTCTCTGTGTAGCTTTGCACCTTTCCTGGAACTCACTTGGTAGCCCAGGCTGGCCTCGAACTCACAGAGATCCGCCTGGCTCTGTCTCCCGAGTGCTGGGATTAAAGGCGTGCGCCACCACCGCCTGTTGCTCTCTGACTACATTAAGCAATCAGACTTGGCTGATAATCAGATCACCAACAGAGAAGGAGGTTTTGAGATAACAACAACCAGCATAGAAAGAGATAAAGCTATGGAAGGCAGTGCCTCAGCTAACAGGCCGGGCAAACACATCATCTACCACTGAAATAAGGAACATTGCGCACAAAGTCCAGAAGATACCCAAAGGTAGAACAACAAAACATTCAATTTCCTGAAAAAAAAGCAACAACCAAATCTGTAGATGCAGCATAATACTATATTCCAGAAATAAAAGAATAAATGACAGTATCTACTAGGACAGGACAGATCTTAGATAAATTTGTAAAGTATCAACAATAGTACAAACATATCCAAGGAAGAAAAAAAAAGCAGGTTGAATGTGGTTAAAAGATGAAAGTAGGTAGGCTACATCCTTACCTACAGCTGCACCCAAAGTCCTGAGTAACTGTTCATCTGATGTCCCAACAGCTAAGGGAAGGCACAAGCCATTCTCCAATACTGTGCATTGAAACTCAGAAGTAATTTGAATATGGAACAAAAGGGCTGAGGTACAGCTCGGTGAAAGATATATGGTTTGGTTCACTAGTCATGTGTGTTTTCTGGAACTAGAATGATGATGATGATGATGATGGAGGAGGAGGATGGTGAGATAAATATATAATAAGGAACTGAGGTAAAATTCATCATTAAGAAAAGGGGCTGTTGCCCTGGTAAATTATAAGTTATGAAAATAAATTGAAACAAGCCAAAACTTGAAGAAATTCCTTTTTTATTCATTTTCTTACTCTATTAATGATTTATCAATGACCATTTAAAAGTGAATAAATTAGTAAATGACATTATACTATATTATAGTATGCAACATAAGTAGGAAAGCACCAATTATTTGACTTTTCATGGCGACATCAATCAATATTGTCTAAAGCTGCTATAATGAGAAGTTGTGGCTAGAAAAATATACATACTGAGGAATGTCTCCATAGTCACGTCTGAAAACAAGACATGCACCTTGCAAATCATGGGAAGCTTACACTTGATAGCTAAACCAAAAATCAAAAGTTTCAGCTGTCTGCAAAGTAACAATGGCACACCAAATTACAATACAGGGAACCAAGGAGTTTATTGGGGTGACTTACTAGAGCATGGGTTAGGGGTTACTTCCACAGCACAGGGGACCTCAAAGCAGTTACATCACTTGAAAAGTCACGGCCCAACATGGTTGACAGCTCACCCATAGCTACATAAATGATGAAGCCCCCACTCAGTTTGCTCTTGGCAACAGTAGACCACATACAGCCAAGGCAGAAATCCATACAGCTGGTAGGGAGGTGCAGGCCCAGGAGGCTGAAATCTCAGATGAAAGTCTACAGGCCCTTAGCAGGCACTCCCTTTTTGAGGGAATGTCAACAGGCTCAGTCTTGAGGGTCTCTTGTGAGTAAGCACAGCTGTTCCAGTGAGGTTGTTAATAGCTGTTACGATGATAAGACAGAGTCTCTCTCTCTCTCTCTTTCTCTCTCTCTTTCACATACACACACACACACAGAGAGAGAGAGAGAGAGAGAGAGAGAGAGAGAGAGAGAGAGAGAGAGAGAGAGAGAAAGAGAGAAAGGAGAGAAACTGGCAAGAAAATCTGTGGACACAAAAAATAAATGTTTAAAACCAAAATATAAAATGAAACCAGATAAAATTTAAAACTAATAATATTTTGATACCTCATAGATGGAGAATGTATTCACATAAAGATTATCAAGTTCAGTAAAGAAGGAGGAGGGGAAGGAGGAGGGGGAGGAGGACTTGAACACAAAACACAAAAAAGCAGCCCCAGAACTAAATGACCGTTTAAATAAGGAAGAAACAAATGATAGAACAAAGTAAAATCTGAGACATAAGTATCAGTGTCACAGGGACTCAATTAAAGCAAATGTTATGTGCGATAGTAGTCCATTGCATGACTATAAGGCATGCAATTTACTGTCGGGCTACAGTTACCCAAACTGTATGTGTTAGGCCAAGTGTGGTTCATGCCTGTCACCCCAACACTTAGGAAATAGATTGAAAAGTTTGCTATAAAGCCTGGGCTACATAGTGAATACCAGGCCAGCCTGGTGAAAAAGAGAGATCCTTGTTTCAAACAGACAAAGATGTGAGAGTTTATAGTAAAAATAACTCAAGACCACAGAAGAGTAAGTTTGGAGTCATGTACAGTATCAGCAGTAAATTTTAACTTGCCTCAGTAAAGTCAGAATAGATTAGCTGTAGATAGAAAAAAAGCTAACAGAGAGACTGAATTATGTAATTGTTATAAGTTAGTCAACAGATATCCCAATTTGTATATCAAGAGTGTGCACATATACTTTTGTTTTAAAGCCCTTATGGAGCATTTAAAAGGACCAACACCATGTAATGCAACAGATAATATTCAGTTAGTTACATGAATATGTAGAGGACAGGCCATAATCCCTGAAGATGTTTCAAGATTACTAGAAATTAGTAGTCACAAATACAAAAATATGTCATGGTATTAAAGTTGTATACCCTTTCTTTAGCTACTTCAAATTCAAAAATGAAATTAAAGATAATAAACACACTGCATATCAAAAAAGTAGCAATTACCTAAGGTTGGGTTTATGAAGAAATCATAGTGTACACTTATTGAGCAATTAAAGAGAAATGTGAGCATCTGGACATGAAAGTTGAAGAAAAAAATCAGGAAATTAAAATGTGCTTTCCAGGATAAAATGACCAAGTATAAATTACTTCTTTGGGTAGCAGAGAATTAGTAAATTGTAAAACCTATATGTGGGTAGTTTGTGGTTATCAGTGAGAGGGGGTACAAGAAGTAATCAAGTCTCAAATTGTAGCTGGAGTTTTCTCTCCAGGTCTCACCAAGTCCCTGCAGTCCCACAGTCCACTTATAAAATAAACACACAGATGCTTATATTATTTACAAACTGTATGGCCATGGTAGGCTTCTTGCTAACTGTTCTTATATCTTAAATTAACCCATTTCTATAAATCTATGCCTTGCCACATGGCTTGTGGCTTATTGGCATCTTACATGCTGCTTGTCATGGTGGTGGCTGGCGGTGTCTCCCTGACTCAGCCTTCCACTTTCCAGAATTCTCCTCTCTCCTTGTCCCGCCAATACTTCCTGCCTGGCCACTGGCCAATCAATGTTTTATTTATACAGAACGATATCCACAGCACTTCCCCTTTTCTTTCATTTTTTTTAAAAAAGGAAGGTTTTTAACTTTCACATAGTAAAATTACAGATAACAAAACAATTACCAAGCAAGAATTACAGTTATAATATCTAGTCTATTTATAATAACTAGTTTATTTGGCAAAATTAAAGAAGATACCCTATCTATCTTATATTTGTGAGTCTAAGGTTTTATATCTAACTTATCTTTTATCATAACTAAGGAAAATTGTAACTATCTAGCTTCAACTATATCAAAGACCTCAGAAGGATATAATGCTACCTGAGAAATGGAAGAAGGATGCAAGCAGCTTTTGGGAGTCTTGCAGGGTAGACAGAGACAGCTGGCAGCCTGGACAGTCAATCAAAATTCTCTTGTAAAGTTGGGGCATCTGTCTTCGGCCCACAGGCCTAGAGTCTCTCAGTCACTTTTTTTTAGTGTCCTGTGGAATGTCTGGCAGTTTCCTCTGTGAAGCAGGAACTTGAAGGACCATTTTGTCAAGCAAAGTTCAGTGGTCACCTTTTTATGGGTCTTGTATATCCAGTTGATCATGCAGTCCAGGCAAGAACAGTTTCTTGTCCAAATGGCTATTTTTGCCAAGGTGAAGATAAACTCCATATGAAGTGTTTTTGATGCCCATTCTCCTCTCTGAAGTAAATCGGTGCTGCCAGGAGCAGACATGTCTCACTGTCCAGAAAGTCTAAATTTTTTAAATATTTGAAATGGCATATTCTATAGGTCTAGGAAGTGTTTGAAGATTACCTATTTATCTGAAATATATCTATGTATACCTAGAAGACTTAACTAACATGGCTACGAGTACGATTATCATAGATGACTAATTATTAATATATTTTTTAATTATCCATTACATTTTTTTTTTCTTTGGTTTTTCGAGACAGGGTTTCTTTGTGTAGCTTTGCGCCTTTCCTGGAGCTTACTTGGTAGCCCAGGCTGGCCTCGAACTCACAGAGATCTGCCTGGCTCTGCCTCCCAAGTGCTGGGATTAAAGGCGTGTGCCACCACCGCCCAGCCAATCCATTACATTTTTAAATGAGCTGTACAAACATAACACCTTAAACAAGAATAGAAATATACACACAGTATAACAAAATTAACTTTAAACTTGTATCAACAAACTAAATTCTATACCAATGTAAAACATTTTAAACAAGTTGCTCTTTAAAAGTAGGTTCATTGATTTACCCTTTCATCCTATCATATCTATATCATATCCCCTTTTCGTCTTTAGAAAGAGATCGCATTTATAATCAACCTGATTTAAATAAAAAATCAATTTTTCTCTGTCCCACACCAGAGGGCTCTTCTGATTTGGGATGTAAGAATCTCTTAACCTTTTTTTTTAGCAATATGCCTGGGTTTAGAGAGGGAAAGAGCCAATTCCATCTCCAAAGCCAGCTTGGTATATTTGGGAATTTGGGCATAGATTTTCTTACTACTTCCTGCTGGAAGGGGATACTGTATCTTATGGTGACACAAAGAAAATTTTTGGATTATGGAGTAGTCCGTGAGGGTGTATCGTCTGAGTCAGTTGCCCTGAAATGGTTCTGGATGTTGGATCATGTGGGCCTTGGTGTCGTTGGAGACCTTTCAGGTGGTCTTGGCTGATCAAACCTGATGTATCTTAATCTGGAACAAATCAATAGCCTCTTGCTTTCTGTGAAAACAAAAGCAGAGCCTCCTTTCCAAAGCAACATATCCTTACATCCAAATTTTGAAGTCAAGGTACCTTTAAAATATACATTTTTGTTTAACTCAACAGCTTTTACAATCAAATGTTTTTCTGCAGTTAAAAATATCAAAGAGAACATGATCCAGATTCTCTGTGTGATATTCACTTTTACATGGCTTATTTTTTATATTAATTTTACTATCTCTTTAAAGACTTTATTTTTTAAAACTATGTATTTGTTTATATAACTACATATCACCCTTTTTGTCTCTTTCAAGCCTACATATATTTTATACACATTGTAAACTATTTCATCTGAATCTGTCTTATTGTGAATCTATTGCTTTAAACTGCAGCATTTGTAAGACTTAAATGGCTGCTGTGGCTGCTGGGTCTGCCCACCTCAGCTTCCCAACATGGTACATTTACTGCCAGTTCTGGAAGCCATCCTGGGTCTATGCTTTTATCCAAGTAGCATGTAGCCCAGAAACATTTTTTTTTTTAATACTAGCAAAGGCTAAATCTACCACACAGCAGCAGCATAATGTGCCACTTGTAGATGCCTCATTCCCGCCATACTGCAGGTCAAGAGCAAGTGCCAGGAACCCGCCAGTAGCTCAAACATGAGTTTTGCAGCGTCTAGCTGCCAGTATGAGACATGAAGCAAGAACCTGGTTTTAGCTCTGTTTAGAATTGCTTATTAAATATTCTCAGGTTTAAGGTAGAAACTCGAGCCATTGGTCACCATTTGTAGCTGGAGAGCTTCTCTCCAGGTCCTGCCAAGCCCCTGCAGTCCGACAGTCCACTTATAAAATAAACACACAGATGCTTATATTATTTACACACTGTATGGCCGCAGTAGGTTTCTTGTTATCTAGTTCTTATATCTTAAATTAACCATTTCTATAAATCTATACCTTGCCACATGGCTCATGGCTTATCAGAATCTTCACATGCTGCTTGTCATGGCGGCGGCTGGCAGTGTCTCCCTGACTCAGCCTTTCAGTTCCCAGAATTCTCCTCTCTCCTTGTCCCACCTATACTTGCTGCCTGGCCACTGGCCAATCAGTGTTTTATTTATACAGAACAATATCCACAGCATCAAATAACTTTTGACTATAAAAAAAAAACTTTTTAAAAATGTGAAAACACCAATTTAGAAATAAGTGCATGGTCAATACTTTGTGTCCTGTGCTGTATTGTCTGGATGGCTGTGACCCCTTCAGTAATTCCTGAAACTGTATGGTGACAATCCTATGGCTGTTTCTTTCATCATTGCCTTGAATTTCCATGGAAACTTAAGAATTACTGAGTCAGTATCCACAGATGAAGTAGCAGAGGGCTTATCTGTGATTGCAGGGAACCTATCTATAGATAACTTCTAGATATTGAAGGCTCATTGCTGGACAGACAGCTTTTCTCTAACTCTTTAGATCTCTCTCTCTTCTGGTCTTTATCATTTTTCTTCTGTTAATGTTGTGCAAATTCATTATAATTATATCTAAGCATCCTTTCCTCAGATTAACAACAGTTCATTAGTCATATATAAGAAGACAACTGGCTGAAACTGGTTATTAACTCCAGTATTTTTGTTGGTGTTTTCTTTTTTTAGTATTCCCTATATACACAATCCAGTTACCTGCAAACATTTACAGTTTTAAAGATTCTCCTAATACTTAAGTTTTGCATCCATATTTTGTCTTTTTACAGTACAGTGTTGACTAGGAATGAGAGAAGCCAACTTTGCCTTGCTCCAGTTTTGAAGCAGTTCTGATCTGAATGTTCCAATGAGAAAGAATTCAGTTCTGATCATTAAGTATGTTAGCCACAAGGTTTTTGCAGCCGTCTTTCATCAAGCTGAAAAAATTTCTATCTCTAGTTGGTGGCTTTTAAATGCTTTTTATTCTGCATGGTTATTGGTTTGCTATGACCAAGAGTTTGCTTCTTTAGAAGAAGAAGAAGGAGAAGAAGAAGAAGAAGAAGAAGAAGAAGAAGAAGAAGAAGAAGAAGAAGAAGAAGAAGAAGAAGAAGAAGAAGAAGAAGAAGAAGCATGGGGGTGGTGGGTACATGTAGCATATGTACTAGTGTGCAGAGGTGTGCACATTCATGCATGTGCAGAGACCAGAGGAGGACACAGAGTCCTCTCCACTTTATTCTCTTGAGACAGAGCATTTCTCAACCTTGAGCTAGAATGGCAGCCAGAAAGCCCTAAGTATCCTCCTGTCTTCACAGTTTGGGGATTGCAAGTGTCATGGCCTCACCTGGGCACATGGGTGCTGGGGATCCGAACTCAGGTCCTCATTCTTGCACAGCAAGTGCTCTTACCTACTGAACCATCTCCCCAGCTCCCAAGTTTTCTTCTTCAAGTGACATAGTATGCTAATTCGTAAACGTTAAGTGAGCCTTTCACTCCTAGAGCCACTGCCCACAGATCACAGTGTACAACTCCTCTTATGCATTGTTAGATTCGATTTGCTAGTATTTTTGGGGGGCGGGGGGAGGGGTTTGGGACTGTGTTCATCATTTGTCTGTAATTTTCTGTTCTTGAAATTTCTCTGGCTTTGACATTAGAGGAATGGCGGTACCACAGAATGAGGTGGAAATTTTTCCATATGTTTCCATTTTCTAGGGGAGATTTGTAGAATGCTGATATCATTTGTCCCTCAAATGTTTGGTGAAAGTCCAGTGAACTTTAGACAGTACCGCCCAAACCTGGAAATGACCTTTGGAAAACTACTAACTACCACTTCTATATCTGTAACAGTCTTAGGATTCTAACAGTCCTAATTCAAGGTTATTCATCCAGTGTGAATACTGGTAATCCATGACCCACAAGCCATTATTCCACTCCACTTAAGTTAGCACATTAGTATCATAATTGTTTATACTGTGTGTTTATTATTCTTTTGATGTACATAGGTAAGCAGTTACGGTTCTTTCACTTAATATAATGATGTGCGTCTTTTTCTCCCTAGCTTTGCGATAAAGTTATCCATTTTATTTGCCCTTTTCAATAACCAAACTTCGGTATTAATTTTCTCTATCACTTTCCTGTCATTGATTTATTTATATCTGCTCTAATTTTTATTTCTTTTATCATATTTTCTTGGGATTTAACTTACTCTTCTCTTCTACGTTCCTAATGTGAAAGTTTAGATTATCAATGTTAAATATTTCTTCTTCCCTAATATATACTATAGATTCTAAAATTTCCCTCTAAGTGCTGTTTCAATGATGTACAAAGAGATCAATAAATTTGACTTCCATTTTAATTTAGTATAGTGTTTTTTTTAATTTCTTGAGACATTTTTATATGGGAGCTGTTTGGAAAAATATTATTTCCTATCTATGGCATTTCCTCCTATCTTTCTGTTTATTGATTTCAACTTTAATTGGTAGTCTTATGGTATACTTTAATTTCTATTCTCTAAGAATTTGGCAACGTATGTTTTATTGCCAAAAGTGACTACCATGGTAAATAATTCACATGTTCTTCGGAAGAAGGAGCATTGTGTGACTTTTAGATAAACTATAATATAAAATTCAACTAGATCTAGTTGATTGGTGCTGGAGTTCAGTCCAGTCTTTGTCCTTTGGGGATTTCTGCCCATCAGACCCATCAATTTCTGATAAAGGCCTGTTCACAGCTCTAACAATTACCAAGATTTTATTTCATCTATTAAGTAAATTTTAATCTAATTGGAAGCAATGTCTCTGTTTTACATTGAAATAAAAAGGGGGGCAAGTTTGAGTCACTAATTTAAAAAGTGTTTCTATGTATATTGTAGTAGGAGCTATTTGAGCCATGCCCTGAAGCACCACCCCTCGTGAGGTAGTAGGTAACTGTTACACCTGCCTATGACCTTGAGGTACATGGACCTGGGGCATAGCCAATCAGGGACCCTTAAGACCTGGGATGCACGTACATGGCTCGCTCTTCCCTGCCATGTGATTTTGGATGTTGGGACTGACCAGAACAGAGCTCTCCGGAGAACAGTGTTGGACCATGTCTCACCCTCCCAGGATCTTGCAACAAATTTCTTTATTCTGTCTTGTGAGTTAACCCCCCAAATAAATTCCTTTTGATCATTAAGCAGACTCCATGGATTGCTGGCGATATAATCCCAATAGTATATTATATTTTATTTATTTATTTATTTATTTATTTATTTATTTATTTATTTATTTATCATGTGTGGGATGATGATGGTCTGGGGGTTTACATGCCATGATGGACATGCCTGAGGAGGCCAGAGGTCAACCTATGGAAACTGTTATCCTCCTTCCACAATACGAGTCCTGGGGGCCAAATTCAGTTCTTCAGACTCAGCAACAAATATTAAACCATCTCTCGGGTACCATTTTCTTTCAAGCATAAATTTACAGAAAGTTGAAAAGACAGGGAAGAGATCCTACCTACTCTTTACCCAGATTCCCCCAATACCTACTTCTCAGATACAATATAAAAACTATGAAATTGACAGGTGAGGATTTGGGTAAGCACTACCATGCAATTACAGAGTGATTGCCTTGTCACAAAGGTGGCTTGGGTCTCCACTTTGTCTTATCACAGTGCACTCACGAGATCCCAATGTCCTGCAGTTGCCTGGATGCTCTTCTGTTTGTTCTGTACCTCTCCTAAGCACTTCTTACACACACATTGAGAACACATAAATAATGTGATAAAATTAGAAAAATAAATAAAGCTTACTGCATTCACCCATCTTTCCCCCTGTATCTATCGGCTACTGTTCTTTCTTCTCAGTGTGTCTAGAGTCCCTCTCATCATGTCCTTCTTGGCTAGAGAACTTCCTTTGGCCATTATTTTACAGTAGGCTTTCTAGAGAAAACTTCTTTCTTGCTCTTCATCTGAAAATGTCTTACTCAGGTGTAGGATTTTAGGTGGACAATTTCTCCCCTCTCGGTCACTTCTGGAGAAAAACCAACGCCTATAGCTGTTACTCAATTGCTTTTCTCCAATGTACAAAGTCAATTCTCAGGCTGAATTCAAGGTATTTTTATGATTGATTTTAGTTATTTTGTGATGAATCTCAACATCAATTTATTTGGGTTTATTGTGTTTATGATTTACTAGGATTCTTGAATCTGTGTGTATCTATCCATTGCCACATGTTGGAAAATTTTAGACATTATTTCCTCAGGCAGTTTAACACTGTTCTCTCTTCTCTTGACATTCTGATAATGATTTAGTTTTCTTTTCTTCTGGACCCCCCATGCTTTAATATTCAACTGATTTTCTCTAAATTTTTAGTTTCAGTAATTCTGTTCTTCAAACTGCAAGTTCATTGAGTGCTGGTTCCTGGGCGTGAGCAACTCAGCAAGATTATATCTCAATAATAGTAATAGTAATAATAATAATTGGAAAGAGGCTAAAGATAGCCGAGTGGTAAGCTGCTTGCCTAGCTTCAATCTCCACCATTGCAAATAAATAACACAACTTATTGCATTTTTATTGCTGTATTTTTCAGTTCCAAATTTTTCATTTCTTTCTTTCTTGCTCCTTTCTTTTTATCTGTGCTCACAAGTACTCACTGAAGCATTTTTATCATGGCTACTTTAAAAATACTGTCAGACAAATCCAGCATCCATGCCATCTTGGTGCTGGTGTATACGGATTTTCCTTTCTCATTTGTGTTCACAATTTCTTGGGTTTTGCAAGGGGAGTGATTCTCAGTTGAGTCTTAGACACTTTGGTCTTTGTGTTATGAGACTTTTATATGTTTAAACCTTCTATTTCAGCTACCTTCCTGGCATCACACTGGCAGGCCATAAAGAGTGAACTCCCTCACTACTGCTTGGTAGTGGTGGAAGTCCTATTTCCACACCGAGTCTGTTAACACTCTTCACGAAGAGGAACACACTATCATCACCAAACAAGAGTGGAACACATACTTCTCTCTGTAGTTTATTCATAGCCCCTAGCTGGGAAGGACAGTGGCACCGTACTTCTGTTCCCCAGGATGGTGCCATAGTGTGGGTATCCACACAGTCACGATCCTCTCTCTACTACAGCTTCTTACATACCATCCAATAAGATAGGGGCATCTCATTACAGAGAGACTGGATGCATGATGATTTTTGTTTTTTTTTTTTGTTGTTGTTGTTGATGATGATGTTGTTGTTTTGGATGATGTCAATGTGAATGGATCGGTGGAGGGATGTCTAGAAAACTGGCAGAGCATGACTTCTGCTTGTGTCTGTGAATTGTTTACTGAAGAAATTCCTAGCGTGGGAGTCTGTGGGCTGAGTGAGTAGATTCAGTGTGGCAGAGCACCACTTCATTAGCTGGGTACCCAAGGCACAGGAAACAGAAGAAAGAGGAGCTGACACTTCTGGCTCTTCCTTCTGAAGCAAGGTACAAATTTTTCCAGCTTGTGGTGGTTAGTGCTATCAACCTGATACAATCTACACCACTGGTCCTCAACCTTCCTAATGCAGTGACCCTTTAATACAGTTCCTCATGTTGTGGTGACCCCAAACATAAGATTATTTGAATGCTACTTCATTCTGCTACTGTTATGAATCATTATGTAAATATCTGGTGTGCAGAATATCTGATGTGTGACCCCCAATGGGGTCATGACCCACAGGTTGGGAACCACTGACCTAGACTCACTGGGGAAAGAAGTCTCAATTCAAGATTGTCTAGATCAAGTTCACCCATGGGCATGTTGTCTAGGGGGAACTTTCTTAACTGGGTTCATTGAGGTGAGAACACCCACCCTGAATGTGAGAGGCATCATTTCATGGGCTGAACCTTGGACTAAATGAAAAGGAGAATGCAAGTTCAACACTAGCGTGCATGCATGCATGCATTCATTGCTCTCTGCTCGATTGTGAATGTGATATGACCAGCTGCTTGAAGTTCCCGCCACCTTGACCTCCCCACTCAGATTATAGCCTGGACTTGCAATTCACGTCAGTCCTTTCTCTCTTGAGCTCTTTTCGTCGGGGTATTTTCTATCACAGCAACAAGAAACACAACTAAGACACAAGTAATTGAACACTGGTCTCTTTGGTTTTTTTTTTTTTTTTTTTTTTTTTTAAACATTTCATTCTAGTCCGGCAATAGGAATCCTTCCAGGTTCTCAAGCCTTTAACCTCAAACAGAGACTTTACTTTGGTCTCCCTGGTTCTGTGGCATCTGGCTTCCTGGGATGAGTCAGGCTGTTGAGTTCTCTGGATTTTCAGCTGGCAGAAGAGGCTTTTCAGTCTGTGGTTCTGTAAGCCAGCCCTCTGGTAAATGCATATCCACATAGATACTACTGTTGGTTTTGTTTCTCTGGCGAACAGGTCTGAAGTCCAGCTTCTCTACTGACAAGGTGACATGCTGGCTCCTTACTGCACGGGAGGATTGGCAGTCACACTCTCCACAGGATCTTCTCCGATGCTGTGTAGGAGGTGGGAGGGTCACTTTGGTAGAGTATGAGGGTCAGTTTCCCATCTGCCTTCTGTCCGGGTATGTGTGGGACAACCACAGTTGATTCTATGTCTTAGTGGTAGAACAGCTGTTCTCTAAGAGGTTCTTCTGGTCCTGCTAGGCCACCCACTTTCATCCCTTCTGCTGGAGATGACAGGTGTTTTTAGAGGCTTTCCTTAGTCTGTGATGTTAGTATTTTCAAGCTGCCAGCTTCCCCAGCACCAGGCAGGCATGCATGAGGCACCCACTTCCACATAATTCCACAGGTCTCAAGCTCACTAGACAGCCTGCCTTCTTCCCACTGTTTCCAGACTTCCTGGGCATACTGATTCCTCTTTCCCCATAGGGTGTTAGCTTAAGTATGTTCAGCAAGAGGTATAGAGAAGATTACACCTAACCCATATTTTCAAAACCCAGTCTTCATTTTATTTTTCCCAAGAGGTTTAAATCAATTTTGAAACATCACATTTTATCACCAAAAAACATTTTAGTTGGTATAATATTAATAACTATATTACTTAAATATATAGTCAAATATGCCCGTAACTCCCCATTCAAAATGAAAAATAAATCATTAATACATAACAATTTCGTGACTATACATGTGTGCACACACCACAGTGCATTGTGGGGTCACAGAAAACTTTTTAGAGTTGGTTTTCACCTTTCCACCCATGAAGGCAGAGACTTTCTCCATGCTCTGCTGCTGTGTTCACTAGGCTACCTAGCTCTGAGTTTCTGGATGGTTCTTTCACCTTTCCCTCTCATCTTGACATAGAAGTGCTGTGATTACAGATGTGCACCACTCCACCTGGTCTTTTACGTGAGTCCTGGGGTTGAGTTCAGGCTCACACAGCTTTAACCCACCTTTCTTCCTTTTTCTTCACACATTGTTCCCACTGAATGAAATTTTAGACTTCTTTATGTGTCTTTCATTCCTAATTTATATCTCACTAGAAACTTACTGTTCAAAATATGATTTTTGACTAACTGCTTACTCTGTGGCTAGGCTGTAAATGTAACCAGTTTATTTTACTTTGCTTTTAGTTCCTTTAAAATTCAATTATTTTAATCACATAAAACATATAGTTTCAAAACTACAAGAGTATGTGTAGCTTCCTCTAGACTTTCTCCTACATTCTCATTTCCCCATAAGTCATCGCTGTTAGACTTGATTCAGGCTTCTATTACAAGACAATGCACAGCACAAACACACCGACAAAAGGCAGCATTCAACGTGAAATCATAGGTCTTTCGTTTGAAATAATTATAGTAAAAATGGTATATAATATAAATATGCCATTTTAATCATTTTGATTACATTTTGATCATTTTGATTAAATAGGATGGCTTGCTCCCAAAGTGCAGCCATCACTACCATCTCCCTTTAGAACTTTGTCACAATCTGGAATAGAAACTGTGCAACCGCAGAACAATGGCTCACTATTCTCTCCCTCCCTAGTTCCTGGTAGTGTGTATCCTACTTTGTGACTCAATAAATGACCCGTTTTACCAACACCTTGCTGACGTCCCCACAACTCTCTTTGCTAGACATCACTCCCGAGGACACACAGCGCTCCTTACTAATTTTCCTTATATTTTCAGAGTAATCCATAAAACGAGTTGAGCGTGCATGCAGCCAATTCTTCACTGGTGAAATGTCTACGTCCTTTGCTGTTACAACAATGCTGCCATGAATAGCCTCCAGGAGCCATCATTTTGCATTTCTCCGAGTATTTTTATGCAGGCTCCTAAAAGTGGTATTATGGAGTCAAAGAGTGAAGACACATGCGATTTTAGAATGCTTGGGCTTAATGCAAGAAGCAGGAATGAAATATAAAGTCGTTTAAGTATTAAACGAAAATTCACAGGGTAAGATTACAATGCCACTTTAACTTCTGAGATTATTTATTTAGCTCTTTAAACAATTATTTGACTCAAAATGCAGGAAAAAGAAAAAGAAAAAAAAAGAAGAAGAAGAAGACTTCTGTTGCTTCCTGTGTCTCTTCCCCCAAACCGTGTGACTCCTGCTTTTTCCTCCTGCTCTATGTAGTTGCTAGAAGGGTTACTACCTGAGAGTCTTTGTCTGCCAACTACAGCTACACTGGGGAAATAAAGGAGGGAGGTGTGCCAATTCTCCAAGAATTTTTGGCTGTCAAATAGCACATCTGGACAATCCAGGCTAGGAAAAACAAGGATGCACACTCATTTCTTTTCAAGCAAGGGTTTCTGGGCTGGAATCAGTCAGATACTGTTCTCAAGAACCCTTCCTAAACTGCTAGCTCATTCCTAGTTTTCAGAGGTGTGTGGTCCCCTGTCCCATCAATTCCACTAAGAGATGGCAAGGGCTTCATAGACACCTCCCTCCTGAAAGCAGGGCCACAAAAGACCCCAGAAGCTGAGGGAGAGACACCCTAAATTTACAGACCATTCATCGCACCAATCGCTAGGTTTAATCATTAATCAGAAGGGGTCGAGGACAAAAACTAAAGCCACGCCCCAGTCCCATTTACCAGCCACTCTGCCAACTGACCTCCCAACAACATTCCTGCTTAAGGACCCAGGCAGAGTTCTGCCAGGGGTCACACCTGAGCACATCTCCTCTAAGGACTCCTTGTGACTGTGGCGCCAGCGCGTGCCCGAGGCTCCTTGCCATGATATGAATTCCTTCTGTACACTGAGGATGTAGCTCAATCTGGAAACGTCCAGCCCGTTTGTTCTACCGATTGATGGTGTTCCTGGTAGGAGTAGCAGGGCGCTCCGAAGGGCCTAGAATCCTAGGACAGGACAGAAGCTGATATCCATTGTAAGGGTCTGTCTCTGGCCAACTGCGAATGCCCCCCACCTCGGGTCAGAGTCTCGGTCCCTGAAGGAGAACTGGGTCCCATTTTCTACCATGCGGTCTCTGTCCCACGGGGAAGTTCAGTAGCACTCTCGGGTTTCCTTGTCTCCAGTCCTCGAGACCCCGGAGCTCTCAGGAGGAGAGGCAGGGGCCCCTGCGGGGTCTCTCCCCAAACCTGGTCGCTGGCTGCCCCCTCCCCCGCCGTCTGCTTGCTTTGTAAGGCAGTCAAAACAGAGCTAGCGGCCAAGGAGCGGCACGGGAAGCCTGGCCGCCTCGCCTCGCCCCTCCAGCGGGCCCTGGCCCCCTCCTCTCCCTCCCCTTTCCCACTTCTCTCCTCGCCCTCACCTCCCCCATCCCCCTCTCATTTCCTCTGGCACCCCGGCTCGCCAATCCCTCATCCGAAGCCCCGCTTCCAACCTAGACTGGGCGCTCAAACTACGCACCCCCCCCCGCGCCCGCCCCCGCCCCAGCACACAGACTTCTACCCAATCTCAATCTCCTCCACTCCCTTCGCCCTGCCCCCCTTCCTGCCTCTTCCCCTTCCCCCCAGCGCTCGCTCCCCTGGTCTCTGCCGGAGATCGCCCCGTAACATTGTCCCCGCCCACCCCGCGCCGCTGGCCCCTCCGTCCCGGCTGCACTCCACGTGTGGACCGCTGCGCCCCGGCCCCCTCTGACAGCCGCCGCCCGCTGTCCCGCCCCGCGCCCCGCCGGGCCTCTAAAACCCCGGCGCCGCGCCCTCCTCCGCGGCATCTTCCCCGGCGTCCAGCCTCCTGCCCTCCCTCCCGCCAGCCGTTCCGCCTGGGCCCCCGCGCACCTCCGCCGGGCTGTGCAGCCGCCGCCCGCGCCTAGCTGCCCCCAAAGGACGCCAAACGAGCCCCGAGGAGACCCTCCTCTTCTTTTGGGGGTGACTTTTGTTCGCTCGCCTGCTTCCTTTGGGTGACTTCTGCAGCTTTCCAGGATCTGTGCCCGGAGCGCACGGGAATCCGCTCAGCCTCTTGCACCCCCCCCCCCCCCCGCCTTTTTTTTTTTTTTTTTTTTTCCCTTGTGAGGTCCGCTTTCTTTGTAACTTTATGCCGCGGCTGCTCGGGTTACTTTTGTAATTTCCCGCCCCCACCCGCTGGCGGTCCTGGAGTCGCTCGGGGCAGTGGCCCGGGGGATGCAACGTGGACCTCGCCGGACTACCGGCTGCATCGCCGCCGCGCCTCGCTGCCCCCAGCGCTAGAGCCCGCGCTCCGCACGCTGCGGGTCAGGAGCTGACGCTCGCTGCATCCCGCTCCATCCACCAGGGCACCGCCACCCAAGCGAGTCCCGCGAGCTGACGAAGGGCTGGTCAGACAGACCCTGACTTTTTTTTTTTTCTTTTTCCGGGCCTCGCGGATTTGGTCTTCGACAGCCCCTCTCTCCGCGGGCCTCGGTCCCTGTGCTCTTGGCGCCGGCGATGGGGAGACGGCGGCGGTCGTGTCTCCAGCCCTATTTCGTGTGGCTGGGTTGCGTGGCGCTCTGGGCGCAGGGCACAGCGGGTCAGCCCCAGCCTCCGCCACCTAAGACGCTCCGACCCCAGCCGCCCCCGCAACAGGTCCGGGCCGCGGTAGCGGGCTCCGAAGGCGGCTTCGCGGCGGCGCCCGAGTACCGGGACGAGGGTGCGGTAGCGGCGAGCCGCGTCCGCAGGCGAGGACAGCAGGACATCCTCCGAGGGTAGGTGGGCGGCGGGGTGGCTGGCTTGTGCGGGGGACCTCAGCTTCCCTGCCTTCTACTGCACACCCTCCCTGACTGTCGCGCTGGCGGGTAGAGCGGCAGTCCCCATCCACTAGGACACTTAAAGACCCCAAGAGCTCCAGGAGCGCCCTTCGTTTTCCTCCGGGAAAGCCTCAATTGCTCCGTGGAAAGCCCTCCCTAGGGGGCTTCGGCTGTTTGGCGGTGGGAGCGGGCCTCAGGGTGTGGATGGCAGAGCCTAAGCAACGTCTGTGGCGCTGAGAAAGGGTCCCAGTGTCAGACTGAAAGCGGGGCCCGGGTCTGCCCTGAGCAGGGCCCCCCGGAGTCTTGCCTGCTCCCCCACCGTCGGGGGCGCAGCTCTAGAGCCTTTTGTTTGAGGACGTGTGCGGGAGCAGTTGCTGGTGATCATCGCCAGATCCAGCGCTCCGCGTTCCAAGTCGCCTTCCTTGACACTTAGGGGCCAGAGACAACAGTTGATCAAGGAGGGATGGATCTGGGAACAGGGCAAGGATTTCTGAACGCAGTGTTCCTTTTGTTCTCAGCATCCAGACTCTAGAATAGTAGCAAATTATGTGTCTCTTGTTTCTTCTCTCTGTTTAAAAAGTCAAGCAGGGGGGGGGGGGCAGATGAGAGGGGATGTTTAGATGTTCTGGACCCTCCCCCATTCTAAAGTCTACCCATACTTCCACATCTGCTTCCCAAAGCCCAAAGAATTTGAAGGGGGGTTTGATTTTTGTTCCTTGTCCTGATACCTACTCGCTCAGGCTTTGCTTAGGAAGATCTTTTTGTGTGTGCTGCTGCACCCATCCTTACGTGGACATCACCGTGTTTGTTCCCTGCAGGCCCAATGTGTGCGGCTCTAGATTCCACTCTTATTGCTGCCCTGGATGGAAGACGCTCCCGGGAGGAAATCAATGCATTGTCCGTGAGTGTTTGCCAGGGCCCACAGTTGAGGGCAGCTTGCACAGCTCTGTTACAGGGCTGACCTTACATGCAGTGTTTGAACACCCAGTTGCTCATACAAAGCCATTGGTCACAGAACCGTGGTAATGAGAGCTCAGTGGCAGGGAGGAAGTCGCATCAGCTGAAGACTTCATTAAGGGAAACTTGGGAGGAAGACGTGGATAAAGGGTTTAGAATGCTTAGATGGTTTGTTTTACCATTTGTGTGTATTGATACAAAAGGAGGGCTTTGTGTTAAAGCTATTCCCTAGATGACGCGACATCACCTTTCCTTTAAAAATTCCAGCTAAGACCGCAGTGTTACAAAGTTCACTATTGGACTCCTAGGTTTGGGCCATCAGAAGATCAATCTTAGACCTTTATCCTACTTCCTCATCTCTGGTTTGCCCTCAGCAGCCACATGGCGAAGATTTAAAAGGAATACTCTCACAGATTTTTTTTTTTAATTGACTGAAAGTTAACAGGTTTTTTGTTTTGTTTTCAAGAGAATTAATTTAAGTTGTAGATTCCCCCCCCCATTTTTTGTGAGGGGACAGTTAAACTTTGAATTTCCCCATGCCAAATCTTACAGTGGACAGTATGTTTTCTCAGATATGACTCTTACACCTTGAAAAGGTCTGTGCATCAGAACTTAAAGGTTCAGGCTACTTTTTTCAGCTTC
The DNA here is from genome assembly GCF_004664715.2 of Peromyscus leucopus. Classification (NCBI taxonomy): domain Eukaryota; kingdom Metazoa; phylum Chordata; class Mammalia; order Rodentia; family Cricetidae; genus Peromyscus; species Peromyscus leucopus. The sequence continues at coordinate 45,544,648 of NC_051079.1, read as the reverse complement.
CAGAGTATATATGCCGGTCTCCAAGTTCTAAACTCATTAGTTTCCAGTGTTACGATCAAGGACTCTGAGAGGTCTTACTTCACAGGCTTGTGGGGTGAAGTATGATAGGTCTTTCCCTGCATGTTTATGTAGCCCGGCCACGTTTGTCCACTCTGGAGGACAGCCAGGTCACAGACAGCACATGCATTTACAGCCCATAAATGACTTTAGGCTGACCTTGGTGTTCCCCAAGGGAAAGATAATTATGCCACTGTGAACAGAAAAAGGGCAAGCTGTCCTAGCCAAGGGGTACTGTGGGTATAGTGGCATCTCCGACTCTATATTTATTGGTTTTGTGGGTTTGAGACAGACCCTAAATGCTATTTCTGTGAAGTTCTTTCAAAAAACAGAAATCTGAAGTTTTATTGTAAAGATTAGCGCTCTCTCTCTCTCTCTCTCTCTCTCCTATTCAAAAATCCCACAACCTCTAGTAATGAAACAAAAATAAGAAGCAGCTACTGTGTCCTTTTAAGTGATTGATTCATAAATATTTTAAATAAACCCATGTATGTATAGACCTTTGGTTTTATGAGGGATAGAAAAAAGAACGATGGTCACTTGCCTTCTCTCCCACACAGCAAGTCCTATGTGAAGTATTTATAGAAGGTGCATTACTCTTCCCGGCCACTGGGGTGTTTCTGTGGCTGCCTCACGCTATTGGGATCCACAGACTCTTGAAACAAACAGCTAACGTCACTCACCACACACCTGCCACACTAGCTGGGAATGACTTAGGCACTGTGGAAAGTCTGACTCACTAAATGTAATGAATGTGACTGCCATTATTGAGTTGGAGAGCAGCCGAGGAGAGGGGATAGGTTTACGGTACGTGTTGAAAATCTATAGAGTCAGGTTTTATTGGATCAGTAAGGAATGGGGACTGCGGAGAGCAAAGCCTCCCAGCATAGCTGCAGCTGTAACTTAGGCATGGCCCAGTGAGTGTCCAATTTAAATACTTTGGGTCTTTGACAATCATCGTGCCGTTTCCGTCTTTAAAGATCAGCTTTGAGCACCTCACAGTGAGTATGGTCGCCCACATGTCTTCTATTTGAAATATTTGGGCGCTAAGGAGACACGTGAAGCAAACCTTAACATTATCTTTCTATCTCCAATAAATATTTATGATATTTATGTCTGGTATGTCTAAGTAGTATTTGTTAATTAACATCTTAGGAAAATAATTTGCATACTTGAGAGTCTAAAATGTGTGGACTTGTACACAAAATCAGCAGGAAGCGTGTGCAGTACAACTGTGGTACCGTCCCTGCCGCGTGAGCCTCACCTAGTTCAGGTGCATTAAATTCAGTAATTCTGCTGTTTTTGTATCCTACAAAGGTCATAGGTGGAGAAATACGGAAACTAAAACCATTGTAGACGTAAAACCAGGAATTTTTAATTCCCCAAATTCTTGGTAACAAATATTTCTTTGTTGAATTTACTTAGATTTCACCAGGAAGCAAAGACAAATCCTGAGGCAATTCACAAAATAATGATGATAATAATGTGAAGACCCGTGATCCGTTTTCTCATATGTTACATCTCCACTGTCCTTCTATGCAGAACAAGCTGTAAGGTTTAATGTTTGCCTCTTACCAGGCTTCACGCAAAGAAGACAGTAAAGAAACGTCTATTCCTTAAAAAGCATGATGCATTATGATTTTGTTCTCTACTTCATTGTGGTCACTTATTATTCATTGTTTAAAGACAGGATCTCTAGTTAGTCTGCTGTCATGGAACTGTGTTGCTCAGGTTGGCCTTGAACTCCCAGGCTTTCTCTCAGCCATCCAAGCACTGCAATTACAGGCCTGAGACATCATGCCCAACTGTTATTATCTTAATTGTGGCTTGAAACGTCACTGAAGTACTTCCAAATTTCCATGTTTGTTTCCAAACCTATTTTATAGCTTTCTTTTTTAAAAAAATCATCTAAGAACATGAAATAATGGAAGAAGAGTTTGCTTATGCATTTATTTATGGAGAAAGTACCGCAATAGTGTTTTGATCAGTGGGAAAACAATGGAGTGGGATCGGCTTGGCATCACAGCATTTGCCAATGGGGGGAAAAAACACATTAGACCCTTCCAATGTAATTCTTTTCATTTATGTTTCTAATGAGAAAACTGAACCCAGGGATGTTTTGAGTATTTTCTGTGCTCACAGTGGATCATTGGCAGAGTGAGAACGCAACTTCATACCTCTTATGTATGTGCCACAAGTGTTAAGTACCAGCCCATGCAGCTTCTCCTCATGTCACCAGACTCCCAGTATGGATGTACAACCTTTCTCCCGCTCCTTCCAGCATTCCCAGGATTCACCACTTCAGTTAAAATGAAGTTGTAATGAGACCCCAGACTGAAGTGAGCATACAGAGGGAGGAGTTCTTCAGACTTGCTTCCTCCTGGCCTGTGTCAGGGACACACTGAAGCCTCAACAGATAAGTCACTGCCTGAGAATGTCCAGGCTCCAGCCCCTCAAACCTTCTTATGGTTTGAGACCTAAATGGGGCTGCTACATTTAAGCCCAGATTCACCTGCCAGCTAAGAAAGAGGGACCCTTGAAATAAAACTGTATTTTAATTAACATTTGACATAGGAAAACTATCGGTGGTCAGAAACCAATATATTTGAAGTATTAATTCTACGGTGGAAGGCATTTTCTTGCCTTTTTTTTTTAAAAAAAAAAATCTTAAGACCATAATATTTTTACAATATTTTCATTCAGGACAACTAGTTGAGACACTGTCCATATTATGCAGATGCTAAAGGGAGATCATAGAAAAGGAAAAAATTACCAGGTTGGTTTGCTCCTGTAGAGTGCGGGCCTCACATTATAGGGGTCCCAAGTCTCTTTGAAAGCTCCAAGACCTCTCTCCAGCAAAAGATCCTATGCACATTGCTGCATTTGCATGCTGTTTCAGGCCATTCCCAGACCCTTCTCTCATTTCTTGCATCCAGAGACAGATCAAATCAGCACACCGCCTTCATGCTCAAAGAGGGAATTCAACTAGGGAGATAGAGATAAATCTTTCAGCTCCTTAATGGCCTGACTAAATTTGGGAGAGAGTTCCCATTCCAAGGCGCTTGACTGTCGATTTTGAGTGGCTGTGGTATGTGCTGTGTCAGTGAGCCTAAACTTGGCTTCGATGACCCGAATATTCACTGGAAGTCACAGCTGTAGGAAGCTTCAGTCCCCAGCCCCCCATCAGAATGGCTTTTTAGAGCAGCAGGAGTGTTTTAGTTTGTGATAATACGGCAGAGGAAAGACTGGAAAAAGGAGAGGAGTCATGAAGGGGCTGAAGATTGATGGCAGGGCAGGGCAGGAGCCAGCAGGGATGGAATGTGCAGGGAACCCGACGTTTGGCCAGCTCATTAGGGACTGGAGTCTCTGTCTACCCATTTCACATTCTTGAGCAGTGGGTTTTATTTTCTAAGATGTTCAGTCTCTCTGGGTTTCCTCACCACTGCCAGTACCCTGGGATCAAGACTGCCTCCTTCGGTGAGTCCTGAATTCAAAAGTTACCAGTTTTGAATAGAAGAAAAAAAAAAAGCAACTTGTATTGATAATCAAGTTAAAGAATTGGCGTCAATTGGTATTATAGCATTTTAAAAGAGCTTCATTTGTTTGTACATCATCACGAGGAAACTGTAACACTTCGTCCCATATCTCCATTGGGTGGTTTTATTATGTACTGAAAGTCAGATGTTTTGCAACATTAATCATACCCTGGTTTTCCAGACCTGTGGTTTTAAGATACTGCCTTCTGGCTTTGCAACATGGTGGAGGCTGCTGTCACTCATTCCCACTTGTGTTGTGCTCTCTGCAGCCATTTGCCGGAACAGTTGCGGAGATGGATTTTGTTCCCGCCCCAACATGTGTACTTGCTCCAGTGGACAAATATCCCCGACCTGCGGAGCAAAATCAAGTATGTTGCCTCTCGATGGCTCTATGCGCTGAATTTTCTGTAAGCCTGTGAACCAGTGGCAAGGGTCCTCCTTGAAGAAGATACAGATTGGTGGTTGTTCTCACTAATCAGACCTGTGTTAAATTTTTGAACTGAGATGCAAGAATTTTTGAACTCTTGGTGCAAGAGTTGTTGGCACGCGTAGCTAATTGACAACAGAAGATGTGTCTAGGTGGTGGGATGGGTAGGAGTCCATGAAGTAATGCTTTGTTATAACTATAACTTCCTGAGCTTTCATTGTGCGCAGCATTCTGCGTGAATTGTTTACATTATTTATTATTATAATTCTTATTATAATCCTCTCATTGACATTTATTTGATACTGATATGATTCCATTTTGCAGAGGAGGAAAGTGAGGCACATATGTATTAACTAACCTACTGCCCTACTTTGATATCTGCCGCTGTGATAAACATCATGACCAGAAGCAACTTGGGGGGGAAGAAAGGGTTTGTTTCATCTTACAGCTCCCAGGCCAGAGCCCATCACCAAGGGAGGTCAGGGTAGGCACTGAAGCCAGGGAGCTAGAGTCAGGAACTGAAGTGGAGACCGTGGCGGAATGCTGCTCACTGGCTTGCTTACACGGCTTTCTCATCTACCTTCTTTACCATCCAGGACTACTTGCCTAGGTGGTATTGCCCATAGTGGACTGGGCCCTTCCACATCAATCATTAATCAGGAAAATGTCCAATAAACTTCACTATGGGTAGTCAAATGAGCCATTTCTTCTAGATGACTCTAGTTTGTGTCAAAATGACAAAAATCTAACCAGCTCACCTACCCAAGGCAATACAGACTTGAGTGTCCTGACTAAGGCTTGCTCACCCTGTCCTCCCAAATGCTAGCCTATATTTATTGGTTTTTGTTTTGTTTTGTTTTGTTTTGTTTTGTTTTGTTGTATGTAACTGGCAGCCTCTGTTCTTTTTGTGTCTTAACTATGGGGAGAGAAGATTAGAAAGACCACAGGTATTTACTGAAATACTGACCAAATACTTTATATGTGCTAACTCACTTTGCTGCACATATTAATTCCCAACAATTCCATGAAGGTAACTATAACAAGTAGACTAAGAATGTATTTTTTTCATGACTCTAGAAAATTGTGGGACTCCAAAGGCCAAGATTAACCTTCTGTGCGAGTGTTTAAGATCACATTAGCACAAGACAGAAATGATAGTTTATTTAACTGCTCAATAGCTAAACAAAGGCTTTAAATCTTCCTAAAATGAGCATGAACTTGTTACATTTTAATGGTTCCCTCCAGAGGTTTTTGCTAAACAAGGATAATGTAGAACCCGTCTGATTCAGGAATAAGAGTCAAACTAGGCACACCAACGTGTTTGTCTTCTGATGGACCACTGACCCAAACCTCTGGGATCATTGTTTTTAATAGTCTGTGTTTTCCCAGTGATTTCAGACTTAGCATTCAAACTCACAAGGATGTCAAGTGCCTTCAGGAGCACATTTCCCCTGCCAGATTTTCTGCCAGAGACCCTTCCTCAGGTCTTTATTATCTTAGTCTCTGTTTGCTCACACCCACCCTTGGCAACAACACATAAACAAAAGCAATGCTGCTTCTTAATGTCCAGGCCTGCACGGGGAATGCTTACATGGAACCTGGCTTAGTCAGGCAGCCACACATTCATTTGGCCTTTAGAGAACAGCTAGTTTCTTTCCATCAGGAACTTTTCTAACCCTTCTAACCTTCATCCTGCTTGAACTTGCTAAAGCTTTTTAGCACGATTTATCACTAACTTCCTGGAACACTTTCTCTTACACATGTGTGCCTGTGTGTGTGCATATGGAAGCCAGAAGTTAACCTGGGTGTCATTCCTCAGTTACAGCTCACCTCCAAAAGGAAATTCTTAGTTCATTGCTGACCACAGTCTATGTGGCCACAGCTGCTTTCTGCCTCAGCAGGTGGCCATGTCACCCACCCAGTGTTTATACAACTGCAGCTTTTCTTTCTCCTTGTAACTCTTTAAATATGCGGGCTCTGCTAGACAATATATTCCAACTCCACCTTTTGCTTGCCACGTGCTTCAAGCCATCCTCATCTTTCCTCCAGACTCCCATCTTCCTGGCATCCTCAAGTTCCCCATTCACACAGCAGTTCATCTTTTAAAATCAAATCTCTTCACTTTTACTGCATCCCTTCCTTCCATCTGCGATTGGGACATACTTAACCCTTTGGTGGGCAAGGGGCCCCACCTTATCTGGTTGGCCTTGCCTGCCTCTCCACGATACCTTCTGCACCTTCTGCATCCTAAAGTCTTTAGGTTGATGGGTTCTGATCCTTCAGGAGCTGCTTCTTGCTACTGCCCATGCCTGGCTGGTTCTCGTTTTTTTTTCAAAGCTAAGCCTAAACATCACGTCAGAGTGATATTTTTTTTCTGCATGCTGTATCTAAGTTCCTACTGAATCTGGACCATTCTCCTCCTTACTATTTTTCTCCATACACTTTACAAATTATATAATTATACATTTGCTATTTATAATTACCTTGAAGCATTTTAAACCGATTTGGTCTGTCTCTAAGCTTCCACGAGGACTGACTCCAAATCCATCATGGCAGCAGGCACATAGACCCTGCTGTATAAGTGGATATGAGTGTCTCCCGTCTGCCCTAAACTATGCCATTGACATCTTTAGGGATTTCCTTTGACACTGGAATGGTAGTTTATTTAAATATATAATAAGTCACATGTGGTAAGAGATATATCTATATGTTGAACTCAATAACAAATGATAAACACTTATTGGATTATAACATTTGTATCAGTAGGCTACCTAGAATATATTTATCATCAGGTTAGACATGTAGTCTATAGACTGTATAATTTGGTGATTGACATGTGTACTTTTCTTGTGTTCTTCACAGTCCAACAGTGTAGCGTGAGATGCATGAACGGTGGGACCTGTGCTGAGGACCATTGCCAGTGCCAGAAGGGATACATCGGGACTTACTGTGGACAACGTAAGAAACCTTAGGAACAACTTATTTATAAACAATGTGACTTAGTGGCCATTTCGTTCTGGTCAGAATGGAAGTTCTTGCAAAGCTCATGGATGGTCATTGGAAGAGAGAGTTTTTATCATAGTTCACAAGTAATTGTTACAAATTTAGCCTGGAGGAATTCTTCCAACTTAGTAACTTTTGTGCCTTATGATGTTAATGTGGAGCACTAGTGATGTGCTATCAAGTTTGACATTTATCATGGGTATTTACACCACAGAACACAGATATGTTCCTGAAAAAAACAGTAAAAGATACTGGGAAATTCTACAGCTCCCTTTACCCCGCCCCCTCCATACATACAATTTTTAAGAATTGTTCAAAATTAACCCCATGAGAGCCAATTTCACACATTAACATTTATTCAAATCCATTTAGTACCAGAACACAGGATTGCAGGAATATTTGAAAAGTTTAGACATCACTGTGAAGGAAGAGGCATTTAGCAAAGATTTTGCCCACTTGCAGTACTGGAAATTACCATCAGGGCCTTGCATCTGCCAAGCCAGCAGGATGGTACTGTGCTCTATCTCTGTGCCAGTTAATAAAACTGTCTTCCCTGGAGAGAATCACACCATGATAAGGGAATAGTCCTGTTTGGAGAGGGGTGTAGAGTGTAGCTCCTGGGCTGTGACACATCTCTGGGGAATACATTTGGTTAATGTTCACCAAATTGTGACACTTTCATGAGTACTTACAATGTTTTTGTTTGCTGGGTTACTTTAATTTGCAGTCCTGAGCATGAGTCTGAGGCTTCGTGCATGATAGGCAAGCTTTCCATAGCCGAGATGGAGCTCAGGCCCTCTTTACTTTTTAATTTGAGACAGGACCTCACTTGAAATTACCCAGGCTTTGTTTGAACTCACCATCTGGCCCACACTGGCCTAGAACTTGTGATCCTCCAGCCTCAGCCTCCCCAGGAGTTGAGATGTACAGTCCTGCACTGCCTGGCCCAACCGAAATTAACATAATCTTAAGTACATGTGAAGAACACAGCATTAGAAAATGTTGAATCATGTCGAGAAAGATCATCCATGTTACTTCATTCACATTTCATGTGAGTCTAGACTTCTGGGCTTCCCTAAGAACTGCTTATCTACTTCCAACATGGAAGAACCAATGTGAAGTGTACGTGGGTGTCTGCTTTTAATTATGTTATTTATCTTTGTTACAGTTTAAAATGTTTCTTCATGGTGATAAACATGTATAACATGGCATTTATCGTCTTAAAACTTTTAAGCTCCAGTTCGGTGGCATTAATCCATTAACGTTCCAGGGCAGACATCACTTCCCCGTCTTCAGATGTCTGTGCTGTAAAACTGGAGCTCTACACCCAGGAAGTCATGGTCCTCACTTCCTTCCCACCCCAAGCCCTGGCACCCGCCATTCTATCTTTATGCTTTTGATTGCTCTAGGTACTTTATACAAGTGTAATAATAAGGACATATAAATGCAGTATTTGTCCTTTCTTCACTGGTCCTTTTCAGGTTACTTAGCCTGATAAACTCATGTTTTATCCAGGCTATATCATGTATCAGAATTGCTTCCTCTTAAAGATTACTACTGTCAGGATCTCTCTCCCCCCCCTCTCTCTCTCTCTCTCTCTCCCTCTCTCTCCCTCTCTCTCTCCCTCTCCTTCTGTTTCCCTCTTTCTCCCTCCCCCACTGTGTGTGTGTGTGTGTGTGTGTGTGTGTGTGTGTGTGTGTATCACTGTTTATGCAGCTGTTCACGAACATTTATATTAATTCATCTTTTGGCTATTGTGAGTAATGCTATTTCCAACACCATTTTTTGCAAATAACTGTTTTGAGTCCTGGTTCCCATTCTTTTATATACATACTTAGCAGTGGAGTGGGAGACATTGGGATGCTCTGTTTTTCGAGTGTTTGAGGAAGAGCTGTCCTGTTTTCTGTTACAGATGCACTGTTATGCCTGACAGGAAAGCAGAAGGGCTTACCTTGCCAATACCTGGCATTTTCTTTCTCTTCCTTAATTAAAACCACTCTAATAGATTTGAAGCAGTAGCACATAGCAGTTGTCCTAATTATTTTTAATACTGCCTTCTAGGTAGAAATGTAGCTTCCCAATTAAGGCTATACAGGTGTAAGACAATCTCAAGAAAACTATTCAGTTCAAACCAAAATATTCTGGTAAAGGCAGGAATAGGCCAGCTCAAAGATTAGATAATACATGTTTCAATGCTTGCTTTCTCTGTTGCAAACACTGAACTCTGCCACTGTGTGAAGATGACTACAGGCAACATGTAAATGAAAGGGTTTGTGTTTCTAAGAGAGATTTAGAGGATAGATGGGAAAGCCAGATCCCTGTAATGGTGGCTTCTTATTCTCAAAAGACATTGCAGGCAGAACCTGCATGGGACCATTATCTAAACAGAACCAGTGAGGGGAAAGGAATGAACCAGGATCCCCGTGTTTTGAACACCTAGCCCAGAGTCTGTTCAGCAGACTCCTAGTCTTAGGGCCCCTCTCATCCAGAAGGAATCGTTTGGCTTTCTCAGTAGCTCAGTCTTCCCTCTTTCTGAGATGTCTGGTTCTTCATCCATCCCAGGAAATGAGCAATCCCCTAGGTGATCACCAACACTCCCATTACAGTCCTTGGGAACTCTCATCTTGAATATGAGAAGACCTCCACTCAGGGCTGCATACAGGACCAAAAATCACAGAGAAAGGCTGAGAAGTGGTTGCACTCTGAGGGCCTCTTCTGAGAGAGGGGACACCCCTACTCATGATTAGCAATGTGAGAACTCCCAGTCAACCATCATGAAGACTAGCATTAAAGTAAGGAGAGGAGGGGATTGGACTCCATCATAGCAGGGTGGTTCTCTTCTGTTGTTGCTCTTTAGTACAATCTTTGGATATTGGAAAACAAGTCACCAATTCATGCGTATTTCACAGAAAAAAAAAAACAAACAGCAGTTAGAGTACAGAAAAGAAGCCATGTGTGGTGCACATGCTCTTAATTTTGGCACTTGGGAGGAGAGAGAGGCAGATCTCTGTGAATTTGAGGCTAGTCAAGACTACAAAAGGAGACCCTATCTCAAAACAAACAAAATCAAATAGTCCACTGCTCCAAGAGTATAAAAAAAGCCTTTGGCTTTTCACACAGGTTTACTTAATCCTCACAATATGGTGGTCGGGGAACCACCAGCTGTTAGGAGCAGGCATGCTGAAGATCAGGGAAGTTGGAAGGCTGGAATGGAGGATAGGACTCATTGCTTAGGATACCCATCTGCCTGGCAAAGTGGTAGAAAAGGTGCTGGGAAGGGCTGGTATGGGGTGAGGTTGCATCAGTAACCACAGTGCTTGGCCAGCTAACTGGTCTTCTTCTGTGATTGACAGGAACAGGAGCAAATGACTGGCAGTGCACTGGGTCCCAGACTTTACGTTCACAGGATCCATATCAATATTCACAGTGTTAGAAATCTGGAACTAGAAATGTCAGAACTATCTGCTAACTCATTTTAAAATGGGTGCTCACCCATGTCGCATGTTCTCATAAATATTTTATGAACAATAACTTTACTTTCTGAACCTCTAGACACATTATGCAGATGAAAGGACATGGTAGTCTAGCACAGACAAATTAGATTAGGGTTACGAAGTAAGTGGCTATCCTCGGAAGGAGGAGCTGAACCTTCATCAGTACTGTCCTCTTGTCTGGGTTTGGGAAACTCAAGAGAAGCAGCCTCCTTCTGCTTATAGGTTCCAGTCAGGGGCAGACAGATTCTTTCCATTTGTGTCTTTGTCCGTCAGGGGAGTGTTGAGATATACATGCATTTGGAGGATGGAGATGATCAGATTGCCTCTCTCAGTAGTTCATTTTATTTATTAGGGGAGGGGGGACGTCTCACTGAAGCTGGAGCTACCATTCAGGTAGGCTGGCTGGCCAGGGAGCTCCAGGAATCTGCCTGTCTCTGTCTCCCCCGTGCCAGGATTACAGAGGCACCAAACTTTTTGTATGGATACTGAAGTCCAAACTCTGGCCCTCATACTTGCGTGCAAGTCCATTCCTGGCTGAGCCAACTCCCCAGCCCATCTGTGTCTTTTCCAAAGGCTGGTACAGTAACAAGATGTGGCTGGGAAAGTGGCTTTCATTCCAATTTCCTTCCACTTGATACCATTGAAAGAAGATTCCTTACATTTTCATTAATCACATTCAATTAGGGTTTCCTTCCACAAGATATATGCGTTGGTCAGTTGGGAAATCCTAGATCCAAATCTAGTTAACGGTTTACAATTGAGCTTTCCAATCCTGGCAACGAATTCCAAGAATTCCACACTCCTTAGAGATCTCTGGGAAATTCCTGTTCTCTTTGACTTTTCTGTCCACCCCCAGTCTGTCTCGCAACCCTCATGGGCTTCCTTCTGCCTGTCCTGTCCTTTGTATTGACTCCTCTAACATTTTTTTTTAGCCTGCCCCATGTTTCAAGGCAATGGTGGGTCAGAAGTTCTACTTAGAAACATACCGTGGGATGGGTAAGGAAGCAGAAGACATGCCTCCTAGGGAGACACACTCCTCCAGAGCCATATAGCATCATGCTGTTGAGCAAAAGGTGACTGCAGCAGCTAACCCTGAGATTCATATAGCATATAGTATCAAAGTGTGACCACAACAGCTAACCCTGAGGATCATATGGCATATAGTATCAAAGTGTAACTGTAACAGTAACCCTGAGATTCATATAGCATATAGTATCAAAGTGTGACCCAACAGCTAACCCTGAGGTTCATATAGCACATAGTATCAAAGTGTGACTGCAACAAGTAACCCTGAAGTCATTGACACATATGATGCTTTAGGATGGAGAAAATCTTTTCTGTGCAAGTATGTGTCCTCTTGCTATGATTGGCAGAGCAGAAATCACCCCATGCTCTCTGGACAAAGATGATGGGCAAGGAAATAACTAAGTGGCTGCACCTTCAGCCTACTTCTGTCTACTAATTGAACTTCTTGTTTTTTGATACATACCTCACTTGGAGGGGACATCAATGTGTTTTGCCCCTGATGTCCCAGAGGAACAGGTAGTAGAATATTGAATAGTGATCTTCTGACTTTTGTGGGCATCAGAACCAGCCAGTCCTCGTGAATCTGATAAAGAAAAAAATCTTAATAATAAATGTTTAATAATAAGATCTATGAATTGTTGAAGCATCTCTGATGTAGTGATTCAGTAGACTCATTCGCTCCCATTTTAGAGCAAGCAGTTTGATATAAAATGTTTTCTTGGCCACATCATTTCAGGATTTCGCTGTGCTTGGAGACGTGCTGTTTAATGAGCTGTTTCTTAATGTTTTGTGTGCAGCTGTCTGTGAAAATGGATGCCAGAATGGTGGGCGTTGCATCGGCCCCAACCGATGTGCTTGTGTCTATGGATTCACGGGGCCACAGTGTGAGAGAGGTAAGGGGGACAAGAGACTGGGGGACTTCTGTTTGCAAAGTCTATTCTGTAATACCCCACCAACGATGTACTCATGCTTTTTGCCATTCTGTGGTAGTTATTTTAATGAACTGTATTTTTTTTTTATGTGCCGGGAGTTAGAATTGTAAAATTTGGAGCAGCCCTATCAGAACCAGAAGCATTCAGTGATTTTCATTATGATGATTTGAGTCTGAGAAGCCACTTCAGAAGCAATAGCTTCAGGGTGATGCTGACTGACTCCTGGCAGATTATCATCATGTACTTCATTTATTTTCTAGACACTATTGGGAGTACCCCCTCTGCTGTAAAAAAAAAAAAAAAAAAAAAAAAAAAAAAAATAATAATGCCAATATGTTCCTAGCTAAACCCCACAAAATCTGACACAAATTGCCATAATAATAAACACACACGCTATATTCCGTGATACAAGTCCAGAACTAGGGGGCTTCATGTCAGATGTGATCAAGGCTTTCAGTGTCTTACTCCATTCCTCTTAGCTCTGCACTCCTGTGTGCTTCTGTTTGCTCTTACTCTGGTGGGTTTTGGAGTGTTTTGTTATTGTTTTGTGATTGTATAAGGACTGTCGTCATTACTAAGGCAACATAATTTCTGGATCCATCTATAGAGAGAAGCCTCTCTTTAACTGTTTCTTGGTCAGTTATAGTCTTCAGAGATATTTCCTGCTGGTGGGATTAAGCTTGAGTTCTGCACAATAGTCCATGACAGAGGATAGCGTTATGATGTTGGCTCTGGATTCAGCACCCGTTCCTACAGCATGGTATAAGGTAAACCCTTCCCAAAGCCACGAGCAAAAGATGGCTGGGTATCTGAACCCAGCAGAACTTCCCTTGGTCAAGACAAAAAAAGGGTTGAAGGAATGGCTGCTTTAAGCAAGCATCCTGCGCTGACCACTGCGCCTCTATAAACAGTCCTTAAAGCCGGCCTGAAAGCAGCTCACGGTAATTCCAATAGCAATTAAACCTGTTTCCTATTAGCTACTGAGAACAGCCAGCATTGATGCTCTCGAAACTTAGCCGTAAAGCCTGATACCAAGTGTGGCCACAGTCCACAAAAGAAGTGAAACCTCGTCAAATGTAATAACTTACTTAGCACCGAGCCAAGAGAGTAAATGTAAGTTTAGGTTAAAAGTAACATTACATTATCCCATTGTTATGTACATCTTCAAGTTATTTTCCCTGGGCTTGTGGTGGTATCTAAAGTTACATAGCACTTTATTGGAAAACTAAAGTCTATGGAGTTAATGTCAACGAAATATTACAAGTATATATGCAAAGAATTCTTGGAGTTGTGAAGATAACCTGTACTTCAAAACCTAAACTCACCAGGTGTGGTGGCGCATATCTTCAATCCCAGCACACAGGAGGCAGAGGCAGGCGGATCTCTGTGAGTTCCAGGCCGGCCTGGTCTGTAGAGCGAGTTCCAGGATAGGCTCCAAAGCTACACAAAGACACCCTGCCTCAAAACAACAACAAAACAAAACACCCCCCCCAAAAAAAAAAACCCTAAAGCCTAAACTGATTATCCTCACAAAAATGTCATATTGGTATTCAGGGTAAGCCTTGAGCATAAGAATGGTGAAGTATGAGAAGTTAGACGTATGCCAACTTTTAACATATGTCTGTGTGTATGCACATTGAGATACTTATGCTATTCCTAATGTAATAGAAACTTCTTGGGACTAAAGTACATTCCACAGATGACAAAGTCTATCATTAGTCTTAGGATGAATTTTAAAGCTTTTACCAGATGTTCTTATTGGGAAAAGGAAAATGAATTGTGAAATGTTAGCACAAATTGATCGGAATGAAATAATACAGACTTCCTAAACGATGTGTTTTAAAGACCCTAGAATAGAAGACGATAAACTTAAAAAATGCAGACACAATCAGGACCAATGGAAAAGAAGCTCGCTGTTTTCTGCCGTTCACATAAATTCCACAGCTCTTTCATCAAAGCAGATTTCAAAGTTAGTTCCTGAGTAGCACAGAGTTGGTTGTGTCCTTTCAGGCCAGGCTTCCAGGCATTACATCACTATTCTCCAACAGTTACTCATTCACTAGACGGGACTCTGGTAGAGTTATGGACATTTTACATGTACAGTAGCATGTTTTCAGAAGAAATTATAAAATTAATCAGTTAATGAATTGACCTTAAAAACTTGCTGAAAATTGTTTTTCATTACCACTCTTCAGTAATGAAAGTACAAGAGCTTCATTTCTTTCAAGAAAGCAGTGAGGAATTTACACTCCTAAATTGCCACCGTGAACTTTAGCATTTCAAGGTCGCATTTTTTTTCAGTAGAATTTTTACATGTACATAATAATTTTTATAAGATTAGAGTTCATAATCTCTCTTAACAACTATTGTAACTACTATATACAAGAGGAGTGGCCCATTGATGTTGAGTAAATAGGCTAATTTGCCTGGTTATAGTTAAAGTTGATGTTTTTGCTCAATTACTGATTTCAGAATACATGTTCTTTATTATATAAGGGAAAAAAAGAGTTTCATAAAGCCAAGGGCATTTCTCCTCCTTAATGTAGAATACATATAATTTTCCTTTAAACTAGCCTCCTGGGCTCAGGGGTCGCATAGAGCAGGCCTGCTTTTCCAGCTCTCCGGGTTCTGGCAGACTGCTCTCTGGACTCAGGCAAAGACTGAGGGTAGCTAATGACTGGCATGATTAAGCTATTTAACTTGAGTCTTGGAGCTGTAAGCTGAAACTCTGGAGTCGCTCGTCTTTATGATACACACAATGACCTTTTATAGTTAGCAGAAAGAGAGAGGCCTTGTAGTCACATGCTGACTGTAAAACGCAGATAGCTCAGCTGTGTCTGAAGCACATAAAAGTGTTCAATTATTTTTGCTTCTTTCACGAAATAGATGAAAAAAATTTTTACTTCCCATGCACCTGAGAAAAAGCAGAAACAGACCTGAGCATTATGTAGCAGGCCTCAGTGTCCCCCGTACGGAAAGCAGCTTGTTACTCCTCAACAGAAATTTCAAGGAGGCAGAGAGGAAATAAGTGAGTCTACATAAAGGATGTTTAGACACACTAAAATGATTATTTAATTCCTGATGTGGTCTGCCCACAGTCTCGTTTCAAAATTTCTTTGACTTCAGTGAATGCTTATTTAATGATTAAATTTCCCCTGTAGCTTCTCTGAAGAGCATCTGGTAAAAATATATGCTCCACCCTTTTAGTTACACATAAACTGTGACTACAGATTATTTTTGTCATGTAAAAAATATTTTTCTTAGAAAAGCATTTAATTCTATAAAACTTCAAATACCCTGATACCTAGTGACATTGTCTTTAAAATTTAAGTCTTCCCCAAACTACTAAAACAAGGTGCTTTTTAAAAAGAGGGACTACAGGATTGCTTTTTGAACTTATCAGTGTTTTCAAGAAAAATCCTTCTAAGGTATTCATTTGCAAAGACATAGGATTGTGAGACCAAGTTGCTAGAGGTACTGGTTGTAATAGCAAAACTTTCAAGCCTTTAGGGAAAATGATGTAGAATCAGTTCTGTGTTTGGGCAGTTCTCATAAAATCATACAGTTGTAGAGATAGATGTGTGAACTCATTATTCAAAAGGATGCTGAGACAGAGTACTCTGGTATTTCCTGGAGCCCTGGAGCCACAAGGCTCTCATTCTTGCAGGGCTTTCCTTGTCAATGTCCTGAATGACCACGAATACTACACTGTTTCTGTCTTACCTAACCTGCACATTTAAAGTATGCACACACAGCTGGATGATGGTGCCGCATGTCTTTAATCCCAGCCCTTGGAAGGCAGAGGCAGGCAGATCTCTGAGTTAGAGGCCGCCCTGGTCTATAATGCAAGCTCTAGAACAGCCAGGGCTATGCAGAGAGACCTTGTCTTAAGAAAAAAAAAAAAAAAAAAATGAGTGTACATATCCCATATTATCTGGTTCGGTATGAATGTGACACCAGCACCTTCTTCAACACATTTAACACAGTCACCACTAGAGTAGACATGCATGATTGCAACTTCAAGTCTTTTTTTTTTTTTTTTTTGGTTTTTCAAGACAGGGTTTTTCTGTGTAGTTTTGGTGCCTGTCCTGAATCTCGCTTTGTAGACCAGGCTGGTCTCGAGCTCACAGAGATCTGCCTGCCTCTGCCTCCCTAGTTCTGGGATTAAAGGTGTGTGCCACCGCCACCTAGACTCAACTTCAAGTCTTATTAAAGAGGTTTGAATTGTCTGCATGCTTGTTCAGTCCCTCACATGTCAAGAAACAAGTAATAATGATAGTCATGAAAGCACTTGGACCTTGTCTGTATTCTCAAAAACAAGAAGAGAGCTGTCTTGGAGTTTCTTTGGATTTGGGGAGTTACATAGACAAAACCCAAGTTGTAAAGAACTCATATACTTGTTAACCTATGTTGATTTCCAGGACTTGGAATGTATTATAATGGATGCATGGTGAGTTTCTACAGTATTCTAGTAACACAGAGACTAAATAATATGAGCAGAAATATCAAATATGTGGTGGAAGAAATAAACTGGTACCCTACAGACATCTGTGGGCAATAGATCTGATACTTTCAAGAAATGTCTACAGCAATACTTTTTATTTAAACTGTACTTTATTTTATTTTGTAATTAACAGTAATATGTGTATAATATAAAATAATTTAGAGAAGAATATGAGATGAGAGGAGAAATTTCAGCTATTCATAATCCCGAAGCTCAAGGTTAAGTACTGTCTAGTTACTAAATAAGTTGAGTCTCTTCTTCCTATTGAACACAAAGTATTTTCAAAGAGTAAGACCTTGCCCTTCTTACTAGAATCTGCTCCTCTGCGATCTGAAGCACTCTCATGCTGCCCTTCTCCTTTGGCACTGTTAAACGTGCCACCATCTGTTAGGGCTGCCCTGTGTACTGCTGGGGTGGGTATGAGTCTGCATTGTCTGTCCCAAGCCAGTCTTCGTTGTAAAGCCGTCTCCCAGTCTCACAGACGAGGAAGCTTGGCCCAGGTCCAGCCTGTAGCACTGAGATTATGAAAATGAGAGGGCACACGATGGCAGTCCAACTCAAGACCCCAGCCTTAGTCCCTCCATCATAGGTGTCTGGGCAGACTGTCTTCTGTCATTGGACGGAACAACAGAGACTTTGATGCATTCTGCTCATTTCCGTGGAAAAGCTTTATTGTGGCTGGTTCCTTGTTTAGTGTGTTTGGAAAATCCTTTATTTTTCTAAAATATTATAAATGTGTATTTTTCTCATGCTTTTGGTATCTATTCCTTTTTACCTTTTCAGCCATAAATTAGAATATGTGACTGCAACTAAATTACATTTATTTAGCATGTTTAACCTTTACTCCCTCAAATATTTGTTAAGAACTTATCAACTATTGAGTACTTGGAAATCTAGTTGTGAAGAAATACTGTATGTCCTATTTAGAAGAATCTAGCTGTGTGTATATAAGGACCAGAACTGGAAATCCTCTCTAAACACAAAGATACAGTGCCTATGGTAGATTCCATAATAGGAATGGAAAGAAGTAATGAGCCCAGAGATGCTTCTCAACTGTAGGGAATTAGAATAGCTCCCTTGCCCGCAATGCAAATATAATGTAAAATGCCATCAGACTATCCCCTACGGTGATATTATAAATGATATTATGGCTCATCTTATTATAACACTATTTAAGTTCCACAACCAGTTATGATTATTGTAGTGAACTAAGCCAGCTTTTTATGTTTTTGGAAGTGCATTACCCTTTCCTTTCACACTGAAGATTTAGTAGAATGGAAATTGTAAAGAAGACATATTATCGAATATAAATGTTAAACCCACATATGCTTATGAGTAAGTGAGCAGATGCATCTCACCAGTGCACCTACATGCATTTCTGTTCTGGTACAGACATTAAGAGACCATTTTATAACCTTGCACCCTCTAAGCTAAACTTAGCCTTAAATGGGCATCAGAGAAATACCAGATCTGTGAGAACTTTACGTCTTGGCACTAGCCCAGATGACATCTTTATCTTGAATGCCATTAAGAAGACAAAGTCTATCAAGGGAAGACTTGGGTTTGGGAGAAAATCATTTCCTGAAAAGTTTCAACTAGAAAAGACCCTGGCTTCCACCTCTTTGTTCTTAACTTAAGCCTCTCTGTTTGTATCCACTGAATAAGTTATTTGCCTACTTCGACATCAGATCAGATGACATTAGAAATTACCAGGTCTGGAAACTATGCAAAGCTGCCATATCATATATATAAACTCATAAAACTTAATTGCAATAAAATATTGCTATCTAGGAGTTTGTTGACAGGGATTGAATACATCTGTGTAGAGGTGGGCACGTGTTATATGACAAACACAGTTTTTACCCAAATATCCAAAGCAAATGTAGAAGTGAATGTAGCCTTGTAGTTTACTCATAGAGTGATTGGGACGATTAAAAATTGTAAAACCTGACGTGTGATCCGTGTGCCTCCTACACAGCTGACACCCACTATTATTTATTGTGTTTTAGGAAGGCTGGGTGCAGTACAGATTCAAAGGTTAATATTCCCCTGGGGTGGCATTGCCTGCCCTCTCTGACATCTGATGCTACACAGACAGGGAGTGTCCGTGATAATTAAATGACAATCATGTAATGCCCGGCATCCCATAGATGATGATATGGATAATTTTAATGACTCCAAATCATCAAAAAGACCTGTGTGGCAGTTACTTAATCAAACTTAAGTTTCAAATGGGAGAACCAATTTTAATGCTACTCTTACTCCAGGGGGACTTGGAATAAATGGAAACTTTTGGAAGCACCTCATCTTCTTGGAAAGAGTGTTAATTGAGGAAGTTTCCAGCCAGTGTTTGGCACAGAACAGGTGCTATAGCTATAAAAGAAAAAAAACATGAAACCAGTTAAGGATATGCACACTTGGAAATGTTCTTGATGGGTGTGTGTGTGTGTGTGTGTGTTTGTGTGTGTGTGTATGTGTGTATGTGAATGGTTTAGGCTTCTTGGCCCTCGCTTCTTGCTGTGGTTCAGGTTACATGAATTGTAAGCAACATCCGTTTCCTCATAGTCATTTTGTGACAATATAAGGTTGACTAGAAATCTTCTGTAGTACTGGACGGTGGTGGCGCAACGCCTTTAGTCCCAGCACTCGGGAGGCAGAGCCAGGTGGATCTCTAAGTTCGAGGCCAGCCTGGGCTACAGAGCAAGATCCAGGACAAGCACCAAACCAAAACTACACGGAGAAACCCTGTCTCCTAAAACAAAAACAAAAAAAAAAAATTCTTCTGTAGCATTCTCACTAACTTGCTTATTATACAGTTGGATGATCAGACCCTGTATGTCCTGTTTTGACATTTTTTTTTACCCCAAATTTATTAATTACTTTCAGTGTTTTTTTTTTTATTTGACCCCTTTAAAGTTTGTCTGTTCCCTATGTATAGAATATGGTTCTAAGATATTCACAAGAGAGGTCTTTGGACAGTTCAGGAACCCATTAATCTGCAAAGCCGTCACTTCTACGCTTCTTTATCTGTGACAATTAGACATGTACCCCTTTCATTCTGTCTGCCATTTACCCAAGTTCTGGGGAGTAGCTGCGCTGATCCTCGTGTTCTGTGTGCGTATCTACTTGGCTGCGAGTCTCTCAACAGCAGAGCATTTTCCTCTCCACTCGCCCTTGTGCTCTTTGGGTTTCATGTGGTGCGGTACAAGAGAAGCCACACCGCAGCCGCACTGTGAGCCTGTGGGATTCCAAACTGCAGAAACCAGACAAGAAGTGCTTAGTAAGGGTCTGTAAACGTCCTCGGGCCCTCATTTATCTTGAGTGGCCATAATACACAGTCAATGAAAGACAGGACAAGGCTGGAAGGAAAAAAAAAAAAACTTGGATCTGAATGTACAGCGTCTGGAAAGCCACAAGCAAAAGGCTGTTCTTTAGTCAGTCTGCATTGGGGGGAAGTGAGTGACTTTTGGACCTGAAAGTAGTTCCCCACAAAGGTCAGTCTGGGTGACAAGACAGAATGTAGGCTGGGAAGTGAGAGAGAGAGCAAAAAAGAATTAGGAGGATGCACATGTATCAGTTGGAGTGTAGCAATCCAGTATTAAGTTTATATAATACACTCACTGAAGTAGGATGTATGTGTGCCTAAGTTAGATTGTTAGCATAAATATTAAGTAGAAAATCATGTCATATTCAGAAATGATAGTTATTGAACATTTGCTTTGATAGATACTTTAAAGTATTTCATTGTAATAATATGAAGAAAGCATCTTTTAATTTAATTAAAAAATTTAATTATGGTGGGTATGGTGGTATGCTCACCTTTGAGTGTATGTTATTTAAAAGCCTGAGGTTGACGCTGGGTGGCGTCCTCCAACACTCTTCTACCTTAGATTTTGGAAACGCGATCTCCCACTGAATTTGGAGCTCACATATTGGCTGGACTGCCTGGATCTCCTTGTTTCTGCCCTAGCATGGGGTGTACATACACACACCACTACATGTGACTTTTATGTGGATGATGTGGACCTGAACTCCTGTCATTATTCTTGGGTAGTGATCACTGTACCTACCCACTGTGTCGTCTCCTCAGGCCCAAAGACGGTATTTTTAAATTTTTTCTTACAAAAAACCAAAAAGTGGTGCATAGCGGAAACAAGGTAATTTAATCAAATCCATCAAGCTAGTAGGTGAAAATAAAGGAGGATTTGAACATAGGCATAGCCTATGAATGCACACGTTTAATCACACCTTCAGATGAAGCACATAGGCCATCTCCCTAGAAATACATGGTGCCTACCAGTCAGTTTGTATAAGGATAACAGGGATGTCTTACTGAAATGAATGAAAACACATGAAGCCAGTGGTGGGCTGGCATTTAATTATTTTACTCTCTGGCATAAATGAATTTATTTTTAGCATATAAATTTCAGATTATACTTCTGAACTCATATACTCAAAGTTTGTTTTTGTACTGGCTCGACATGTTCAAAATTCATCATCTTAAAACAAAATTGAGACTTTGATTTCAACCAGGATAAACAAAGGCCATATTGACCCTCCTGATTGAAAACACAGGAAAAAGTAAAATATTTGAGACAGTTTTCAAAAATATTGGACACCAAGTTTTATGGTTTGACTTATAAATGTCCCTAAAAACTCATAATGTCTTTATTCTCAGTGGAGCTCTGTTCAGTAGGTCTTCTATGTGTGGAAGACTGGGATTGTGAGGTCTTCAACTTCCATCAGGAGAATCCATTGGTGGATTCATGACCTGATGGCTTTTGGAGGAGGATCTTTTTCTCTTCTTCCTCCATGTCATGAGGTGAACAGCCTTGTTCTTCTCCCTGCCATGAGGTGAGAGAAAGAAAAATGAATGGACGGTATGAGCTATCTGACTTTCCCAGTTAACTGCTGGGGTTTACCGTGTTGTATTACAGTTAGAAAGAACACAGGCCCAGCCTCATAGACTCCCTAAGGTGAGGTAACGCAGCTGAGATTCCAGGAGACCATGATGGCCAGAATTCTTAGGACAAAACACTAGAGAGGAGTCGCACATATATAAAGAAGTGGGATGTACATACATGATCACATCATTTACTCTCTCTGTAAAACATGAGGTCATGAGAGGAGCAGTCACCCTAAAGCTGGAGAAGGATCAACCCAAGAGCATCAAAATGAATAACATTTCGAGCACCTGTCTGAGAATGTTCTCTTCCCTCAGTCTAAGATGTAAAGTCACATAGTTTCTGAGGTATTGATTTTTTTTTTTTTTTTTTTTTTTTTTTTTTTTGATATAGGGTTTCTCTGTGTAGCTTTAGAGTCTGTCCTGAAACTCGCTTTGTAGACCAGGCTGGCCTGGAACTTAAAGAGATCCGCCTGCCTCTGCCTTCCAAGTGCTGGAATTAAAGGCGTACGCCACCACCGCCCAGCTTGAGGTATTGATTTTCATACTCAGGAAAGTATTTAAGGAACAGGGTATTAAGAAATCAAAGAGAGTAGTCAGCCATAGAACAAATTTTCTTCTGGTCCTAGCTGGTGACTCTGAAAGGTAAATACTTAAGAGGATCAAATATCCATTTCTAAATTCAGAATTATTTATGTGATTACCAAAGTTCCAAATAGTCAGAAAGTTGCTGACAATACCTGGTATCTATTAAGTTACTAACTACTAAAAGTTTCCTGTGAGGAAGTAATAGGGGATGATCATGATGAAATCAGAATCCCCTAGAACTGATAACAAATGTTAGAGTTGTAGACTGGACAGTGTAAAGATTGCTTCTGGGGTATTTTGTTTGTCCTTAAAGCTAGAGAAAATATTGGCAATATGTTGTTGTTTGTTTTTGCTCTTCTGGAGGGACCCACCACCCAACTCCCAAATAAATCACACATGGAGTCTTATTCTTAATTATGAATGCCTGGCCTTAGCTTGGCTTGTTTCTTGCCAGCTTTTCTTAATTTTAAATTAACCCGTCTGTCTTTTGCCTCTGAGCTTTTACCTTTCTCTGTTTTTGTATACCTTTCCTTCTTACTCCATTGCTGGCTGGGTAGCTGGGTGGCTGGCCCTGATGTCCTCCTCCTTCTCTGGTTCCTTCCTTTATTTTTTCTCCCAGGTTTCTCCTTCTATATATTCTCTCTGCCTGCCAGCCCTGCCTATCCTCTTTCCTGCCTTATTATTGGCTGATCGGCTCTTCATTAGACCATCAGGTGTTTTAGACAGGCACAGTAACACAGCTTCACAGAGTTAAACAAATGCAGCATAAAGACAAGACACACCTAAAAATAATATTCTACAACATTTATCCTACCACAGCAGTGTGTAAATCAAACAGAATATTTAGTCATTGAGCTAAATGGATAAGATTCATAGGAAATTAGGTATTGTAGATGAAAATATTAGTGAAGCTGAAGACCCATGAAGAGAAAATATTAAAATCAATTACAGAGACTGAGGCCATCAAATGTAAAGGTAAAATACTGAGCTTTGTGCCAAATCCTAGAAAATGAAGTCTATGCAATTAGAGTTGTCAGAGGACTCAATAAAAGAAAAATAATAGTTGAAAATTTCCAAACTTTTTTTAATATTGTAAACTGACAAGATCAAGAACACCAATGAACCCTAAGAAAAGAAACATTTAAAAATATCAAGGAACATCATAATCAAATTTCTAAAAATGGAAGGATATTGAGAAAATTGCTCTAGCAGCCAGAGGGGAAAGAGATGCATTTTTATACCGAGGAATGAGGTAAGGATGCTGAGGCCAGAGAGTGTCTGCTTGGAGAGAGCGCAAGTGAGAAGATGGTCATAGCCCTGCCGTTACACACAAACCCATGCAGACTTAGAAAAATAGCTTTCAAAAAGGAAAATGAAATAAATCATTTTTAAGACACAAAAGATGTAAACATCACCACTGTAAAGTCTTAAAGAGAGATTTCAGACCAAAGAAAAATATTAAATAGCCTTAGAACTGTTGGGAATCTGCTCTGGTCTCATGCCTCCCATTCCAGACCCTGCCTCTCAGAAAACCCGCCAAGGGCCAGTTCCTCCCGCAGGGCTCCTCAAGACCACGCCCACAGGGTATTTAAGACCTGGTCACAAGACCTGCCTTGCAGTTTTCTCTTTGGCCTTTCAGAGAGTCACATGGTGGTTGCTTTGCTCTGTTTGTTAAACCGGGCCTTACTAACTCGGCTGGGTTTGGCTTATTGCATACGCGGAGAATACCCGATTACCAGGGATCCAATACTTATCATTAACCGTGTGAATAAATAACTTTTCTTTGTAATTCTTGAATCATTTGAAGGAGAATTTTGCTGTTGAACTGCAAGATAACTGTGGTGTTCCTTTTTTCACTATGTGGTTGGCCAATTATATTTTATGATGGAGTAGCTTCCCCGAGATCGGCTCATGAGCACTTTCTCACTGTAGAGAGTGTGGACCTATTGTCTCATGTTTGAATTCCAAGTGGTATGTGTTTCATTTTGGAAGTTGACACATTTCTCACTCATTTCTATGGGCATAGTACCATCGTTCTATGGGCTTTCTGTCAGTGACTGTCATGAGGAAGTCTGTATCTATCCTTATGTTTTTTAATGTCCTATTTTTTTTCTACAAGATTGAATATTTTGACTTTTTAATGATGTACAATATTTCTTCTTTATTGCACAAGTTTTAATGATCAGTTGATCTGGAACAATATCTGTCTGGAAATGTATGGAGATTTTATCTTTGAGCTCAACTTTAGGTCCTCCACTCCAGTTAAATTGATATTTATCAATAAACTTAATCTGTTATCTGCTCTATAATTGTTTAAATCTTTTCAGTAAGTCATTAAAAAAAACTGTCAGTTCTTTTCATCAGTTGTTTTATAATCTGCTTTTTGTCTTCAGTTTCTTTAACTTTGCAGTTTTCCCATTTTGCTTTTAAGTTTTATTACCTAGATAGCACTCTTTTATTAGTCAGTTCATTTTCTTTTTTAAAGTCTTTTTTTTTCTTTTTTCTTTTTTTTTTTTTTTTAACTTTATGTGTATGAGTGTTTTACCTGCGTGTACTTATCTGTGCCACATGCATGCCTGATGCCAGCAGAGGTCAAAAGAAGACATCAGATCCCTGAAATGGGAGTTAGGGATGTTTATGAGACACCATGTGGGTGCTGGGAACCAAACCCAGGTCCTCTGCAAATGGTCTTAACTGCTGAGCTGTCTCTCCAGATCTTCAACTCATTTCCTTAATTAGTTCTTGACAGAGACCTCTGGAGTGCAAAGAACTCCTGTCTGCTTTTGGTCTTGTTTCCAGGTTACTTTCTTTCCTCCCAGTAATGGAACAGTCTTGCTCTCTTAGCCTACTCTGTGCCTCGGGGTAAATAAAGAGAATTTTAATATGCTGCATACTTCCAGCCGTGTCCCTTATCCCTCTTCCTACAAAACAGGAAGCCCTGTCCAGAGTTTCTATTTGTGGTAATTAGACAAAGGAGATAAGTTTTCTCGTCTCCATTTAAACATCACCTGAACCTTGTTTGCATTCTGTAGCTCCTGTTGGAGGCCCAGGTGTTTCAGGTTCTTGGTGATCTGAGCCCTGGGGGACAGAAGAGGACCTCAGCTGGGCTTTGGTAGTTTGGAGGAAGGATTTGAGCTCTGTACTCTGTATCCTCCACATCACCCATGTCCAGATCACTCTGTCTTTTCAAAGACATTCTTCCAGTAGTGCCTGCCCACCCCCATCTCAGGTGCAAGGCCTGGTAGCATCCTTGGCTGTGAGGAGACTCTGTTTGCTTGGTTTCAGAATTCCTCCAGCCCTTTCCAGAACAGGTCCTTTCTCCCCATGTTGTTGTAAAGGGCTTCACCCAGTCTCCTGCCCTCCTGAGACTGTCACCCTCACATTCCTCATTTATTCTCTTCTGTTTAATGCTGGAGATAATCGGCCCTATGTGGCGATAATCATTACATCTTCCATAACTTCCTCCCATCTGGTAGTGATCACACTGGCTGGAGCTGGCTGGGGCTTTGGCCTTTCCTTCCCATGTGATGCTATATTGGTAGCAGGACCTCTACTCCTACACATTTTCTCTAGTTCATAAACTAGAGAAATACAGCTCTCTATGGAGAATTAATGAACTTTCTCAGGATTTTGAACATCTACCCTCGTCTCCTGTATTATTTGCAGGGGAAGGTTTACAAAGCCCTTCTGTGTCAATCCTAGACGGTCATTGTGATACCCTCTGGGACTGTTTCCTTCTTTAGGTACTGTTGATAATCTTTGCTTGGTTGTTGGTTTTGACGTCTGTTGAGCTGTTGTTGTTGTTCATAGTTTCTATGGGAAAGGGAAGAGTCTGTGATATGTTTTCAATTTGCTGTTTTTTCTAAGGCATTGACATCACAGGAAATTTTTGACTTGGAAATCTATCTAAAGCTGTATAGAAAGCCAAGGGTAGGTACTTCTTATAAGATATAGTTTGTGTTTCTATATCTGATATCTATAAGTAAGATTATGGCAATGCATTAGGTACATCTAATGGAACCAGGAACCCCAGTTCCATGGGTGCCTCATCTTCAGGGGGTTACACATGTTTCCCATGACCATACTTAATGTCACAGTTTAATGCATGCAAACTTCTTCCATATGGGCCAAGTTGCGTGTTTTCATCTGATTTAGAAATAGCACACAAGGCACATTCCTGTCTTGAACAAGACCATTTTCATCTCAAAAGGAAAAGAATTAAGTTCTGAACATTACAGTAGAGGCTTTAATCAGAATTTAACAGTTTATTGTGTTCCTTAAACTTGTAAGTAAAATTGTTGTTTGGAAAATGAAGATGTGTTTGCTGTTTCTCGGTCATGAGAATGATCTGGATATTTTGACCAAAACATATGTTCCCATGCCAGCTCCCTGGAAGTTCTGATTCAGTGCTCAGTTGCAGTGATACCAGGAAGACAGACACCACAGAGCTTTAAAATATTGGCACAGACATCCCATGTATTCAGTCAAATAAGCAGTGGGACCCAAGCATACCTAACCATCAGTGGTTCCAAGCCCCCAAAGTAATCCCATTATATAGTTCGTTGATTGTGAAATACTACCTTACATGTGGTCCTTTTAAAGTGCCTCAGAGTGCTTTTTTTTTTTTTTTTTTTTTTGGTAACTAAATAAAAAGTTTACAAATCATTGCTTAAAATTTTTTCCAGGATCCAATACTTACTTTTCTTTTGCAGAGTCCCAAATGAAGCCATTTAGGATGATATTCACTTTTAAGCCTAAGTTGAATCATAATAATATAAATAAATCTTCAAATTATATTATGAGAATAGTTGTGTGCCTCCCTCTCATACAGCAAAATGGGTTTTGAAAGTAGTCTAATTTTATCTAGTATTTCTCCATGTCTTCTATTTTTAAATCCTAATGACCTCATCAGAAGCTCAGAGACAGAGAGAGAGAGAGAGAGAGAGAGAGAGAGAGAGAGAGAGAGAGAGAGAGAGAGCAAAAAGAAAAAGAAAAAAAGAGCCCAGAGTTAGATGGCTTCATACATCAGCTTGGGTAGGATGACATAGACTAGAAGTAGGCCAGATAAACGTAAAAAATTGTGTGTACAAAATGGAAAGCTTTCTCTAGATTTTTAAAAGAATAATCTCAGTTGTTTGAGACAAGCGTCTCACATATCTTGCTGTAGTTGAACTGTGTGTTATCCAATAATTCCATGAGGAATTTGGAGGGTTTAGTAAGACAGTGTGGACTGTAGGAAGATGCATGAAAGAATACATACTTATTGTTTCTCATGTTATCTTTTATAATACCTCCTCTTTTAGAATACTGTCGTCACTTTAATGATTTTTTTAAAAAAATGATATACTTCTTGCTGTTGATGATTTTGCAAAGCTAAGTAAGTACGTTTGGAACGAGACCAGAGGAACATGATGGATTTCATTTGGTTACATAAATAATGTTTGTGAAGGAGGTAGAGTGTAAAGTCTTGAAAAAAAGAAAGGAAGAAAGAAAAAGATAGCTTGGAGCCTGTGGCTTAGGCACTTGAAGGAAAAAGCTCACTTCAGAACTAAGTGAGACTCCAAACTAGCTCATCAAAAAGTTCTGAAGGAACTGAAGAAATGAAGGTCTTCGGGACATCTTGATGGAAAGACTAAATATTCACTAATTAAAGCCCTGATGCTGTTGTGGTATTTGGACCTTATTCCCCCCTCTGTTTTTCTCTTTCTTTTTTTCCCTGTTTGCACATTAAATGTGACCATGAGAATATATAAGATTTTGCAGTTGTCCCTAGCAAGACCCTCTATTAATTTCTAGGCCCTGTGGAGCTGTGTAGGGACTACTTTGAGGAGGTGATCTCCAGATTGGATTGCATTTGTGGAGTCCCCAGAGAAGACCAATATGCCTTGCTTTGTGTGTTCCCACTACTGTGTGTGTGTGCCCTGTCTCTTCTCCGGACAGTGGTCTAAGTGCATCAGAGAAGGAAGCATGGCTGTAGGGATTGAGGACTCTAGATTTGGATTTACTTCCCATAGTACACTTTGGCAAATAGAAAGAAGTCAGTTTCTTGTGTAATACAGATATCTAATTTTTACAATACTATTTAATTACTAAAATTATAAAACATGTTTATCCAATCATTTTGTTAGAAGCTCTGTGGAAATTTCTGATTTGTTTAAAAAGTCTGATTGCAGTGGATCTTGAAATATGGCTTTAATATTCTCTAGCACAAAGTCACCTTGAACTACAGGACAGTTCCTTCTTATAGGAGGTACTTCAATGCCAGTGATCTGCATGATGGGAAATCAGATGACCATCTTGTGAGTCACTCATCCCAAAGCTGGGAATATATTGTTCCTACCTTAGGAGGCCACTAAAACAAATCTGGAACATAGTTATTTGAATACTATTTAGCAGTTAGAATAAACTATTGGATCTCACTGCTTTGGTCTTCATTCATGTGGGGTTGGATTTGTTGAGATTACCAGACCAGATCTCAGAAACTGATATGATAAATCATAGTGACCCAGGAGAATTTGATCCACAAATCTCCAAAGATTGTGGATCTGATCATGTGTCATATACTAAATTTTCCTAAGACTA
Source organism: Peromyscus leucopus (assembly GCF_004664715.2). NCBI lineage: Eukaryota > Metazoa > Chordata > Mammalia > Rodentia > Cricetidae > Peromyscus > Peromyscus leucopus. Next base: position 45,515,596 of record NC_051079.1, on the reverse strand, counting down.
GCATTTGGTATTCCAGAAAGTTGTCCTGGCACTTCTGAGTATTCATTTGCCAGAAAGTATAGCTCAAAGCATCTTTCTTGACCTGACTCACCTTTGTTGAAGACATTTTTGAAAAGATGTTTGATAATCGTAAATTACTTTGGTTTGTTCAAGCTAGTTTGCTTCTTTATGGCTGTGGTAAAGGCATGACCGAAAAGCAACTTGTGCAGGAAAGGGTTTATTATATTTTACAGATGAGAGTCCTTCATCAAGAAAAATTAATGCAGGAGCTGAAGTAGGGACCATGGAGGAACACTTCTTACTGGCTTACTAAGCGGGCTTTATTATATAACCTTTGACCACTGCCTACAATGGACCGGACCCTCCTACATCAATCATTAATCAAGATAATCCCCTCTAGACATGCTCACAGGTCAATCCGATGTGGGGGGTGGTGTAATTCCTCATTTGAAGTTCCCTCTCCCCAGGTAATTCTAGTTAGGTCAAGAAAATTGTTAAAGTTGATCTTTGTTCCTTCCAATAAATGTTTTTCTAATTAATCTTTTTAAAAAGACCTCAACAATGTTCTGTAAGTTTCAGAATATTAAGTGTTGACATTTCTCCAGTTAGCATTTTCCCCAGGTAAATGAAATTCTTTTCTTAATTCTATTTTTCATCATTTATTGCTATTTTTTTGAAATATAATTGATTTTCATGCATTGATTTTGTATCCTGCAACTTTGGAGAACTAGTTATTAAATGAGTTAACTTTTCCTTGCAGCTGAATGCTTTGCCTTTGTTTCTCAGAGAACAAGTTCTGAGCATGCTCAGTTGCCCTGGGGTGCTAGTGGTTTTAGCAAGGCTTTCTTTGACTCCCCCTTTCTCAGATCTCTGTTAAGCTGTCTGCTTCTATTGATATCACAGGCATCTGCATCCTGGGGTTCCACTAATTGCTCGCTAATTACTTCATTGTTTTCTATAATGTCTTAGGGCCTACATTGCTCCATGGGCTGATCCATTTCAATTCAGGCCCCTTTGCAGTTTTTTTGAGTCCAGGCTTTGAGGACCTTAGGGATATTTTTTTTCCTGTGGTTCTTCTGGATAACTAATTGGGCTGTGGTTTCACCCACTGAACTCATAAAGCTACCTGCATCCTCCTGCTTACTCAGAAAAACTCTGAAAATCTCCATTTTCAAAAGCAGTCATAGTTCTTTCTTAACATGACCTATGTGAGATTTCAAATATAGTCAGTTCTTGTGGGCAAAATTTCTGAGTGGTTCCTCAGGATTGGAGCTGGAGACAGTGGTCTGCATCTTCTCAGCTTGCCAGTCCTCACTGGGAACCTCTGCCTCAGGCTGGTACACCAGCAGTATCTGCCCTAGTGTTCTTGGCCTGATTGCCAGAGTAGCGATCAGTCTACCAGACCTGCTCACCTATCTGTCCCTGTAAGTGAGCCCCTGCAACACCTAGCCAAGGACACTAAATAGTCTTAGCCTACCTTCCTGCTGTCCAGACAAGACTCAGCCCTTGACTGAGACTGGAGAGGAGGGCTCTCTATCCTTCCTGCTGTTCTTGCCTCTATGGAGAGCTTCATGGTCCTAAGCCAGCGCATCAGAAGGAGGAAGGGGATGTGGCTCCCAGGAACACAGACTCTTGCTGCTACTGAGATTTCAGAGACTTTCTTGAAGAAATATTAACTGGTTTGCTTTGTTGCCCATAGGACAATACTCACAGACTTAAAATGGCTGTTGTGTGAAGGTTTTAATAATTGTTTTAGTGGGGACCAGGTCAACAAAGCTTCTGTCTTCTTTCTGTAATTTTTTTCTGTGTATATAAATTTATCTTTAAATTATTTTTCTAATTTGTCAGCTTCCTATCTGACATCTAATTAAACAAAGCATCTCTTTATTTTTTTTTTAATGTCATTATTCCACACTGGAATGTTCACAGTCTCGCATAATGTCTGTTGCCCTCTTTATCCACTGCACTGAAATCTCTTTGTCTCCAACTGTAACTGAGTCTCAACCTACACTGCACAACCGGGCGAGGTTGTCGGGCTGCTCCACTGACACTCTGCTGTGGCACGTCACACTGCACCTGCTGGCTTTCCCTAGAGCTCTGGTGTCTCTGCATATCCCTAGTGGGAGACAGGATCATCCCGTCACCTAAATCAAGATCCTCGCAGTAACACCGGATGCTCACGCCACAGCTCAGACAGCTGTTACTGAGTCTCGTCTATTCTGCCTTTGAAGCATCACTGGGATGCTCGCTCACCCTTGTGAGCAGTGCAATGCTGATGCCTGAATTCAGTGCTCTTCCTTCCCCCAGACTGTTTTTACCGTTATCGATCCAGTATCTACCACCTTGTCTGTATGCTTCCAAGTTAAGAAATTTGCATAAATACTCACCTTAGAAATGATAGTCATTTCTGAACTTGATAGAGAAGGCCTTTGTGAATGAGTGTACCCCATCGCCCTCATTGTGGGGATAGTAAGCATCAAGGGTGTTAGGAAGTATTGACAAAATGGTATATGTCAAGTGTGCACTTGATGTCTGGCATATGGAGTATGCTCAGTCATTGTTTTCTGTTATCATTTTCACTCCTTTTCCTTCATATCTGAAGGTTTTCCTAACCATCCCGACACTGAAGTGTAGCAAGTCTTTCTCTGTCCCTCCAGCCAGCTCCCAAATCACGACATGGAAACTTATTAATTATGAAAGCTTGGCCGATAGCTTAGGCTTGTTTCTAACTAGCTCATACAACTTAAACTAACCCTTATCTTTTCATCTACTTTTTTTTTTTTGGTTTTTTTGAGACAGGGTTTCTCTGCGTAGCTTTGCGCCTTTCCTGGAGCTCACTTGGTAGCCCAGGCTGGCCTCGAACTCACAGAGATCCGCCTGGCTCTGCCTCCCGAGTGCTGGGATTAAAGGCGTGCGCCACCACTGCCCGACTCATCTACATTCTTTTATGTGACTCGTTACCTTACTTTGTAATGTCCATGCTGCTTGCTCTGCATCCCTGGTGTCTCTTCTTCCCAGCAACCTCTCTTCCCTAAAAATCCTCCCTAGCTAGTGGCCATTCAGCTTTTTATTAAACCAATCCGAGTAACACATCTTCCCAGTGCATGAAATGATTATTCCACAATACCGAAGTATGCCCCATCCCAGCCACAGGGAACTGATTTTGTTCTCCCCATTCACTCTTCTGCCTTTGAACTTGATACTGCCTGCTGGATTTCCCAGCGCCAGGTTTCCATGAAGGCTGAGAGGCAGCTGCCCGCCCCCACCTTCTCTTCTCACTTACTGTACAACACTTGATATTTTTAGATGTGTCAGTTTATTTTTTCATGTACTGCTTTAGAAGGCCAGTGCCCAGGTTTTATTTATCCTGTATTGCCAGCTCTGTGCTGCTGATGACGGTAAAGCTATATAGTGCTCACCCAGAGCACAGTGGGCCAGGTTATCTTCCTTGCTTGCTTTGTATGTATTTCATTGTGTAACTTTGCTGTGGTATGGATACTTTTTATATTTAAAAAATATTTACATTTACATTTGAGTTGTTTCATCAAGTATATGAATTTTTCTTACATACCAATTAATATTTATATATTTTAGCAAAACGTTCACCCCATGAATGTAGGCTAAAAGTCTCTAACAATGGAAATGGTACTAGGGTGTTTTTTTTGTTTGTTTGTTTGTTTGTTTTTGTTTTTTGTTTTTTTTTTAAGCTGCCTCTAAGCGTAGATTAGGTGCCTATAATTTAGACTCCCTGACATGCATTTATTAGAAATGATCAACTATTGGTTATTGAAAGAGGAGGTGGTTCTCACGCTGACTAAAAGACAATGCCATTTTAGAGGGGGTGTAGATGAGGTAGGTGTAAAAAGAATCCACAGTGTGTTTGTGCTCAGACAATTCTCAGAAGTCAGATCTCTCCTTCCACCATGGGTCCTGCAGCAGGGGAAGCAGGCACAGTCATTGCTTTTATCCACTCAGCCATTTTGCCAATACAACTATGCCCTTGTGTGTGGGGGTGGAGGGTGGGGGAAGCTAACACCTGGGTTAGAGTGGGTGATAAACTGCAAATAGCATGAATAATTCTGGAAGGAAGAGAATGAACATTATTTAATGGCATTTTTTTTACTACATCGTTATAGATGAGTCTGAGCATTTCTGAGATGGAGAGAAGCCATGCCTGTTGTCATTGAGCATGATTTTCAAAATATCTAACTGATTTTAGAAGAAGGGAAACTTTAAAATTATGACAATAACTGAAGAGACGTGTATGTTATAGATAAAATTTATAAAAATAGCCATGCTTTCTATGGAGAATTGAGACAAAGACACTTCTCAAAGGTATTTTGTCAAAACTCTCTCCTTAATTCCCCCACAGACTGTATTTTTTAATAATCATGGCTCTGTTTGAAAAACACTTGTGGTTGGGGTTTCGCCTTTTAAAAAATGGAGACAAGTTCGTTTCTTTATTAGGGACTTTTCTATTTTCCTCTGTATTTGTTGCTGCATTTTTTCTCAATGTTCCGCTCATTTGGGAGCATCTATAAGAGAAATAACTTAATGTTGTTAAAGACCAGAAAGGCTGGGTCCTGGTTCAGTGAGTAAAGTATTTACACACCACCATGTCCTGTTTTGATGGGAGTTCTGGGGGTTTGAACTCAGGTCCTCACTACTTAGTTTTCTGATTTAAAGAATAGTATACGTCCAATAAACAGAACTTAGAAAATGCAAAGCATTACCAGAAAATTATTGAAATTATGGGAAAATATAATAAAAAATCTCTGCTATCCTATTTTATTTTAATTTTATACTGAGGATCGAGCCCAGCCTATCACGATGCTAGACAAGTGCTGATTGATATTCCTACCTCATGGTGAGTTTTTAATTTAAGAAGCAGTGTTGTCCATCTCACCTTGAACTTATAAAACTTCTATGTGCTGGAGGAATAGGCATATGCCACAACACCTTGGTGCCAGTCTCTCTCTTCAGTGAGCATCTATTCTTTTAAGGCTTTCTCCATTAGCCATTTCACCAAATTGACATCACATAAGTGATTGATAACATTAAGTTATTCACTCAGGTACACTTCCTTCTAGAATCTATATCTTCTTACTATAGCTTATGCCTATTGTTTCTCTGGTTATGAATTGTAACTGATAACTAACTGCACACAATATTTGGATCTAACACTGACTTCTGAAGGCTTCTATATGTGCCCATTATTTGTAGCAATCACACCTACCTCATCAGTGAGGTAAAGCCTTCTCAGAAAGCAGATGTAACAGGGCCTGATATGTACAAGTATTTCGTACTTGTTAATAATCTCATTACCAAAAAAATCCATTTTTTCTTTTAAAAATCATTCTGCTATTACTTATTTGTGAGTTCATGACAAACATATATAACTACATTTACCAGAAAAAATCAGGATTTTTAACTTTATGAACATGGAGGCAAACATTGCCTGGACACATTAAAATTTTTCAAATAGAATAGAAATAAAACAGTATTTTAAATTAAAAGAGATGAAAGTTAAGATTTCTGTGATTTAAAGAAATTATGTAAAGTCAAAGCTCATCAACAGCCCTTGATAGATCTCTAGCCATTGGCTAAAGTAATGGGCCTGACAAACAATGTTAGTACAATCTGCCTCCGTCCTCCAATGCAGACAGTTGAGCCTTGTGGTTTAGGGTTTGGTGGATGCCAGTTTAAGATTCATCTTCATAATAGAATTTTGAGTCTGGATTTATTGAAGTGTGAACTCTTTAAGTTTTTTTTTGTTGTTGTTTTTTGTCCTGCCAACAGAAGCTACGTGGGAAATAAAGTAGTCACAAACATAACTGAAACATGTGCTTTTTTTGCCAGAAGAAAGTAAAGACCCAAACCTAGTGTCCACATTCCTTACAGCTTCAACACAATACCTTTTTTCTAACTCTTGTTACTTTTTGTATTTTGTGTAGTTCAAGTCCACATCACTTTTTATGCAAAGTGCATCTGAGGTTATCTAAGCATCTTTGTTAGAAGTCAAGAAACTTCCTTTCACAGTGGTCTTCTGTGGAAGTGGCTGTGTCACTATTTACAACATAGCTTGTGTTTCGTGTAGTTATTCAAGTTTGGGACTTTTTGTGTGTTTTTAAAGTGTCCTGTGTGTTTAATATTTGGTTACTATTTCTATTTCTTTACTTAAGAATACTATGTTTCAGAATTATAAGGTCTCTACGCTATTTTAATAAAGTGAGCATTTATTCATTCTGCAAGACCTCACTAGTAAGGTGCTGTACACACACACACACACACACACACACAAACACACGAGCAATGATATATTTTTCTGATGGAAATAAAGAGATTTCTGATACATTTGATTGAAGAAATTTCAAATAATTGCTTAAGACATTTTAATGTGAGAATATGTCATTTGATCTAAGACCTCCTCTGTTAATTGGGGTGCTTCTGGCCAGGGATTCGTCCACTATTTCTACTCTCAACTGCTTTTCACCCAAGAAATGTTTATGTGACCAAGAGAACATAGCAATAAAAACTAGGTGTACAAATAAAATTTTAACTTAATAAATCATAAACAATTTAAAACTGACTTAATTTTATGTGTATTGTCTGTGTGTACTAAATGCAGCATGTGCATTCAGTGCCCATGGAGGCCAAAGCAGAGCGTCAGATGCTCCCAAGAACTGGAGTTACAGACAGGTTTTAACCACCAGATGGGTGCTGGGAACTGAACCCAGGTCCTCTGCAAGAGAAGCAAGTACTGTTAACTGCTTAAGCCATCTCTCTGTTTTCCAGGAAATTTATTTTTAAATGGTTCTTTGACATACATTATTTTTTTCTATTTATTAAAGATGAAAACTAATTTGCAGATGAGATGGTGTATTTGTTTATTTTACATGAATAATTATATAGCAGCTCAATGAATATTTGATACTATAAAACATAAAGCATCTTCAATGTTTTTCAGGATTGATATTTGAGCACCACTGAATATGTACTAGAAAACAGCAGAAATAAGTATGTAGCCATTTCAGAAATTGTTAGAAACTCTGTCCTAATCCAAACTGAAATTAATGTAATGAATTTTCATGAAAGTCAGAATCAGCTACTCATACAGCAGTTTTAAGAACCCAACGTTCTAACATAATACAACCCATTATACTAGTAGACACGTGCTGAGAAGTGACAGTTGGGAAGCATTCTGTCTGCATTTTCTATAATCAGACCACTCAGTCTGTAACATGTGCGGCACAGTGAAAACTGCAGTTTGTCACATTGAGAGGGGCCAGATTTGAGCCCAGGTATATATATATATCAGGCAGTCATGGTGAGCATGCTGGCATGTGCAGTGTGAGGTGTACATGTGGTATGCCAAGAAACAAGACTGCAGTGAAGTCTGTAGGACAACATGGGCCAGCGCTGGGAGACTAACCTCGGATTTGTTACAGGTGTGGTTCTGAATTCCTTTTTGGTCATTGCATGTTCAGAAGCTTTTTACCATTGTCTGATTGGTTTTTTTTTTTTTTTTTTTTTTTTTTTTTTTTTTTTTTTTTTTTTTTTGCAACCCCTACATTCAATAACGTGACCCCATGTGGGCTTTTGACCCACGATCTATGAGTCTATGAGAGCTGGAGTACCAACCAATTGTAAGACTGCTATTTAGTTTACTTAGTCAGCAAGGGTTAATTTCAGTTTTTCCAAATATCCAATGGAGGTTGGTGGGAGCTTTGATCATCATAGCAACTCAGAGATGTGGGGAGAAAAAAGGCTCTCTCATTTTCACCTCCATAGATACTGGGACAAGGAAAGGAGGTAACCATCACATGCATAGTGACTAGAATGGCCAGCACAACACTTACATCCTTGTTTTATAGGCTATGCATGCCACACGCTATAGTTATATCTTCAGAAGGGACAGAGATTTGTTTCTTTTCTGAAAAAAGGGCAAGTTGGGTTTGACAGGCAGCATTAAGAACCAGAAGACAAGCCAGAAGAATGAAAGGACCTGGCCATTGTCTTTAGGGACCTGGACATTGTAGGGAACTGGACCTTTTAGGGTCCTGGTCATTTTAAGAGTTAGAGAAAGAAGTTTCTTTTAAAGGAGTCTTCATAGGAACGACTTTAAGTTTGGAGAGAATTCAATGTGCTTGAATGATTTAAGACAAGGAAAGGCACTGGACTGTTGTAATAGTTCTCTACATAACTGAATATCTACTAGCATTATCCTGGACACTTTTATGCCACCCATGAAAATACTATGTAGTGTTGGTAGCTACTATGAGTATAGTTTTCTAATATTTATCATTGCATTTTTCACTATTTTTCAGAAGAGGTCTTTTTTTCTGTTCTTCGAATTTTTGTTTGTATGCAGATATATGGAATTTTAATTTATGGCTTTTTTTTTTAAGTGGGGAGTGTCTTAACTTGATATTAAGTGTATTGGGTTTTAAGAACAACCATGGTTTGTTCGTTTATTTTCTCCAAGTTGACTTGTCTGTGACAGCCCCTAGCAGAGAAAGAGGTCTTCAGATAAAAACTCTGGGGTAAGGGACTTTAGAGTGGATAGTATAACATTCTCAATGTGACTTTTTAAATACATGATTCCAGGAGATACATGTTTATTGTCTTGCAGTTAAACACCGAGGAATGTCTCTAAGTAAGTCATATATGTTAATTACTGATTGGATTCAGTCCTGAAAAATATGATTGGCTCAAGACAACTCTGTTCTTATGAAGGTGGACTTCAGTATCAGACTTAGGACTTCAAAAGCACGGCATGCCGGGGTTCAGGAGATGGATCCGTGGATCAGAGCGCTCTCTGCGTAGTCACCAGGACCTGAGTTCGATCCCTCAGCACCCACACAAAAAGACATGTATAGTTAGTTAGTCCCCGGTGCATGTAGTCCCAGGGTTGTGGAAGCCTGAGACAGGAGGATGACTGTGGCCTGCTGGCTGCTAGCCAAGCTGCAGGTTCAGTGAAAGACTCCATATGAAAGGAATATGATGGAGAGGATACAGCAGGACAGGGTGTGTGCACAGATGCATGCAACCCCAGACACATACATGCAAATACACCGCATGTACATACAACACACACATGCGCACACACACACACACACACACACACACACACACACTCTCTGTCTCTCTCTCTGTCTCTCTTTCTCTATCTCTCTCTCTCTAAAAATGAAAATGGCTTCTGATCATTTTTTCCTCCTTTCTGTCCTTTATGAGTAACACTTTATCGATATAATAATTTGTATTTTCTTTTCATTCCTAACTTTTCTTCCTTACTAGAAATAGTGAATGTTACACATGCACAGGGCACCTAAGCGCCTTCTGGTGCAGCAGAAGTACTAGATCTTAAAGCCAGGACTCCACACACACTAGTTAAGTGTGCTTCCCCTTGATATGTGACCCCAGCCTGTGTCGTTACTAGACTTTACATTTGGGAAGTGCTGAGTTGTTTTTTTTTTTCCCCACAAAATATTTCAGCTTTTATTGTGGCCCTTTTAGGATTTCTGCTTAGAAGTAAGTGACACCTCATTGCCATGTGTTCAAATATGGGATATTGCTAGTGAGCTTAATAATTACAGCACAGTTTCAATAGTCCTTAGTTATCCATGTTGTTACTGAGAGAGAAAGTGTTGTTAAAACCAAATATACTTTCAAATGAACACGTACAAGATTGTGAAAGCTGTAATTCTGTGGAAATCTGAAACAGCATCAACAAAACCAGGAGAAATGGACTTCTTCGTTGAACAGTCTCAACCCTGCCCCTGCCCTTGCCCATTCATCCTCAGCAGTGTGTTAGATAGCCCAGTCGGTCTCCAGCCTCCATTGCAGTGAAAAATGTTATGTCCCCACACTTGAGTCAGATACCACTGCAAGATTGAAATGCAATCATGGAGCCTCTTCTGGCAGCCGGACTTGTCTACTCTATAAAGATTATGATTTTTGAGAAGTATTACTACATACTTAAATTTTTCCAGACATTTTTACTTAAAATGTTGAGGCATTGATTCATATAAAATATTAAGATTTTTCTGATCACCCCCAATGCAGTCAATTTTTCAGAGCCTGGAACACTATTTGGCATTCAAAGTCATTATATTTTATGTGCTCATAGACTTACCTGCCCTAAGTATTTCATTAAGGTTTTCACATAGACTTAGTGGGAATTCAGGATTTGGAAATGGGAAGATTCTAAGTTTTCCTGTGTCTATTAAGAAAGTGCATTTGGGCCAGGTGGTGGTAGCAGCGCTCGCCTTTAATCCCCACACTCGGGAGGCAGAGGCAGATAGATCTCTGTGAGTTCCAGGCCAGCCTGGGCTACAGAGTGAGTTCCAGGAAAGGCACCAAATCTACACAGAGAAACCCTGTCTCAAGGAAAAAACAAACAAACAAAAAGAGAGTGCATTTGGATGGGCAGCATCTTCCAGGTTGAAACATCAGCCAGCCTTCGGTGGTTTAAAGGATCATCTCTCATTTCTGGCTAGAGTCTGTTGCCTCTGTGCCTTCTTGAATACTTTCTTTCACAAAGTCATTTTTACTCCCATCAACCTCAAGCCAGTACATCCCACTGGATCTTTGGTTCTTATCTTTGGAAAGCTCATGTCTGTGTCTTCCAGACAAATCAGTGTGCTGGAGACAGAGAAGTGTCTGTGAAGGATTCCAGCATGTGCAAAGGCCTCTGCAAGGGTTAAGCCTCTTTAAATGGCCTAATGATGGCTAAGACCCTTTGAGCATCCCAACATTGTGGGAGATGTGGGGAAGATTAAAATTTGGAACTCCACTGGAGAATACAACTAGTGTAGCTATGCTTAAACTTCTAATCAAAATCCAGACACAAAGGCAGAAAATGGCTGCTACTTGTAAATGCCACCCCCTAACTACAAAATTAGAAAGAGAAAAAAATTATGAAGTTTCAAAGTTGTAACTAACATTTTAAACTTTAAAAATTTCCATTGTCTGTAAGTCGACACATACTTCAGTTTGAGTTCTCAGTTGACAAAAAAAAAAAAAAAAAAAAAAATCTTCCAGAGATAAGAATTTAGCCTCTGTAATTAAAGATAGTAGCAAGAGGAATGTTGTAAGGGTGCTGACCATGTCACAGGACAGGACGAGAGTGGAGACTGGGTGCCGAGGAAGGGAGGCAGGAAATCCACCCAGGTCCTTCCTCTGCGCCTTGCTGGCTCCATTGTCCTCTTGTGCTGAGAAAAATATGCCAGTGTGTGGCTTTGGATGATTCTCCCACCAAGAGTCACACAGTGGAAATCTCTCCCAGTTGAAAAGAAGCTTTGGACCTAAGATAAGTCAGATGTATCCACACAGCTCAGGATTTATTTTGAGTGTGAGCTTTGGGAGATGTAGGAATCCTTGAAATTTAGGTTGCAAAAAGTGTTAGGAACAGTTCAGTGGACCTTTAGATGTTCAATTTTTTGCTCCAGTTTGGTTAGAGTTCTTTTTATGTGTAGCGTTTGATTTTGCTCCTAAAAGGTATGATCATTTAAGGAAGTCCACCTTATAGGTCTTGATATTTTCTGTCTGTATAGGAAACAAAGTTGTCTGCAGTTACTGGAGAATTGGGATAGTTTTCTAAATCACTGGAAGGAAAATAGACAAAAGCCTTACATACCAAAAATGAAAACATGGTGTGTGTGATTATAAGTTCAAAGATTTTTTTCCAATAATAAATTGATGTTGTTTACTAAATAAGGGGAGAAGATAGTAAATGGTTGATTGATAAGAAAGATAATAGATGATAGGTGATGGATAAATGATAGATGATTGATAGGTGGTGGATAAATGATACATAATTGATAAATGATAGATGATTGACAGAAAATGGATGCACAGATACATAGATGATATACAATACACAGATAGGTAATATATAGATTGATAGGTAAATAGATACTACAGTTTAATAAGAATCACACTTTTCTCAATTTTGAGGACAGCTAGAAGTACTCCTATGAGCAATCTAAAACCCGAATAGACGTTTTAAAAATTGATTGAGTATGAGATGTTGTATCTCTGGAATGTTAGCAACATTTGGAAACATGGATACCCAACTAGATTTTCTTCCATGTGCATCACTAGGTGGGGTGGCCTCTCACAAGAGAGGCCAGAGAAGCTGCAGGGAGATAATCTGAGCAGATAACCTCCGGGATAATCAGAACACCCTGGCTGTGGCCTGTCCAGGTTAGAGCAGCACTGTTGGGAGCAAGACTGGGTGAGAGCCAGGAACCAAAAGTGCTCTCTTCGGCAGACCATGGACACCGACAGTTCCTATGTCTTTATGTTTGCCCATTGTACTTTTTGGAGAGGTGAAAAGAAAAAATGAGGGAAGGTTCTTTTGCCTTGCAAAACATTTCTATGCATCTGGTATTTCTCTCTGCAAAGTAATTTATTCCTGGTTTCCCAGTATTAGTTTTCAGGCTGTGAATCCTGGCTTTGATTCTAAAGTGAACTTTGGGGAAGGGAGAATTTGAAGAGTGGAGAGACCCACTCTGAAAGGAGGTATATTGTTTCTTGGGAGGACCCTGCTATCCATAGAAGTGGTTTCTTACAGCTTTCCTAAACGAGAACACTTTATCCATATGTAATTAGGAGGTTCAAAGCCACGGTAAGGTTTGCATAGACTTTTTTTCACCTTACAACGTCACTGCTGTGGCGTGAAAAAGCTAAAGAGGGAAGTGGTTTGCAAATCAGAGTGGCCTGAGATGTTACATTCTTAGTGGCCATAGCCATAAGAACAGGCGCCAGGTAGTGTGTATTTATTGCAAGCTGGACACCGGGTCCAGCATGAAGGTTTGTCCTCACATGCACACATCCACAGCTTCTGCTCTGTTCAAGCTCTCTTGTTATAAGGAGTTAATTTTACAAATAGAGAAATGGAGGGAAGCGAACTCATTTAAGATCACAGGCAGGTTGTTGCTGAAAGCTTGGGTTCTAGAACTGCCAGACAGCCCCTCCCCCATTCCCAGGCATTGTGCTTGGTGCTCCTATACAGAGGAGCAGAATGTAGTACCTTGCTTATCGGGGTTAAGGAGAAGCAATTAAACTGCTTGAAAATCTCAATACCATTTGCATTGCTTGCAAAATCTTGTAGAGAAATGTATGAATTACATTTTAGGCCTTAGATGTGAGCTTTAGTAGATAGAAGAACAACACAAGGAAAACAGAAGAGCCTTGGTACTGTGGCCATTTACAAACACTCTCAGCACCGTTAGCAATTTGGGCAGTAGTGTGGGAGCCGCTGCAGAGAGTTTGGGTATCACAGCATGGCACAGATTCTGACATTCCCCGGGATATTTATGAGGACCATGATGTTATCTGGATGAAAGCCAGTCACACAAAAGGTATCCTTTCACTAAATCTATTTTGGGCTGCCACATTTGAGGATATGACAGGGGCTTACATGGTGAGAAGGTTAGATAAGTGTTTGCCAAAATATATTTCACCCCACACTGGTCTTCAGGAATGCTTCTATATAAAACTTTTTTATGAGCAAATAAATTTTGAAGACTGCCTACTATAGCCCTCTCTTGCCAGTTAATATGCGCATGAGTACATTAAGCACTCCTGAAGGTTGTGGAGTCATATCTACAGAGAAAGGAGCCAGTTTTCTTGAATTCTAATATATTTTCTGATGCTTGACTACAGAATCCTTTTCTGAGAAACTATTTTTAATGTTTTGTGTAACTGATAAGCCACTGACTACACGCTGAGAAATGCTGAATTACACTCTACCCTGAATCTCATCCAGGTGTATTTGGTCATGAAAATCAAGAATCAGGTCAGAGACAGGCTTGACACCTTAGAGTCATTGCTTGTAGGAGTCTGGTACCATTTAATGTTGGAGACAGAGGACGCTGAGCCAGGAGGACCAGGCTCTCATTTTTAAATCTTCCTGACAAGACTAGTTACTCAAACTTTGCAGACTTCAGTTCCTCATCTGTTGATCTGTAATCAAACCTCTTTGTTTCTAGGGTGTTCCATATCTAAAAGTTACAGAAAGTGATTAGAATTTAAGTCATCTGTTACAGTGCTTAAAAATGTTTTGTATGTTCCATCTATGAGGGGCTGAAAGTTTGGGGTTATCCATATTAAAAACTGGGGTTAAACTGAGCAGTTCAGTGTTATCTTCTGTAGACAGCATGTCTGGCTCCTTGGGCACTAGGCTAGCCATTTCTGTCGTCCACTCAGCATCATCACCATAACCTCTTTCAGCACTGAACTAGCACTTCCTTAACTCCACCCATGCAGAGAAGATCAGCAGAGCTGCCGCTGATAAGGACATGAGTGGCCTGTGCTGTAACGCCGGAGAGGACTCGCTGAAAGAGAATGTCTGTAGCTGAGAAGGATGCGATACTAACAGCGGCTGCGAAACAACTATATCCGGGCAGTGGCTGAGAGGTCTTAGACATGGTGGCTCCTGGGACACAAATCAAAGAACCCAGTGAAGCATTGAGTAAACCAAGCTAATTTGCTGACAGAAAAAAAAGACCTTACAGTCCTAAAATATGAGATGGAATAGATGGGCACAAAAATGCATTTAACTCAAAGCAAAGGCTCTTGATCAAGTGCAGAACAAACTCTTGCCATGATAGTCAAAGATGCTGAGAAATGGAAGAGAGAGTGTGAGAATTGAGAATATGGATTTGGGGGTGGGGACAGGGCTCAGCCAATATAAAGTACTCACTGTGCGCAAGCATGGGGACCTAAGTTGGATTGGCAACACCTGCAGGAAAAAGCCTGACATGGAGGCAGGTGGCTGTACTGCCAGAGCTGAGGAGGCAGAGGCAGAAGGATCCCTTGATAGCCAGTCTACTAGAATCAGAGTCCCTGGTTCAGCAGGAGACTGCCTCAAAAGGTGATGTGGAGAGTGACTGAGAAAAACACCCAACACTGACTTCTGGTCTCCACATGCATGCATAGATATGAACATGTACACATAAAATCTTGAAAATGGGAGCAGAGATTTTATGTGAGATACCATTGCTCATTCAAAATCTGCTTCACTTTAGCACCAACTATGGCGCTTTGGGCAGTTTTGCTTAACCTGTGTAAATCTACTGTGACCATCAGTAAAAGAGCTATTTGTGCCCCGAACAGGAGTGTTCACAGTAGTGCACCCATGCTCTGCACATACTTCATGGTTGGCACATGTGCGTTCTTCGTCCTTTGTTCACATGTCCCTGGTTTTTCCTACCCACACGACAATAAAAAAGCATTATTACAGAGTTGCTAGAGTCCAAAGCTCTTCATTAGAGAGCTTTTGATGCTGATTGACAGGTAAGGTCTGAATGTTGCCACATTTCATTGCATTTTTTAACCTGAATCCATGTGTCTTCAGACACACTGCCCAGTATAGAGCCATTGTACCAAGTGCTGTTTTAATTTCCATTTCTCTGTGGTCTAGGGAGATAACCACAGGAGCATATGTAGATAGAACATTCTGGGATGATGTAAATTCTTGTGCTTTCCAGTTTGGTAGCCACTAACCACCGTGCGGCCTCTGAGCCCTTGACATGTGGCGAGTGTGACTGAAGAACTGAACGTTTGTTTTATGTCACTTGTATTTTAAGCTGAAATTGAGGAAGCCACATGTGGCTACTGGCTGCCACTTTCAGCCACAGAGCTGTGCGTGCTGGCAAACCACGGTGCTGTGTGATTTTAGAGCTAGTGCCCTTTGTTCCTCTAAAATGATCAATTTCATGTCATAGACCTCTAGTTGGAAAAACAATCATCCCTTTTAAAACAGCACAGAAAGCTCCTTTCTTGGGTGGCCCTCAGCTCCTTTACCCAAAACTCTACACAAGGGCAGTGACAGCTTTCGGTTTCACAGACTGTTACAGACATGATGTTTAGTAGAAAGCTCTGGAATCTATTGGTGTCATTCTAATAATTGTGTGATTGTAAGCAAAGATTTATCATAAATTAACAAATTTATCATAATAAATTAATAAATAAATCTATTATGTTTTCTATTTATATAACACAGAATTATATATCTACATATGAAAGCAATAATTTGTTTTCCCTTTTTTCCCTTAGTTGCTTTGTCTATTTTTGAAAAGCTCTTGTGTTTCCAGAAGATTTTGCTGCTTCTTTGTATTTCATTGTATCTTTTAGTATATGAATCTTGTCTCAATTTAATTTTAATTTTTAACCTCATATAATGATCCTAAGGCAGCCAATGCTGTGTGTGTGTGTGTGTGTATGCATGTGTGACTTAAAGTGTGTGTGGACTTGGAACCAGAAACACTTTATCTTTTAAAAAGTTACATTTTGCGGGGCGGCGGAGGCGGTGCACTTTATCCAGCACTCGGAGCAGAGCCAGCGATCTCTGTGAGTTCGAGGCCAGCTGGACTACCAGTGAGTCCCAGGAAAGGCGCAAAGCTACACAGAGAAACCCTGTCTCGGGGGAAAAAAAAGTTACATTTTGTTTCAATTAAAATATAATTATATCCAATTGAATTGAATTGAATATATATATTCAATTAAAATATAGTTATATCCCTTCTTCCCTTCCCTTTCCTCCTTCCAACCCCTCCAGTGTCCTCTGCCCCACTCCCTCTCAAATTAATGGGGTTTTTCCTTTGATTACTACTGTAACATTATATATATTATATATATATATATATATATTTGTATATATATATATATATATATATATATATAAACACACCTGCTAAGTCCATTTTTGTTGCTTGTGTGTATGATATCAGGGCTGACCATTTTTTACTGGGTAGTCATTTAGGGGGCTTATTCTTGGGAGACACTAATTGTCCTTCATTGTTGCCTGTAGTTCTTCTTTGTCTAGGGGTGAGATTTCCCACTTACACATCAGCATGTCTATTGATTTGTTCAGGTCTCGTGTAGGTAGTCATGTTGTTGCAATATCATGATTGCAATATCTTCATTATCATTTCCCACAGCAGTCTTCTTGGTCCTCTGGCTCTTATGCCTCCACCCCACACACACTACCTTCTGCATACTCCCTAGTCTTTAGGTGCCAGAGCTGTGTTATAAATGTATCTCTAGGGGCTGGGATCCCCATGATCCAATCCATTGACTTTTGCATTATGACCAGTAGTGATTTTCTGCTATAAAGAGAAGCTTCTTTGGTGAAGGTTGAGAACTACAGTTATCTGTGGGTCTAATAAGTATTGAGAACACAGTTAGGAACTGTGCTGGTTTAGGAAAGTGGCTATAGTAGATTGTCCACTGAGATCCATCACCTCACTAGCACTGGGTAGTTGGATGACTTTCTAGCACCAGGCATGATTTCCTTCACCACGCTGAAGGGGCCTTCAGTCCAATTAGATAGTTGTTGGTTACCACCAAGATGTGAGTGCCACTATTGCTGTGTTGGTAATTCTTGTAGTTCACAGCAGGATAGGACTGTGATTGCCCCCCTCCTTTGGCATCTTGCATAGTATTTTCCGGTCCAGTGAAAGCTAGTTCTCAGGGAGGAGCCTGTCAGATCAGAAGTACTGTGTCTGAAGTGTATGGTATCTTCACCTCTGAGAGGCGATCAGGGACAGCAGCAATAGCTTATATTCACGTGGACCATCTTAACCAACAATTTAAGGAAAGCTTCTCATACCTGGTACTTTTTTTTTTTTTTAATAATCTATGGCTCTCGTAGGGAGTATTGTCATGCTAGGTTGCATAATTTCATTTAAGGTGTGTGTGTGTGTGTGAGAGAGAGAGAGAGAGAGAGAGAGAGAGACAGAGACAGAGACAGAGACAGAGAGACAGACAGAGAGAGGGAGAAAGAGTATACACACACACACACACACACACACACACACACACACACATATATATATATATAATGTGTAATTTTAGGGACATACAAAATAATGATTCCTTGATGCTATATCAAACATCCTTAGTGTTGTTTCTTCTTCTTCATCTTCCCATCCCTCTACTTGTTTTTTTCCCATTTTCCCCCTTCACACCACCTGTCTGCTTTATTTTTGAAGACCTGGTCTCTCACTGAACCTGGTGCTCACTGATTGGCTATACTGGCGGGCTAACAAACTCTAGGTTCCTATAGTTTTTGTCCCCACCTTCACCAGGGTTACAGATCTACCGATGCATGCAACCACACCAGTTTTTTATGTGAGCGCTGCAGACCAGACCTCGGGTACTTGGACCTGTCCATCAGGCACTTTACCACCCGAGCCCTCTCCCCAGCCCATCATCTATCGTTGACTTCCCGGGACTTTTTTAATTGATTAATTTTGTTATTTGATAATTTCATAAACGCACTTCTGATTATTCTCCCCCTTCCGGCCTTTCTTACCTCCCTCCTCTCTCTCTCAAAATGAACCCCTCACCCACAAGTCCCAGACTCA
This sequence comes from Peromyscus leucopus, assembly GCF_004664715.2. Taxonomy (NCBI): domain Eukaryota; kingdom Metazoa; phylum Chordata; class Mammalia; order Rodentia; family Cricetidae; genus Peromyscus; species Peromyscus leucopus. The sequence continues at coordinate 45,497,219 of NC_051079.1, read as the reverse complement.
CGACTTTTGGTTTGGTTTCATAACCCCATTTAGTTTAATCAGAGCCGTCTGTGTGACAGTTGGGTTGGAACCACCTGAGCTTGATGGGGGGGGGGGGGCCTTAGTGAGTACATGACTGAGGGAGTTACATGCACTGTCCTTCAATCTGTAGGTAAAACTATAGTTCAGCAGTAAGGGTTAGTGCCTTCTGAATCCCTCCTCCATCCATGCCTTAATGTTGGTGGCACCACCTTATATGGACCGAGTGCAAGCATCCCTAGCTCTGTCTTTGCCAAAAGATGTTGTTGCACAGATTTTTGTTTTCTTTGTTTTCTAACTTGCATTCTTTCTGCCATGTCCCCTATTGGGCAATGTTCTCTGAGCCTTAGTGAGGATGGAATAGATTTCTTTGTTAGGGTAGAGCATTTATCCTTTACTTACACAGAAGAACTTGTGCAACCAGGAATCTCTGTTCATCACTGTTCAGTGGTCTGAATAAACCTGAGAGTGGCATTTATCTGGGGGTAAGCATACATAGTTACAGGGCAGCCTGATGCTATATCAATCTAGATAAACATCAGTATTCAGTTCCCCCTTAAGGCTTATGATCTCCCTCACCATGGGGTTTTGTCCAGGTTTCTAGTACAAGGTCTGTCTTTCCTTCTATAGAGTGGGTCTCAAATCCAATTGGAAAGCAAATGATTATCCCCATAACCATAGTGCCCTTTAAGGCATACCTTACTTATTTAGTTGATTGGTCATAGTGTTCACAGAAAACTGAGAGCATTGGTACCTCTTCTCCCTCAGTAGCCTCTTCTGGCACAATGAAAGCTACCTGGGAGGGAGGAAGCTTCCAGCTCCGTCCTGGTCATCTTCTGCGTATCACACATCCAGGATGTGTAGTGTCTTCAGTACTAGGTCTCCTCGTCTACCTCTGATGGGTAACCAAAAGGAATAGCAAGAACGTGTATTTTTTTGGAGCCCCTGGGACTTCCTTGATCAACAACTCAGAGGTATCCCCACCTGTGGCATTGGAGTTTAATAGACCACAGCTTCTGTGAACAGCTTTTTCAGGTTATTCAAGGTAGCTCCCATCAAACTCCTTTTTTAAAAAATATAAATTTTATTTTTAAATATGGTTACAAGATACTAGGTAATCATGTGACTCTTTCATACCCACTTCGCCTTGGTTAATCTTATTCCTCATCTCCTCTGTCGTGATACATGCTTACATTTCTACATCTTAGCCATCCTCCATCATGTTCTAGAGTGCTTTGCCTTACTTCTCTAAGGATAATTCTCATCTACAGACTCGGGCTTCACACTTAATTTAGCCTATGATGTCATTGATTTATATGAGTTGTCCTGAAAATGCACATTGGTAGTGACAGGGCTTGGAGAGCAGTTGTCTGGGATTGGGCTGGCAATCGACAGAAGGAATGTTGCAGAAGTAACAGAAATGTTCCAGAACTGGATTGTGATAATAGTTGTGCATTTCTATAAATGTACCGCAAATCATCTAATTGTGTATTTCAGACAGATAATTTTATGACATGTAACGTATACCTTAATTAAGTTGTCTGTGGAGGAAAGAAATTCAGGGAGTTGCCAAATTTTTTTATGAGCTTGCTAATTTTCCTAATGTTCAAAAGGCATGAAATAAAGAGCCAGGGAGATGGTTCAGCCATTAAAGATGTTTGCTTCTCCAAGCTGAAAGACTGCTGGCCTGAGTTTGATCTCTGGAACACAGATAAAGTAGGGAGGAGACAGTTGACTCCTCAAAGATTTCTTCTCACCTCCACAGGTGAGCCGTGGCACACACACACCTCTCCCCTCACGCATCATGCAGTTGCACACATGCAATAAGAAAAAAATAAGATAATACATTTAAAGAGTAAATAAATGAAATGGCCTAAAACAAGTTCTTAAACAGTAGTATTTCACTGAGATATTAGAAAATAAAAAAGCAATATTTATATTTCGCAGACTAATTTTTTTTAAAATAAATTTATTGGTCATACCTCAAGGAAGAAGTTACCAGTTCCCATCCATTGGCCCCATCACAACCAAGTTGATGAAACATGTCTGTACTTTGCTCCCATCCTTGACTCCTAATGCTTACTGGGGTGTACAGTAATATTTTGCTACAGTGAAACTTTCATAAAGAGAATACATGATCAACAAGCAAGGCATTTATCAGATTCTTGCTCATAGCCAATGCACAAGTAGAATTTAGGGACAGCATACTTTAATCTGACCAAGAATTTAAATTCTTTTCCCATATGCAACATCCTTCTTGCTTTGGCTATTGACAGTTGCTACATGTAGAGCTAAAAATGCAAATGTAAACTTTACAGCTATTTAAGTGAGATAGAAACATGTTGCATATTTGGTGCAGAAGAAAGTGTAAAGAATAGGAGAGAGATAGATGAAATCTATTGTTAGAAGGGAGCCTAAGGTTGCCTGCATCAGTGCTTTCCACCAGAAAGGTCATTTACAAAGACACATAGCTGCTGTGTCCACTGAGAATATGCTCAGAGGCCAGCATTTTAAGAAGGTGCTGTGGTGAGATAAAGGGATGAGTTTTCTGTCCAGTTGGTTTGCTTGAGGAGGATGGGTTAGAGGAAGGCCCAGAGGGGCTTTTCCCCTGGGGATCTGAAAAACTCACTTGGTAGCCCAGGATGGTCTCGAACTCACAGATCCACCTGCCTCTGCCTCCCAAGTGCTGGGATTAAAGGCGTGTGCCACCACTGCCCGGCTGGGATCTGAAAATTTTAAAGTATTTGAAGATAAGTATTTATGCATGTATCTCAAGAACTCATAATTTTAATGTCTTTTGGTAAGAAATGGAGTTTTCCAACACGTTCTGAACTTGATATAATTGAAAACTTGCAAACCCAATATTTAAAATGGCAAAATGTGGGTTTTATGAAGATTTTTTAAAAGTTATGACCTGGAAAATGCTTATTCATAAGATTGGTATAGCTTTCCATATACATAAAAGATTTTTCTTCAAGATTCAGCTGCAGCCAGTACATCTGCTCTTCTTAAGAGGGAATTAAAATAAGCTCCTTTTGTGGAAGTTAAGTTGAGAACTTTAAGAACTTGTGCCAAAATACCCGCTCTAGATTTTATTTCATTACATTGAATTTACTTATCTTTATATTAGTTCTCTAAGTACACTGAACTTTTAAAATACCCACTTCTTTAGTTCGAGGAATCCTCCTTTTTCATTAATCACTGTTTCATGCAGTTTTAAGTTTTGTTTGACGATGTGCCGTCTTTATATGCTATCCTACATCCTACATGTCATTCCAAATGTCAGATTGTTATCCAAGGTTGACTTCCACAGTAGCAGTTTTTCATAAGACTCATACCACGAATCTTTGCAACAAAAGCCTGAGGGTCAGCTTTTATTCCCAAGAAGTAGCCAACGATGAGCTGCAGTCTTTCTGGAAAGAAATGTTTTTGCATGTGTTCTTACTTCCAGGGCTAATGGGAGCCATTATACCAGTTGGTCATTAGGAAACTAACTTCTCTTCCATTTCTTTTTTTAAATTAGCATAACATTATTTATCTATTAATTTATTTATTGAGGGTTTTTTTATTCATTTTACATACCAATCACATATTCCCCCTCTCCTCCCTCCTCTCCTGCCTCCCTCCCCCCCCTCAACCCACTCCCCAGTCCCTCCTCCAACAAGGCAAGGTCTCCCATGGGGAGTCAGCAGAGCTTGGTACATTCAGTAGAGGCAGGTCCAAACCCCTCCACTTGCATCAAGGATATGCAAGGTGTCCCACCATAGGACACCTTTTTAGGTGTTCCTCCAAAAAAACCAGCTCATGTACGAGGGATGGATCCTGATCCTAATGCCAGGGGGCCTCTTAAGCTTCAACACCAGTAACACTCAATGGCTCTTATTGGTAGTTCCATTCTGTCTACAAGAATGTTTACTGGTTACCCAGAATGTTTATTGAATTATATTTACAGCCTGAAGAAAGTAGACTAGAAACACCCAGAGCCAGCCTCTGAGTTGCCTACAGCCTGGTCCAGCCCTCAAGTTTTGAGATGCCTGTGGATCTCTTGAACCTTTTGTTAAATAGACTGAGTCTGTGTTGGCCTAAGGGTGGGATATAAAGTTGATATATAAAGTTGATAAAGTTGACACCAAGATAGCTGGACCCTGGACCTTACACTTGGAGGTGTAAGAGTCCTGACCTCATAGGAAGGTCTTAAGGATGCTTATGAATCATGCAATTGCCATGCATTTACTCAGATTGGTCATCATCTATAGCAGTGTAAGACAACAGTCATCTGATAGAGAGCAAAGAGAAACCAACATTACCTTGCCTGTAAAGAATTCATGACCTCAGGGCTTTCTTAGCATTTCTAAGCTAAGCTACAAAGTGATAGAGAGATAGATGTCAGCTTATTCGACCTAACCATGCATTGTTTAGACTGCCCCAATATATTTTTGATAAGCATAACGCATCTTCATCTGGTTACTTTGGCTTTCTAAACTCTTGACCACTTAGTCTGAAAAGAAAATCCTCAGAGGATAAGAAGGAGTAATCGTTAATGGCAATGCCTTCAGGGCCCATGTGAGGCTTTTGAATACATACTAATGGTTGGGATTAAAGTGGGAGGGTCCTAGGAAGACAAACTCTTCATCTTATCATGCCATGTGACATATTGGGTTTTGCACAGCTAGAACTTCCAGTTTTGTTTTGTTTTATTCAAGAAAAGCCTGAAATACAAGTTTCTTGTGAAATTTCCCATTTTTGCAATGTTGACTACAATTGAAATTCTTTAAAATCATCTAAGCCAAGAAAGCACATCTGGGTGCCATGAGCCATCGGATGGCAATGCCCAGTGCAGAAATCACTGTGGTCTCTGAATACATGTCTCATGATTGGAAAATTATAAATTTTCAATGAAACTCACAGCTCTTCTGTCTTTAGATGCTTTGCTCAGAAGGAAGTTTCTGGTTTCTGTCTTTGGTAGCGGGGTCTTAGACTAGCTCGTGATCATTAAAGCTGTCTTTCCTTCCGTCTCATTCTAGATTACAGGACAGGCCCGTGTTTCACACAAGTCAATAATCAGATGTGCCAGGGGCAGCTGACGGGCATCGTCTGCACGAAGACACTGTGCTGTGCCACCATTGGACGAGCCTGGGGTCATCCCTGTGAGATGTGTCCAGCCCAGCCTCAGCCCTGCCGCCGGGGCTTCATTCCCAACATTCGCACAGGAGCCTGTCAAGGTGAGTCAGCCGTGTTTACCACAAGTATCATCTCTTTGATAGGAGTCGGGAAACCTGAAACTGTGTGTGGGAACCTTGAAAACAGTACCCATTGCCATGGTGGATCCTGCTCAGAAGTCTGACTAGAGATAGTTTATATTTATAATTTATATTTTAGTCACCCAATGGAAAGTTTCCGTTTTTAACATTAATAGAGAAGAAGATGAAAAATAAAATAACTTTTGTTTTGTTTTGTTTTGTTTTTTCTGAGACAGGGTTTCTCTGTGTAGTTTTGGTGCCTGTCCTGGATCTCACTCTGTAGACCAGGCTAGCCTCAAACTCACAGAGATCCGCCTGCCTCTGCCTCCCAAGTGCTGGGATTAAGGGCATGAGCCACTGCCGCCCAGTGTAAAATAATTTTTAAAAACTACTTCTTAAAATATCCGATACAGTGAGAGAATAAGCTGCTCTGTGTCTTTATTCTGATGGCAGTCTTTTGTATCTACGTTGTACTACACACACAGTTCTCCTGGAGGAAGTGATTTCTTCTCTCCTGATCGTTCATGATGTCTTTCTCTCCAGGTAATATCCAGGGACTCCCACACCTCATAAGTGGCGCTGGTACATGTGTCAAGGGCAGATCTGAGGCCAGAGGCTCCTACAGCCACCGAGTCCAACCCAAGTACCTAGAATGGTCCTGTACTTACTAGTTAGTTCCACTCCTTTTTAGCCAACAGAGCCCTTGCCATCATTAGCTACATCTCTGATGTCATAGGTACTAAATCCATTTTTAGAACTTAGAAATACTCTCTCTAGTAAGTTGTTGAATGGGTGTAGAGACGGCTTTTGTATTATTGATAGAAATGGTGTTGCTTCTATTTGAGACATGGGAGTTAGACGTACTTATTATAAGGAAATCATGTACAAGGTTAGAGCTGAAGGTTCAGGCTAAAGTCAGTGAGCATGTCAGAAGTGAAGATGCCTTCAGCTCCACTGAGTAAGTGTCAGAGCTTCATAAGCAGACCGGTGTCCTCCTCTATGTCATAATTACAACTGAGAAAGCACATGCAACCTTAGCTCACTGCACAATAAACTGTGAGCAATTTGGTAAATTAAAAAACAAACAGTAGCCTCCAAAGATTTTTGCCAGTTTTGTAGTGTTGTTATTAAAGGGTGTGGGCATAGCACCTCTAAATTGAAAAAATCCAAATTCTGAAAGGCTCCCCAAACCAAGAACATTTTGAATGCTGACACGATGCCATAAGGGGAAAAGCTCCACTGTGACCTCACATGGGAAGCTGCTGTCAAAATGCACAGAATCGAGGCCTGACGAAATGGCTCAACAGTCAAAAGTATTTGCTGCTCTTGCAGAAGAAACTAATTTGGTTCCATAAATTTATATTGGGAGTCTCATCGTTGCCTGTACCTTGAGCTCCAGGCATCCAATGCACTCTCTAGTGTCCATAGGTACCTGCATTCATCTGGAAGGCACACAGAAGCACACATATACGAACAAAGAAAGAAAGAAATCTTTTTTAAAATGCACAAAATTGTTAAAATATTGAGTAAAATTATCACGAAGCTCTGTGTTCAAGCACGGGAAGCGTAAATGAACTTTGTGTTTAGAGTTGTGTCCCATCCCCAAGGCATCCCGTGTGTGCTGATACTCCAAACTCTAAGAACAACCGTAGCAGTTCAGTTAAGGCAACCTGTGATTATACTGGTGTTAATGAATCACAGATTAATCACTGTGTCTGTCATAGTGATTTTCAAAACAGAGCTACAGGGACACAGAGGAGATAGCAGCACAACTCCCCAGAGTAGAAAGTGAGAACTTACCAATAATGAAAGCCATGTCAGTTGTGGACTTACACGGCTTTTTAGTAACTATTACGAGTAAGACCTCAAGGATGAAAGCTGTGTTAAGTGATGATCTTAATATTCTTTATTACAAATAGGAAACTCCTCTACGTTTCTTATGAACACTCATTAGCCCGAGTGTTTCCTTTGTGTGTAGATGTACTATAATTCACTCTTGATAGTATTTATTGTTCTCTAGAGACTTCCAAAATTGGTGTACATAGAACACCATAGGCATAGATAACTACTGAAAATAAGATAATCCATTACATAGATACTATATAATAATGCCCCCCCTTTTTTTATTCTACATCACCTTTCAACTTCTAAGACACTTTGTCCCGGGCTTGATTCCCTGCCTGTAGAATATAATCTGCGCAAAGGCAGAAATCATTTAATTCACTAGTGAGCTTGAGGGGTGTGGGGATGAATCTAAGACGGTGCCTGGTGTGAGTGTACATACAGCAAAGGCAGTAAACACTCTTTGAGCCAAGAAATGGTTACAGGATTTAAATATTTCTAAACGTCATATTTCAAGGAAAGAAATCGTTCAGGTTAAAACGTCATTCAGGCAAGGCACACCAAATTATTAAACCTCGTCATCTGTGTGGGCATGTCTTTTTTCCTTCGGTGTTCTGCCGGAGGCCTCATATTTCAGAGCACGACTGTGTAAGAGATGTGTCCTCCATGTTCAGATTCTGTAGTTAGGAGTAAGCACTGTCTCGAGGCTTACTCGCTTGGTTTTGCTTATGCAGCAGAGGTTAAGTTTTGGACATCATTTGCCTCGAAACTCTAACGGATTAGCACAGTAACGGGAGCAAAATGAAACTTAACACATGGTTAAGATGTCTGGAAAAGCCAGAGGAGACGTTCTGCCTAGTCTCAAGATCACAGCGTGGTCTGGAAGTTCCTGGACATGTGGTAATCCTCCGTTTAGAAGGTGTTTAAGCTACATCTTCCTATGATTTCATTTTCTCTTGTTCCTGGATTGTTTCCGGAATACTTATGCCAAATTAGTTTGGGAGAGGTGGGACATTAAAAATGACACACTGATATACATGTCACACTTGTTTATTTTTTGTAATTTTGGCCAGTCACTTTATAGGATGGTTGGAATTTTATAAAGTTAAAAACAAATGTCAGCTGCGTAGAAGACATTAAAAATCGCTTAATGCTGACTCCAAAACACTGATCATCCTAACCAAGGCAGGCCATCTCTGAAAGTTGGTTACCCTGCAGCTGTTACAGTTTTAATTGGTCCATGACTTCAGAAAGAATGCAGCATCGTGGTTGTACCAAACACAATAGCTGTGGGAAATGAGAAGCAACAGAAAATTAAGATGATACTTTAGGAAACTTAATCTGTGAGGAAAACAGCAAGATTTTTGTTTTGTTTTATTTTTTAAGTTTTAGCTGTGTCTTTGTTAATATTCTATACCTAGATAAGCAGGGACTGGTGTGTGTTCTTGGGGTGCTTAGCAATCTCTGGCTTCTTTAATGCTGAAAGCAGAGTGAGTTCTTGTCCTCTATAAAAACTTAGTGGTGTGTTATCCCTATCTTTCATCTCACGCTTAGTGGTGTGCCATCTCCACTTTATATTGCACTGTGACCAAAGTTAGGTCCTGTCACCCTTTACATTTAAGCTATCATAAAACAAGTGAATGCAAAATTTTGATAGTTGAATTAAATCCTTCCAGGAATATTTATGAGATTTATATCCTATGTAAACAGTTATTTGCATGCATGTAGTATTTTCTTATAATTTTCGTTTTATCTACATATATGGCACATATTTCCTAATTAGAAGTGGTGTTTTACTTAAGAATTAATACTTGTAAATGAATGTATCTACTTTAAATCTTTAGTTATATTAATACATAAGTAATGCAATAATTAACATGTCAGCTGAATCATCCCCCCAGTAAGAATTTGATAAACATAGCCATTCCCCCCCATTAAGCACTTCGCCAACTGTGAGCCCCACCCACCCCTGTAAACACTTGACCAATTGAGCCATCTTCCCGCATAAGCTCTTGACCAACTGAGTCATCTCTCCAGGAAGCACTGGACCAACTGAGTCATTTCCCCGTCTCCTTTGATCGTTAAAATAAGGAAATCCCCCCCACACACACATTGTCTTGCATGTCTTTAGAATGACTCATAGAGCAAGACACTGTGAGGGCAAAGTTTGTGCCCATCGATCTTTTTCATGATAATCTGCTCTCATCTGAACTTGGGTGAGATTTCCTTCATTGCTCTGTAGAGAATCAAGTACAGGGACTGAGGGAGGAAGACATGAAATGAGCTCCACAGCCCTAGCAAAAGTTCAGGTGATGTGTGATGGAGGCTAAGGCCATGGAGGCAGAATGAAGATGTGGGAAGTGTGTGGGAACTACGGAGTTGCTGCCAGTGGAATGATGTGAGCAACATAATGAGGAAATGCCAAGTTCTCCGCTGGGTTGCTCACTTTAGTGTCTAAAATGGTGGCATCTGCTGGATGAAGCACACTGAGACAGAAACGTTCTCTGCTCTTTTTTTGTTATAAGATTGGATGTAAGCAGGTAGTATACTGCCATTATGAGCTTGTTATTGTGACCATTTAGTGTTCGAATTCTCATGTCACTCATGAATGGAGAGTGTGGCTGAACCAAACCATGGCGAGTAGTTGCCGAGAAATCTCATGTATCTAAGACTTCAGAGAGACATAAACCAATTATTCAATTGTCGTGGTTAAGGCCTGACACATGCCTTTATGGAAATAAAAGTTATTGGCATGAATATATACAGAACATAAAAATAAGAATTTCATTTAAAAAAATGATCTAGGATGGCAGGAAAGCCTCACTGTGTAAAAGTGCTTTCCTGAGTTAGGTTCCTGGAACTCACATTAGAAGGAGAGAAATGACTCCTGAAAGTTGTCTTCTGACTCCCACAACTCTACCGACATACAGCCTGCACACACACAGAGAGAGAGAGAGAGAGAGAGAGAGAGAGAGAGAGAGAGAGAGAGAGAGAGAGAGGTGATGTTGATAGAATTAGTAATAGTAACAGCAACATTAGAGCTGGAGAGATGGTCCAGCAAGTTACAATACTGTCTGCTCTTGCAGAGAACTCAGATTCAGTTCCCAGCACCCATCAGTAACTCCAGTTCCAGGGGAGGCAACTCCCTCTGCTGGCCTCCACAGACATGGGATGAACATGTCCATAACTGCAGACAAAACACATAAAAAATTTAATTGAACTTATTTTAGTGACAGAAAAATTAAACAAATAAAAAAATTATCAAATATAATTGTTTTTCTCTCCTTGGCCCCAAACCTATAAACATGCTGTGTTATAAGTCTATACTACATTTTTCCATATTTGGGCGTGAACTAAAAGTGTGCCACTGAATGCTAGTTTTTATAATGAATTTGTCCGTTTAGGACAAGAGTCTTTGGAGAAATTGGAGAGTGAATTTTCATAAACTGCAATTAACATATCTTTTTTTCAACATATCTTATTTGTAACTTCAATAGAAAACACTGAAGTGGTAAGGCTTGAGTCTCAAAAGATTTAACTTAATTCTGTACAGTCTTTGCATGTGATTTGCAATAATCCAGCATTTGAAGAAATGAGTGGAATGAGCCTGAACTGACAGAATGGACAGAAACACATTGGCACTGTGTGGGTAGTGGAGAATTCATTGTTAGCTGTTGTGTGGCTGAGATTTTGAAGCTCTAATTGGGAATCTGGGCTTGCCTCTTATTTTTGCAGACAGTGCTAGTGTACATTTCTAAATTAATTTTTTCAGTTTCACTTCCTTACAATTCCCTCTTTCCTTTCGATGGCTAGCCTTGCCTGCCTATAAGACACATGTATAGTTCTATGAGAGCTTTTTTTTTTTTTTAAATTTTGAAACAAGTTCTCACCCTTAATCCCACTAACTTTTGCTCCTCCTCCTTTTAGCCTCCCAAAGGGCTAAGATCTGGGGTATGAGCTCCCATGCCTGGTTCAATTGAGCGATTTTATAGAGAAATCAGTATTGGGGGAACAGAGTCATGAGATCTAGACCTAACTCTAAATGACTTAGGAAAATTAAGAATTTTGTTGAAGGTTACAAATCTTTGTTTAAAATATTCTTTGTGTTATTATTGTAAAATTGTGTTATTCTTTGTATTATTATTGTAAATCCCTTTTAAAGCTTTTCACCATTTCAAAATAAGATGTCTTAATTTTCCCCAATGAAGGGCATATAATTAACAACACTAAAATGAGGAAGGAGAATAAATAAGGTTATAAACTTTTAATATAAAATCTCCCTACTGTACAATGAAATCCACACCAGTAATTTTGCTTACTCACTACAAAAGTACTGGGTTTCATTGCATCAACTTTAAATGTGAGAAGATCGGTGTGTAATGAACACACCAAGATATGAAAATTGACAATTGCTGCAAACTATTTTAAAATAGACAGGTATAAAATATCTGATGCTATGGGGCATTATTTTTAAAGGTATTATTTATAGCAACTATAAAAATGATAAGTGGTGGTTGCTTTTTCTGTAAAAATCTAAAACTAAAACTGTATAGTTGTAAAGTCTAGGAAGCTTCCTAAATGAAGGACTTCTTTTTCCTTCTAGGAAAATGCATTCTAAACAGCTACACAGTGAATACTGTCATGTCAGAGTGCTCCACTCTTTGAAAAATTGCTGAAGATCCCCTGTGTAGGCCGAGATTTTATGAACAGTGTTAAAGGATTCTAATCTGGCCTCACACTTCAGCTTCCTTTACGATACCCTTCCTCTGATGTATCTTCCAGGAAAAGAAGTCCCCAGAGGTGTTTTCTCCTGTTCTGTGTCACAGATTGGAGTGTAGGACCTTTTGGAATAGTGATGCTTCACTGCTTGAAGTTTTTCAGTATCTAACTTCATGTCCTTTATTTTACTTCCCAGTTGACTTTCATTTGAACTAGGGAGTCTTTAAAATGCCCTGAGATTTAATTTTAATACAAACTTTCTTTGGACTGTTTTCACTAATTTTATAGACAGACGTTAAAAGCATGCTGTCTTTTGTAAGCTCGAAGTCTCTAATTCCTAAACACAAAGGGTACCTTGTTTGTGGGTTTACTAAAAGTAACAAGAAACTCTAACATGCTTTTATACAAAAGAGACACAGGCCACATGAAGTATAGCCTTACCCTTTCTTTTCAGATCTCACAATTAAGCACTGGCTGACATTAAACTCATTATATAGACCAGACTGGGTTCGAACTCACAGAGTGCCACTTGCCTCTTCTTCCTGAGTTCTAAGATTAAAGGCATGCACCACCACACCCAGTGTCTTATTTTTGTTAAATACACAGACAATGACTTTATATGGATATGTGAATAAAAGTCTCCTTTAAGGAAAGGACTGCACATTTATGAATTGTTGTTTCTCTGGTGTTCTGTGCTTCTGTATTTTAAATGTATGTGACAAGGGCACGGTATTTTTTAACCTTATAATGAAATATGTGTCATTTATCAGTTTGACTAGACTTTCAGTTTTAACTGACTGTAGCAAATTTTTACAGCTTTTTATGTTTTTATTTTATGTGTAAAGTTTAACATACAAATCTACTCAGTTATATCATTGTTTCTTGTAAAGAAGTTAAGTCAAATTTACACAGATATAAAAGTGAAAATTTTAATGGATGTGGTAGAGCATGAGGTCAGCCTTGGCTCCATATAGTGTGTCCAAGCCAGCCTGGTTTATATAGCAAGATCCTGTCTCAAGGAAATAAACAGGCAAGGGAGGGCATGACTTTCAAACACTCTCAACAAAGGATCATTGAAAATCTCTACCTATCTTGTTAACCATAGTTTTTGTTTTTCACATGTGACTAGTCAGATTAAAGGAGTTATATTGCTTTAGGGAGGATTTTAGAATCATGAATTAGAGGTGAATTCTGTTACTTGTTTTTCTAAATCTGTAGGTTGGTGATGGCTTTTCTTCTTTTATTTGTTAATATGATGAACTATATTGATTAATATTTCATTCTACTTTTAAGAAAACCTTAAATTCTTGGGATAAACCTCTTCTGGCCCTGTTACACTAATTTTAATGTATTACTAAGCTCGACTCATTAAAATTTTGTGTACCTGTCCTGGAGAGAGATTTTCAATTTTCTTCTTTTTATTTGTGTTTCTTTTGGTAATGTATTGGTCTGGCTTTGATGCCAGACAGATGTTTTTTAAAGTCCCATCAACAGGACAGTGTCACATCGTTGTGCTGTAAGAATTTGAATGAAATTTCTGTCATTTTTTTTCTCTTAAATCGTTAATAGGCTTCAGTGGTGCATCCCCTGAGGCCTGAGGTGTTCTTTGTGTAAATATATTAAACTGTGAATGAAATTACTTTAACAGAAATACTTTATATACTCAATATGTTTGTTCTTGAGTAAGCCTTGGCATTTGTACCTTTCGACAGACTTGTGTATTTCACCTTAATTATTGAATTTCTACCATTCATTTTTTGGATCGTTTTCATCTTTATAGACTCTGTGGTGATGTGTTCATTATCAGTGCTTATATCAGTAAATCATTTTTTTTCTTATGTCTGTGATTAGTACTGACAAGATACATCAATTTTACTTATATTCCCAGACACCCAAATTTCACAGTAATTATCTATCTGTATAGCTTTTTGTTTTATATTTTGTCATAGTCTCTTGAATTTACTCACTTCACATTTAATTAGTGCTTTTAGAATGTATGAATATAAAAACTTAGATCACTGGTCAGAGAACTTACTCTTTTTGTGATATAAACATTTTGCTGCCCTGCATTCTGTGGCACACCAAATCTGTAGATTCTCCTCACTCCAGAACAGCACAGTAGCTCTCCAGAAGACTCACGTGGCATACCTGGTACTGTCTATGTAAGTTAAGTAACAGGCATGCGGAGGGGCTGCCTCCCTCACCCTGACGTCTTGAGAGCAACATTTTCCCCCCGGACATAAAAGAAAAATACTGATAGAGCCTGCAAGTCAGTTTGGTGTATGCTCAAAATGTTTTCTCCTTGCAGATGTTGACGAATGCCAGGCGATCCCAGGATTGTGCCAAGGGGGGAACTGTGTCAACACAGTGGGCTCTTTCGAATGCAGATGCCCTGCTGGTCACAAGCAGAGTGAGACAACTCAGAAATGCGAAGGTGAGAGTGAACAGGTGCAAGCCTGGCTGCTGACCTTGAATCCAAGAAGAAGAAACTGCATTAGGAATTGCTAAAACTAATGACAGAAAGCATGAGTCTTTGTCTTACTATGGAAGTGCAGGTGTAGCCTATAGCATTTGCTTGGGGAGCATATATCGTAGCCTTAAGGATTTGACCTGCAAAAGGGAAGTGAACATTTTGCATTTGGTTGATCTCAATAGCTGTGAAGTCGTAAAAGTGAGAGTCATTTAGCTTCGTATAATTTCTTTCATAAGGTAGGTTTTCATTTCATCTGTGAATTTGTTTCTAGTAAATTTCCTGTTCTAATTTAGCTGTGATAAAGTCTGTGTCATGATTACAAAACTTAAGAAATGTCTAAATGCATGTAGCTTCAAGGATCATGTATATTTTTAGAATGCTTTCAGCAGTACTGAAACTTTTCAGCCATTGCCCTACTTTAATCAATTTATTCCATCACAGGTAATTTTAGTGTGTGTGTGTGTGTGTGTGTGTGTGTGTGTGTGTGTGCGTGCGCGCACGCACATGTGCCTAATCTATGTGTATGTATGTACATGCTCCTGTGTGTGGGGACAGGTGTGCCCATGCTTTGGTGTGTATATGCCATGGTATGTGTATGAGGGCTAGAGGACAGCTTCAGGTGACTGTCTTCATCGTCCGTCTGGTTTCAGGCAGGTCTCTTGGATTCTCCTAGCTCTGCCTTCTGTCTCACTATGAGAGCCCTGGGGTTACAGAAATGCTACCCCGCGAGCCTATAGATGAAGTCTGAAGATCTGAACTCAGATCCTCAGGCTTATACAGCCAGCTTGTTATCCACCGAGCCACCATCTAGCCCAAAGGGAGTTTCTAAAGACAGTAACATATCATTGCTCTAGTTAGCTGTAAAAAAGTAGCCTCGTTTACTCTAGTTAAGATTTCCCCTTTTTGCCTTTTATAAAAGGCAGTAGTTTGTTTATTTTATGTTGACCAGTTATCGAGGAGAAGCATGCCCATCTATATAGACAAGAAAATGGGAAAGGGAAAAATGAAGTGCTTAACTGTACACTGCACGTGGGAATCTGAGCAGTGCTGGGAAGTAGGAGCTAGCGTGTGGGCATCAAGACTACTACTGCTTCACTCCTGACAACCACACTACTGTGCGTTGCTGGCTAGCACCGGTCCCTCTTTCCCATGTCCTTCTACTTATTTAGAGTCAGTCTGCACTCATCTTTACGGTCTCACACAGTTAACACTGTTGCCAGCTAATTCCTTTCGTGTTCCTCCCAACAGGAAGGTTGGAAGAAGGTAGTTGGTTATTTTAAGGGCCAAATGAATTTTCTCCGACACTGTTCTTAATAATATTCAAGTACTTCAATACAATATTGATCATCGGTGTCCTTGAAATAGAAAGGTTAAAAAAATATACTTGCAAAATGAGGGAAATTATCTGAATCAGCACCAGAAAACAACCAAACATTGAATGTTCTACAAAAAGGGTGCTGTTATTTCCATTTTCCCGCCTAGGTTTTTGGGGGAGTTTATCCTATTGCTCGCTTTTTTTTTTTCCCCTTCACTCCCCTCTATTTTTAATTTCTGGAATAAACTCCAAACTCTATCCAAGAGTGAGGGGAGAAAAGCCAGTCTTTGATTATAAGTAAGAAGGCTCAGCCCACTGGCTGATTCTAGTGGTTGTGACATTTCCGTTACACTTCAAACAATGACTTTCTTTTTAGTTGAAAATGGGAGAAGTCTTTTCTCCATCACATTTCCTCAAAAGAGCATGTGGAGCCAAGACAGAGCTCCGGGGAGGACAGGGCTGCCCTTTATTCCCGCTTGCCTGGTTCTTTGGGAATGGGAGTTATTGATATAACATAGGCACCACCCGGGGCCCCGAATTCAGTCATGTCTTGGCTTACATCCTGTCCAGGCAGCCAACTCCATTTAAACATTGCCCAGAAAGAATTATATGATTTAGTATTTGTGATTTGTGGGAATGGAGGAATTGGAACAAGGGCTGATTAGGAATTGAACCCATAGGTTTTTGTGAAAACTTTACTTGTTTATAAGGCATATTTATTTAGATATGTCTTAAAAGTGGCTATTATCAATTTGCTTTGGGTAATACTGTTCCTGTATATAAAAGAGCAAGTAGTACTTACAGAAAATTATTTAATTCAATTGGTATCAAAGCGTACCTTGAAATACCAGAGCTGTGGCTGTACACAATATCGGATTTTGAATTATACTCGCATATGGTTTAATATTGTGTTGTCCTAAGTTCAAATTGATGGGTGTTCTAAATAAAAGCACATCCACAGCAGCTGCTTTTTATTATCAAAACCAAGGTATTTACATTTCAGTGTTAAAAATGTAAAATGGAGTACGGGCAGATTTATTTTTAAATTATGCCCTTCCTGTTTTTACTATATGAAATTCCATGCTTTTGTTCATGTAAAAGAAACTTCTTAATATTTAAGTTCCTCTGTCTGCTCAAAACTAAGAGGACAAAGCATGGTTGAGTCTGAGCCACTGGGGTGATGGGATTCTTAGTAGGAAGCCACAACACTGGGCTGTGAATTTTGGGAATTGTGATGTCACTGCACTTTGCATGTGTTTGTTGACTCTGTCTTTCAAATGCTTGAATAAGATTCCTGAGGACAGAAATCATTCTTCACGACTGTGTTCCAGACCCGAGACCTATTCCTGATATACTTGGCAGTCTCCTTACCAATAAATGTTGATGAGCAGGAACCGAAGTCTGTAGAATAGTGATCTGTTTGACCTGAGTTCGTATCCACAAAGGAGGTGAAGTATGAGACTAGGATCAAACCATGTTTGGAAAGAGGAAATTCACCACGCAGAAGTTTGTAGCTGGAGTTTTCTCTCCGGGTCCCACCAAGCCCCGGCAGTCTGACAACCCACTTACAAAATAAACACACAGACGCTTATGCTATTTACAAACTGTATGGCCATGGCAGGCTTCTTGCTAACTGTTCTTATATCTTAAATTAACCCATTTCTATAAATCTATACCTTGCCACGTGGTTCGTGGCTTACCGGCATCTTCACATGCTTCTTGTCATGGCAGCGGCTGGCAGTGTCTCTCTCTGACTTAGCCTTCCACTTCCCAGAATTCTCCTCTCTCCTTGTCCTGCCTATACTTCCTGCCTTGCTACTGGCCAATCAGTGTTTTATTTATATAAAACATTATCCACAGCAGTTTTTTCCTTCATTATACCATCTTCCGGTTCCCTTTAAAAATATTTATTTTATTTATTTATTTATTTATTTATTTATTTATTCTTTCATTGTTTGATTGATTGATTGATTTGGAGACAGGATCTCACCATACAGCCCTGGATGCCTAGAACTCACTGTATCGCTCAGCCAGCCTTAACCTTGCTCCAGTCTCCCTGTCTCCCCTTTCAGAGTCTGGGATTATTGGAGAGTACAACCATACCCACCTCCATTTTTTTTTTAATGATTTCATTTTTGTTGTGTCTGCCACTGGGAGATCAAGATAAACATTAAATGTGGCATGTTGCTTTTATCTTCTGTGTTGTTGTCCCTTTGGGTTGACCCATCATCCCGAGGTTAGGGAACCTTTACTCTCTGTGAAGGAAAAATGGCTCCGATATCTGCTCACTGATCAGAACATCCTCCTTCGTGACTGTGAAAGCTCTGATCTGCTCATCATAGGAATTTGAGCATGAATAGCTTATGTTCTGATCCAGGGTGCAGACAGACTGCATCTCTTCAGTGTTTGACACCTGATCCTTGGTGCCTTCATGGAGTCTGTTGGGTTTTATAGAGGTGGTCTGGTATGTTTCTGCTTTGCGACTGGTTTCCCCTCTCCTGCTCAGTGTAGACTACTGATGGAGCCCCAGATCTCAACCCAGATCTGGAAGAAGTATACAACCATACCTGTTTGTGTGTGTCGAAAGATAGTCATGTCTCCCTTCTCTTTGCTTAGGGGCCCAGTTCTGTAAACTTCTTGATGATAGCCGCTGTGGCCATGCTTACTTCTCCTGAGCCAGTTTGCTTCCAAAATCTAATTTCCTAATTCGGTCAGACAGCAGACAAATGATTCTTCAGTGGAGTAAATGATGCTTTCACATCCAAAGAGTAGGTTGGTTCAGCCACTTACCCGCTCAGTACGGTGACGTACCACTGACACTGTTCAGCCTTCTTTCTGCAAACACGCGATGCCGGGTTGCTTTGTTCTGTGCATGCGTGGAGACGAGTGGGTGCCAGATGTCCGAGCCTGTCTCTCCCTCTTTTCCACGGCACCTTCTCTAACATCCCTGAGACATTTGTTCTGTCATGGCGCAATGTGCAGGCAAGAAAGCTGCACCGCAGTCCTTCCTTCTAGTGGCTCTCAATGTGTCAGACGCTTTTTAAAAAATTTATCCCTAAGAGTCTTTGGCCTCGATGTATAGCATTTTGTCATTTGGAGTCTGAAGACACCAAATATATTTTATCTGTGCTTGGGAAATTCGCAGAACGTGTTGGCATGGTGTCCTTTGCTACTACTGCGGCTCTGCATTGATAAACCTGGGGCGATCAATTCTCTATGGTAGGATGAAAAATCATTTGCTTTTACTCACATTTCCGAAAGTAAATTAATTTTAGAACAAAGAATAAATGCTCCAGCTATGTCTTAGAGTGAAGCCTGTGTACGAAACAGATAGTGAGGGAACACAGTTGTTAGCAGTGGGAGCTGATGAAACCTTGGGGTCATCAATGGAAATGATGGTGAAAACCAACGTCTCTTAAATCCTTCCGAAAGCTTAGAACTTTGAGGTTGAAACAGATAGAGTCCCTCTGTTGAATATGGAAGTTGAGGCTGCCGTATCCAGACCAATTTCCTGGCCCCATAATAAAAAAATACTTCCCTCTGCCGCTTATTCCACCATGTTTTAAGTTAGTTATTTTTTTTTTTTCATGCCTGAGTCTGCCAGCAGACTACATGTAGTAATAATAACGGCTCACGTTCCCTGTGCACTTCCTATAACCTCTGGCAATACTGGGACAATGAGATAACCCAGTGTACACTGGCTGCTGTCCTGAACAATCACAACAGAGCAGGAGGGTGGCCTACTGGCACCAATCTATTTCACAACTGAAAACACCGAGGCACAGAGGTCATGTGACTCAATGTGACATTACTGAGATCCAGCTTGTTCTTGTCAGGGTTGTCAGGCAGGTGGGTGCCGGAGAGGCATAGCACAGTAGAGGACTCTATTGAGCGGTAGCCAAGCAGTTCAGCCTTTTCTCAGTTTGTGACAGGACTCTGGAATATCTAACTAGGTCAGAATTAGATGCAGTTTTGTGGTCCAAGTCACTGGCTATGGAGTCAGGAAGCTTCATGAATGGAAAAGATACCATCTCAGCCTTAATCTAATGAACACAGAAAACATGAGACTGAATCCTTCAGTCTTCATTTTGGCCTTCATAAGAAGCATTCCCATGTCACTGATGGTGACAAATGTATGTGACCTGGAGCTCTGTTGTTACTCCAGATGCGGTACTCAGACTGGGCATTTGAAGCATCGCTACACAGCCAGTGTACAGGTGTTTTTCAGGAGAGTGGCTCACAGGCCTACTTCTTTAGGAAGCTTGCTTCCCACTGAAATGTGTTCTGCTGCCTCTCTGGATGATGTACTTCTATACTCAGCCAGTCAGTTTTCCGATATATTCTATATTCATTAAACTGTGATTTATTCTGTACCACCGCACTGAACTAATCCACTTACCCAGACTCCAGAACTTCAGTAGGTCTAGGAAAGCCAGGAGTCCAGGCTAAGGGAGTAGAACTGAAATAATTCCCTTGTTCCTGGAAGGGGTCGAGAGCAGCACTCTGGAGAAATAGTTGTGAAAAAAGAGTGCATTTAGCGGGGAATGAACGGGTCAGGTGACAGTGCCTTTATTTTTTTATTTTTTATTTTTCCGAGACAGGGTTTCTCTGTGTAGCTTTGCGCCTTTCCTGGGACTCACTTGGTAGCCAGGCTGGCTCGAACTCACAGAGATCCGCCTGGCTCTGCTCCCAAGTGCTGAGATTAAAGGCGTGCGCCACCACCACCCAGCCTGACAGTGCCTTTAATGCCAGCACTAGGAAGGCAGATCACCCCTTGGACACTAAAATATGATTAAAAAATATAAAACATTTACTATAATATTTGTATCATTGGCCTTCTGGGCTGATAAACAGAGTCCCAGGCCTTATTTTTTTTTTTAAACCAGAAAGTTTCTCTGAAGGATTCTCCTCAAAGTCTAAGAACCCTTAAACCTTCAATCAGAAGGTTGTTTTTACACATCGTTGGCTTCTCTGTCCCCCATCTAAGGTGACATATATTCTGATGTAAGAATTGAGTAAGAAAGGGAGAGGAAGTTAGGGGGTTACAGGAGAGATCTGGTGGATGGTGGAGTCACACGTCACTCATGCACACTGACCATCAGGTGACTGTTTCCCGGTTATTTTCTCCTTGATTGCCAACAGCAAAGAGACATTCAACGAAGACAGTCCAGTAACACAAAACAGATGTATATCATGTACTCAGTAAGGGAGGTGATCTAGTATACAATGAATGATTTTGAGATAACTGGATATCAAATTTGAAAAGCACTAGGTTGGAATGCCACATGTTGTGTAGTCCTAGGTCCAAGAAGGCATTCTCCAGCATTCTGTCACCCCTGAACCTGTAGAGGAATGAGTTGGTAAATTCTAGTCTATAAAAGAAAATAAATTCCATGCTAATAAAAGAGAAAAACACCCAAACATGAATAAAAGACATACAAAAAACTGAAAAAAGTAGCTTTTCTTAGCATGGATATAGACAGATTTTTCAAAATATGTAAAGAAATTCTCCGAATCAATAAGAATATTTTTAATAAAAAGATCAAAGATCTGACTTCACTGTTGATATGGGCAATTGTTATTTGACTGCTATTTTTAAACATATTTTTCCTCAATAGAATAAAAATATGTAAATCAGTACTGAGATAACTTTTTTTAACCTATAATCCATGACAAAATAAAATTCCAATGAAAACTGTTTCACTAAAGGTGTTAGGTTGTAGACAAGATCATAAATTCCTGACAAAATATATCAGGAGTATTTTTGACTACCAGAATACAAATGTATTTACCATTTAATCGATTGATTTTAATCCTAAAATATTATCCAAACTATATTCATCGTTAAACAATGATGGGCATAAGATTATGTCTTCCTGTCTGTAATGACAAAATACAGTAAAGAATATATTCAGTAGTAGACTGATAGGTATAAAGCACAAAGTAGGAAATGATGACCTTTTAAAAAATTGTGGTTGCCTTACATGTTTATGTAAATGTTTTTAAAGATGTGTTTCCCTTGACAAAAGCAAGTTGTAAAACATGTACATATAAATGATAAAATGTTTCTGTTGAGGGCTAGACCAAACTGAGGCTTTCCCTGAGGCCCTGATTATAGAGAAGGAACATAAATCCTCGTCTAAAACCAGGAATATGCTTCGCAGAGGCAGGAATGGCCTGAGGCCAGGGCCTTGGGGAAGCTGTGGCTTTGGATCCTGAGACCCCTACTCTTCCCACCCTGTAGGGGCTGTGGTTACTAGTCCCAAAGCTGCTGTGGGCTTGGTCTCTGATGCCCTTGAGATCTGTGATCTTCTTGTGCAATACTGTTTGATTAATTCTCTAATCAACTGATTTCCTCCCATTGTAGGAAGGCTTTTTACTGACTCTGTCTTATTTTTCTTGCAAAAATAGTATATAGGATGCTGTTCTTAATAAACGCACTGGGCATAAGACGTAGGCTCTACAAGACCCCTGTACACCAGCTTTTCTATCTTCTCACCTTCCTGCCATCACCCTAAAGAAAGACCTGCTGGTCCAGGTCAGTTTTATGTATGTATTTGCTTGTTTCTGCATAGAATATCATTGGAAGGACCAGAGGGAATTCTCATTCAGTATCCCAAAACGTAGAAATTGCTTGGCTTGAAAAAAGAATGGGATCTTTTCATTTAGTGCCCTAACCGATGGTTGGGTTTGGTTTGGTTTTGACATTCTTTGAACCATCTAAGTATATTAATAAACTATTTAAAAGTAGGAATAATTATTTGTACTCAGACAAATTGATAGTAAAACTTCTATGACCTAAAAATTCTGCTTTTTATGATACATATATATTGGACTGAAGTTTAGAAAAAAAAAATCATTTGGAAAATGGGGATTATATCAAAACCGGAAATTGGAAGCACCTGTTCTCCCATAAACCATCTAGAAATGGCAACGAGCAGTGGGGTTATCAGGCTGACCTTTGGATGCCCTTCCTGTTATGAATTATTGTGCAGAGGGGACCCCCGGGGGTATCCCGCGTGTGCAGACAAACGTGCCGGGCAGATGAGGGGCGGGGCGGGGGCGGGGCGGGGGCGGGGAGGCAGCACGTGGAAAGTCGTTCATACCCAGGCGCTGCATCCACGCAGAAAGAGTTTATGGGGAAGATAGACAGAAAGGAGAGAGGAAGAGAAAGAGGGGGTCCAAGGGTGCACGCCTCATGGGAGGAAAAGTGGAAAAAGAAAGAGCAGAGGGAGGGGCTTTTTTTAGAATGGGGCTTGCTTTCCCTCTCCTTTGGTTTATGAGACAGGGTTTCTCTGTGTAGTTTTGGTACCTGTCCTGGAACTCGCTCTGTAGACCAGGCTGGCCTCGAGCTCGCAGAGATCCGCCTGCCTCAGCTGGGTAGGGGTGCGGTGGGGGTGATAGGGACTCCAGAGGGACAGCAGAGCCGCAGGCTAAGGGGGGGGGGAGACTGTGTGACTGCTCAGCATGCTGACCGAAGTCCTATTACAAACCTTCCCAGTTTTCCCACAGACGACTTCCATGGCTGTTCGGTAACTTGGCTGCCACCTTGGCAATGGAGTTGCCAGCCTTTAGTGAGCCAGCAGCGGGAGTGTATGGGGAGCTCATGGAAGCTCATGAACTTCTTAATTTCAAACTAAGTAAAATGGTTTATGGAAAGACGCTACAGACATAATTCTCAGTGGAAGTATAGAGAAGTTCTTTCATTTTTTTATTACCTTTGTATGTTTACTTATTTAGTGTGTGTACACCATGGCACATGGAGGAGTCAAAGAACCAGTTAACAAATATTGGTTCTTTCCTTGCACAGCATGGGTGGGTCCTGGAGTTCAAACTCAAATTGTCAGGCTTGGCAGCAAGTACCTTTACACACGGGGTCATCTCACAAGCCCCCATGAGTTCTTGATTTGAGACTCAATGGGTGACGTCATGGTTATGACCATAAATCTGCTGAAATAAGTGTATATACAAAGAATGAAACTATTCAGCAAAAAAAGTTAACCTTTAGGGTGTAAGAACGGACTTTGTTCTGGGTTGTGAGTCAAACGTGTAGATCAAACATGTAGATCTGAGCTGATGAGATAAGTCAGTGGGTAACATGTCTGAATTCAGATTCCTAGCACCAAAATAAGATACTTGGGGGTGGCAGCCAGTGTCTGTAACCCCAGGGCTGGGATGTTGAGACAGGAGGTCCCTGGAGCATTCTGGCTGGTCACTTGAGTCAGTCAGCTCAGTAAAAGCCCTGTCTCAGAAGAAAGAAGGAAGGAAGGAAGGAAGGAAGGAAGGAAAAGAGAAAAAGTGGACGATGATGACAATGACTGGGATAGAGAATAGGGGGAAATACTTGACTTTGACCTCTGTTCTCTACATACATACGCACCTGCAAGCATGCATGCACACACAACACACACACACACACACACACACACACACACACACACAGAGAGAGAGAGAGAGAGAGGCAGATCACATTTTAAACTACTGTCATAATTTTATTTTAATAATTTTATTCCCAAGTAAGAGGAAGCATGTAGAAAGAAATGATCACTTAAGTGTGAAGAATTATTCAGAATGCACACGGGGAGGGAGGAGAACGGAGCTCCTGTAGCACAAAGTCAAGTGTCCACACATCAAGACAGTAGGAGCTGTGCCAACACCAGCACATTGAAGTCTCAACCTTGGTAGAGTCATCATGCTTGACTTTCCTGTCCACGATTTCAATGTGTGTCATAAAATAACAGTATTTTTATTGAGAGTTTTGATATATCATTTCAACAGGTACATTCAGCAACAGCGCCTAGTAAGTAGGCTTTTACAAGCTAGCAAAAATTTTCAAAGACATCATAACTGACCTATTGGAGCATCCGTTTGCACAGTCTGAAAAAACCTCTGAGAGCAATGATGTGGTGAGGGAAGGTAGAACAGGATTTCAGGTGACCAGTTAATTCCTGCCTGGTCTTGGCCGGTTCAACTCCCCACACCCAGGTCAGTTTCACACAAATCACAGCAATGCAGATTTGAGACTGCTATAACTAAATGTATGAAGAGTGAGGCAGTGATTGTGAAATTATGCTTTGCTAGATCAACTGCTACAACCCAGTGGTGTTTCAACAGTGCTCGTGTGTGCTCACCTCCTTTTATAAACGATGGAAAAAATGGTAAGGTAATTAATGCTCAGGGTTCTTGTAGTTGAGTGTCTTCAAATACCTGGAGTGACAGATGTCACAGGCAAATGGCACTTACTCTCCCCTTAAATAGTTATAATGGATAGACAGGAGAGGTTTTCCTGGTGGTGTTGGTGAGAAGGTAGCGAGCTCAATTTTGAGTTTCCTCAAAATAGAAGGTGCAGTAAGCCTTATGCCCTCCACCAAAATGGACACTAATGCCAGAATCATTCATTCAGGAGTGTAATTTTTAAGTGATTACTGGTCTTCTAGACTATTGGTTCTCAACCTGTGGGTCACGACAGAGTATCAGGTATCCTGCATGTCAGATATTTACATTACGGTTCATAACAGTAGCATAGTTGCAGTTATGAAGTAACAATGAAGTAATTTTATGGTCGGGGGTCACCACATCATGAGGAACTGTATTAAAGTTTTGCAGCATAAGGAGGGTTGAGAACCACCGTTGCAGACCACAAGGATAGAGACTGGAACCAAGGAGATACGAATCCTTGCTCCTGTGAACGCTGTGTTGCAACATGAATCTTAACAGGGCTTATTAATAAAATCAAACCCGAGGCCAGTTATTGCGGTGAATGCTGGAAGTTCAGAGGAGCAGAACAAGCCACAGCTAACTCACCTCACCAGTTCCTCAGCTGATCCTGTTTCCTCACACTGGAAGCCTCTGAGTCCTTATCCAAATGAATCTCAGCTGAACTGTGCTGCTCAAAGCCTAAAAGCTTAACCAGCCAAAAGCTTCTAGTTTCTGGTCCTCACGCCTTATATACCTTTCTGCTTTCTACCATCACTCCCTGGGATTAAAGGCGTGAGTCACCATGCCTGGCTATTTCCAATGTGGCCTTGAACTCACAGAGATCCAGATAGATTTCTGCCTCTGAAATGCTAGGATTAAAGGTGTGAGTGCCACCATTTTCTGGCCTCTGTATTTAGTGGCTGTTCTATTTTCTGACCCCAGATAAGTTTATTAGGGTGCACAATATTTTGGGGAACACAATACCACTACACTGTGTTAGAGTCAAAGGGGAGATGAGAGGCAAGGAAACCTATGGAACTAAACCCAATCAAATCCTCAGAAAAAAAACAAAGCAGAGTGTTTATCAAGTAGTGATGTCATAACGTTTTATATTAGTAATTATAAAAGTCACTAAGATGCAGCTCTTTGAGCCAAGATCTGAGAGTGTGAAGGAATAAAGTGTGGCTCACAAACATACCCTGTTTTGTGTCATCCTGGGTAGGGGCCATTGTCAAGCAGAGACTGGGGCACACCTGAGGTTTTTAAGAGGACACTGAGAGGTGCGTATTTTGGGGAGAGTGATAGAAGGAACAGGGAACCTTCACCGTGAAGGTGATTCAGACTCACTGAAGTCTGTGCAGTGTTTAAGTTCTGTGAAAATGAAGTCCAGATGCATTCCTTATGGGTAAGCCACCAAGGATCGTTTCCTGCAGCAGAAGGTGGTCATCCAAGAATGCAGGATGGGTGTGTCTACATCAGGATAGTTAGAGTGAGAGGCTGTTGAAGATCCTCTGTGCAACTAGTGGGCCACAGAGTCAGCCATTTTGATTTTTGTCCTTTTCCACAGAAAATGCTAGAAAATGACTCCAGCAATTTTTGTGATTCTACCACTTCTCTATGAAGGTCAAAGTATGCACTGTACTATAGAGTGACCTTGAAGAGTGGCCCTTCCATACTAGTATATTCAGTTACACAATCCGCTCCCATATGTATACAGACAGTGTTTATATCATACAATAAATGAACAGCTGCTTTTCTGAAGTGCTGGAGATTGAAAACAGGGCCTTGCTCATTTGGGGCAAGTTCTCTTGTTCCAGCCTGCCTCTCCAGCCATGCACCACTGCGTTAAAAAGTAAACCAGACTTTAAACAACATAACCTGTTAGGAGAATTTTCAAAATCAAGCACAACTAAGAAAATACAGTTCTACCAATTTGAAGGTCATATTTCTTTGTAGGCATCCTATGTACTATGTATATTAGTGAGTGAGCATAGAGATTTCATTAAATTCATTTTCTTTCTAGACTGTATGAAAAGCACAGAGGGAGCTTAACACTCATGATGTCATACTGCTACAGTGGAATGCAGAACTAGGTCCAATTTTACTTGAGACCATTTATATGGAAGATAAAAATAAATTACTCTTAAATGTATTCTCTTAAGGAGAAATGATCAACTTCTTTAGTTTTCTGACAGTATATTGCCAAAATGCTTTTTAAATATCAAAGTTTTACGTACTGCTTACTAATGAGAACAGGAGTGCAAAGTACTGAATTCCTGGAACTTTGCCAAGTCCAAATGGTTACAGTAAATTTAACTTTGGAATTTCCTGACTTTCACATTTGTGAAATTTTAGTTTTTAATCCAACCTTAAAGGGAGGCATTCAATTCATCTTCTTTTCCTTGAAAATTTAAAGGAAATGGTGAAAGGTGGAGAGAGTTGGAGCAAAGAATTATTGAGAGTCTGCTGGGAATAGGGATCTGTGGCAGAATGCTTACTAAGCAGGTGTTGGGCTCTGTTTGATCTCCAGAGCTGATAGTGGGAATAAAAATCAAAAAAGATGTTGGAAGAGAATTTAATAGGGCTCCATTCTGCTGTTAGAGGTGCTGTTCTACACATATATGATTTCACCATGTTGAGTCATCAGTATTTCAAAGTTATAAATTATAATTGGTTTGGTTTATCTTAGAAGTCCATGTTCTAAATGTAATGTTGTTTCCCATGTGTATTAAGTTTGGATTAACAAAGGATAACAAAATATTTCACCCTGAGCAAAACATTGGTTCAGGGGGAAAAGGAGGAGGCAGTTAACCACTATTGATAAGTGGCTGTACTCTCCAAGGAAATAATTTTGGAATATATACCAAAAACTAAAGTTCATGTTGCTTAACTATGTTTTTAGTGACTTTTATGTATTTTGAAGTGGAAATAGTTTCCTGGGTGTTCTCACAATGCCACAAAACATCATAATGGCATTGCCTCTTGCTGCCAGTTCTTTATGCCTGAATTACTCCAAACTGGTGTCCAGGAAAATGCAACACTGATTTCAGGCCAACAGGGAACCATTTATTACATTGCACAAATGCTATTATTCATAGTGGGTGGACACAAAACTCTTTGTAAAAAAAGCTCCACTAGCATCCATTTATGTTAACATACAAAGATCATTTTAAAAGCACTTTCATAGGCTGACAGCAATAGAAAAGAGGGGTCAAGAAATTAGAGAGAGAGAGAGAGAAATGGTGATGATGATGATGATATAATTAGATAAGTAGATGATAGATAGATAGACAGACAGATGATAAATAGATTAGATAGATAGATAGATGATGTTATAGTTAGATAGATGATTGATAGATAGATAGATAGATAGATAGATAGATAGATAGATAGATAGACTGATATTGCAGCATAGCCCTGAAACAACATAAGATATTGATGTCAAGCTGTAGACTATGGCACTTTCCACACAGTCCCTAGTGTTCTCTACATCCTAGGAGAATGCCCTTCCCTTTCATCTTCCAGCAACTGCTATCACTCTCCAACTTTTTTATATAGGATTTTGGAATTTGTGGTCATCCAGCTTCTTCTCTGTTTATATTCCCAGGCCTCATTTGTTCCCTCACATTTATTTCAGACACATTTACTTACTTTGCTCTTACCTAGTCTTTTCCTCCAGCTCAGGTATTGTTGGCCTGCTTACCTATTTGTTCATCTCTCACTTTCAGAGGGAGATCCTGTTGGTCCATTTCTTTCTGAGATCTCCTTCCACCAGGCACTATTTCTGCTCTCACACTATCATACCATCCTGTTCACAGGTATAGTCCTGTTCTTTTGGTCGCCACTGCTACCTTCCAGAGAAGAAATTTAGCAAGTCCTTGGTCTCAGCTCAACTCATCACTTTGATATGCTATTGCAGGTCTAGGAAAATGTTTATCTCATATACCCTTTTGTCTTCACATGGTTTCTGTCAGTACTACATGTTTGGAATTGGACAGGGGGGCATACATAGTGCTTACTGTGCTTGAGTGGAAATCAAGATCTACATATCCAACAGTTTGTGCATGTGACTCCTGAGCACATTTGGAGGTGGATTTTTCTTTAGGCCACCAGCTCACAAATAATGACATGAAGACTTATTACTAATTGTGAAATCTTGGCCGATAGCTAGCTTTAGGCTTATAATTAAATTAACTCATATCATTTACTCTACCTCCTTTTACATTGCTCAGTTACCTTTACATTGGAAAGCCCATGCTGCTTGTTCTGCATCCTCTGGCATCTCCTCAGGACTCTGCTCTTCTTCTCAGCATCCTCTCTGCCCATAAAATTCTACTTAGCTATTGGCTGTTCATCTTTTTATTAAAGCAATCATAGTGACATATCTTTACACAGTGTAATCAAAAATCTCACAACATTTCCCTCTTTTTGTCTAAATAAAAAGGAAACGGTTTTAGCTCTAACATAGTAAAACTATATACAATAAGAACAATTATCAGGTAAGAATTACATTTACAATGTCCAGTTCATTTGTATTTGGCAATTTCAAAGAAAATACTCCATTATTTATCCTATCTTGGTGAGTCTAAAGTTTTGTACCTAATTTATCTTCTATCATAACTAAGGAAAAATTTAACAATATGTAGTCTTCAACTCCATCAAAGACCTCAGAAGGATATAATATTACCTGAATAAACAAAGTGCATTGCAGGCAACTTCCAAAATTAGAGAAATGACAGAGACATCTGGCTACTTGGACAGTCACCCAAAGTTCCTCTACAACGGTGGAGCATCCAATCTTCAGCCTACAGGTCTAGAATACCTGACAGACTGTTTTATAAAGCAGGAATTTTGAAGGATTGTCTTGGCAAAGTTCACCAGTAACTTTCCTGTGTGTCCTGCTTGTCTAGTTTGTATAGCATACTGTCAGCAGTCAAGGCGAGAGCAGTTTCTTGCCTAGTGTCTAGCTTTGCCACAATGGAAGCAAACTCCATATGGATGTTCTTTGATGCCCATCATCATTTTTTGAAGTAGATTGGTGCTGCCAGGAGCAATCTATTTCATAAAAGGTTATTAAACATATTAAGTGCCATATTCTGTAGAACTCTGAAGTGTTTGAAGACACTGTCTATCTAAACTATATCTCTGTTTGACCTTGAAAACATACGACTTTGATTGTGAGATGATTAACTACTAACCTGTTTTTCTTCATTATCCTAAATAGTTTCTAATAATAACTTTCAAGGACTAGAAATTTACATTACATTTTAAAATAACCTGCATAGGTAAAATACCTTAAACAGGAGTAGAAATGTATATACAGTATGTTCTAACAAAATAACCTTAAATTTGTATCAATATGCAGTAATACCTTAAACAAAAGTAGAAACATATATACAGTATAACAAAAACAACCTTAAATTTGTATCAATATATAGAAATTCATATCAATGTATAATTTTTAAGACTAATAGTCGCTTTTTTAGGTTAAAAATAGATGCAATAATCTACCCTTTTATTCTATCATTTCTCTATCCCCCTTTTTCTTTTTAGGACAAGATTCTGAATCTAATCTCCTTTGTTCAGCTCTTTTCCTGAACATTACCAATAACAACTTGTAACTAACTCCCCCTAAGCAATGACAAATATGCATAACCCACTGAATGAACTAAAACCAACCATCCTACATCTTGGGAATGTGGGCATAGTGTTCTCTAAACTGTTTCCTGCTGTTTGGGGGAGCTGGTATCTGTGGGGGACCCTGAGAAATTCAGGATAATGGTCAAGTCCTGGCTAGAATAGACTTTGAGACAGGACCATCTCAATCAGCAGCCTTGAAGCTGTTCTAGATGAAGAACTCTGAGAAAACTGCAACAGAGGCACTCTGAAAGGCTGGATGCCTGGGCTTCTTGTTTTCATTGGTGTCTGGTCCCCTTGCTTTGAAAACACATAAACTTTCAAAGATAACGTGCATATCTGCATTAACACAAGTATAGACTGTGTGTTGTACACAAGCCAGCCAAGGATGATTTTTTGTTTTATGTTTGAGCGAGTAAAATATATGTCACCTGTCTTGACATTATTTTTGATTTATTTCTTTATGTCTGTAACCAGAATATTTCAGAGGTTCTTTCCCAATCAAATCTGATCTCTATGAACCATGATCGAATGAATCCGCAGCCTTTCATTTCCTGTGGAAACAAAAGCATAATCTCTTCCCCAAAGCATTGCATTTTTTATGAGTTCCATTTTAAGATTAAGGCATTCTTAAAGTTTCTAGACTAGTTTATTTCAGCAGTCTCTTTCACAATCCCATGTCTCCCAGCAGCTGTTGTTTGCTTATCAACAATCAAAAAATTCAGAAATAACAGAATAATATACAGGATCCAGACTCCCTGTGTATTTCCAATCTCTATGTGGCTTATTATTATTACTTTACTCTTTTTTTAGAAATTTTTATTATTTTTAAACTATTTATTTATTTTTATGACTGTCTATACTTTTTCCCCCTTATGTCTATACACATTGTTAAACACACTGTAACCTGTTGAGAAGTTTTTTTTCCATCTGAATCCATTTTACTGCATATCTGTAATCCTTTCTGTCTGCATGAGCAAAATCTTAACCTACCATGCATCTTAGTTCATGGCAGCTCAAGCCCATAGACAGTGGCCAGGAGATACATCTCTGTACCAAGGCCGATATAAATGACTGTAAGAGTAGGAAACTGTGTTTGGCTCTATTTTTTTTTTTTTTTACATCTCTCAAGTTTTATGTGGAAATGCATGCACCAACACTGACCACTATTTGTAGTGAGCCTCTGTCCCACTAGCCAGCTCTCAAATCATGACATGGAGATTTCTTATTAATTATGAAAGCTCAGATGATATCTTAGGCTTGTTTCAAACTAGTTCTTATAACTCAAATTAACCCATATCTTTTAATCTACCATCTTTTACATTGCTCAGTTGCCTTTACTTTGTGAAGTCCCTGCTACTTGTACTGTATCCTCTGGCATCTCCTCACAACTCCACCCTTCTTCCTCCCACCATCCTCTTTGCCCATAAAATCCTGCTGAGCTTCTGGCCATTCAGCTTTTTATTAAACCAATCACAGTGACATATCTTCACACAGTGTAATCAAATATCTCACAACATTTCCCTCTTTTTGTCTAAATAAAAAAGGAAACAGTTTTAACTCTAACATAGTAAAACTATATACAGTAAGAACAATTATCAGGTAAGAATTACATTTACAATATCTAGTCCATTTGTATTTGGTAATTTCAAAGAAAATGCTCCATTATTTATTCTATCTATCCAAAGTTTTGTACTTAATTTACTTTCTGTAATAATCAAGAAAAAATATAATTATAACTATTTAGTCTTCAACTCCATCAAAGACCTCAGAAGAATATAATATTACCTGAATAAACAAAGTGAATTGCAAGCAGCTTCCAAAAATATAGAAACAACAGAGTCACCTAGCTACCTGGACAGTCACCCAAAGTTTCTCTATAACATTGGGGCATCCAATCTTTGGCCTACAGACCTAGAATATCTGGCAGACTCTTCCATCAAGCAAGAATTTTGAAGGACTTTCCTGCCTTATCTTGATATAGTTTGACAGCCTTTTTCTTTTGTGTCCTCTTATTTAAATGGGTACTGGAAATCTGAGCACAGACCCTCATGCTTATGTGGAAGTACATTACCCACTGAGTCATTTGTCTATCCATTTCCATTTTAAAGGCTAGCCATGTATGGTAGCATTTTCAGTCCATTTCCCTGAGTGTGGTACTTATTATTATATTGGATTTAAGATTTGATAACCCAGGAATGTACATCTTAAGAACAATGAAGCATTTCTCAGCCCAGGTGTGCATGACTCAGAGCCATCAATCAATGTTGAACATTCAATGGTCATCACAAGTCAAGCTGAAACACTGTCTCATGCTCAAACTCTGTGTTCATGCCAGTAAGGGAATAAGGAGGAAGCAAAGCAAAAGCTACAGTTTTTAATTTAGAAAGCAGGAAAGATGAAGGAGGCTCTCAAAGCAGCAGGGGACTTGAGGGGTGTGCCATTGAGTTGTTTCTTTACAGGCTTTGATATAGGACTTAGCAGAACCTCTTTATCATCTTGCCTCTATTGTGTCCTCCTTTCTCTGCTTTCTAACTTCCATCCCACTGATTTTATCTATCTCATTGGCTTTATCCTCCTATGTCCTTGGCTGACAATCACCTCCCAAAGTTCAACTGTTTCAAGATACTGTAACTCAAAGTGTTCATGAAGAGGGCATTGTTTCCCTTAAAACATCATTCTATCTTGCTTTACTGGTTTATTAATTCCAGATCACTAATGAAATTTGCTGTGTCTTTCTCTTACCCTTCCTTCTTATGTGCAGGGCAATCTTGCCTTTGTCCTGATCTCATTACCTAAAGCTTGATGATCTATACTGCCCCTGTCCACACTAGGAACTCTGTCCCATCCTTACCAGCACTGGAATGTCTCCTTCACCAGCAGTGGACCTCTGGTCAGCCTCTACCCCACTTTCTAGTTGCCTCTCTTTGCTACAAAACACAGACAGCAAAGTATTCTAGGTCTTTTTCTTTACTTTCTGGTTTTATCTTCTAGATAAATAACCTCAGCTCACAGGAAACTTCATTCCTCACCCAAGAAGCTCCCTTCATACTTTGGCTCTCTCTGTTCCCTAGCTGGGAAAAACCCTCTTGTTTCTTCCTATACAGGTGATGGCTTTCTCACATTCTTTAAGGTCCCTTTTCAGATACTATGACTTCAAGTACTTGTTCTGAGCTTCACAACTGCATTGAATTAGAAAACTACTATAACATGTTGTCTTCCAGGGCACTCAATCATCTTCTGCTTTGTTTTATATCCATCTTCTTAGCAGATTGCAAATTCCTGGCAGTTACAGACCGTGCATAATTAGTTCTTGGTATGTGACAAATCAAAGACTTTTAATCAGCAGTAACTTCTTGAGTTTGTGAATAAATAACATGTGTCTAATTGATTGTTTTCATTGTTTAAAGAAATGAACTAGAAGGCTTGTTAAATGTAGTATCATTTCAGTTATTATTTTTATCCAAAAAATTGCCTGAAATATTTTGCCTTTTAAGAAAGCTCAGCATGAAGAAACTAAAGTCTCTGTGTTTGTTTAAACACTCATCTCTTTTAACCCTTTTCCACAAAACATAGATGATATATTGATAACTAAAGCTATTATCTGTGAATTAGAGCTAAAGGTACAACAGTGATCATTTAGAAACCATGTAACTGAATTTCCTGTCTTTAATAGGGATTGTGTTTTTCCAAATGTCTCATAAATACAGTATATGTAAGAGAAAGTAATTTCATGCTAACTAGCTGGATGGTTTTGAGAAATCAATGTGCCATCTTTTATTGTTATAGTAACAATGTAATGAGTAGGATTCTATCCTAAATAGATAAATTTAGAAAGCTGACTTTAGCATGGAATGGCATGAAAAAAATGTCAAAGACTTCAAAATATCTAGTAAGAATTCTGGTGGGATTTCTCCTAGCAAAACAGGAATTTAAGTTTAAAAAGTCTCCATTGTTTAAAAATGTTGAAATAAGGAAAAGAAAAAGGCCCTGTGTAAAAATAATTATGTTCTATTTTCCGTTATAAGATCTTCCTCCATGGATCAGCAGTTACACATCACCATCAGTGAAGATCTGTCCCAAGAATGCAAGGTTGGCCCAGCATCTTCACATAAATCCATGTAGTATATGAGAGTAGATTAAGATCGTGATCACCACAGAAGATGCAGGAAAACATAAAAAAAAACAACAGAAACCAAAATCTCTAGTGTCACTTCCTGATCAAAAAGATCTACAAATTAGGAATTTATTGAAAGGAGTTTCCCCACCTTGATCAAGAACATCTGTGTAAAGTTACAGCTGACATCTTCTTAGATGCCAAAAGAATCTTTCCCCAACAGCAGGGGGTGGGGGAATCCACTTGCATTTCTGCTCAGTTGTAGTAGAGGCTGTAGCCAGGGCAATTAGGTAAGAAAAGTAGCCAAGGACATTAACTAGAACAGCAGAAGAAAACTACAACAGTCGTTCCTTGACTTCAAAGGACACATCCCAGAAATCCTGTGGATGCCAGAAGATATAGTTAGTATATGTCTATTTCTGTCTTACTAACTGGTTAACCAGCTATCTCTTTACATATGCTTATATAGTGTTTTTCCTATACACATTTAAGTACATGCATACATGTTTGTTGTGAAGTTTAACTTACACATGAGGCATGATAGTTAGGTGCAGTACTCATGTTAGCACAATATTAAGAAACTTAGAGGGTTCTTGAAAACAGAGGAGAGCGTCAAGGGGGCAGTTCAGGAGAATGTATACAGTGTGGATGTGCTCAGTAAAGGGGATGTTTGAAACCTAAGTAAGATGAAAACTTTTATCACACCACTCAGAATGTACACGATGTTCTGTCTTCCATTTAATATTTTTGGACTGTTTGAGCGTAGCCAACTGAAATCACAGAACATGGAGCCGTGTGTAAGTGTGGTGTTGTCAGTCAGCCATGCCAGAATCATAGACAAATACACCTGTGGCTTTCCATGTATCAAAATTTATTGAGTAACAATAAGTTTACAAAGTATAGATGTTCCAGAGGCAACAATCTGCCTGATTATTCTTATTTCCTTTGTAATATGATTAAGAGGAACACATTCCTTTATTCCATTTTTAGTTACTAACATTAACTCTTAGAGATCATGCGTCACACTTGTGTGTGTGTTTGTGTGTGCATGTGTATGTGTATGCACATGTATTTACATGGGATACAAAATGAAAACAAGATAAAGAGGCTATGGAACAGTTTTAAGAGGTTTAAGAAGTAGGCTGATAAAAATGCAGAGTATGTGTTGATAAGATTAAAAAACCCAAACCAACTACAGGTAAAAGGGCAAGACCTGGTCAATAGGCAGAACAGACAGACAGGTAGATGAGCAGCACATCCAGAGGTGTGAACAAGAGGATGAGCAGAAGCCAGCAGGGTAGGTTGCAGCCATAATGGGGTCTAGCTGAACGGGGAGTTCTCTGCCTGTTGCTCCTTGATGTACACACATGACGACAGGTCAGGGGTTGAAGAGGTGACTGATGTCACCATCTTAGTGTGGGTATTTACCTCTTTATGGGGTCCAGGTGAGAGTTTTACCCTTTCATGAGTCCAATGTATTGGATAAGTTCTTGACCCTGCTCTCCATGATATGGTTTTAGTATGCTCATGTGGCGGTGCAGTCTCAATTTATCATGATGATTTATCTAGGTGGCAATAGTAAGTCATGTATCAGTCTCTGCTGCATGGGTGGTACTGGACAGGTAGTGTGTGTGTGTGTGTGTGTGTGTGTGTGTGTGTGTGTGTGTGTGAATGTACCCGGGCTCACAGTAATTTCCCATCCTCAAAATGTAGTCAGGAGCTGCTTGTGAGATGAGTGTTTCAGGATGAGTCACAAACTGAAAACCACCACTTTACACAGTAAGAGCAGGGCACACCCGGCCTCAACAGGAGGACTACTGTGTCTGTTTTGTGGATGATGTGCTTAGCAGATTAACATTAACTACCACCTAAATGAAAGGAGGTATCCCCTAAAGAGGCTGCAGTGAACTCTAAAAAGATATTAGAGCTGGTATATTGCTTTAGCATTGCTGCAGTTCGGGACCAATATACAAACAAATTTTCTATACATTGACAGTGAGCATCCTGAAAGCAAAATTAAAAGAATTCCATTAATTAATAAGATCAGAAAGAAAGAAATGGAAATGGAATCAAAAGATTAGCATTCTGAAAACTATAAATATCACTGAAGTCAATTAAGATCTAAATAAATGGAAATACATTGTACTTTTATAAGTTGGAAGGCTTAATATTGCTGATGTGCAAGCAGAAGGTGGAGAGCATGCTGGGAATGATGCCTCAAAGCCCACCCAATGACACACCTCCTCCTAGAAGACCACACCTCCTAATCTTTTCCAAAGGGTTCCACTAACAGAGTACCAAGTACTCTAACATATGAGCCTATAGAAGCCATTCTCACAAGCTGCCACAAAACTCAATAATAAAATGTCCAGTTTTTGAAGTGGGCAAAGGCATTAAATACATTTTACACATGATACAGAAAAGGTTGATGAGCACAACATGAAAATACCAGCAGGATATCCTTAGAGAAATGCAGTGTGATAACACTCCAGCTCTACTTAAAAAAAAAAAAATGCAACCCCCCCCCAAAAAAAAAAACCACTGCAACAAACAAAAAAGGAGAATAATAAATGTAGGTAACGATGTGGAGAAACTGGAGTGCTCATACACTGTTAGTGGAAGTCTAAAGGATGATTGCCGCTTTGAAGACAGTTGATCTTCATGACTCATTAGACTTTATGTTAATGACAGCTTTGTGTCCTCTAGCACCCAAGCGTAAATCACCCACATGCCCACAATGGATGATAAGTTGCATACTGCATCCAGCAACTCAAAGGAACAAAATGCTGAAACACCACAGCATGGAGCAGCCTAGCAAATGTCAAACTACGTGGAAGCCACATTTCCCCGAAGACTGCATACTTTCTGATCTCATTTGCATGGGCTGTGTAAAGCAGTCAGTTGTCTTAAGACAGAGTCTGTATTAATGATTACCTGGGCCTTACAGGAGGCCATGAGGAATGATTAATAGTGGAGTGGAATTGGCTGGGAAGGGGTAAAGGTGTCATAAAAATAAGTTACAGTGATGGTCATGTAGCCCCTGCACTATATTTAGAAAAATCCAGTAGGATTTTATAAGGTGAATGTGTGAAGTGTAAAGTATGTGAAGTTTTTCTCAGTTAAGCCCCTCATCTACTACGAAACTCAGTGCAGTTCGTATATGTTGTCCCCTAAAAACCTAAGAAGGAGAAACCAAGCAGGAGTTTTCCATTTAGAATTCATTTTATCACACTCTGTCATTGCCCTATTCGGACTGAAATATATAGCAATTGGCTGTACATCACATCCCAGCTCATGGATTTTTCCTTCAGTCCACCAATGTACCTTAATAAATAGAAGCTCAGTATATAACAAAAACAAGAATATAACAAGAAAAGGTTGTACCCAATGTACACAGGTTATTGGCACTGGTGGGTAGGAAGTATCCTAGCAGTATTTTATAAACAAAAAACACGTGTTTTATTCACGCTACGTTTTCTGGAGCAGGTGCTCATGGCGGGCTTTTGAGGATGCCATGTCCCTGTTACAACAGAGCATCTCCTCGGGCAGTGTTCTTAGAAAGCAGTGCTGTCTGTGATCACTCTGCTCACTTAGTTAGCACCATATCCTGCTAAGAGTAAGACCCACAAGAATACAAGCTTATGTGGCTTCGCAATCAGAAATCCATCAGATGTTTTCTCTAGACCCTCTCCCCCCTCCTTTAAGCCCTGTGTTCAGACTCATCAACTCCATGTACACTCCAGTGCCCCTTATGTCTTCCAGGCCCCTCTTCTCGCCCCTGGTCCCCGTCCTCTCAGATCCTCTCAGATCCTGCTCTTTTATTCCTGGACTTCCATCTCTTCTCCTCAGCAGTTTCCCTGAGGTGTTGATGGTTTTCAACACCTCTTTAAATTCAGCCCTGTTTATTTCACCTTTTGAAATCCCATCCATTTGTTCCATCTAATCCAAGCTGCACAGTTAATGACAAACCGTGAAAGGACGCATCTGGAACTTAGGGTGGATCATGAGTCTACTTCTCTCAAACCTAACCTTCCTCATGTTCCACCCTCCCTCCATCATTCTACACCATCTATCTTATAAATCAAGGTATATGTCTGCCATTTCTTCCCAGTGACAGAGTTCTGTTCTTCTGTCCTGATTTCTTATTGACTGTTTTCTTCTTCTCCTTCTCCTCCTCCTTCTCCTCCTTCTCCTTCTCCTCCTCCTCCTCCTCCTCCTCCTCCTCCTCCTCCTCCTCCTCCTTCCTTCTTCTTCTCCTTCTCCTCCTCCTTCTTCTTGCCTAAATTCAGGCATCCTGCAATATTGTTTCTTCATGAAACGCTACTAAGTACCAGGAAGTAGAAGGGTGTGAGTGAGTCTGAAATAGCACAGATGAAGGCTGGGACTTGCATGAGCAAGGACATCCGGGAAACGTGGAGGTAAAAGGCGCAGTTGGTAGAACAGAAGCCGAATCCTGGAGCATCATCTTTAGAGCTTTGGCTTTTATTCTGAAAACCAAAGCGAGCACAATTTAAAAATTCAAAATGTTCAAGACGATGTGGGGGAAGAAGCATAATAGACATGCAGAAAAGGCTTTCCTTTTTCCTTTGAATAGACCTGGCACCCTTAGATACGCTTGTCTATACTAAGGCAGTATGTGATGTTCATTGATATAGGGCCTCCTTTCAAATCTGATTCTAACATAGGGTCCTGAAGAAACAAATGAGTAAGAGAGCTATGTGCATGTAGTCCACTGAACATAAATGTCAATGCTAAATTTTATTAGATGATTAAATACCAGGCGAAATGCAAAATGTCTGGACCATCATGTTTCTGTTTGTTTGTTGTTACTTTTGTATTGTTTTGTTTAAACCTATCTCTTTAATTCTTACAATTTGAAGAGTAACTTGCCTAAGGCTATTTGGGGAAAAAAATCATTTTCTTTATACAGAACCCTCAGCCTCCTGACACTGTTTGTGGCATGTATCTATTTTGAACTTAACCTTTTAAGGTTTCTATCTCATTCTAAATACACAGAGATTTTGTAAAATGAATGTTTTCATAGAAAACCTAAAAACTCAATGTCATGGTATGCTGCTTAGGTTTTTTTTTTTTTTTTTTTTTTTTTATCAACTTAACAAAATTAGAGTCAACCAGGAAGAGGACACTGCATTTGAGGAATGGCCTATGAGCAAGTCAGTGGGGCATTTTCTTAGTTGATTGATGTGAGAGAATCCTGCCCACTGTGGGTGGTACTATCCTTGGGCAGGCGTTTCAAGGTGGTAGAAAAAGGCACACTGAGCAAGCCATGGGGAGAAGGCTCATCTCTGAGTCCCCAACGATACACTGATGTTGAACTAAGGGAAGAAAAGCAGCCCACTTTGGAGTCATTTAACCAAGTGTGCATCCAGACTTGGATCCTCCACCTCATGCTCCCGGTGTCTCCTGTCTCCTGTCTGTCTGTTGTATGAGTCTGGATCTGTGCCTGTGTCTGTCCCTGTGTCTGCCTGTAGTATCTGTGTCTGTCCCTCACATGGGGCTTTGCTCTGTCTTTATTGAACTGTACAGGAAGCATCACATGGGGAAGGAAGAGGATACTTTACAGAAATCTATAATTGAGTTTTAGAGGGGATTAAGTCACTGGCTACCATTGATCCCAGCTGACCCAGATAACAAGCATCATTTACAAGCCAATATCCATAGATGCTTGCTTTCAACTTTATATGTTAGATTTTAGAAAATTGCTTTCAGCTTCTGTGTTTGCTGCTTTCAGCAAATGGTGCACACACATTATTTGGGTCAAGGGTATTGAAGAGTATATAATTTAAGGTTACAGCTATGCATTAGCTTAGGTTGTAAAAGTTGATTGCATAGGAAACCCAAGGCATGTAAGTATGGCTGTTACATTGTCCTCTTAAAAGTAAGTTAAGCAAACTGTTTGAGTACACAGTAAGATAGCAGTCTTAAATCTCAAGTGACCTGAAGGTATATTAAGTTTGACTATGAGCTCCAGCAAAAGTTCCAGTCTCTTTTCTTTGAATGGAAGAGATATTTTTGTAATATTGCATCACCACACTATTCCATGGCCTCTGCTCCAGTGCCTGTCTCCGGGTTCCTTCCTTGAGTTCCTGCCTTGTCTTCCCTCAGTGATGGACTATAAGCTGTAAAATGAAACAAACAACTTTTTGCCCCAAGTTGTTCTTTTTTTGGCCTGTGTTGTATCACAACAGGAAACAGCATGTATTTCTATATCCAGATATTTCAAAAATACCTGCCCCCCACCAAATGTCAAACATCTTTCACATTTCAGTTTTGGACAAAAAAAAAAAAAAATGATCCTTTATTAGGAAATACTTACAAATAAAAGTTAGTATTCAAATGAAGGCCATGAGATCTTATAATATTTGAGAATTTTCATTAATTCTAAACTACCCAAACTCTTGGACTGTTGCTGTTTTGGACAATGAAGAGAACAGGATGCATGTTCAGTCTTCCATTTGTGCCGCCTGCTCCACATCATGCTGTTCTCTGTTCTGTCTTCCTTGGGAGGAGGCCATTTATGGTGATACTTGTTGTTTGCGGTCTAACTGTTCCTGCTTCATCTCTGTGCTGCTCTCCATTGTACGAAAGCACCGTGTGCATGAAGATGGCCGCACAGGATGCAACAGGTCCTAATTTGCACACATGGTTTCATTTTGCTGGATGAAGGCTGATGGGAGTGCTGTTACCACATCACACATTTGCTCCTCATTTGTGTAGGCAATTTGTGTTAGAATTCTGATCTCCCAGGGGGATTGGTAGGTGTGGATTTGTGCCTCTGTCCGTCAGCAGCTGTTGAATCTCAAATGAAGATAATAGTTTAGAGGACGTCTGAATGTCCACCTTCTTTTTGAAGAATATACAAAGGAGATTTAAAAAAAAAAAAATCTAATGGTTGCTTCGTGATGCAGCTCATTAAACCTGATGATTAGTCGGAAT
The DNA here is from genome assembly GCF_004664715.2 of Peromyscus leucopus. NCBI lineage: Eukaryota > Metazoa > Chordata > Mammalia > Rodentia > Cricetidae > Peromyscus > Peromyscus leucopus. The sequence goes on along the minus strand of NC_051079.1, from coordinate 45,455,703 downwards.
GAATGGGCAAAAAGTAATGAGTGCATCAATAGAGGGATATCTAAAAGAGATGGGTGACTTTATGTGTTTTTGTTTAAAACTTTGAATCGTTTATTTCTTATATTTTCCATTTCATAGTTTTAATTGCTTTCTGATTGTTTGAGAATCTCACAGCTGTCTGTGATGTGTCTGATCAAATGTCCCCATTATCTCCCCTCTAGCTCTTTCTCTTTCTCCCTCACTACTCCCACGCCCCCCCCCCCCCTTCAGCTGCTCTGTTTTTAACACTGAGTCTCCTTTGTGCTGCCCATGTGTGTACTGATGTAGGTAGGACCTGCTACTCAGGCTAGCTTCTCAGGGACCACATCCCTAAGGAAAGCTGGCTCCCCCTCCTCTGGCCACCATCAGTCTTCAACCACTCCTCAGCTAAGGGTGGGCCCTAATGTCTGCCTCCCTTCTGCATGCTGGGATTTGGGCTAGCTTTGGCTTAGGGCATGCTGTGCGCATGCTGTTACAGCCCCTGTGAGTTCATGGGAACTTTCTGTGTACTGCCAGACCCAGGGAATCCTGCTTGACCATGAAAGTTCACTACCCCTGACAGTCTTTCTACCCCTTCTTTTGCAGTGATCCCTGGAGCTCAGGGGGAGAGGTATAATTATGGAGTGCAAATGTTTTCCCTCTCATTTATAATTAAAATGCAGTTATTTTCCCTGTCTTGCAAATTGAGACATTCTCAAAAGAATGTATACAGCACAAGAGGACAAGAACATAAAAGAAACAAAAAGTTCCCATTTACTTTGATTTTAAGTAATTATGTTTACGACTTTTATAATTGCTTCCTCTATTCAGTGGTCTTTACTACACCAATGCAATTGTCTTTGCTAACAATGCCAGCAGTTGGGTATCCCTGCCTGGGTTTTCTCCCAGGGCGCATTTCCTTTGTAAAAGGGATTAACATTCAGCTCCTAGTGTGCCTAACTGAAGTTTTGTTTGACTTTCTACCTCTCTCTGCTCATGGGATTAAAAAGGGAAGTACCGGAAAGCTTATAGAGACTCTCTTGCTTTAGATCAATTTAAGAAAAAGCAGACCCCGCCGCGAAAGGAAGCAGTCCATTCCCGGGATTAAGCAGGGGATACCCACAAAGAGTAGCAGTAGGAAAAGTGGGTCCTGCCAGGCACCTCTCACGCTGTCTCTTTGCCACAGCTGTACATTGTTTCAAATTGAAGTTATTCCCAGAATGTCAAATGTACCCACATCCAAATGCACCTACCATCAGCATATCCTAAAGCCAAATAGGAAAAAAATAATCCGATACCCTCTGTTAGTTTCGATGATGGTTGTTAAAATTAGCTATGTTTGTATTTAATTATTCCATATTTAAAAGGTAATTGTATATGTGCTTTTTTGAAGGGCTCCAGAAGGATAATTCAGAACTAAGACGTTGAAATCTTATTTGCAATTTAAGTTGCATCTGAGGGGAAAGGGCTTATATAGAGTTTTGCTTTAGTTGGCCTTGTTTTGCTGTCCTGGGAGGCTACTTCCAAGTCAGTTCCCATAGATATGTGTGAGAAATTCCTTAGGGCCTGAAACAAGAGTATCTTCAGGGTTACATGATCTGACCTAATCAACCATGAGTGCTCTCATAGTTTTTAAATCCTTTTGTTTAATGAAGGCCTTTCTCAATTATCTCCCCTTGATTAGACATCGATGAGTGCAGTGTGGTTCCTGGGGTCTGTGAAACCGGTGACTGTTCCAACACCGTGGGAAGCTATTTTTGTGTCTGTCCACGTGGCTTCGTAACCTCCACAGATGGCTCTCGGTGCATCGGTAAGCCTTGTGTTTCGAAGGTACAATACGCATGCGCAGCTTCTTTATAATGACCAGACAGCCCGAACAGGTATGAAGATGGTAACGATTATAAAACCATTGGGAAAAATGGATGAAAGGGTTGTTCTACAGCCTTAGCAGTATTTAGCATCATGGGAGGATTGATAGACCAGGTACTGTTTGTAAAGTCTTTGCTTTCGGGAGCCATCTGGCTTAGTTTTATGTTGTCAAAATCATTTTTTGAAGGAAGATTTGGTCAGGATGTAACTGTTGCCCAGCATTGCAGGCACAGCACAAGAAAGATGTAAAATCTGCTTGGGGAACTGGAATATAGTAATTAAAGATTCTTTTGTTGCTATGAATCATGAACACAGAGAGCATCTTATTTACTTAAGCTTGTTTATTCTGGTAAAAAGTACTTATTACAAAGGAGGAGCTGGCACCCCTAATTTTGTGTTTCAAGTGTATTCAAATTAAAGCCAAATATATTTACACAGTCTGCCCTGTTTAAAAAGATGAAGATGTACTTTGCAGCCATGGTGTAGGTCATCCATCAGGAAGCATGCCTTAGGCTTCTGTTGTGTGAGCCCAGAGATTATGAAATGCCCTTTGATGTACAATCATGTTATAGTTATCTTCTCATTCCTTGCCTTGAGTATTCATCCTGGTCAGTTCCAATATTGAGCTAATACTAGCTGCAAAGAGAGGGAAAAGGATGTACAATCTCTATAGCAACACTCAAGATTTATGTAATGATGAATTAGAGAAATTAGTCTAGTGCCCAAAGAACAGAGTTTCATGGTCCAGTGAAAGGAACAAGTGGGATAATGAGGCTTTCCCCCAGTCTGGCAGTTAATGTATCAGTAGCTCCCTGGGGAGGGCGGGGGCGCTATGGATTAGTCAAAGTACCAAGTAAATCAGTTTACGATCTAGAACTACAGAGTTAGGAAGATAAACTCAAAATCTCATACCATCAATAAAGGACTATGGCTTGAAACCATTTGGTGAATATCTTATCTACCAGGCACTAAACTAACTATGGCCATCCATCAGTGAGTATGAAAGGTGTATGTCCTGCCATCGGAGGGCTGTTATCACAGATAATAGGATCACAGGATAGACATGTCAATGACAGTGACAGTCACAGCTATCACCAGTTGTACATGACGTGGGAGGCACTGCACACCCTCAGTCTCACCTGCAGATCTGTTAGGACTCAGGCAAGTGGCTGGTCTCTCTCCACCTCCATTAAAGAAAGTAGTCAATAGAATAGTCCCATTATGCTCACTGTTATTATTAAAAGAAACAAGGAATGGTAGATATGTCTACACTTCACCACAAGGTTTATGGACTCATTATCTTTCTTCTCTTTGTTTCCCCAGTAAATTAATAATAGCTTATTTGTCTCTTGCATGTCTTCACTGAGCTCCTATTCAGGGCTCATCTGTAACCACCTCTGTCTGACCTTACATGCACATCTCTCGTCGTGAAGTGTGGTAGCATTGCCTTGTTTGCCTACAGACACCTCTGTATTATTGTGTTTTTTCTTTTCCGTACTCATCAAAGCTCACTCATTCTTTGAGGATTAAATTGGGAATGTTTTTTAACAGCCACTCCTACGTAATCTCAATTTTCTTCTTAGATGAAATGAATGAGCCCCTCATGAATGAGCCCCTCCTACAAGACCCACGTCCCGTAGCTGGGGGGGTCTATTGTCCTCTCACAGGTGTCCCTGCTCTTCCCACCAGCCAGACTTTGGGCTCCTGACTTAGTCGGCCTCATGGATCTCAGGCTTCCTGTCATACGTCATCATATGCATTTCCTGGAGTCAGTGCATTTGAATGAATGGGAAAGCCACCAAATGTGTGAATGGGATGATAGTAGGTGTAGGAGTCTCATTTGGTCGATGACGTCTTTGTGTCATTTGGCTGTCTGATGGACACGATGATGCAGGACTGACTCATGGTCCTGGATACTTCACAGGTTGACTCCAGATGCTGAGTCCTGAGCCTCCAGAAATCCCCCTCATTTAAGAGGAAACATTCTATCCCAGTGGACAGAGGGAGGGCACCCCAAAAATAGAAAAGTGAAAAATGACTCCCAGAAACTACAAAGCTAGTGCTAAAGTTAAGTAAACAGCTTAATTAAAAAAATACACACATTATATTTTGAATAAGTATATGTTTCCATGTATGAGAGAAAAAACAAATACAGCATTTTAACATGTAAGAGGTTTTTGAGTTTTAAAAATCTTGAGTGTCTATTTTCTTAGATTGAATTTACTTATGATAGACTCTTACGTCATGAAGATATGGATGCCCCTCGGTTGTTCGTTTTGTAAGTGCACAGTGCACCTGCTCATGATGTTGAGCGGGGACGAACTCAGAACAGTCTTTAGTAGGCAGCTTCATGCTATCGCAGCTCTGTTCTGAGAGCGACGCTTGCTGCATCGGCCCTGCTGCCTTGTCCTAGTTAACACGGCTCTCCTCCAGGGTCATAGGAAAACTGCCAGAGTCAGGATGCTGGGCCTAAAGCACAGTAGAAAGCGTCAGGAGACCGAGCCTTTTTCTCCCACAGACAAGAGAAGAGTTTCGCTAGTCATTTTAATTTTCAAATAGTTTAGCCCTCCCATTTCATTAATGCTAAATTAGGAAGATAAATCCTAACTTAATTTTACCTAGTGTGTTAATTTTTTTTTAAATCCAGGATAAAAAACTTTAATGTAGAAACTAACATATGCCACCTCTAAAAAGAGTTAAAGTGTCGTGTCGCCAATAGTCTTTTCCTTAAAAGCATTTTCATAGTGTTATTTAATGAACCTTATGTCATTTTGGAATTTGCTCCCCTCGGGCATCATTAATACCCAATTTCCACAATTTAATCCAGGCACTGAAGAATGACTGGCACAAGGAGTAATAAGTAATGAATGTTTAAGCCGCAGAGAGCAGGCTGGATGCAGGCTAAGGAGGCTGGCTGACTCTTTGTGCTCACACGGCTTAGCTAGCATCCGCCCTCAACAGGGACTGGCTAGGGCCAGGCCATCAGAGGCAAGAAAAGTTTAGAAAAAAGAGATTAGAAACTCTTGCAGAAAGTCATGTTGTGACAAAACATTCTAATGCATTTTCCTCCAGCTTTACACATTTTTGTTACATGGTGTCACCTGGAATGTCCTGAGGATACAAACCTGAAAATACAGTGTGAAGTGTGTGTGTGTGTGTGTGTGTGTGTGTGTGTGTGTGTGTGAGAGAGAGAGAGAGAGAGAGAGAGAGAGAGAGAGAGAGAGAGAGAGAGAGAGAACATTTGAGGGAGGAAGTAACTCACTGCTAAATACTTTCATAGTAATGTGTACTATTAAGTAAAAGAAAAGACTAACGCTGGCAAGATGGCCCAGAAGTAAAGTACTTATGCAAACCTTGTGACCTGAGTTTGATCCCCAGAACCCACATAAAGATGGGAGGAGAGAACCAAGTCCACCCAGTTGTCTTCTAACCACCACACGTACAGAATAATAACAAAAAAATGGTTTAAATGTTGATAAAGTTAAAACGCTAAAGGAAAACACTGGAGGGACACCTCCATGAATTAAGTACTTGCTCTGCAAGCATGAGGACCAGAGATTAGCTCCCCACAACCCACATAGAAGCCAGGCAGGTGTGATAGCTGTATGTAATCCCAGCACTCAGAGGGCAGAAACAGGAGATCCCTGAGTAAACAGGTTAGTCAGACTAGCCAGAAATAGCCATCCCCAGGTTCAGTGAGAAACTCTGCTCAAAAAAGTGGAGGCAACCAAGGAAGGCACTCATTATCAATTTTGAGCTTCCATCCATATGTTCACACTCATGCACCTGTACCCCCACACACATGTGCAACACACATGCACGCATGCACGCACGCACGCACGCACGCACACCATTGAAAGGAAAATCCTCAAGGAGCTGAGCACCAGTGTAGATCTTTAGTAAGTGCGTAGAGCTAGACCCATGGGAGGAATAAGATTGGCCAAACAAGGGAATGCTGTGAGCAACTGGGTGCTGAAAGTGTCCCATATGGGCTCAGGAGACACTGAGCAGAGCTTAGTTGGGAAAGAACTGAGTAAGAGACTGGTTGGCAATAAAATTAAAAGGATGGGTTGAGACTAAGTCTGATGCTAGAGTTGACTGCAGGTAGATCCTGAATGTAATGAGGGTCCATCAAGAGTTCAAAGCAGGCTAAGACATGAAAATCAATGGGCCAGGAGTCCTCTGTCAGTCAAAGGAAAGATCATTATTCAGTGACCTAGTTTGATGGCTATCGAATGCTCTTTAAAACTCAGAATGCAGCATGTAGCAATGGTATGTATAAGGTGTAGCACTCTGTGTTATGTTTTGTGCTAATTTCTGGTACATTTGCAAGAAAACACTTGAGGAAGAACCTGAAATACCTAAAGATTTTTTCTTTATAAAAGCTAGATGGCAGGTCAAGGATGACTAGTGTGGTAACTAGTTCACAGCTGTATAAAAGCAAACCAATGATTAAGAAAGAGGGCCCAAAGATGAAATGAGACAAGGAGGAACCTTAACTACCTCAAGGGAAGCAGTGAACTTGGTTCCCACTGTGGTTCAATTTCTTCCTTTGCTCTTACTTCAGTTCCTATTGAATAATGTTAACAGGTAGTTTGCATAAAAGTATCCTGGGACAAGACAGCTCTGTGGAGTTAATCCACAATAACCCAAGCTGGAGCTAGGCCATCAGAGATGTGGATGTTTATCCAGTGTCAGGACACCAACTGTCATGAGTGTTCTGACCAGGGCCAACATTCTCTGCTCTGTGTTTTAATGAGTAGAGATCACTCAACACGGATATACATACGTTAGGTTGCCATCCCCAAATCTAACTAAGAATTCATCGTCCATCACACTCTGTCATTGGTCGCTAGTTCTCTTCAACCAAATTTAGACTAAATGCCAAACCATGAGGCACATTCTGATGATCGTACCACGAGTTTGTTTCAATAAAGATTTATATTTTATTCAGAGGAGGTCAATTGTTTCCTCTTTCTGGGAACAGTGGTAAATAAGACATACAAAGCCTGCTTGGGAATTTAACAAGTATGGTGATGCCTAGACAAGCAGACAATGTACTCTTCTTACTTACAACATGTCAGTCTAGTTGAGTGCACACTAGGTGTTAGGACGCTGTTATTATGGATTTTCTTTGACTTTGGCCCCAATAAGTCCTTGCTTCAAGGAATAATGTTCCTGGGCAGCTTTCATTTCTGACAGAGCTCCTCTGAATGTCTTCTCTCTTGATAAAATGCTTTCCTGTGGCACTTTGTAAGGACCATGGAATTACAGACACACACTGGACCGAACTGAACTGGCTTCCTTTACAGTATATCTTTTTGTGGACCTGAACCATGGATGCCACTGTTCTGTACCTCATGTTAGAATATTCTGTGTGTTTTGATTCAAGGGATTAGAACTGAGTCTGCCATCTCTATGCTGTTATTAGAGGAGAGTAATCATGTTGTTTGTGAAAACAGTTATTATTTTCTTTATAGTCCTCCCTCTCTGCCTCTGCCCTCTCACAGATGGCCTAGTATCCTAGGTGCATGTTACAACACTAGCTTGAGATTTCCAAACTGTAGACTAGTGAGTAACACGAATCTTAAAAGGTCTTAATAGAAAAACCCAGAGCCAGACATTGGGGTGAATTCTGAAAGATCAGAGAGACAGGACAAGCCAAAGCCAACTTCACCTCACCAACTCCTCAGCAGATCCTGTTTCCACAAATCCTCAGACTGAAAGCCTCTGAGACCTCACCCCTGATGGTCTCAATTGAACTGCTTAAAAGCCTCTAGTTCCTGGTCCTCATGCCTTATATACCTTTCTGCTTCCTACCATCACTTCCTGGGATTAAAGGCGTGTGTCCTTCCCAAGCAAAGACATGAGATCTCAAGTGCTGGAATTAAAGGTGTGTGCCACCACTGCCTGGCTCTGTTCCCAGTGTGGCCTTGAACTCATAGAGATCTAGATGGATCTCTGCCTCCCGAGTGATAGGATTAAAGGTGTGTGCGCAGAGTCTATGATTATAAATTCTCAAGAGGCAGCTGCTTCCTTCTCCCACAGCTCCAGCATGTTTCCTCACTTCCCTCACTCTGTCAATCATGCCCTCAGGACACTAGTCTTCGAGGCACCTAGTCACACCATGGTGGGTGGGATCTAGACTTCCTGTTCTGGATGCTTTGTGCCTTGTGAAGCTGTAACAGAGGTTTGGCAAATCTGTAGTTTAATAGAAGCTGAAAAGTGAAACCCAACTGCACACTTAATTCCCAAGACGCCCATCTTCACTTCATTTGGGGGCTCCTTTTCATCTTGGCTTTCATGTCAGCAGGGTGATGTTTATCCATACGTTTTTTGGTACTCTTCAGGATAATTTCATTAAGAGGGACATTTGAGGTAGACATTCTACCACTTGGCCAGGGGGCCTATTGTTTTATTTCATTTTCCCACCAGCTGCACTCCATGAGTAAGAAGAGTTAAATACAGTTATGGAAGTAAATCTAGGTCTCCTGACTCAAGGCTGTGATTTTGGTTTTGTTTTCAAACATGCCACAAGCTCTTCGGGCAGAAGACTTGCCAAATTTCATGTTTCCATCCTACCTTGTAACATTGGTTCTATTCTATAGTTCGAGAGATTATTTTTAAGAGTTCAGGGCTTACTTATCTTAATTTACATCTTGTTCATGAGAAGTACAACAATCAACTGGAGCTAAGCATATGGACTTTGGCTCCTAGAATGAATATTTTAAAATGTGTTCCCATGACTCACTTTACAATAGAAATTAACCTGGGCTATTACTCCCAGCTACAAACTGTTCAAACCCAGCTCCTAAGATTTTTAGTGTCTCCCATGGCTGTAAGCATACATGCATACAGCAGATCCGGTGCTTTGCTTTGCAGCGAGCTGAGCCTCTATTGGAAATCAAAGGGATACATTTCACTTCCTGCTGGCTATCTGAAAGCCAACTCATTTGTTTCAAGCTGGCTTGGAAGCCATCCGAGATTACTATGGACCATTCGCGGAAATGGTGTATTTATGTTAGACTATGTAATTAATGCCAAGAATGTCAGCTGTATATATGATTGGAATTATTTGCAATGATTTTTTTTTATAATTTCATGAGCACTGTATTTACACCATTTTTATCTCTTCTTCCTTCTCCTCCAACTCCCCCCATGGCCCCCTCAGATTGATGACCTCTTTTTCTTTAATTAGTATTGTTACATATATGCATGTGTGTGCAGCATATTGAGTCCATTTAGTGTTGCTTGTATTTATTTGTGTTTAGGATTGACCACTTGAGACTGGATAGCTTGTCAAGAAGCTTGTCCGTGGAGAAAACTGATTCTCCCTCTCTGTTTGCATCATTGGTGTGATGCTCCTGTGTATTGTTCTGTATTTTTTTTCAGTCATGGAGAAAATGTCTTTGAATACATCTTGATAACCAGGCACGGTGGTAAACATCCATAATCTAGCACTTCAGAGGCTGGGGAAGGATGGTTTCACGAAGCTGCCTTGGGCTCCACAGTACGCTCTAGGGCTGCCTGAGCTGTCTATTTATAACCCTGGGTGCTTTTTTGTTTGTTTATTTGTTTGACAAAGGATCTTGATCAGATGTCAGTGCACATAATTAACTGGACATAACTTTTTCATTCGGGTAATTGTACATCAAGTTTGCTGATGATCTCTTTGTGATTGTGAGTTGACCGTCTTTTGTGACCACTAAAACTTGTCTTCCTGTGTTACCTGCCACCCTGATTCTGTCTCAGTTCAGCTGACAAAGTGACCTCTAGTAGACTCAAATTTGATTTGTTACTTTTGTACCCCAAATCCTCCAGATAGCATACCATGCCTTACCATATCTGAATTGCCAAACACAATGATACTTTTTTCTTTTTTATTATTATTAAGAAATTTTCTATTCATTTACATACCAACCACAGATCCCCCTCTCTTATTACTTAACTTAACCAGTTTCTATTAATCTATATGTTGCCACATGTCTGTGGCACTACATGTCTGCAGGCATCTTGTTGCTCCTTGAGTGGCAGGCTGGTGTCTCTCCTAATCTCCTTTCTTCTCTCTCTTTAGTTGGAATGTCCCGCCTAATCTTATTCTGCCTCACCATTGGCCAAACAGCTTTATTTATCAACCAATCAGAGCAACACCTATTCACAGCATGGCCCTGGCTACTGCCCTCATCAAAGTCATTGCTCACCTGAATGGCTCCTCCTTCTCTCCTGATAGTTCCCACCACAGTCAAGATCTTAAAAATGTCAGCCATTATCTTTTCTCTAATTCAAACCATCACAGCCACAAACCCTCACAACACTGCGTTCAAATCCCATTCAAGTCCTTTCATGGTGACCTTAGGGCTCCTGTGACAGTGGCCTCTGCAATTTCTTCTTCTTTTGTCAATTGGGACCCTGTTCTTTTTACGGTAGCATCCCATGTACTCAGACGTCGGCCTCTGTGGTGGCTTCTGATTGATCCTTTTGTTTTGTTTTTGTTTTTTTTGTTTTTTTTTTTTTCGAGACAGGGTTTCTCTGTGTAGTTTTTTAGTGCCTGTCCTGGATCTCACTCTGTAGACCAGGCTGGCCTCGAATCAGATCCACATGGCTTTGCCTCCCGAGTGCTAGGATTAAAGGCATGTGCCACCACGACCTGGCTCCTGATTGATCTTTAAATCAGCATCTCCATCAGTTAGATGTTGTTGTGAAGCACATAGCTACATAGATCTCAGTAGTACACAGCAGAACATGTGTAGGTCAAGTTTGATACTGGCCTGAAATACATAGAAAGCTCTAGGCCAGCCTCGGCTACATGACACAATCCCCATTCTTTTCTTGTTTAAAAAAGTGTTTTGATCAAGTCCAAACAAGGTTGTGAAGAATGGGGTTAAGTTGTCACTGTTCATCCAGCACCGGACCTGTTTGGCTTATCACTGAAGCTTGCCTCAGATTTGCATGTCTTTCTTTCATATTCAAGAAAAATATCACAGAATCAGTATTTGAAGAAATCTTTGCTGAATCCATGAATCAAGCAATGACCAGATGTGTAAAAATTAAAAGACAAGGGAATGAGCTGGAATAAGAAGGATTAAGTCAATGCAATTCACCTCTCCTGTATCCGCCTAACATGGCAAATGGTTGCTGTAGGAACCCGAGGTAACTTCGCCATGTCTTCTGTTTTCCCTTTGCGTCTTCAGATCAGAGGACAGGCACGTGCTTCTCCGGCCTGGTGAATGGCCGCTGTGCACAAGAACTCCCAGGCCGAATGGCAAAAGCCCAGTGTTGCTGTGAGCCCGGCCGCTGCTGGGGCGTCGGGACCCTTCCTGAGGCCTGTCCTGTCAGAGGTTCTGGTGAGTGTCAGGCTGCTGTCACCTTGGCACCAACAGTATTAAGACAGTAACATGGTGAAGTTAAAATTTTACCACGTTAAAGAGACAGTAAAGTGCTCTCTGCCCTTCTTCTTGAAGAAAATCATGTGTGTGTTTGGATTGCCGTCACCTTGTAGCTTATCAGTCCTTTAGAATCATTTCTTTCCTCTCTCGTGACCTGAGAATTAATCCCTCTCATATCCTGTGCCTTATCAGTGAGTTTCTATTGTAAAAAAAATCCCCTTAGGATGCACAAAAAGGTCCTCTTGTTAGATAGAGCACAAACAGGAAAGCATGATTAAGGCTCCACAAATAAATATGTTGACATTTTCTGTTATCTTTTCCATGTGGAACTCTAAAACTCAAAAATAATTAAAGCTCCTGAAATTTACTTATAAAGGCATATTATATATGCAGTTACAGAGAAAAAAAAATGAGACACATTCTTCATTCCTTCAAAAACATGAAGCCATAATACACTCCCAAGCTTGATCTCTAACATGCTGCCCTAATTCCGAGAATAATTAGCAAAATAAGGCAGTTGCTATAGCCTTGCCTCTTATTCGGTTTTGATACCCACGCAACTAAGTAAAGATTTGAAGGCTACCTGGATACTGTCTAGTGCTAGAATTTATTTTAAAAACATTATTCCGAACCTATCTTAATATATAATTCCTTAAAAATGAAGAAAACAGATACAAATTTGGGCGGACACAATCCTGATGAGAATTCAAGGAAAACCCAACATGTAGAATGAGTTACCTAAAGGTTCCCACCTGCTCAAGTAGACTTCTTGCAATAACAATTATGCCTAGAATGTTGTGAGTTATCCTTAGGGTGTAAAGTAAAAAGTATACACAAAGGGCCCTTTGTGTAAGTTAGTTAAAATAATGAGGAACGTGAATTTTAAATATTTTTGAAACACCCATGCCTTGTTCTTGTTAATATACAACATTGAAACTATTTAACAAGAAAATAATCTTGTTACTCATATTGTATAGAAAAAGTAAACTAAAAATGATCTATGACAACTGCTTTTATGATGCAGCAAGAACTCTGTGTTTAACCACACTCTTTTTTTTTTTTTTTCTTATAGAGGAATATCGCAGACTGTGCCTGGATGGCCTTCCAATGGGCGGTGTTCCCGGGAGTTCAGTTTCTAGACCTGGAGGCCCTGGGGGCAATGGGAATGGCTATGGCCCAGGAGGAACAGGCTTCCTCCCCATCCCTGGAGGCAATGGCTTTTCTCCTGGTGTTGGTGGAGCTGGAGTAGGTGCAGGGGGACAGGGACCCATCATCACTGGACTAAGTAAGTGCTCACATGTCCTATAGATTCCTGAGTTATCAGCCTCAAGTGATACTACATTAACAAACGTGTGTGTGTGTGTGTGTGTGTGTGTGTGTGTGTGCTTGCACGTCTGTGTGTATCTAAAGTACACTAATACTAAATTTAAGAAAATGTGATAGGAAAGCATTTCATCTGTTCTTCAACCCTTTTGATAAATTGGAACAAAAGAATGCATGTGACCTAGGCTCTTTGAAAATACAAATGAGAGTCCAAAACCATCCTATATGATGTCACTGGAAGCATGTTTTGGATTCTCATTCATCTAGCCTGTTCCAATGCCCTACTCATGTGCTGCTTGGATTATTTTCCAACACCGTATCTGAGATGAGATAAAGCCAGCCCTAAACGGAGCCTCTCCAGATAGCCTAATGCACACATCTCTCTTCCCTTATGCTTTGCCATTGTTGTCAAATTGCTTGAAATTGAGAAGTGTGGGCTTCAGACCAGAGTTGGCGTCCATTTCTTGACATTTAAGCTTGCTCTTTAAAAGCTCTGTTCTTGATAATAATATTTAATAATGTCCCACGGTGTTATGTTTATTCTTTCTGGCACACTGCCTATTTGCTACATCTAAATATTCAGCAAGTCACCAAAAAAGAAAAAGAAATGGAGCACTCTCAAATGTATGGTAGAACATTCCTGAAATTTTTTTAAAAAAAGACATGAGCAGAATTTCCAGATGTGTGACTTAACAAGCACAACTTGTGGCCATGTGTCTCAAGTATTTGTTTTTTAAGATCTTCCATATTAAAATTTAATAAAAATGTGAGAGTAACAGAGAATGACTATGAACAAAGTACACACACACACACACACACACACACACACAAACACAAACACAAACACAAACACACACATTTCAAACACCTCCAAAATGGAAAATGTAATACAATAAAATACAGGGTAATGCAGGCTTCTGATATACACTTAATTAATTTATATTAAACTTCTAAAAAAAATCAGTTCAAGTAAATAATGCGTGTTGTGACAGCCAAGTCTGATTACCTCATAATTTTCCGTAGCAATTCTCAACCAGACAATAGACATATGTAAGCACCATGCCAACCTGTGTTTGAATGGACGCTGCATACCTACTGTCTCTAGCTACAGATGTGAATGCAACATGGGCTATAAGCAGGATGCAAATGGAGATTGCATAGGTAAGTTCGAAATTCCTTCACCCTTCCTGAGTTTTTCACCTAGCTGCTAGACTATGAGAACAAATGGAACAGAATGTGATTTTTTTTTTAAAGGTCGGTTGAAGTAAAACTAATTTGTGTGCTGTCTCTCTGGTGTGCATGCCGCTGTCTATGCTGTCTATATCCCAGGACCCCTTAACTGGTTGTTGACCTAAATCTTGTGAAGAATTCCCCGTTCTCTCTTTCCCTAAATATAATTTGACTCTCCTTTCTTTATAGAGTTGATTATCCTACTCTGAATTAAGTTTTTAAAGGGAATGTATTTTGAAAACAGCAGTCATCAGTCCTTTGGAAGTGACGAGTGCTAACTATAAATTTGCAAATATTTTGGTCCCTGGATGATATAAACTCTTAAAAAGTGCTGGCTATGACTATATGACTGTAATCGTTAACTAATTCTTCCTCCTCTTCCTTCTTTTAGTTTTTTGAGACAAGGTATGAGTCCTGGTATGTAGGCAAACTCTGTAGTCCTGGCTGTCCTAGAACTCACTATGTAGACCAAAATGGCTTCAAACTCCACGCAGATCCACCTGCCTCTGCCTAACAAATACAGAGGGCTGTGGGGATGACTCAGCAGGTAAAGTGTTAACTGTATAAGTATGAGAAGTAGAGTTCAGAGGAGTATGGGCTTGTAACCCCAGCAATGGGGAGGCAGACACAGGAGGATCCCTGAGACCTATTGAGCAATGAGTCTAGCCAGTCAGGGACATTCAGGTTCAGGAAGATTTCCTGTCTCTCCAAAGTAAAAATAAGAAGAAGAAGAAGGAGGAGAGTAATTGTGGAAGACAGGGATGTTGTCTTAGTAAGGTTTCTATTGCTGTGAAGAGACACCATGACCACGGCAACTCTTATAAAGGAAAACATTTAAGTAGGGCTGGCTTACAGAGGTTTAGTCCATCATCATCATGGCAGGAAGCATGGTGGCATGCAGGCAGACATGGTCCTAGAGAGGTAGCTAAGAGTTCTAGATCTGGATATGCAGGCAGTGGGAAGAGAGAGTGACACTGGACCTGGTTTGAACTTCTAGAACCTCAAAGCCCGCCCCTAGTGACACACTTCCTCCCACAAGGCCACACCTCCTAATAGTGCCACTCCCTATGGGCCTGTGGGGGCCATTTTCACTCAAACCACCACAGGTGTCAACCTCTGGCTTCTACACACACCTGCACACATGAATGGACACACAGAGAATAGCCATAAATAAAATCTTTGATAATATAATGACAGGAGCTGGAGAGATGTCTCAGCAGTTTAGAGTACTTCCTACTTTTGCAGAGGGCCTGCATTTGGTGCCCAGCATTCTTGTCAAGGGGCTTCCAGTCTGTCTACAATGCCAGTCCCAGGGGATCTGACACCCTCTTCAATCCTCTACAACCACTCATATACAGGTGACAGACATTCATACAGACACACACATGCACACATACACACACACACACACACACAGACACACACACACATTCACACAGATGTATACACACACGTAATTTGATATAAATATAAATTTTAAAGCAAATTTAAATAGCCATACTAATGTAAGTACCACATATATAAAAATTATGTATTCTAAAATAAATGAAAGAATATTTTCTAAAGTAAAAATGAAAAGCAAGATTCTCTGTGTCTGTATTAGTCAGCTGTGATAAGTTGTTATAGCTGAAAATACAATAAACTCAATTTTAAGTCATACAAATAATTGAGAAAGGAGAGGGATGACTTGAAGGGTTTTTTTTTTTGTTGTTGTTAGATAATTGTGGATCTTTTCTGCTATCCTATTCAAAGCTAGTAAGCAGTAATTCTTAGAGCTTGCCTGCAAAGTGGAAACATCGACAAACTGAGTGCTTTGCTGAGTCCAATGGCCTGTTTTGTATGTTGGGTGAATTTTGAAGTGTACATCAGGTGTAACCAGAAATATAATGGCCATAATGGCTCTCTGTGTTACAAGTTGTTCCATAGTCAAGATATTTCACCATTATTTAAAAACAAAAAACACATTTGATATTACACCTTCAGGCTCATTAGAAACTCTGTTAAATTTTAAAAAATTGGCCATATTTCTTTTTAATTTTGCCACTTTAAGCCTGGGATTTTAGCTTTAACATCAACTAGACTTTTTTTTTGTTTCCTTAAAGGGACAGGGTCTTGTTTTTCTTTGTCAAGAAAATGTCTTACATACTCACACATTTGAAGAACTGTAATTTTCATGTGAGCTCATCTTCAAGTAACAATAGTATTCTGTGACAAAACATGGCTTACAAAGACTGTTACCGCCATTTTTTTCTGAGACCATTGTGGTCCTTCAGTCAGCAAAGGTGTGTCATAGGTGTTACTTTCCTCAGAGATTTTAGCAAGTGTACTCACAGCTCAGGATTTAGTATGGTCAGTTTTTACTGTCACAAATGATACTCTTTGTTCAATATGGCTTGTCTTTGCTCTACTGCGCTGTGTGTCCTTGGCAATGTGGCTTTCATTTGAGCTCAGGCATAAGCATTGCTTTGCCCTGTCACTGAAAATGTCCACACAGTGAAGAAGGCAGTGGCATCTTCAAGTTATTGTGCAAAAACTTTTTCATCATGATCCTGAAATCTCAGTGGCTCCAGGAACCCTTACACTAGATTTTGACAGTGGTTATTATAGAGAATCCTCAACTTGGTCCTGAGCCATGTATGAACTCAGAGACCATTCTCTCATTCTCTCATTCTCTCTCTCTCTCTCTCTCTCTCTCTCTCTCTCTCTCTCTCTCTCTCTCTCTCACACACACACACACACACACACACACACACACACACATTTTCTTTCTTTTTTGTTTTCCATCTTTTTTATGACAGAGTCTCACTGTGTACCTCTGGCTATTCCTGGAACTCACTATTTTGACCAGGCTGGCCTCAAGCTCATAAAGCTCCACCTGCCTCTGCCTCCCGAGTGCTGTGATTAATGGCATTTGCTACCATGCTTGGCTAGAAGTCATTTTCTCACAGACTTAAAAGGTAGTCGCAGAAGGGCTGAGTCCCTACATTCTATCTATTTGATTTAGAGTCATGTGACAATGACGGTGGAAAGGAAGACAATGAGAGATCTCCGACTCAGAAGCAGGTTCCACAGGAGCTGCTCCCTTGGGAGCTAGATAAATCAGAATTTCCTTGGAGGGGTTAAGGAATGCCATAATCAGCACATCTCCTCTTCCCTGCTAAGTTCTGAGCTACTGGAGACAAACACAACCCACTCCAGATGGTGTTGTACAGATACTGAAAATTCCATCTGAACATGTTGTTTAGGTTCCTCATTTGGGCTTCCAGGTCTTGAGTCCTGAAGCACATGGTCATGATCTGTAGAAATATACTATACTTTTAGATAAGAGTCACTGATGTGCCTGTTTGCCCATCTTTAGACTCACGCCTAGAAAGGCCAGATAGAGCCTTGCTAAAGGCTTTGATTTGTCCAAGTTGACTTCTCTTTGCAGATGACACTCCTTGAACTTCATCCCTCAGAAAGCCATTGGCATGAGTGTTGCTCACCTCACCCAAAGATGGTCCATAAACCACACTCAGCCAGATGCCCAGGAGATGAGTTTTGTTTCAAGTTTAACGTTGAAGGCCTGATGTGTTAAGCCCCAGGAAGGAAGGATTCTTGTCATACTTTTTATCACCACTGCCTAATGTGGTGTTGGAATTATATATCCTCATGGTTTAATATGTTAGGGGAACCTAGATCTTCTACAGTTTGCCCAGATATACACATTTACAGTATAGACAGATATCATCGTTCAATCCATCAACAATGAAAAACCCCATCAAGGTTCTCTTTCACACTATTATAATGCACACAGGCACATTTTCAGGAAAAACATAAGTTTTTGGTCTTTCTAAACCTACTATTCTCTTTCTGGTGTCAGCTTTTAATCATTTGGAGTTCGTGAACAAATTAGCATTTTAGAAAAAAAACTGACTGAATAGTTAACTAATATTTAATATTCCTAGTAGTCAGAATAAGAATGGTGCCTCCTTAAAATGTGCCAGTGTTTTGAGGTGTGACAAATTGCCATTTATATTTAGGAACTTCTGTTAGATACTTGCTAAAGCATAAAGAAATCACTATGTTAAACATTTAAAAAAAAAAAAAAAAAAACAACCTTTGGCCCTTTTTGCCTCTTGGAGAATTACCCTCATAGCCTGAAAGCAGTTACATTTATTCATCATGTTCCTCTTATTTTCTTGTTTGACTCTTACCATGAAATTCTGTAATGCCTCCTAGTGCCTGTCTGATTCACACGGTTGTTAAAATCATTTTACTTCATATCATTTCATGATAGGAAAATAGGAAATAAATGCATTCCTTTTCTGCCATGGGTAATACAGAGCTCTTCAAATTAAGTATTTTCTAAACTGATATATAAAATATTTTTTTCAAGGATAAACTTTTAAACTCAAATCGTGTCTGAAAATTCAACAACTTCAATAATCAATACTTTCACAATTCTTTCCTTTGTTTTAGGAGTCTAAGATTCCCATGAATTCTTCTTAATATTACTCAGTTCTTAATGGAGTCTTAGAAAAAGCCACAGTGTAGTGACTATGGTAGTTGTTTACCTCTGCCCCTTTAAGAAAGATAAATGTGGTCACTTTGCATTACTGGAGTGTGAGACACATAATAGAGAAGAGACAGAAAATGCATGATTCAGAAGACAGTGATAGTGACTTGTGGTTGTCCTAAAGCCAAATCTCTAGCAGCTCCGGGTGGAGCTTAATGATGAAGTGCTTGTCTGCATGCATAAGGCCATGAATTTGATCCCCAGAACTATAAAAAATAGATAAAAATGATTCAGTTAAATATCACAATTCAACTGGGCATGATGGTGCATGCCTTTAATCCCAGCACCCAGGAGAAACAGACAGATCTCTGAGTTTGAGGCCAGCCTGGTCTACAGAGTGAGTTTCAGGACAGCCAAGGCTATATATAGAGAAACCCTGCCTCAAAAACAAAACAAACCAAAATCATAATCCTGTTAAACAAACAAAAAAGCAACAAATGAGGTTTAAAAGGCACTTGGAATTATAAAGCAACTTGATAAATTTGCCAATGAAAAAATAAAAATAAATGAACAGATACAGCCTGTCTGTTGGCTGGACCCTTGAAGACTAAGGAGATAGCTCTTGTATCACTGAATGGCAGGGTGGTCAGAAGAGTCGTCATGGCAACAATAAGCCATGGGTATAGGTCCTTAAGGGAGAAAGAAATGCTGATGTGACACTGTAGACTCTTCCAGTTTGCCGTGGCTTCCCAGACCATTACCTGGAAAGAGGGTGTTAGGTGTGTGGTCTCTCAAATGCTTCATGTAAGCAGTTTTACAGTGGGACTTCCATCAAGATCCATCTGTGGATCCTGTTTAATAGTTGGACTTCAGTAATGTCCGTCTGGATAAATGAAGCGGTTTTCCACAGTGCAGACTGGAGAATCACTGCACAGTGGAAAGTGCTCATTGTGCCTTACGTGCTTGCTAATGCTCTGAACTCTCTCTTTCCCGTTCTGCTTCATTCCTTTGGCTCAGTAGCATTGAT
Organism: Peromyscus leucopus; assembly: GCF_004664715.2. Taxonomy (NCBI): domain Eukaryota; kingdom Metazoa; phylum Chordata; class Mammalia; order Rodentia; family Cricetidae; genus Peromyscus; species Peromyscus leucopus. The sequence continues at coordinate 45,436,373 of NC_051079.1, read as the reverse complement.
GTTATCAACCCAAAGTGTCAATGTAAGTGAGTCTTAATGGGCTGCAAGGGCCTTTACATGAATCGAAAAAGCATTTAATCCTGTTATACTCTGTTGTCTTCATTTTATTCACCGTGAGGTTTTGTTTTGCTGCCCCCCGCCCCCACTTCTTTTTACCAGAAAGGGTTTAATTGCACTCCCTCTGAAAGTTTATATAAACGAGGCTGGTGTGTTTGAGGGAGTGCAGTCCTGGGGCAGGAACATCTGTGGAAAGAGCAGTCTCTTTATTGAAACGGTCACCCTGCGAGTTGATGACCTTGTAGCTTTCTCCAGTTTAACCAAAATTGCAAGGCTAACGGCTTTTTCCGTGTACCTGTGATAGCTAACCATGACACCAGCTTTTTGACTTGCCAGCGTTCATTATGTTATTTAGTGAGCATTGCTAAGGGAAGACAAATTCAGCTTCCACTGGCACAAGTGATTTCCCTGGTCTGAATTGTCAGTCTAGTCCTTGGTTTTATACACCCAAAGCTCTGTAATGGAGTCACATTTAATTGATCCTTAGGAGACCTTACATGAAACCTTCAGCTTTCTTGTCTTTCAAATCAGAGAGTAATTGCATCAGATTTTATTTTCTGTGAGAAAAATCCTCAGTGCCAACTTTAAGGCCTGCACAAAATCTGAAGTTAATGGGGGGGAAATAGATTTTTTAATCAGTTTTCATTGTCTGCGTACTTTATGGTTTTTTAAACTACAAAATAAAGCCTCGGTGAATACGTAGTTGTGCTTATATAGATGAGTCCACAACACAGTAACAAAGAAAGTCCATAGTCCAGTCTTTAAAACTAACAGTATTGACCACATGTAGTGTTCATATGTGTGCGTGTATGTGTACGTGTGTGTGCGTGCGTGCATGTGTGCGTGCGTGCGTGCATGTGTATCTTTAGAAACCATTCATGTTCTCATGACATTGTCTAAGGCCTTAAGCTATTATCTTACCTAGATTGCTGTAGTTACTGAGTGTTATAGTCTGTTGGAACTCACATTGTTGCTTTTCAAGGCCTGTGCCCTTAATCACTGGGCATTATTCCAGTTGGAAAAAAAAAATCATTATTTCCTAATTAAAGCAAATTCTCTAGTACTCTCCAATAAGTATTATTTTTGTAAATCTTCACATTGGACTGTATATTTGAAGAAAGGAATTTCCATTCATTTATAAATACTCCACTATTTAGACTATTACCACGGGCTGGCCCTCTCTCAAGTTTGGGGAGGCTAAATGCACTTTAAACAAACATTTCTACAAATTGAGTGACGTCTGTAATGGTTTCTTTTGCTCCTCACAGATGTTGACGAATGCACATCAAATCCCTGCACTAATGGAGATTGTGTTAACACACCTGGATCCTATTACTGTAAATGTCACGCTGGATTCCAGAGGACTCCTACGAAGCAAGCATGCATTGGTAAAGCAGGGTTTCTGCACACAGAGAACAGGGCAATGAAATCGAGTCAGCAAGGCTGTCGAAGTCAAAGGAAACTTATTTAAATAGAGACACGAATTACTTAGGCGCTGTTACGGTGTGGGTTTGTTTTATAATGCCCTTGGAGAATCTCCCTTTAAACATAAGCACTGTGTGTGCACGTATAACCCAGGCAATGTAGTTATCTGGCTTCAGAAACCTGTAGTCTGCCTTCTTTGCCTCGACAGCACAGCTTCCTTCCTCCCGGCAATGCCAGCATTTCCCCTTCACTGAGCTTCAGATTTATAGTCCTTTTCAACGACTGTTTTCTTTGAGCCCCACTCACAATCCAACACCACATCACGCCTTGTCTGTAGTCACAGCCTCATCGCTTCAGCCGCCACCATCATCATCCAAAACCTACCTCACTGCTGACTCATCTCAGAATCCATTTACCAGACAGCTTCACTTGTCTTTTCATTTCCTCCTCCCCCACGGTCACTTGGTTGTCTGAATCGACTCTCTCCTGCAATTATTATGTTGCTCTTCACCCAGGAACCCTGCAGCCTCTTTCACTACCCTGACTTCGGGTTCCGACTTTTCAGGTCTTCGTCCATTATGCCCCAAATGGCTGCATCCATAATTCCAGCCTTCTCCTCCCCACTCCTAAGCTCACTGCACCCCATTTCCTTCTTGCTTTTGCTCCCTCTTCACCTACTATCTGGTCTGTAGAATTGCTCACACTTTCTGTGTAAGAAGAAAAGCTAGTGAGGGACGAAAATGTTGCTGAGAAAGCAACACAATCTTGGGTATCATGTGTGAAAACACAGAGAGTATTTCAAGTGGCATGCATTGTCTTACTGTTTTCATTGACAAGCACTACAGAGGAACACTGTCTGGCTCTCTTTAATCACCTCAGATATCGATGAGTGCATCCAGAATGGAGTTCTTTGTAAAAATGGCCGCTGCGTGAACACTGACGGAAGTTTCCAGTGCATTTGCAATGCTGGCTTTGAGTTAACCACAGATGGGAAAAACTGTGTCGGTATGGAATTTGTTTCTAAAAAGACGGTTTTTAGAGGATAGTCCTTTGATTTAGAACCACATAGATGATTTTTACAAAGGCTTCCACACCTCATGGGTGAAAGAAAGCTGGTCACGTAACTTAGGTAAATAAAATACAGATGCATTTAACATTGAGTATAGGAGAAAAGCGATAGCTAATTAGTAATGTCACAACAACTCATGATTTATGACTGCTCATCTTTTTCCTATGCAGTACATATTTAAGTATAAGTAACAGTTATTCCTCGGCAGTGTGCTGTATTTTAGATGCTAGGGTCATAACACTGATAGGATAGAGAAGAGGCAGCCTCCTTCTGAATTTGGGAGAATACAGCAATGTTGGTATCCACAGTCACCAATTGGCATGCTTGGCATGCTGGTTGTCTTTGGCTGGCATGCTTGGCTGAGCAATAGATGCCAAAAGAGATGTGGAACTCGCACATTCACTAAGGGAAGCCCAGGTCACTTCTCCAGCAATGAGGCTTACCATTAATTCCATTGCTAACCTAACGCCCACCAAAACCTTGTTACCTTTTCAAGAAAACAAAGCAACACTGATGTTTATATGGTTTCAAAGGCAACTAAACGTAAGATGTATTCCTTGCCTTTCCATTCATATGGAAGCTCCCTTCCGGTCTCCACACACCATTGTCTTCACACATGAGGCTTTCTTGTTTTGAAAGGTGAAGTGAACAAATGCCCAGTCCTGAAAACACTTCCACACAGGCCACATTATACAGACCGAGCAGGTTGTGTTTATGTGTTCAGCAACCAGTGGGAAAGAGGCCATGAATGTGAAAGACAGCAAAGAAGGTACATGAGAGGGTTTGGAGAGAGGCAGAGGAAGGGAGAAATGATGTCACGCTATCATAATTTCAAAGTAAAAGCTAAATGAGGCAAAAAAAGTGAAATAGGACCCACAAGGACAGGATTCGTCTGTGAGGTGGTTTCGACTGGAGATCATGGAAGGAGGGAGAGAGAGAGAGAGAGAGAGAGAGAGAGAGAGAGAGAGAGAGAGAGAGAGAGAGAGAGACGGTTCTTTTGAGGCCAGGGGTCCAAGTCACTCTGTCTTCTGCCGCAGACCATGATGAATGCACAACTACCAACATGTGTTTGAATGGAATGTGCATCAATGAGGACGGTAGCTTCAAATGCATATGCAAGCCAGGCTTTGTTCTGGCACCAAACGGCCGCTACTGCACAGGTATGTACCGCTCTGAGATAAGAGAGTCGCCGTGATTGGAACCATCCTTTCCTGGTCTGTGGGTCATGCAGGAATAATTCCATTTTCCTTCCTTCAATTTCATGTTTTTCACATCTCCTGCCAGATCAGCAAGGCAGATAGATGTCTAAAGCTTCCTGGGGAAAGATACACTGTGAAGTGAGAAACAATAACATCTTTGCAAAGTAACAATGGTATAGGAGACACTAAGGGTGTGGTAGATTGATTTTATCAAGTCTGAAGAAAGCAATACGGAATAATTTCTTGTGGCTTGTTGGCTAAATGAATAAGAGTAAGCAGAAACCTTGAAAAATCGTCATTTATATATATATTCCCAGGCTTGGATTTTCCAGGGTCACATTTTTTTTTGACACAGTATCACATCTTTTCCATAGCACTAATCTACAGGTTGTTAGGAAACACATCATGATTTTATAATCTTAATTTAATTAAGTGAAGACATAATTTGAATGTTTTCGTTAGCCATTTTGTTTATGAAGCCATTTTGGTGACCGAATTCTAGTGATAATTTTAATAATCAAATTAGAGTCCTCCTGGAAATCTGTGACACTGTATGATGTTCATACTCACAAGCAGCACTTTGTTTCATCTTGGAAGCAACCTTTTATTTTTACTTCGGTTTCCTACCTTAGAGGAAATCAACTCAATGAATGCTTTCTGCCTCCAATTTCACCAATCTACCGGAATAAAATAAGATTTGCTACCAATTCCTGTGATTTCACTGAAATTCCAGGACAGTAGGGATACAAAGTAGGACTAAGTTCATGTGTAACAAGTAACTTTGACTTTGGAAAAAAATAGAAAAAGAAAAGAAAAGAAAGGGAATACAGGATGAAGTGGAAAAGCTATTGCTTTGACCTAATCTCTCAGGTATCAGATATCTTTGACTGAGATTTAACACAGGATAGGTGACCAGCATTTCTCTGCATTGCATGACATCATGCATTTCATCATGCAGCATTGCATGACAGTCTGGAACTTCATGGTTTCAGGGTTTCCTAGCAAATTTAAATGCATGTATATAGATGACTTTGGCTTCCTCTGTGGGAATTTCTCTTCTGGAAATTATTTTTCATCAATTTTCTCACTACAAATGTCAGACTCTAGATGACTTGAAATGGCCATCACTTCTCAGTTCTGTGTCTGAGGTGTGTTTCTGCTGTTGAGAATGCCACTTCATATTGGCAGCATGCGATAAATGCCAGAAAACTGAAGATATCAAGGAATATCTCAGCTTATTTTGTTAATGAAATGTTGAGATTAATGTCAAAAAACATCTATTTCTGTGTGGAAAAATATTGCAAAAATTGATCATAGATTTGTATATTTTACTTCACTTAATTTGAATTAAATATTATTAGTAGTAAACAAGGTAATCCAATAAACAATAGACATTATTAGACTCTTTTCCTCAATGCGTGCAGCAGCTCTTATTCTGCCTTCTACAAAATGTGCTTGAGAGGACTATATTTTTATAGTTGGTCAGTTGCCATTTTTATATATTTTCCTGCAAGTTACTCAGTTGAAAGGCTGGTAGGATAGACCAGTTCAGCCAGCACTGTCTACTACTCTGTAATGGACCAGCTTCTGTCCCCCTTTGGGCAGATGTTGACGAATGCCAGACCCCAGGCATTTGCATGAACGGGCACTGCATCAACAAGGAGGGATCCTTCCGCTGTGACTGTCCCCCTGGCCTGGCTGTGGGAGTGGATGGACGTGTATGTGTTGGTAAGTGAGCATTCTGTAATGGCCCGATGGTCCCAAGTGATCTCTGAAAACATAAAATAGGATATATCTACATAGAGGAATAGTGATACTCAACCACAACCGAATGCATGCTGAAACACAGGGAAGGCTTAACCATATGCCAAGTGAAAGGGATCCATTTCAAAAAGGCCATATTGTGTATGGTGTCATTTATAGGAAGGGCCCAGGATAGGCCAGTCTGCATTCATTCATTGTGATGGCTTATAGCAGAAAGGACGGGGTGGCAGGGGAAGAAAATGATAACTGAAGGACATGCAAATGTTCTAAAATCCAATTGTGAGTGCTCTTAAAACGTAGTTTCGATGGGTAAATTCTATAGCTTGTGCATTGTATCTTAATATAACTATTATAAAAATGAGACCCCCACACAGTCTCCTTTCAAAGCTTCTGATGATATACAAAGAAACAGAGTCTTGAATTCAGTGGGCATTCGTGTTATTATTAATAACAGATATGATTATAGTTACATTCATGTAAACTCTTACTTTTATCTGAACAAAGCTTGAATCGTAAGTGACTTGTTCAGTAGAAGTGTACTGATTTCTAAAGCCTCAAGTTTTTAAGTTTATTCCTCACCACAATCAACTACTAAAGGGAAAATAGGAGACTGAATGTACATTTTACTGTAAGCCATTCTGAATTCCTTTGGAAATATCTGCTGAATGGATGCCATGAAAATGAATCAAAATGATCATGCAGTGCCTTTCAAAAGGCAGGCAAGAATGTGTAAGATGCTGTGGGCACCTCGAGACCTAAGCCACCGTGCTGCAGTGATACTGGGAGTGGAGAAGTTAGGAAAAGCACATTCACGGGGTTTTCCCTTCCGAGTGCTTCTGTGAAGCTGAAGGATGAGCTGGTCGTTTTGCACCCTCTGATTTTCAGCTTAGGCAGGAAAACGGCAAGGCTGGTTTGAAAGTGTATTTTTGAGAGAAAGGAAATTCTTTAGCCCTAGTTGTTAATACTTTACTTCTAACTCTTGAATCTCAGGAGGGGTTAGGAGAGACAGGGAAGGGCCGGCAGATGGAAATCATCTGTTCTCTCAGACTCATCCTGTGTCCAGCCCAGGCTGCATTTCAGCCTGCAGGTTGTCAGCAACTTATCCAGGGGAATTTCAAATATAGCAGCCAGAAGAATGTAGCTCCTTCCTGTGCGGAGAGCTGAAGTATTTTCAGTTGCCTTAAAACACTTAGTTGCATTTTGTCTACACTTACGTGATTCCATTGAAATCTAAAGTGAGCTGGTTTAGGAAGGAGAGATGATTTTTATTTCAAGCAGCCAATTTATGAATATTTTTCATGAAATTGAGGTTCAAATCCAAGGATTCTTTCTTTTATCCACATTCAGGGAACACATCAGAAATCATTGGAATGCCTTTGTGAAATTTTTCCTCATGGATTTCAGCTTTTTAAAATAAGAGCACATTGTTTGAGTGGGAAATTATATATTGCTATTCTCATACTGTGGTAGATTTCTTCAGTCCACCCAATAAACAATGGGAACCATTCCCTACTATGTTAGGAAGAAGTCACTCCCATGAGTTATTTGAATTGGCTCTTTAACTTAGGTTTCTTATTTATATCTTTGTTTCTATAATAATTGAGTTTTTTTAACTTTCATAAAATTAAGCTATGGTTTTAATTAGCGTACTGAAGAACCATGATTCACAAACAGACAAAACTTATGTTTCCATACCTTCCCCATCCTTTTAAATTTTATTTTTTAGGTTTTTTTTTTTTTCAGTAGACAAAATGGATCCTGTAATGAAGGAAGAAAACTCCGTCTATTCTATAACTTAACTTTTAGGTAACAAGAAAATTCTATGAAGATTTTATATAATGAGAATAATCTGAATTTAGAAATTAGAATGTTCACTAGCATATATTAATTAATATTCCTAGCTGGGTTTTAAATAACAAATTCCCTTCCAAGCTCCACTCTTCAGGGAGGGAGGGTTTTGGAGTGCAGGGAGAGAGGCCGGCCCGGTGGAAGTTAGAATTCTTTGTGGTACTGGAACTGCCCTAGGGTGGCTTCAAGATTTCCCGTCTTTGCAAACATTTACAGCCACCTTCTTCCTGTGTGCTTGCTACAAAGGCCCTCTCTTTATGTGACCCACCCCAAAGACATCCTATCCACTGCCCACTGTGACCCGAGGCTCACACTGCCACCATCTGTTCCTACTCACCCAGCACACATCATGGCCCTGGACTTGCCTGTTATACCTCCCAATCAGGACTGATTGAAAAGTCCTTCCAGGGATACCATGGGACTCTTTAAGTCTTGAACAGATTTAAAGAAGAAGAACCTCAATTTATAACCCAGATTATGCACAAAACCCCTCTTTTAATAACTGTTCTTTTAAGCATTAGATAGAGAGATAAATAGATAAAGATAGATAGATAGATAGATAGATAGATAGATAGATAGATAGATAGATAGATAGATAGATAGATAGATAGATAGATATTCTTGATGTTGGACAGATATGAAGGATCAGTTATTAATCAGTTATTAATTTCTTTCTATCTTCAGGATGGGATCTCAAAATTTGCCTTGCTTTTAGAAATTTTTCAGCTAAATTTTCTTTTTCAGCAGCCTTTTTTAAACACTAGCTTTAGAACATTGCATCATGTTTCCAAACACCAGCATTTTTGTTTCTAAAAAGTTACGTTCTTTTCTTCACTGGTTCTGTTATCTACCAGGTATGTAGTGTTGGACAGGACACATCACCTCCCAGAAACCCTTTTCCTCATTAGCTCTGTTGATTAAATATTGCTCCTGTAATTGGTTCCACAGCTTTCTGTCTACTTGCTTTTATTTTTTTTACTAATTTAAGTTTATTCATTTATTATTTTTACCCTCATGTATGTGTACCTGGGTGAGTTTATGTGCACCATGTATGTGCAGAGAAAGTGTCAGATCCCTGGAACTGGAGTTATAGGTGGTTGTGATTTTCCATGTGTGTTCTAGGAACTGAACCTGGGTCCTCCACAAAAGCAGAAAGCACTTTAAGCCACTGAACCCTCTCCCCAGCCCAGTCAACTTGCTTTTGAAAACTGTCCATTGTATGTTCTTGTCCTGAAAACAGCAGTTACTTTGACCATACTCTGATCTCTTGCAAGATTATCGGTAATCTCTAGAACCCTGACAGAAATCCTATTGTAAATCCAGGCTGTGTTCCTCGGGGTTATGGTGATGATAAACTTGGGGCCCTATTCCATGTGAAAACACAAACATCTCCTTGTTTAACAGAGCTGTAAGTCTGATTCCTTTCATGGTCAAAACTGCTAGGACCTAAGAAAACATTAGAAGACACCCTCTAAGAAATAGTTACAATCATTTCCAACAACTTGTGAACAATTTGAGATACTTATAATGGGGGCTATTCCCTGATGAAATTACCATGCTCTACTACTAAGAAACTATGCTGCTTCTCTGACTTTTAAGATAGTCTATTTTTTTTTAAATAGTTCATTATGTACTGCCTCATAAAGCCGTAATATATTTCATAAGGCTCAGGAATGAGAGAATCAAGCAGAGTGAGGTTTTTAGGGGCATGGATGGGTACAGTGGCAAGAGGAGTTACCTTGGAAGCCACACAGCCTACAGTCAATCCCAGCCTGGGCTTGTGACTTTGACCTATTTACATATTCTTCCTTGGCTCTAGAGTTGGTGACCTGACTGTTTCATGAGATCTTGTTTGCATAGCCACCCAATACAGTGCCAGAGACAGTGGTCCCTTGTCTTTTTCTTCCAATTTGAAACAGGGTTTCACTATGTAGCTGGCCTAGAACTCACTCTGTAGACCAGGCTAGCCTCAAACTCACGGAGATCATGCCTCCTGAGTGCTGGGATTAGAGTTGAGCGCCGCCATACTCAGCTCATTTTTTTCCCCTAACTATTAGTTGAGCATCAAAGACAAAAACATGGTCACCACCAGCATCCTGAGAGTTGAAAAGAAAGATGTCCTCATTTTAAAGGTCAAAGCAAGCAGTCTGCTAGACAACGCTCTAATCATTTCAAAGCACTTTATCCTCACTGCTCCTTAGAACTGCTCCAGCAGAAACAAGAGTTAAGTGCCAGGCTGAGGCTAGGACAACTCCAAGATTAAAGCTCAAGGTGGTGCTTTTAACTGTCTCTATATCCTTACCCAATGAAGACCTGTAAGAATAGGTGGGAAGGTGGGTACCTGTGTGTCACAGGGTGGAGCTGGGGACCGCGGTTGTTGGCATGTTTTTAGTCGTCCCCTTAGTCTACAAGCGTATTTGTTCATTTCCCAACTTTGAAGAGGCTAAAGATGAGTAAGAGGGAGTGGCAGGTGTTCTCTGGAAGTCCCCAATGTAGTCACCTCTTAGGTTAAAGAAGCTTTCCATTTTACATTCTCTGTCTCTCTTATCATGCGTCTGTTTCCGGTAGACACTCACATGCGTAGTACCTGCTATGGCGGAATCAAGAAGGGAGTGTGTGTGCGTCCTTTCCCCGGAGCAGTGACCAAGTCTGAGTGCTGCTGTGCTAATCCCGACTACGGCTTTGGAGAGCCCTGCCAGCCTTGCCCTGCTAAAAATTCAGGTATTCCCTTGTAGTAAGAAACTAGAAGCTCAGTAGTAGAATTTGCCCATAGATCATATTCACTCTGAAGTGTGTTGTCCTTACTCTGAATCGAAGGAGAAAAAGCCGAGTTTGCATCGGTCTGTGAGGCGTGTGGTCAGAATTTGCAGAATGTGTGCATGCTTTCGCTGGACCCACAATCATCACAGTGAACAGCAACTATTTGCTCATGCAACTGTGATTGTGGCACAGATTTTATATTCAAGTGTTACCCTCAGTTCCCTTGGTCAGTGTTGTTATTGAGAATATAAAATACCTTGATATGCACTTGCCATTATTGAATTTATAGTATACAAGACAATCTGATTGACTTTTGAAAAATCTTAATACCTTATAATGTCAAGCCCAAGGTCCATCCAAGTTGACTCTTGTTCATTCACGCATTCAATGAGCCTCTGTGATATATAAGTAAGCACAGAGGGTTCAAAAATAAATTCCCTGCTGCTACTTCTTCTTCAGGTTGAAGATACTTGAGATCACAGGCAGCAAACATGAATTACAATGTAGTATGATCAGCACCAAAAAGGGTCAGGAACAGAAAGCAGGAAAAGCACAAAGGCCGAAGCAGCAGTTACCTGGGGCAGTGAGGAGAGAGATGCTTATAGTTCTCTTTCTGTGTGGAAGATGGGAGAAAACTTCTGACAAAGTTGATGTGCTTTGAGTTCTGTTGAAAGTCTTAAATGGCTTGTTCAAACCTTGGAAAAATATTTGATACATCTTGAATTACTGAATATGACATTTTCTTTTTTATTAAAGAGGGGAAATAAAATATACTAAACTACATATCAGGTATCAAAACACAGATTTAAACTGAAGGAAAGCATTTCCTATATCATCCTTTACTCTTCAAGGAACATAAATTAATTAGTAAGGAAAGTCAAAATGCTCTGCTGAAAAAAGTGTAGTACACACAGAGTTTTGCAAGGGAGAACATAAATGGTAGCTTTCCATGTGAAAGAAAAAAGTCTCCTATTAAAATTATAATGAGATGACAATTTTATTTGCCAGATTGAGGAAGCTACAGGCAATTAATTTTTCCTGTGATGGGAAGCTATGCCAAAACAAATACTTTCAAATAGCAGATGGATGAGTATTCTAGGAACAGGGAAGGGATGCTAACCTCAAAAGAAGCATTCACTCAGAGAAGTTTTACTTCTAAAAAAATTAATTATTCAGATAGCACAGCTCAAGTTATCATTACTTGTCTAAGTTTCGCCAAGTTGGAAAGACCCAACTACATCAGTAAGAGACTGATACAGAAATTGAGTCCCTCCATATCTCTGTGAATAAAATACTGATGCTCCAGTAAATGGGGCATTGACATGACATGTCTGTGACAATTCTCAGGACCCAAGCCTGTTACTCTGCTCATCTTAGTGACTTTGGACAAACTACTGTGTTACTCTTCTTCAGTTTTCTCTCTTGTAAGAAGGAAAAAACGTTTCTAGTTGGTGGTATTAGGACAAGTAGATTATTAGTTCTAAAATGGAGACTACCTGGTATTGGGTAAACATGATGATGTAAGTTTTGACCCTTGTCATGTTATCATGGAGGAAAAAAGACAAAAACAATATGATGACATGTCTTAGATTAAAGTTGCATGTGAAAAGTATTCTAACATTTATCAATGTATCGAGATCATCCTGAACCATGGTTACAAGCAATTCTACTACTTAGACTTTTCTATGATTTTTAGAATTCTTGAAATAATTATGTTCTAGAAAACAGTGATTTTTTTTAGTATTAAAGTGAATTTACATAAAATTGTTATGTTAATGACCGAGTGTGGAGTAAGCCTGTTTTAAATTTCCTATTTCCATCGTTATATTAATGACTTGTGGAGTGGGCATGGCTTAACATTTCTGTTTGTTTTGTTCCCACAGCTGAGTTCCATGGCCTCTGTAGCAGTGGAGTGGGTATCACCGTGGATGGAAGAGGTAATTCTGCTCAACGCTCAGTCTCACGACTGTAAAATATAAATATATAACTCTGATCAGCATATGAATATGGCTATATTTACCGTGAAGGTACACAGATGGAGAATGAGAGGGTGAACCATCTTCCGGAGAAATAGTTGTTAACTTAGATGACGTTAAATGGCATTTCACATGTGGCAACTTTTCATTACAGGTAGATATTTATTCATTAAAAGTACTTCACTGAGAACCTTACTACCAAGCCGCATTGTATTTGGAATTTTCTCCGGTCTTGCCTGGCCTTGCGGTCTGGAGGAATCTCTTCCACCCATGGTCCTGTAGCCACTTATAAAATAATTACTCGGGGGCTTACTATTAATTACAAACTGTTTGGTCTATGGCTCAGGCTTTTTGCTAGCTAGCTCTTATAACTTAACTCTATCTATTCCTATTAATCTGTGTTTTGCCACGTGGCCATGACATTATTGGTCTGCTGGCATCTTGTTGCTCCTTCGGCAGGAGGCTCTCATCTCTCTCATCCCACCTTTCTCTTTCCTGTCTCCTTGGATTTCCCACCTGACTCCAAGCTGCCTTGCCATAGACCACAGAAGCCTATTTATTAACCAGTGGGAACAACATATATTCACAGGGTACAGATAGACATCCCACAGCACCATGCCCATGATTTTATTGAAGACAGCACTACACCAAATAATTATACAGATAGAGCTAGAAAAATACCCATCTTTAAGGATATTTGATGTTGATCAGGTCTGAAATATACTGTCCCAAAATAACTAAGATGGTTTATGCTGAAAAACCACCAACATGTTTCAGTCTAACTGCAGAAGTAAAATTTATTCAAGTTTTCTTATTTCAAATTTGGCATTATCTTTTAACAAAACCCTGACAGAGAAGCAAGTGCATCTGTGTTTGCATGTGTATAGGCTTGTGGCTGTGTTTGAGGAGTTTGTAAATCTTCAGGCACTGTTGGTGAGTTTTAAATATCTGAAATCAAAGAAAGAGGCAGAATTTTACTGGGATATTTTTCCCAAATATAAAATGAAAAGTTAGGTAAATAATCAGAGAGTTTCTAAGGAGTTCCTTTTAGTTCCTATTTTTTTTTTCTTTTTTCTTTTTTAAGACAGTGCTCGAAGCCCAGGCTGGCCTTTACTTCCTGATTCTCCTTCCCTGTCCCAGGTGCTAGAATTATAGGCAAGTTCTGGCTGCCTGATCCTTTCCAGTTCCTATAAACAATCATCAGAATTGGATCACAGTGAAGAAAATGGGAGTTTTGTACCACAGTATTTTGTTGTTGTTATTTTGTTTTATTTTTGTTTTGGTTTCTTCCCTGTCAGTGACCTCCTACCAGAGACCCCTGCCTGTTGGGAACTGTATGTTTGCTTCACTGGAGTCCAAGTGCCACTGTCCCTGGGCAGCATGGCAGTTGTCATGTCCCTGGCTTATTATAAAGCATTGTGTTGTCAAGTAGCTGTGTTGGAGTGTTTTCTGGATTCATTCTAACGCATGAACAATGAGAAGCACTGTGTCCTATTATTTAAATAAATGCTAAATATGAGAAGAAAGCAAGAACATCCTGTGACTATAAAATCATACAGGCCTTCCTAATAAATCTCTGTGTTTTAATTAGATGGCTATAATACCCATTAAATTGAGTTTTCCTTTAGATTTTGAGCCAACAGCCTATAAATGTTCTTTATTAATTTTGTCGAAAATATAGACATACTACATGACTTAATTATTTAGGTGCTGCCAACTCCTTTCATTTTTTTTTCTCTTGACTTACCAGTGAAGTGTCTTGTGTCCTTCAGTTTTATTTTCTTATTATCTTTCCTTTTTCTTTCTAAAAGGCAAATTGTAGGTTTTCAAGGTTAGATACTCCAGGCATCAAACGCTCCTTATTAGACCCTCATTTGTCAACAAACAGGTGTCTGTAGGTGTTAAGCATGCTATATTTCCTGCAGATATCAACGAGTGTGCTTTGGACCCTGACATTTGTGCCAATGGGATCTGTGAAAACTTGAGGGGAAGCTACCGCTGTAACTGCAATAGTGGCTATGAGCCAGATACTTCTGGAAGAAACTGCATTGGTAAGTTCCTGGTGGTATATGGACAAGAGCCACTCACATTCTTTAATTCCATGGGTAAGAGAAGAAACAGCCATTAATGATGAAAACTAGAAATTCCCTAGCTTCTCTTATTGCCTTTGTATTGTACATTGATACAAAAGTATTAGAATTGAGTTCCACAACACAGCATCCAACCTGTTGGGGTACTTGTGTATTTAGATAATCTTTTCCCAAATGAGTGAATATGACTGAATTATTCACCCCCTGCTTCTCTGTAGTTATCTTAATCCTAAATGTTTTCAGTGAGGCGTGGACTTCAAAAGCTAATACCCTTGATAATGATAAGTTGGGAAAGTGCAGTGTTCCAGGTTGGCAGAACCTTGACCTTATCAAAAAACCGCTAGTTGCTGCTGCATGCCTAAATATGATAGCTGAAATAACTAACTTATAAAAACTATGTAAATAAAAACCTCATGTGTAACTTATATTCAGCAGAAGGAAAAGGAGGACGATCAGGATGCCTCCAGTCCAGTGCTTTATTAGTTTATATATTTAAGAGACTGGATAGAATCAACACTGTCTGGAAGAACAATTGAGTCATTTTCATAAAATGAGAATTATTGGAGCTATCATTATATAGAATACTTACAAATTATCTATAATGCCTTTTACAAGCCAGCAGTTGATGGTTATGAGTAGGAAACTTAATATTCTGTGTTTCTGCTAATGGTTTTATTACTTAACATACCCATTTGATCTTGAGTTTAAGATGTATACAGATGGACTTAAATTGCTTTCTTATTATTATCTACTTAAATAGATTGTACACATACAGGAAAGGGTACCAGCCAAAGGTCACTGAACAGTTCTAAAAGCATGCAGATGAGCCAGGAGTTTGGGACCGTGGCTAGGAGCTTGCCTAGAACTATGGAAGCCATGGGTTCAATCCTCAGCACTACATAAACCAAGGGTGGCGGCCCACCCATAATCCCAGAATTTGGGAGTCAGAGGATCAGGAATTCAAGTTCAACAGCTGTCATAGTCCCAGACCAGCCAGGCTGGAAATCCTGTCTCAATAAATAAATAAATACAAACCAAGCCATCTTTTATTCAGCAGAAGCAAGGGCACTTCCAAATGAGCGTGTGGGTGGGGCCCTTTTAAAACCAAGAAAAATTTTGTGAACATTCCCACTCAGAACTCAGCTCGGACACTTTACATACATGTAATGCTTGTTAAAATTTATAGATGGAGGAATTGGAGAGATGTTGCAGCAGTTGAGAGCATTGGCTGCCCTCCCCGTGGACCAGGATTCAGTTCCCAGCACCCACATGGTGGTTCATAACTATCTGTGACCCCAGTTGTCAGGAAATGTGATGCCCTCTGTTGCTCTCCACAGACATTGTGTGCACGCATGCATGCAGACAAACACACACCCAGAGATAACATAAAAAACATGTAAGTCTTATCAAGTGTTTGACTTACCACTTTCTTACCCATTTCTCATGGAATTGAACTGTGTCCCTCAGTAAACATACATCAACATCCTCAACCTTAGTAACACAGTATGTGACCTCATTGGGATTAGATTTTTTTTTTAATGTGTGTCTGATTTTTTTTTGAGAAGTTCATATGTGCACACAAAGCATTTTCATCATACATCTCCTGCCTCTCCCCCAGCGCCTTCTACACCCACCTCTCCATCTTCTACTCTCCCACCCCTTCCAACTTCATCCCTTTAAAAAAAATGACCAGTTGAGTCCGATTTGGGCCGCACATATAAGCATACATGTATCACCACTCACTCGAGCTCGGTCAACCTACGGGGGGCCACACCCTAACGAAAAGTGACTGGGTTTAGACAATTCTCAGTTAAATCAGTTAAAAAGTCGGAATCAGAGCAAAACATTGCATCCAGAGTGGGGAAAGATAAAAACTACCGATGGCGGTGATATGTGAAATCATTTTCTGATCCCCATTTTCAGTATCGTCAGGGTGACACCATGTCCTCTGACAAAGGGGGGCAGCTGTGTGCAAGATGAAACGTGTAACGTGAAGCCAAAGGCCCTCCTTATCCCCAAGTATAGTTACTATTTCTTCCTCTTGGTAACTCTGCTTGCTGATAAACAGTCGTTGCCTATAATCTCAGCCCACAGTGAGTGAATTTGATGCCAGCCTGAGCTACACGGTGAGATCTGTTCCAAATAAAATAAAGTGAGATAAAGTTGAGGTGAACTTTTGAACCAACTGCAGGTTTTAAACCCTCTTCTCTGGGCCACGCCGGATGGCGAGAGGAATGTACAAAATGCATCAACAGTGTTCCCCTAGTAACTCTTCTTCCTTCGCTGAAAACACAATGGGAATGTTTTCCTTAACCAACACTTAACGCATTCTTGGAATTGTAACCAGAAAAAAAAAAAATGAAAAATACCATATTCTTATTATATATAAGTTTACTGGCAAATGAGTTTAACTTTCTCATATATTTTATCAGTGCTTTAAATGTAAAAATAAACCTAACATAATCCCATTTAGGGGAAAAAAAAAAGGTAACTGAAGAAAAAGAAAGAAAGAGCCCTGGCTATGTCTTACATATTGCCAAAGGATTTCAGAAGATCTTTAAAAGCATCCACCAGTGTAAGAATGTACTGTGTGAATAGCATGGGTATATTTGCTCTAGTGTGGCATAAAGATACGGAGCCAGAGAGGAGAGTGGGGGACAAAACCCAATAAAAATAAAACGTAGGTGGTCCGTGTGATATGCCTTTAACCATTCCCACCTCCTGTCTTCCGCTGACTGCTTGCAGACATTGATGAGTGCTTGGTAAACAGACTGCTGTGTGACAATGGCCTGTGCAGAAACACCCCGGGAAGTTACAGCTGCACCTGTCCCCCTGGCTATGTGTTCCGGACGGAGACGGAGACCTGCGAAGGTAAGGGCTGTCTGTCTTCCTTCACTTGGCATGTCCGCGCCCAGGAAGCCTCTCAAGCTATATCAACAGCAGTCACAGCGAGGGGGTGTCGTCAAAACACGTGTGTGAATATCTTCCCTGTTTTATGATCTCTGTCCACTGATTTGGAAGTTCTGGAAAAGGTATTCACATAAACACAATTTGTAAACACTGTTGGTTTGTTCTGTTCACATAGAATATCAACAAGCACTTGGAAAAACTAACACAAAGAGCCATGTTATTTTACTTGTTAAAATAAAATATTTAATTTTGTTCACTTGGTTTACCCTTTAAAAAAAAAATCACTGTGACACATTAACCTACAAACCTACATTCCAAAAGCACTCAGCTGCCAGCCTCTTCATTATGAAATGGATGGTTCACAGTGTCAACCCAGGAACATGTTTGGAACCGATGTGAAACAAAGTCCTCACGGAAATATGTAGTCTATGAAAATTATCCTTTCCATTTGACAAGTTGAAGGCTATCATTTGGGTTTATAGACCCAAATTAGGTCAGGATTTTAAAACTTCTTCTTTTATGCCATGAGTTTCTGCGGGGCAAGTTGCTTGAACAAATTAAATGGTGGAGGAGGTCTCTGTTTTCAGTGAGGCTCAGGCTGTTAATAAGTGCATTCAGTGATGATTTGATATCTTAATCAGAGTTCTGTTTCAGAATAGTCTGTCTCTTCACTACCGTTCATTTCGTCCTTTAGTTTCTACGAGGTGGACCTGTGGAGGATTCCTATCCTATGCTTGAATCCAGTTACTGCTTCCAAATAGTAGCTTGTTTTAAGAAAGTTAATATTAATTAATGCAGAATGACCCTTTCCTTTTCTGGGGGCGTAATTGTTCCTTAATGACTCCACACCCAGGAAAAATGCAATAGCACTATATTATAGCCAAAAAAGAAAAGAAAAGATGTTAGCATTCTCTCCTCATCTTCTTCTTTAACTTCAAAGCATTCTTGTGGACAGAAGCAAGTTAGGACTATTGAACAAGATGCCAGAACACAAATGTCTCCGCTGAAGCCAGTGGAATGCAATTGCAAAGCACAGTACTAAGTTTGGATTGAGTCGGAGGGACGCCTGAAGAACAGTAATTAACCAAGGAGGGGGTGGATAACCATTTACATAAAATCACATTTTCCTAAACTTAGCTGAGGTAATTGTTTCCCTTATTGTCTGACAGGACACACCCATCCGTCCCAGATTGGAGTACTTGGCTTCTCTTCACAGATGGCTAGAGGTTCCCTAAGAGTGAGGGGCATTTGTTGGTAAACTCAGCTCAGGCACCTCAACTATACGTGTGACATTTTCGATTTTCTGGCTTCCATTCTCACTCCTCACACTCATTGTTCTTCAACATTCTCCGAGAAAAGATTGTCTAGTAGATTTGCCTATATTGTTTTTTTTCAGAGGGATGAAATAGGGAGTTTCTAGCATTTGTGTTTTTCGTGGGTATTCCTTCTTCTGCTGCTGCATTTATCCATTTTACCAATTCAGTTCTCTATTAAAAAGGTAAGTTTGTCTAAATTCCAGGAAACTTAAAAAGCAAGAGTAGATGAAATGCCATCTTGATTAACTCAGAGCTATTGATGATTAAGGTCTGGTTTCCCATCTGTCATATGCAACTATAACCTCTGGTGATCACATGAGCAAAAGAGTGGGAACTACATGGCTGGGCTCTGGTTCTGTGGTATGTACCCTGAATTGTCAAAACAAGTAAGACAGTGTTGAAAGGTACCGATAGGTAAACTAACAAGCATGTAAAAGACCAAATGACATTTAGTAGCAAAATGTTGGATGGTCACATAAATTTTAAGGCACTTCAGTGGCAAATCAGTCAACAAGGAATGGTGGAGAAACTTCTTGACTTACTTTGTTCAAGGGGCACTTGTTCTTAATAAACCTTAGTCCTTCCTTTGAATGGAAATGACCTTTATCTGTTATTCACAGGAAAGACGTTCATGGTGTATGAATAAAAATGAAACGATAGAAAAATATTTGGGCTCCAACCTTACGATGTTGGTGAAATTTAAAAAAAAAAAAATTAAAATGATTTACACAGGAAACTTTCCCAAATAACTTTTTTACCCATTGTTAAATTATTTGCGTTTCATTTAAAGTTTTCCTCACGACTACGTATGTGCAGACCAGAAGTCACTCATCTCTTGTCTCCTTGGCATCCCTACCTCTACCATTGGGCACAGTCAATTTGTCAGCCTGAGCTCTATCCACTCTAGTCTTCCTTATTAATTTCCAAGGACTAGACAGAGAATTAGGACTGGGTTCTTTGCAAATTTCAGCTTTCTGTATATGTATTTTCTCTGTTCACTCATTCTATTTGTAGTTTATGTTTTCAATAGATTAATTTAAATATATAATAAACAACAGTACCAATAAGCAGGAAGTTCCTCTGTATTTTTTAGGCTGAGGTTACAAAAAAATTATTTCATTTTGCTTGAGCTTAGAGAGTCTGCGAATGTTAAAATTTTGACATCAAGTACTGTGGTTTAGATTGTGTTCCCAGTGACATAACTAGTTAAATGTAAACCAGATGTGCTTTGAAGTTCATTTCCAGAAATGTACAGTGAACTGTTTCAATTTCTGGTTCCATGACATTTATGCCATAAAAACATTGTATTTAAGGGAAAACTAAATAGTTGATATTTGTAGTTGTTGCTGGACATGTTTTTGAGTTGGCCATTGCTTAATTCAAAATGGATATTTGTAAAACTATGGTATCAGCACTTTATCTTTGGGGGGAGTCTTCTCACAAATAAATTAATTGGAGAATTAAATGTGGACTGTCCTCTGATGGAATGCCTACTTCCCGCTCTCCCTAGTATTTTTTTGTATGTGTGTGTGTGTGCGCTTACATTTTCATGAAAGGATTTCAATATTGTAGAATATTTGCTTTCATTAAAAAACCTTCCATTTGAATTAGTGTATTATAAATACTTGCATTTCTCTTTTAAGAAATCTTTTTCCATTGCAAGCAACCTGAAAGCAAAATGCACTCATATTTCCCCAAAAAATTTATAGTTCAAGAGCTAAATTAATACCTGCGCACATCTTCAGACATTCTGAAGTGGCGGTAATTGCTCTCTGCACAGGTTTTTTTAATTAAAATATAATTATATAATTCTCTCCTCATCTCTTCTCTCTCTCCCACTCTTCCCATGCACTCATCTTTCAAGTTCATGGCCTCTGTTTCTCTAGTTGTTGTTACATATGTGAGTCTAAATATATAAATCTAACCTGCTCAGTCCACATAATGTTACTTGTATGGATATGTTTTTAGGGTTGACCACTTGCTACTGAATAACCAATTGGGGGATCTTCCCTGCTCTCAACATTCCTTACTTGCCTATAGTTCTTTGTTTAGGGTTTAAGCTGGCATGAGCTTTCTCCCTCCCATGTTAGCACATCTTTGGTCTTTGTACATAGATTTTTGAGTTGATATTTTTAACCCATTGGCTGGCAGTTCAGCTCTGAGCCTGCCCCTTTCAGGACTAGTTTATTTATATTTACTTGAGTTAATCGGGATCAAGCATTAGAGCCTTCTAGCTTTACTTACAAATCTTCTCCAATATTTTAAATAAAAAAGTGTCTATACTAAATCCAAAGATAGGTATTGAAGGGCATGTCTCCTTGGGATTTCAGAGTCCCTATTATTTAACCTAAAAGTATTGACGTACATTGCTATGTTTGGAGTACTTAAGCAAGGAGAGATGGGATTGAGTGGCAGCTTTTGTAGCTGAGTAACTGGATTGAATGGAAAGTCTCCTTGATGTTATTGTTCATATTTTAACCCATGTTTACCTTTTATTAACTCACGTGTTAAGGTATTTAACTTTATAACTTTGAGAATTTCTTAGACGCCTCTTGAAAACGTAGGAGTACTATGATTCTATTTGCTTTTGACATCAACAAGACTTACTTACATTACTAGTATATCATTTGACTTAAGACTGAGAGCCGTAATCATTGGAGTCCTACTGAGTGCAATCAAAGCTAGTACTTTCTTTCTATTTTTAATGGTTCTAGAGATTAGATTTAGGGCCCAAGTTATGTGCTCTGCCACTGAACAATTCCCCCACCCTACCCCAGCTCTAGTTTTCCTAATTTATGCCTTACCAAAGTAATTCATGTAACTGTAAAGGGCTCAAGAAAGAACGGTGGATAGTGACTGGGGAAAATTCTGGAGCCAGGATGAATATCCCAGTCCCTGTTTCCTGATTTCCCTCTAGGAGTTCAGAATTAAAGCCAATGTTGGCATGCTTTTCTCTTCAAGCTTCACAGAACTATGAGAGACAAAAAACAGTCAGCCTTTGTTATGCCAAACGATTACAGCCTATTAAGGAGCTAACCAAATCAACTCTATGTACTTAGAGTCATAGAAGGAACACATACTGAACCCTTTTCCAAATAGGCTGTTCCTGATGGTCCTACCGAGTCTTTAGTCATGTAGATGTGCATCTACGCTGTAGACCACATGTCTTCGTTCCCCATTCACTTCAGGCCTTGTAGATCCCTATTAAAAGTATAAGAGCCAAGTTTACCAGACATTCTGGCATAGCGAGGCTTGCTGGGATAATATTTTCCAGAAACCCATGGCAGCTCTAACGGAATCTTTTCCTTCTGCATTGTAGATGTAAATGAATGTGAGAGCAACCCATGTGTCAATGGGGCCTGCAGGAACAACCTCGGCTCCTTCCATTGTGAGTGTTCGCCCGGCAGCAAGCTCAGCTCCACGGGATTCGTCTGCATCGGTGAGATTCCTACAGGGAGTCCCTGGGAAGGTCTTCCCACACCTCAGCCTTCCTGTGGTGGAAACAGAACAAGAACAGAAGTTAGGCAGGCTGTTCCATTCTAGAACGCCCCCCTTTTCACGTCAATAGATACGTGACGCTGTGGTTGTACGCGCTTCTCTACATACACATTTCGTTGTACCCTTCAAATGCTTTAGGCACGGGTACAGTTGAATCCTGTCACAGATCTTTAAACCTTCTTTCGTAATCAAAGACATGATGGGATTTGGATTCAGTTCACAGAACAAGAATTTGAAGATTTTTAAACATGAACACACAGAGGGAGTTTAGTATTTTCCTTTCTCTCATCCATCACAAGTTGATAGGCTCCAGAGAAAAGAAGATAAGTGTTCTTTTGCTTTGGAAAATCTCTAGGGATAATACTATGACTCAAAATGTCTAAGGCCAGTTCTTTTATTCCAAGTTTTGTTCCAAGATAAGTTTTTGATGTATAGTCCAGCCTGGCCTAGGACCTGATTCAGAGCTGGCTGATTGGGAATTCACAATTCCTCTGTCTCAGCTTCAAAGATCCTGAGATTGCAGGCATGAGCCACCATGCCTGCTTAAGACCAGGTCTTGGTAATGACACAGAATGTATACAGAGCAAGATAGTCTGATCTAGGAAAAAATGTCATGTGTCAGGGAAAGTCTGCCCCAGACATTTCTCTGTACATCTAGCAGCATGCCACAGTCCCCATGGATACCTAACATCCACCTTTAAAGGGAGCTTTCCATGGTGTCATATAAATGGGCTAGTCCTTGTTTGTTGTCTAGCCAAAATGCATTAGTGATTTAATAGTTAAGTAAAGACACAAGTATTTTTATCATTGTCTCCATAGAGAGTTGGATGCTAGCGTACCTACTTGTTTTTAATTCGAAATGACCAAGACCCAGATTATCAATGGAACCCTCTTTGGAGTCATGTGTTCATTTCCTAGTGAAACATGGCCACTGAAATCTTAGCACTGCTCAGCTTTCCTTTCAAAAATCAGTTGCCACACACCTGGGGTAGGGCTTCATTTTTTTTAAACCTAATTACTAGTGTTTGGAGGTATGGGTACTAGATCTGTAAAGCAGAAATATTTTTGCTAAGGCACGATTTACAACTAAGATGGAATTATTTATATTATATAAAGGAAATGAACTCAGCATCAGTTAATTAATAGTCTGAGAAAGCGATCTGTATGCCACTTGAGCATCAAAGACATCTTCCTTTCTGATTCATTATACAGACTTTTATCATCCTGGCCTTTTGTCCTTATAGTTATTAATGAAACAAAGACGTCCTATTCCCAAATCATTAAATCATTCTTCCATTTGCCAACAACTAAACACCACCACATTTCCCGGGCCAGTGTCTTAAGTTTTTCATTCGTTATGATAAAATGTGTTTCCGTTGGTTTTCTCTTGCCACCATGTGAATCCCAGGAATAGAACTCACCAGGCTTGTTGGCAAGCATGCTTACCCACTGAGACACCTCTCCAACCTGCCTTGAATGTGTTTTCAATGGGGCTGTCAGTGACTCTAATCAGTGACTACCCCACCACTTCTAGTCACAAGGTCTAAGTCATTAAGGAATGAATATTCTACTTTTTGGTTACTAATTTGAAGTTAAGAGCATCTGGGACTTCATTGTATACTAAGAATAGTTGCAGAGTTCGAGTTAATCCATCGATATACCAAAGATGATCCTAAGTGGTTTTGTAAGTGTTTAAAAGACTATCGTATTCTGGTTAGTGTTGTTAACCTTGACAGAACAACACACTTGATTCACTTTTCCTGGGTGGTACAGCTCTAGTGCCATAGTGCCATATAATCCAGACCTATGTCCCTTGTCTTCGTCCTGGGTCTGCATGCACTCTGGCCTTATGTCCCTAACTCCCAGGGACATAAAAGAACAGCAGCTTTCCCGCTATTGGATGCCAGGTCTATTCCTTATGGTAGACTATTAGCAAAGAAGTCTGTCACTCGCTCTCTCAGGATCTGCATTGTGGGCATCCCAAGTGCAACTATTTCCTGACTTCTTTTTTTAAAATATCTTTTGCTGTGTCATTTTTACCCACCTGACATCCAACCTGAAGTATATCACCAGTTGGTCCTTAATCTCTTGGCCTCCCTGTGTGCACTCACCCCTGTTTCTCAATTCTGTGGATCCATCCTCACCTTTCCATGAATTCCAAGCCTATGTTTCCACCCGGCTGCAACTTTTCCATTGGGATGTCTCGTGACATCTCAACAGAACATGTCTAAAACCAGGTTCTGATTTTCTAACTCAGCTCTGTTTCCTGGACACATATTTATCTTGGCCAATGGCAGCTCCATTCTCTCAATTGTCACTCCCAAATTCTCCTCCTTAGCCCTGATCCCTTACTCTCAAGCTTTCCGTTGAATCTATAAACAGGATCTATTGATTTTGTTTCCTGGTTACCCGTATTTCAGCCACTTTTCATCCTCCACCCATTATTTCCCCTCTGATTTTAAAATTAATTCTTTTAGGTTAGCTTCCCGTAGTAATAGATTTCATCACAGCATCTTCACACACACACATCCTGTTTTACTGAGTTCTGATTCATCACCACCCTGTCCTCCTCCATTAGGCCCCGTCTGTGACTGTCTCTACACAAACCAATTCATTCTCTTTCCCTAATTGGTACCCTTTCAGCTTTCCTAATGTATATATATTCCATTATTGTGTCTATTTGCTACCTCCCTTAAAAATCTCTTATTCTCCACTCATCATCCCCTTTCTAGTTGTGATATGCAAACATGTATGTATGAATACCCACAAGAACACACACAGAGAGAGATTTAAATCTATGTTCTACATACAATATTTGTCATTCTGAGTCTTGCTTATTTTCACTTAACATAGCCATTTCCAGTTGGGTCAATTTTCCTATGAAAGTCATCATTTGATTTTTCTTCATGACTACCCAAGATTCCATTATGTCTACGGACATATTTTCTGTATGTGTTTGTATGTAGATGCACATCTAACCTGGTTCCATTTCTTGGTGTTTATGAGTTGTGAAGCTATAAACACGGATGTGTAGGTATCGCTGTCATATGTTGACCCAGTCTTTTGTCCTTTGGGCGTATACCAAGGAGTGATATTACTGAGTCATCTGTTGTAATTCCGTTTTCAGTTTCTTGAGAAGCCTCCACACTGATTTTGAGTGGTCCTGTGCTAAGTTCCACTCCTGGTGACAGTGGACAAGGTCCCTCTTTCCCACACCCTGGCCAGCCTGTGCTGTCTTTAGCCTTCTTGATGATAGCCGTTCTGACTAGGGTGAGATGGAATGTCAAAGCAGTTTACATTTGCACTTCCCTGGTGGCTAGGGCTGTTGAACACATTTCGAAGTGTTTATTGGCTGTTTGTATTTCTTCTTTGAGAACTAACTGTTCAGTGCGTTAGTCCGTGTATTCATTTGATGACTTGGGATTTTTTTTTTCCAGGGGAGAGGGGTAACTTTTGTAAATTTATGTGTGTACTGGATTTTAAACCCTGTGTGATGCAGAGCGGGTAAAGATTTCTCCCTTCTGTAGTCTAGTTCTCACTCTGGTGACCATTTCCTTTCCCGTGAAGAAGCTTAATCTTTGTTGTCCAGTTCTCCTCTTAATACTATTGATTCCATTTTCCTTTTACTCCCAAACATGTTGCCTACAGTATTTCTGCACTGGCCTCAGCTTATCCTTGGAGAGAGAAGTCAGCATGACATTCCTTTGTGGGAACTGGAGTTGTAAACACGGTGGCTCCTCCATTTCTTCAGAGCAAGGGCGGCCATCCTTGCCAAAGCTTTGGTCACTTTCATGACCCCCTCCTCCTGTGCCCATCCCCTACAGCCCTGCCTGCTGCCCTCCACCCTGAGCCACACTGGCCTTCGCTCATGCATGTCCAGCATGCACCCACTGTTCTTGATCGCTGTGGCTAGAATGGTCCTCATCCAGGTTCTGTGTCTTGTCCTCTTCCTGTTTCTATTAAGCTGTCAGAGTTGGTGCTTCTCTGAGCATCCTGAATAAAGTCTCTCTGTCTGTCTGTCTTTCCTTCCTCCCACGATGTTAAACCTGATTTATTTTATTCAGAGATTTTAATTAACCCATAATCAAATCTCTATACCTATATATCTGTGTAGATGCAAAAATCATGAGGGAGAGTATCAGCGAGTCCCTAACCTGCGTCTTAGTGCACAGTGCCACCCTAAGAAGTGAAGTATTGCATGGTGAGGGCCTAGAATCTGACTTCACTGACTTGAATCTTGATGCCGGCACCCAAATACTTGATTGGCCTTAGGTATACTGAGTAAGTAAAGAGGGTCTGGAATGACTCTGGTTGCTAGCCCTGTGAATAGTAGCAATTGCTATCACAGTTTATCTTACTCTGAATAACAAAAGCCAGAGCGATAAACCAGTTGTTATATGGATAATTGAAGATTTAAATTCCATCTTCTGGAAGGGTCTGTTTTCTTTGTGTCATGGCACTTACAAGTATAAACCTGTAAAGAGTGTTTCATTGGAGAAGGGACAGATGCTGGCTCATGTGTCAGTCTTTCTGGAGTACATAGAGATTTTTCCCAAACCAAAACTTGCCCCATAGGAAAAAGCACAGCAACTGCCTAGCTCCTCCCACACACCCACACCTAGCTCTTCCAACACCAGCAGCTCCTCCATCACCCTCATGCAGCTACTCCAACACCCTCAGCTCCTCCTACACCTTCACCCAGCTCCTCCCACACCCTCAGATCCTCCCATACCCACACCTAGCTCTTCCAGCACCCTCAGCTCCTCCCAGACCCTCAGCTGCTCCCAGACCCTCAGTTCCTCCCAGGCCCTCAGCTCCTCCTACACTCTCATCCAGTTCCGCCCACACTCAATTCCTCCTACATCCTCACCCAGCTCCTCCCACACTCTTGCCCACAACTTTTTGTATTAGGTCAAGGAAAGAATTGTTGCTTTAGTTTAATCTCTACCCCCACAGGATTTAGGCCATATCAACTTCTTGTGATATGCCCAGGCATCATCATTCTCTCATAGTTCCCTCTCTGTGTTTATGAAGTCACTTTTGTTTATATTTTATTGTTGAATTTAGAAGTAAAGCTTTGCACATAGAATTAAATGAGATTGCAATAAGTTCTATGGGAATATACTTTGATATTCCTCAATTGTGTGCAGCACTATTGTTATTTTTTTAGCGGCGCTCTTACACTGAGAGGAAAAGTCATGAAACATGACAGAATCCACTAACAAGAGTTTTATTAAGATGAAGAGAAAAGGATAGAAGTGATCAGGCCTCCTGGAAGGACACGTGTGTGAAGGGGGCAGGGGAACATGAGGGCCAGCTTTTAAAGGCCAAGCCACACCTGCACACACGCGTGGCTACTCCACACATGTGCATAGATCATGTGGTTGCACTGCATGCTTTACCCAACCACTCAGCCACGGGGTCATGGGTCACGCAGGACGTATGAACTGGAAATGACTGATTGTCCTGCTGGGCATGCTTGACCATGCCTGACCATGGGGGTGTGGTGGGAATTTCTATCAAATATGTTCTAGTGTTTGTTATCAGAATCGAATCATCTGAGATGATCAAGAATGCAGATTTCTTAGCTGTACACCCAGAGCTATGCATCTGCAATTAATCAGGAATATTGCCAATGTCATGCACACTCAACTGAGAGCCACAGTTCTACAAAGAAAATTAAGCATGTAGTTGTATAGGCAGTCAATACTGGCCCTATCACTTGAAATAAATTCGTTGCCACTACTTCAGAATCAGTTGTCATTTACTCCTTGTTCAACTAAAGTCTGTTGTTGTATCAAAAGCTCCACTCACCACTGGCCATACCCTACAGCACACGTGGACTCAAAAGCAAGATGCCCGTGGTAGCTCACGAAGATGTCACTGTTTAAAAAGGAAAAGTTAAATGAGATATGGAAACATTTTAAAACTTGGGAGTGGCTATCTCAGGTGGTCAGATTGCTAGGACATTTTTATATTGTCTTTATATTGCTCTGTGCCCTCAAGTCATTGATGATAAATAAACGTGTTAGTTTTTAAGGTAGAGCTAAAATTACACATAAGCACACAGGACAAAATACTAAAAGAAAGCAGCCCTGGTATGACCCAGGGATGACTGGTGGATTTATTTTATGTGTTATTATCATATGTTTGTTATCTTTGTTTTGTTTTGTTTTTTAAGATTGTTTTTTCCAAGCTAGTCATCAAATAAATGTCTTCAGTTAGGGGAATATTGGATCTTCTCAAATAGAATGTAGATCTTGATGGCCTTGTTCGGTGAAGAATGAGGGAAGAATAGAAACAACATATATTTGTTCTTAACTATCAAAGCACGTATCATAAAGATTGTCTCACTCCACCTGTGTTATGGTATTATCATGGCAATGCACCATACTCCTAGTACCAGAATAAACCCTTGGGCAATAGTGATTATTTCTCTAGAGCTTATTAGCAGATACAATTGTACAAACGGCCACATCGTGTGGGATAGTGCAGTTCAATATTTGATTTTTGCCATATTTAAATGCAGGCACATGTTCATACGCTCAAAGAATATGATGTAAAAATGATTTCAAGAATTAATATTCTTGTATCCTTTTTACACTGTAACAAATCCCTTTGGTGTACACAGAGTTCATTTTCTTACGAGATAAGAGCTTCCCAACCTCTCCTCTTCCTTTTCAGACAGCTTGAAAGGGACATGCTGGCTCAACATCCAGGACAACCGCTGTGAAGTGAACATTAATGGGGCCACCCTGAAATCCGAATGCTGTGCCACTCTTGGAGCTGCCTGGGGGAGTCCCTGTGAGCGCTGTGAGCTAGGTAGGAGCCTGACCAGGCCCCCAGACCTGTTGATTAGAATGTCATCTGGGTCAACAGACATTCCTTCTCACAGTGTATCTTTAGTGAGGAAGACCACTATGTTGTAGTCTCTCCAAAATTGTCTTCCTAGGTGTGTAGCTGAGTTTTTCTGGTCTTGCCTGGCCCAAGGTCAGGACAAATCTCTCTCACCAGCCAGTTCCACAGCTGCTCAGACCCAACCAAGTAAACACACAGAGACTTATATTACTTATAAACTGTATAGCCTTGGCAGGCTTCTTGCTAACTGTTCTTATATCTTAAATCAACTCTGTTTCTATTAATCTATAAGTTGCCACGTGGCTCATGGCTTAACGGTATCTTAACATCTGCTTCTCATTGTGGAGGCTGGCAGCGTCTCTCTGCCTCAGCCTTCCACTTCCCAGAATTCTCTTCTCTGCTTATCCTGCCTATACTTCCTACCTGGCTACTGGCCAATCAGCATTTTGTTTATACAGAGTGATATCCACAGCACAGGTGAAATTCATTCTTTAGAAATTTATATTTGCGTTTTCCATTAAGTGTGAGCAGACCACCTAAGTCTCTTAGATGTGGAAAGAGAATTGGCTCAAACGTGGTGTCCTCGTTTGGATGTGTCCCGGGGGACAGGATGGCCTTGTCCTTGAGGCTTTGATTTGTTTGCTTTTAATTCATTTGTCAGTTTGAGCAGAGAGCAATTGACGGGGAAATCATTTCAGTCTGGGTCAACAGGGATGGTGTCAGCAGCACAGCAAGTGGGGAGTTTTCTGAATTGGAGACAACTGGTCCCTTGGCCTGGGTGACCCAGCTTCAAGTTTTAATTCCTTCATACTGAGCCTGACAAATGTATTCTTCTTCTGTAACGAAGTAAAATTCTGCCCTGTTGTGCTTCCAGATGCAGCTTGCCCAAGAGGGTTTGCCAGGATCAAAGGTGTGACTTGTGAAGGTGGGTGTGATTCTTGAGTGAAACAAGTCCTTAAAGAAGAGCTCAGAATTCCCATTCCCTCTCAAGGAGCTAGTCACTCTTTTCCAGACCCTTGAAATTTCAATTAAAATACACTCAGTGTAATCAACACAGTGCTCTTAGGAAATAGCTTTGAGGTTCCCATTTCTCCTCTTTCTACAGTTCCCAAGGAAGTCCCCAGCCTTCAAGGCCCAGAACAGCTGGCAAAGGAGCATGTCTGGGCTGCACTTTTATGGACAGCATGGCTGTGGCCGTCTGCACAGCTGGTGCCCAGGAAAGCTGGTGGCTGCGCTGTGGAATATTTTTGCTTTAACTAAAGTAATAATCCACACCATGCTGTTGCAGATTGAATACTCTACACAGGAAATGAGGCTACACCTGCTTTTTCTATTAGTAACGTCTTTACCCTTCTGCTTACTGCATTTCCCCACAGATGTTAATGAATGCGAGGTGTTTCCTGGCGTCTGTCCAAATGGACGCTGTGTCAACAGCAAAGGCTCTTTCCACTGTGAATGCCCTGAAGGCCTTACGCTGGATGGAACGGGCCGTGTGTGTTTGGGTAAGATGCATGCTTTCCTGTCTACATGCATGAAGTTAACCATCATGGACTTGTCCTCTGGGCCAGTCCAAAACCAGAGTCTGTACTGGAGAAATTTGCTTTAAATGAGATACAGTTTGAGGGGAAAATCACTCCAAGATATTAAAATATGTGCTTTATTAAAATAGTTTCTGTTTAAAACATACTTTTACAAGAAAAAAGAAAAAACTGTCATTTAAGCTTTAGTTTCTGATACTTTAGACAAGTTGAGTTACTCTCACTATATTCACAAAAGGAAACTAGACATATTTTAACCTAGAATTTTAAAAGTTAGCATGTACCAGCTCACTGCAACCGTACTTTCCAGATAAAAGGAGGAAGGGAGGGATAAAGGTATGTCAATCATACTGCTCCCTCCTCTACCACCATTAAAGTGCAAATTTTCTCCTTCTTCTTTTAAAAGGAATTTATTTATTTATTTATTTGTTTTTTTTGTTTTTTGTTTTTTTTTTTGTTCTTGGGTTTGTTTTTTTGTTTTGTTTTTTCAAAATGAGCTTTCTCTGAGTAGCTTTGGCTGTCCTGGAACTCACTCTAGAGGCCAGGCTGGACCAGGCTGGGCCTCAAACTCACAAAGATCTGTCTGCCTCTGCCTCCCAAGTGCTGGGTTTAAAGGCGTGTGCCACCACCCACCCAGCTGCACATTTTCTTAATGCTTTGTTTTCTAAAGATCTAAAATGCTCAGACTCCTTGTCAACACTGTGGTGATGGTGGTTTCACCTTAGTCTTTATCGATGCCATAGCTGACAGAATTTGAATTTCATTATGGAAAGAGAAGCTTTCATTTATTTTGTGTTATATGTAACCAAAACTTTTTCTTTTAAAGATAACTTTTCCCAATTAGCTGTGGAGTAGTAAAGTTTTGTTTTTTGGTTTTTTTTTTTTTTTTTTTTTTTTTTTTTTTTTTCGAGACAGGGTTTCTCTGTGTAGCTTTGCGCCTTTTCCTGGACTCATTGTAGCCAGCTGCTGAATTCACAGAGATCCGCTGGCTTGCTCCAGTGCTGGATTAAGCGTGCGCCACACGCCGGCTTAAAGTTTTTGAAAGGACTAGAGTTGGCACAAGACACACCAAGACCAAGTTCTCAGCTCAAAGGAGATTTATTTGCCCCTGAGGAACAAAGATAGGGGCTAAGAGACAAGGGAGAGGGGAGAAAGGGGGGAGGGAGAGGGAGAAGGAATATTTGACCTGGAGGCCTCTGGATAGAGAGGAGATAGACATGACCCATAGACAAATGGCAGTTTATAGGTGGAAAATGGGAACCCTGTGTTAGGATGAGTTGGTTTATTTTAACTGGGCATGTTAACTGGAGTGCCAAAAGGGGGTTTTTGATTGCTGGACCTCAATATTTTCATAGCTGGACCTAACTAAATCCTTCACATCTTATAAAGATCCTTCCTTCCCTAGTGGCCGTGTTGGGTCAAGTCAACTCAGAGACCAGTATTTGGGAAGTTCTGTCATTAGACTCGGGGAAGCGGTGTAGTGTGTGACTTTCATGTTCATGTAGACACCCTGCATGGAAGACTCAAAATGAAACTTTACCGTGCTTGCTCTTATAAAATGCTTCTTCTCAGTTTCGATTCTGGGAAATGTATGTAACTCAAGGTTAAAGACGGACGCAGATATGGTTTGGTTGAGAGCTCGGAAGACTCAGGACCAACAATAACTGACTCAGTAAACTTGTCTTTTTGCCATGGTGACCTCTCCATCAGGGAAGACCTTCCCCTTGTGAACCAGGTTTCAAGTTCACTCATGATGTCACGTCTCAGAATGCTTTTGCCACAAATATCATTTTGTTTAGCTAAGAAAATTTTTCTCTGAACCTGTTATTCCTTTCTGTCATTAAGCAGTGTGTGACTGGAGTTCTGCCATCTTTCTGTTGACCAGCACATGAGCATGTTGTCCATAGACCTATGGTACTATCTCACCCTGTCGTGTGGCTGTTCATCACTGTGCTGAGTCCCTGAATCACTCAAGCTGGGCATTAACATACAGTTTGGAAAATGCTCATTCATTTAAATAAATAATTTGGCCCCTTCATGGTGAAGATGGTTCTACCTAGTTCAGGAGAAAACCCAGATCCACAATTTGTAACAACAGAACAAAACCCATTTGAAGTAAAAACATAATGTTTTAGTCAAGCAGACTCAGTAGATTTTTGCCAAGTTTCAAATGGGGTGCAGCAGTGAAGCAGCTGACCAATGCTAGACCCTAACAGGACTCCTGTAAGATGACTTTAAGCAGATGAAAAAGAAGGGGCCACCACTGAAATTATTTTTTTCTGATAAGGAAAATGCAAGACCATGATCGTGGGCTAGGACATGGAAGAGCCATGTCCTCAGGAGAGTGTTTCAGGATTCCTTGTGAGAGTTAAATAATCTGCTAAGAACCCACCTTCACTCCCGCTAAATGACTGTTACTATGGAGACCATTCAAGGTGGTGACAGACTGGTTTCTCATTTTCAGTCTGTCTCCAGGCCCACCATCATGCACTGACTGCTTTCTTGAGTCGGGCTTCACACAGCACTGCCATTGATGAGGAAAGAATCCTTTAGGAGATGTGCAGTTTTAGCTAAGTCCAGGTAGCCTGAGGCCCCCAGTGTGAGAGTCACTGAACAGATGTGGGATAGGGATGTTGAATGAATCTCCCGACCTAGGCTCAGACTCTGCTTGTCGGTGCAGATATCCGCGTGGAACAGTGCTTTCTGACATGGGATGAGGATGAATGCGTCCACCCCGTTCCTGGGAAATTCCGCATGGACGCCTGCTGCTGTGCAGTTGGGGCAGCTTGGGGCACAGAGTGTGAAGAATGCCCCAAACCTGGCACCAAGGAATATGAGACCCTGTGCCCCCGGGGCCCAGGCTTTGCTAACAGAGGGGACATCCTCACGGGGCGTCCGTTTTACAAAGGTAACTGCGAGCTGGTCCCTGGCCCATCACACATTCCAGGGCACTCTCTGCACTCTTTGAGAAGGGGTTTTGTTTTCAGCCTGTGATTTGTGGTCAGCCTAAGGACCGAAACTCTAAATTACATGCAAAAGACAGTATTGGTAGAAAGCTGGGAAAACAGAATGCTAATCATTCTCTTCCTCTCCTTCTACTGTCCTGTATTTTCTTTGACAGAGCGTGAGGAGAGGTAGCCCTGCCCATGTCCTCAGTAGCAGAGAGATCTCTGCCCCCACTGTTCTTCATAAGCAACCGCTAGGTATACAGGAGGGAGGCTCAGTTGAGGGTGAAGAACCTCTTCAACAGTGGAAACGTTTCCCTTACCATCTCTGTAGTCATTCCAGACCCCAGGAGCGGTCCCTGTCCGTAGCTGCACGATTATTGTCTATGGAGATAGACTTTTAAGTTAAGGCAATGGGGGGACTCATTCCTGCCAACCAGCTCCACAGTTGGGCCTCGCTGTGTTTGCAGATATCAACGAGTGCAAAGCCTTTCCCGGGATGTGCACCTATGGGAAGTGCAGAAACACAATTGGAAGCTTCAAGTGCCGTTGCAATAATGGCTTCGCCCTGGACATGGAGGAGAGGAACTGTACCGGTAAGATGGGTTTTCTCCATTAATGAAACCTCGCTTTCTTGCCTTTACAGTGAGTACACTGCCTTCAAAAGCCCATCTTCTCAATGAGAATCTCTCTCTCTTTCTACTCCCCCCTCTCTCACACACACACTATTATTATTTTCTTTTACTGAACTTAAAAGCCAGTTCTTTTGAGAGCTACAAAATAGCCCAAAATGCCGTTGTTTTGATGTGAAAATATGATCTTCAAAATATATGAGGACTAAAGAATATAGCCATTAAGAGTTTGTGTCTGTTATTTCAACCTGAAGAATATTCTAGTAATTGTTTTAGTTTGTGATAGACATGTTTTGACTTGCTTTCCTCCTCTGCAAACAGCATTCTTTTTTTTTATTTTCTGGAGCTAAGGACCGAACCCAGGGCCTTGCGCTTGCTAGGCAAGTGCTCTACCACTGAGCTAAATCCCCAACCCCTGCAAACAGCATTCTTAACCCCGTGAGATTGAAAAGAGATGAATTTAGAAATGTTTCTGTTTGGTGGCATGCAATGGATTACAAAGGCTTGACCAGAAATGCAGAAGTTGTCCAGTGATCACACAGCAAGACTTCAAATTTCAGCTCATCCAAAGTCACAATGAGCCTGGTGTGCTGGCGTGTACCTCCATGCCAGCCTTTGGCAGGCGGAGGCTGGGGAATATCTGTGAGTTCCTGGTCTATACAGAGTACTCCAGGACAGTCAGAGACTCGACGCATTAGCAAATATTTTAAAATAAAATAAGACAGTGGCAGAAACATTTCATTCATTGTGACTTTTTTTTAATGGCTCATGTTTTCTTAAACATATTTAATGTAGATCCGACTTCGGTACTGAAAATGCATTACAGGTGTGAGGGAGTTCTCAAGAACTTTTGGAGAGTACAGATATTATTACTGTGTGAGAGAAACACAACACATAATTTCTCTTTATCTTTTAAAACTTGGTAAGTAAGCACTTGTCTTCCAAGGGCAGCACAGATCATATGTGGGTTCACTCCACGAACCAGCTGTGTCCGCACACTCTGACTTGAGGGGTGTGCTGGGTCTGCCTTGGATGCCAGCCAGCCGACCCTCTCGGCATTAGCGTTCCATGGCCACATGCTGCCTTGGCTGGGGTAGCAGAATGAACTGTCTCTGCACATTGCTGGGCCTTCCTCCCGTGTGAGCACGCGGCCTCCCCACTCGGATCATACAGGGGAGTGGCTGGGTCCATTCTCCATCACTACAACTAAGCCACATTTCAGAACTCAAAGACACCCAGGCCCCACCTGCCGGTTGACCATGACAGTTTTGGCAGTTGGAAAAAGGAATGTGCCTTAGGAAGGAGACGTCCCCTCCACCCGATCTCCTCAGAACATTTCTTCCTTCTCTCAGCCCTGGTTTCCCCGAGTCTCAAAAGTGCGGCACCCTCCCGTGGAAAGCCCCGTCGCTCCAGCACCCTCTTATTCTCCTTCTGTATTTTTCTCCTTTTCTTGAACGTGGGGAGTAGACATCGATGAGTGCAGGATCTCTCCTGACCTCTGCGGGAGTGGCATCTGTGTGAACACCCCGGGCAGCTTCGAATGCGAGTGCTTTGAAGGATACGAGAGCGGCTTCATGATGATGAAGAATTGCATGGGTAAGCTGGGTCAGACCCCCCTGGCTGGCTAGGAAAGCAGCCTGGTGCAGGCCAGTCTGTTGCACCTCGGCTGCCTTCAGAGCTGCGGCAGCACCCTTGACCGGAAGTTTGCTGAGGACTGAGAGCTGTCAGGGACAGACAAAAATTCCTTCCTTGAACTGGAAGCAACACACAGACTACCCGGGATCAATTTTTTTTTAATCGATAACATTGTGGTGACCCCCGATTTATGTTCTGGCTTGCCAGTCCCATGAGAGCTATGCCTTGTAGTTGTGAAACTGAAAAATGTTTAGGCCACTATGAGTGACTTATAGAACTTACCACATAAGATGTTGCCACTCTCATGGGTTCAACCTTTTCCCGTTACAAAAGAGCATTGTTGTCCATAATGTACTGGTCTGCACTCACGGGCTGCATGCAGCCACAGGCCACAGATTAGGCCCTCCTTACTGTAATCTTTTAGGAATCTTAGATTCAAGCTACAAACACTGAATTGACTGACAACAACCTATGAACCCTTAGCCTATGGAGATATAAAAGTAAATGTTGTATGATCCAGATTATTTTGTACATGAAAATTTTCCAGGGGTTTGCTGTATTGAGAGCAGAAGTTTCATGTTTTTCATATTGAAATAACAAGTGAGACTTATCCCTCTTCTGTTTGGATGTGTCTTTATGTTTGAGCCACACACCTGCCTCCTACTGTCCCTTCTCCCATACTGTATATGTAAATATATTTTCCTCCGAGTTCTTTAATGGATCTCACGTTTTTACCTTTCAGACATTGACGAATGTGAACGTAACCCTCTCCTTTGTAGGGGTGGCACCTGTGTGAACACTGAGGGCAGCTTTCAGTGTGACTGCCCCCTGGGGCATGAGCTGTCACCGTCCCGTGAGGACTGTGTGGGTGAGTTTTTTTTCCCCTTTGTATAGAAATCCAGTGAGCACAATGGGTAAAGATCGAGTCAGTTCTAATGGATCTATGACTTTTGTGGCTCATGTCAACCTGGATATCCCAATTCCCCATATCTAGTTTCTAGAATGTTGGGCACTTGGGCTCCCTTCCATGGAAAGACCTCTATGCAAGGTTCATAGGTTCCGTTGTCCAGAAAGGGTGGTGAGTGAGCTGCCCAGGACACCTCCTGGTTGTTTTTCTGTCCACACACCCATTCGACTAGTGTGTCAGAGTCCACACCTCACCCAGGTCTACACACCCACCCACATAAGGCCGTGAGAGCTCCCTTGACACCTCACACCTCAAGGTCTTCCGCTAGCATCAAGTCCAGAATGACGGCAGAGATCACAGCAGAGTGCTGGAGGCATTTCCCACTTCAGCTGTTCCCTTGAAATCCACACAGGGTTACCATGTCTAGTACATGTCTAGTACATGTCTAGTACATGTGCTGTCCTGCACCGGCTTAGCCAGGAAGCACCTTCCTCAGCACACCTTTTCCTCAGAACTGTTTGAGCACAGCTCACCAACGCACACACCTTTATTTATAAGCCAGATAGATTTCTCTGCCGGTACATGAAATGAACCTTAAGCAAAACAGACATTTTTCAGTAGGGTGAATTTAAACTTTTAGATATTTTTATTTTAGTAACAGTGCAAAAAAAATGACTTTACACTGGGGACTGAAGAATTCATGGCTGGACGTGCTGCAATATAGTGATTCGGGAACCTGTTCCTGAGTCTATCTGTAACAGCTTAGAGTTCACCAGCCCTACAGCTGAGAAAACGGCCCCTCAAAAGGGCAATATGTATTATAAAATAAATGTTTTGTGATATGTATACTCAATGACTATAACCATAAATCTATGTAGCATATTCTTCTAGGTTGTTGTGTGAGTCTGAGATAATTTCTCATTATATCCAGTGGTCACTGAGTCTTAACTTATATTCCTTCTGATGAGTATTTTGCATATGGAAATGGATCACTCTGTTGTCACAGGGTATTCTCTGGGAACTTTATGATGTATTCCACATATTTTTGCATGAGTTTTTTTTTTTAAGGCATTTGTCCATCTTTTAAAGGCCAGATTGTTTTAAATTAACAGTGGCAGGCTGAAGATCCACATAGCCAGGCACATAAACAGCTTGATGAACACAAACATATGAGATCTTAACTGCCATGACTCTGTTCTCTGGAACCGGCATCTTCCTTCAGGATAATCCAAGTTCTGTAGGCAGCACCTGAACAGCTTTTGAAGACTATGTGGGCACACCAGTGTAAACCCATAAAGTAAAGAACAATGAGATTTACTTATGGCATACAATATGTCTGTGTACTTTGTGGTGGCAATGACTAGCTACATGTGGCTATCTAATTGTAATTAAAATTAAATACATACAATTGCTCAGTCATATTATACACATTTCAAGGGCTAGTAGAACATGCAGTTCCATTTTGGAAACTATAGACAGAGAAGGGAATGCTTCCAACACAGCAGAAAGTTGTTGTGTCAGCAATAAGGGAATAGAGACCAGCATTTTTACCAAACATCCCAGATTGTCCTGTTTCCCACTCGGGCGACACCTCTTTGGTGAAGCCATCTCTTAAAGGCTCTTCTAAGTTTGCTGTGGTGTAAAGCATAATTCTGTTTGTCTTTTCTAGATATTAATGAGTGCTCCTTGAGCGACAATCTCTGTAGAAATGGCAAATGTGTGAACATGATTGGAACCTACCAGTGTTCTTGCAGTCCTGGGTACCAGGCCACGCCAGACCGCCAGGGCTGTACAGGTAAGAGTGGGCCACACAGGTCTGCACTATATCCTAAAGCCTATGGGAATCCTTTGTACTATAAATGAATGTAAGCAGGAGCCAGATGGTTTGTTGGCTTTGCAGAAAACTCACTGGTCTTTTCATAAAAAGTGCTCCAAACTTCATAGCTGTTATATTTCTGGGTTCTTTCCTCCTCAGACAGTGAACTAAACAGAATGCTATATAAAAGGAAGTGAAAGGGATTATATCAATGGTGTAATCCTAAATCAGTACCAACAATATAAAGACAAATTTAAAGCTAGTCATATATTATCTGTTTAAAAAGAAGATGCAGTAACCATTCCTTTGCATGGATGTAAATTTGGCGCTTAATGTGCTTGTAATGTCTACACAGATATCGATGAATGTATGATAATGAATGGAGGCTGCGACACCCAGTGCACCAATTCAGAAGGGAGCTACGAATGCAGCTGTAGTGAGGGGTATGCACTGATGCCTGATGGGAGATCGTGTGCAGGTACAGAAAAGATAAAAATATATGCATGCTATGATTCTTCTATTAGAAATGTGGCTCCAGACTGTATCAAGTAGAGCTGAATGGAGACATTTTATTTGAGACCAATGAAAAACATTCTTGCTCTCACTGACCATTAACTTTGCGTCGTCAGATATTGATGAATGTGAAGATCACCCTGATGTCTGCGATGGTGGTCAGTGCACCAACATTCCTGGGGAGTATCGCTGCCTCTGTTATGATGGCTTCATGGCTTCAATGGACATGAAAACATGCATCGGTGGGTATCAGGAGCAAGTGATAATGTTTTTATTGTTCTCTATTATTGAGGCCATCATACCTGAGTGAAATAGAATGTCTGCCTCCGTCTTCCTCTCTTCCCATATCTCCTCATATGTGTCTCTCGCTCAGCTTCAGGTTTGTTTCTTTTTATCACCCATTGAGTCCAGTTAGTGCCCCCCTTATGTGCATAGGTGTAGGGCCATCCACAGGAGCTTAGGAACCCTACCAGTGGTCACACCCTTCAAAAAGAATGGTTTTCCCTCCCTCACTTTCCACTGACCACTCCTCCTCCGTCGGGGCCAGGACCTGGAAATCACCTACCACGCCAGTGGTCCAATTTTAGTTGGGTTGATCTTGCATGGTAACCATGGCTGCTGTGAGTTCATGCATTCGATAACCATGTCATGTCCAGAAGACAGCATGTCACAGCACTCCCTCCCCAGCAAATGAGAGTCTGATACATGTGTATCAACACACATACACGGAAAGAAGACTTGTTTCACTGTTTCTTTGAAAATCTGAGCCATTTTGCTAAAACCATAAAATGTGAAAAAGAAGAATTAAGAAGTTCTTAAAGGCAGGTAGGTACTTACCTGCAACACGAATCTTTCAAGGGAGCTGTATTTTAAGTTTTATCTGTTTATTTCAGTACTATACTATTCAGCTTAAAAGGTGGCTTTTAAATTACGGTGATGAACAACAGTAACCGGAAAATGTCTTTTCCAGATGTGAATGAATGTGACTTGAATCCCAACATCTGCATGTTTGGGGAATGTGAGAACACAAAGGGCTCTTTCATCTGCCACTGTCAGCTGGGCTATTCGGTGAAGAAGGGACCACAGGATGCACAGGTAGGACTCAACCCCATGTCTGCTAGACTTCGGCCTCACGGGTTTCAAAAGCTGACATCATTTCAGCGTTCACCATCCCGGGACCCATGCATCCTAGGGCCGGTCCACCGGGCTGTGACTGCCGTGTGATGAGTAACTTGCTCTTAGCTATACCTTGCCTTATCTCTGACTGAGCCACCCAGTAAGGAGGAAGCAGTGGGGTCAAGCCTGCCCTGCTTCTGGTGGATCTTGTAACATCGTCGTTCAGGTGCTCAGCTTGAGTACAGCCCAAATGGAGGGGCCACGTAAAGAAGGGAAAGTCACAGCAGTGGTTCTCAACCTTCCTCATGCTGTGACCCTTTAATGCGGTTCCTCATGTGGTGTGGCCCCCAACCATACAATTATTTTTGTTGCTCCTTCGTACCTGTAATTTTGCTACTGTTAT
Source organism: Peromyscus leucopus (assembly GCF_004664715.2). NCBI lineage: Eukaryota > Metazoa > Chordata > Mammalia > Rodentia > Cricetidae > Peromyscus > Peromyscus leucopus. The sequence continues at coordinate 45,396,098 of NC_051079.1, read as the reverse complement.
GAATCGTGATGTAAATAGCTGTGTTTTCCGATAGTCTTAGGCAACCCCCATGAAAGGGCCATCCTACCACAAAAGGGAGTGTGGCCCACAGGTTAACAACCACTGTCCTAAAGCATCCAAGTGTTCATTTGATTCTCAATGTGAAACTGGTAATGCACTTAGATCCTATTTAGACTTTTACTGTCTTACCCCCATGCCATGCTTTCTTCTCTCTCTCTCTCTCTCTCTCTCTCTCTCTCTCTCTCTCTCTCTCTCTCTCTCTCTCTCTCTCCCACCCCTCTCTCTCTCTTCACTGTTCTTGCTTAACCCATGCACTTTATCTTCTGACTCCTCTTTTTGCTGTTTATTTTTCTCCCTTTGCATACAGATAGGACTAGGAAACGTCATGATAAGGTCTGGCGAGTTGTCTCCTGATGTTCACTTTAAGGTCCCCATGTGGTGTTGTGTGATATTTTGATTGTGTTCTGACAAATAAAGCTTGCTTAGAGTTAGAGGGCAGAGCTAGCCACTAGCTAACCATAGAGGTTTGGAGGACTGTAGAAAGAGGAGACAGGAAGTAGTAAGGTGGGGCTAAGAGAGGATCTGAATCCTTTTGTTTGGAGGAACTGGAAAGGGGCGAAGCGACTGTGGCTGCTCCCCTGCTGCTCTGAACTTTCAGATGTTTACCCCGATATTTGACTCCTGGTTTTTTATTGATAAGATTAATTAGAATAATGCTTCAGTATGGCATTTTGTTCAAGACAGCATTGAGGAGCTCAGGCTGCAGGAAACGCTTTAGCTGACCATCCAGGAAAAGGCAGAGAGGAAGAGGGATGAGGGCAGGACTTTACCCCTAGTAAAGGTGATAGAAGCCAGTCATGTGTGCACAGTATCAGTTCAACGGTGGCAGCTTGAAGTCATTGAGCTGCTAGAACAGATGAATCATAGTCTAGAAAGTTTTGGAAACCAAATATACATAGTTGTGCATAGTACAAGTGTACGTGTTATGTATGCACATATTCACACACATGTGTATTGCTTTGCAATAGGGATACGTCGCAAGAAATGCGTCCTTAGATGAATTTACCAGCATGCTAAATCAAAAAAACATACCTATTCCAGCACAGCTGCAAGTCTAGGCGTTATCAGCTTATAGGGCCACCGTCAATGGTGTGCAGCTGACCAAACTGTCATTAGGCTGCACATGACTGTATATATCTGAATAGATCACACATATGTGTCTCTGTGGAATATCTGTGAACAGAAACACACACTCGTAAGCATTGGTCCCCTTCCAGGAATGTTTAGAAGAGAACATTCTTCACATATTCTTAGATAAGAAATAAAAAGCAAAAGGGCACACGTAAGTGACAGTTTACAGAAACTCTAAATATGAATGTAGCAGTGTGTGTGTGTGTGTGTGTGTGTGTGTGAGAGAGAGAGAGAGAGAGAGAGAGAGAGAGAGAGAGAGAGAGAGAGAGAGAGAGAGAGATGGGGGAGAGTTAATCCTAGGTGCTTACAGATAAGCAAGCAAACCTTTTGCCCCTGAACTACATTGGGGCATTGACTTGTAAAATGAAGGATGGATTTTTTTTTTTTTAACATCAAGCTCATTCTTATCTTCATGAAAAGTATGTGATAAATGTTAATTGGAAGGAACAGCACAGCCTTTCTCAAAAACCTCTCTTGAAACGTGTGTCTCCATACCCTTCCCACAGAGTTTTGTCTGGGCCTTGGCAGCACGTGGGGGCTGCCACTCACGTCCCCAGGGGACAACAGCTTCAATGTCCCGTTCCAGCAGGAAGTGGCCAGCAAGCTCTTGTATAGAGAAGGGCTTGTTGGGTCACGATCACGAAGTTTTACATCTTACCTGAGTGAGAAACGAATGAAAGACAAAGGCGGTGTTAGTGCTTTCTCTGGAAAGCCCCGTGTTCACCCTAAATTGTCGTCTTTTCAGAAACACACTGGAAGCAGACCTAATTAGCTCATGCTTTATCTTTTCCTTTCCGACTCTGGTTTCTCAGACGTGGACGAGTGTGAAATCGGTGCCCACAACTGTGACATGCACGCCTCCTGTCTGAATGTCCCCGGGAGCTTCAAATGCAGCTGCCGAGAAGGCTGGGTGGGGAACGGCATCAAATGTATTGGTGAGTTCGCAAACAAGAAAGACCCTTCTCTGGGGGCCAGCGTTCTTAGCGGCTCTTCCTTGCACACGTGTTCGCCGACATACTCCAGCGGGAACATCCTCTTCACTTTTTATTTACTCTCTCGTAAATCAAAGCTGTCTTTGGTGGCAGGGATAATTCCTGCCTGAGTGTTTCCTTAGCTTTAATATAAATGGTCAAATTACAACAGGATGCTCTGGCATCTGCCTTTCCATGCATGTTGCTCAGTAAAAAAATTATTTGATGTGCAGCCAGTGATCTAAACAGCTGTAACATGAAAAACGGCTAATGTGTTTTCCCAGTCTTTTCCTAGAGTAATCAGTGCGATTTGAAAGCCAGGGAAACCAATGGTGGAACAAAGGGGCTTTTCACATGGCCTCAAGACGGGAGCCAGTGGATGGCTTAGTGTTAGAATTGTCCTCACAGGCAAAGCTGAGTGTTTTGTTGAATCCCAAGAAGTCTAACTTGAAAAAGAGACTAGAGAACTCTTTTTCCCCCCGAGTTCCTCTTGAGCCCAAGCCTAATAATATTATATAGCCCTGAGGCAGGGGACTGGATTATACTCTGGGTGTCATTCATAAAGCTGTTTAATATGTCCATGCTGTGACAATAAAGACTATTTCCAGCTGGTAAGAATTACCCAGGTCAATTTAAAATAGAAAAAGAAGAAAAACCATCTGAGATTCCCATGATGACTTCTCATTAAAGCTTATAGACCCCTAGTAAGAATTAAATAATAAAAAAAAAAAACTTTACTATCTCTTACCAATAATGTAAATTAATTTAAGTAAGGCTTGCCTATCTGGCCAAATGTTTCATACTTGTCAAATATTTAAAGCCAATTACTGAATGTACGTAATCATAGTTTCCAAATGACTTTGCTGGGTAACAACCTGTGTCGGTTTCCTCCGGTCGACTGCAGGCCTGTTTCCAGGCCAGTGATGTCCACCAGCGTCCATCTCACGGCCTAACAGGCAGGCCTGGCCTTGTTCCCATCGTTCTTGTCCCATGTGCCTTCTGGTTTTCTCTCAGTTTCCATTTTAGGTGCAGCTTCATGTCCGTCTGTCGGTCTGGCCAGCCGTCACAAGACTGACAGTCCCAGGATGAGATCAGTCACCAGCGGTCCATCATTCTCAGTCATTTCCTTCCTTCCCTCTCTCCTCCTGGCACCCCTGTCCCCTCTCTTCCTCCTCTTCTCTCACCCTCTTCCCTCTCAATCTCCCCCTCTCCCTCTCCTTTCCCCCCTTCTGACCCCTCTCTCTCTTCCCTTTCTCTTTTTTCCTCCCCCCCGGGTTCCCTCCCTGACCCTCCTGCAACTTAGTTAGTAACTTCAGCTAGCAGTCCTAGAAATCTCCAGCCTCTTTACATTTAGGAGAAACCTGCTTCCTCTCCGTGGTTTTCAAGTCTCTGCAGCATTTTCTGGCTTCGCCTTCCACGGCCCTGGCCCCCAGGTTGTGCCCCTCCACCTGCCTTTAATGCCACATTCTGTAGGTTTTCTCTCCGGTGGTCCTGTCTGTGCCACTCTCTGAGAAACACCCTCTGTCCTTTTTCTACTCCGTGAAGTTCTGCTCCTCCATCCTTGTAGGAGGAGGTCTGGAGTTGATTAAAAGTTACCTCTTCGATGGGATCTGCCTCAATCCCTGCATTTCCAACTAGGTTATATCTGTAACATTTTTTCATAGTTCATAGCAAAATACATACTTCTTTCTTTTCTGTGTTTGACACCCGTCCTTTCCAATAGGCTGTTAATTCCAGGAGCTCAAGAAACACGCCTCTCTTCCCTTCTTATAAAATACATTTAGAACCCCATGCTGCTTCTCTCTTGTGAAGATCGGGGCTACCTCCCAAACAGAGCCACGTACCACGATAAGAGAACCAGTAGAAAGAGCCACCTGAGGTGGAGGTCAGAGTGAATCTGACTCCTGTTTTCCTTTGTTTTATGAACACTTCACACAATTCTTGCTTGAATTGGTAGCTGGGGCCACCGTTATGACATGAACATTTTGGATTATGAACCTAAAATCTTGGGGATATAGAGCAGTGTTCTTCCAGATAAACCAACACAAAGTCGGTTGGGGCAAGCTCATGGATTTGACAAGTCACAGCCTCCCCGTGCATTAGAATGTCCCATCTCTGTCCGTCATCTTCTTTCTTGTGCTCACTCCTCACGCAGATCTGGATGAGTGCTCGAACGGAACCCACCAATGCAGCATAAACGCTCAGTGTGTCAACACCCCGGGCTCCTACCGATGTGCCTGCTCTGAGGGCTTCACAGGGGATGGCTTCACTTGCTCAGGTGAGTAACAGGCCTGAGCAGTGCTCTGTTAGGTCCATCTCAGGACACCAAACATGCTTTCCGAAAGTTTTAAAAAAACTATGAAGAAGACTGAAATGATTCTATCTGTGCTTCTACTTGACTTATGAGTGAGCACACACCCTTTCATCCATTAAATACAGAAGCCTGAAAACGCTTTCAGAGTATTGGTTGGTGTTCTAAAGTAATGACATATCTCTTCCTGTCCTATAAAAGACTACTGTTAACTCTTACTACTTGATAAAGTGCTGATCAGGAAAATGCGGGCTTTGGATAAGGTACCTGGGTTCACAGTGTATATGCTGCCTACTCTACTATAAACCTAAGTCCATGAGTAGCCTGGCTGACCTCAGCTCTTCTCATTTTAGAATAGGCATAGTGACCACAGCAGCATTTTTTTTTTAATCACTAAATGGATGATGTGGGGGGAACTTCTCAGTTCTTGAAGATGGGATGCATAGTATCTCTTTCTAAGTTATATCACCGGAGGTGCTTATTATCTTCCTCGGAGTTTTACTAGCTTTCCTCACAGTTTCAAAAGGATTAAATGGAATGACAGAAGCAAAGAACTTAGGAAAGCGCCGCTAAGAGTCAGCAGCACTAAGAGTCAGCATCACTAAGAGTCAACATCAGTAAGAGTCAGCATCACTAAAAGGGTCAGCATCACTAAGAGTCAGCATCACTAAGAGTCAGCATCACTAAAAGGGTCAGCATCACTAAGAGTCAGCATCACTAAGAGTCAGCATCACTAAGAGCATCACTAAGAGTTAGTACACACCGGTTGCTATTTCACTCCTGCTGCTCCCCAGGGCTCAAGGATGACGCCTTGTCTCATTAGACCCATGTGCAAGACTAGATCATCCTTTTGGGCAATAAAATCACTTTTCACTTTACAAGCGAGGTGTCTCTCAGCTGATACTCATTCACACTTTAAACTCCTAAGACTAAGTCTATAATTATTCACACACAGTGCCGACTTAGACTCCCTCTCTTTAGAGTCTTGGCTATTCTATATTTCCCGGACTTTGCCTGTGATGTAGTGTCAAAGAAAGACGTGCAGGAAAACACGTCTGCAATCACAGTGGGGCTCAGTGGGACCCTTGCAGCTCTTTTGGCTGCTCTCAGCCCAGATCTTTCTAGTGAACTCGATGGAAACTGCGTGCCTGGAGACCGCCACAGCACCTGGCTCAGGGCATGCTGACATCTGCCCTCCTCCCCTTTTCTGCTTTATAGAGTTAAGTAAATCACCTTGAAGGTCTTTGAAAAGTGTCTGTCTGTGTAATTTTAGTGAGACTTTAGTAGTAAGGAGGAAGCTTTGTTTCCATGGTGTCTCCAATTTCCTTCAAGATGCCTCAGCTAGGGAAACAGGGCAGTGCGTTGCTGTGCTTTCAAATGAATGAACGTAATTCCAGAGCTCTTGGTCATATCTACTAATACTGCTTTGAATACTAATTCATCAGTGGGTATTAAAGAGAACTGAAAGAAACCCCATCAATCTACATTATAGCTGAGTGTCGGGGTGTAAGTTAGGGGAGCTTCCATCTCCAGGCCTCAGACGCTAACTCTATGAATGGGATTAATCCTTGCTTCATATTAATGAACACCAACTCCAGCCACTAAAACCGATTTCATTTCCGAGCAAGGACATACATGTGTCATGAAATTTGGAACTTCACAGGGATGTCTTTTTACCCTGCAGACGTTGACGAGTGTGCAGAGAACATAAACCTTTGTGAGAATGGCCAGTGCCTGAACGTGCCGGGAGCTTACCGCTGCGAGTGCGAAATGGGCTTCACCCCAGCCTCAGACAGCAGGTCCTGCCAAGGTGGGTCGCCAGGCTTCCAATTCGTTTTCAAGTTGGATCAGCTACAGCAAATGAAACCACGGAAAAGGCTGGAACGGGCTCCACCTGGAAGCAGAATACACACAGTGCACGCTGCACATATAAAAGCCGCCCGTTTGAGCATGGATTATTTTGTGGAATGAATAATGAGGAAGGCTGGCTTTCATCTCTTATGAAATATTTCTGGCTAAGATCCAATAGTTGGAAATTTAGCTTATTCCTTTTTTAAAAAACTGTTTCTTTTTTTTTCCCTTTTGTGTCACTAAATGAATGACATATGACACACCTCTTCAGTTTTTAAATGGTGATCTATTGCCCCCCTCAGCCATCTGTATTTATTACACTTAGTAAAGTCAAAGCAGATTGTTTCTGGCATTTCCTTTCCTGTTTAAGTCTGCGATGTGTATGTCTGAGACTAGAAGCCTCCTAAGTCCACCAAGGACTTGTTTACCTCTGCTCAAGAGGGGGGGAAATACATCATCTCTCTCCTAAAAATGGGGCTTTGTGTCTGGTATGCTATCTGTCTGGGTGGGGGGAATGGATTTTCTCTCAAGTTAGAGATTCAATTCATAGTACACGTACACGTAGTTTGGGCCATCAGCATGCTATAGGAAATACAATATGATTGAAGAATGAAAAGAATTTAGTTTTGTTGTGAGACCATGGAACTTCAACCAAATTTGCCATTCATAGAAATGCTACAAATTTTTTTCTTAAAAAAGTGACTCCCTCAACTCCAAATCTGGCTCCTCCTCTTCCTTCTCCTCCAACCCGTCAAGCTAACTCTCAGGCAAAGATGATAAAATGAAACAAATCTCAGTCCCTTTCCCTACTGTAGTGTGAAAGAAATGGCGAGTACCAGCACAGACACACACACACACACACACACACACACACCAATATCAACCAGACCCAGACAAATTGTACTGGGGAGACTCACAGCGAAACCTCACCCCACCCCACCATCAGAAAGTAGACCTTAAGAGAGAAATTACGCCTGAGAGACAGTGATGTCTGAGTAACTAGTCTGCAGTGTGGATTGCATCTGTGCATGGTGGTCGATGAAGGCCCTAGGGGAAGATGACATTCTTTTTTGATCTGTTACCAGTGCATTCTGTATCATTAGAATTGTTGAGCACCAGTAATATAAAGGCTGTGTTTTCATCCTGTCTTACACAACTGCTGCATTAGTATAAATGGGAAGCTTTTGGTCATTCATTTAAGAGTGAAATGTGTGCTCGCAAAGATGAGGCCATTCTCTCTCCATTGGCAGACTACCAACAGTTTATTTGCAACCTACATGAAGAAACCTTTGCTCTCTTTCCTTAGAAGACAGCTCTCTTGTCCCAACAAAGGGCAACGCACATTTGAATATTAGCTGAACATTTAACATAATTTGAACAGCCCCTTAGACCTACGATAATTAAAAGCAAAGGAGTGTAACTATTTTAAATGGCCAGGAGACCCTCTTAAATTTAAGATACAACTGTTGCAAGGTAGTGTTTGAAATGACTTACCTACAGAGCCTGCTCAATGACTCAGCAAGGGAAGGTGCTTGCCACCAAGCCTGATGACATGAGGTCTGTCCCGGGACCCACATGGTGGAGAAAGAGGGCTAATATCCACAAATCACCCTCTGCCATCCACATGTAAGCTGTGATGTACACACGCACACACACACACTAAATAAATAAATAAATAAATAAATAAATAAATAAATAAATGTAATTTTTAAGAATCATTTTTAAAGAATTGTTTTCTTAAAAAAGAATGACTTTTCTAGTCTAACCTACATGTTACATGTGGGCTTCATTCTCACAGTACTGGACAATTTACATATTAAAGTGTCCACCTTCTTTTTGTGGGTGCAAGTACATTATTTCTGCAATTCTGCCTCTACTGTTTCTGTGCCTTGTTTTCACTTGTAAAGTGTGACTACTTTGTATTTATTGCCCTTTGACTGCAGCCTCATGAAATGGTTTTATAAACTGAGTTTCTGATTTTAGTACAAATATTTTATGTTAAGATTTTACAAGGGTATGTGTGTTGTGGAGTAGGGTGGCATGTGTACGTGTGAATGTGAGTGCTCATGGAGCCCAGAAGAGGGTATCAAGTTCCTGAAGCTGGATTTGCAGATGGTTGTGAGCCGTTGAATGTGGCTATGAGGAATCAAACTCAGGTCTTCTGGAAGAGCAGTGTGCGCTCTGAACTACTGAGCCACCCCTCCAGGTCTGTTAGTAGCTGTATTTTAGCAAAATAGAGAGAAATTTATGGGTATGGATCATGTTATTTCATGGTATAAGGAACAGTATACATGTTTATAAATGATTTTATGGTAATAAGTCACATTATAAAATGAACTAAAATTAAGTGTTAAAGACTTTTACCAATATATTTAATATGTAGTGTTATGTCATTTTATATTTCAGTATGCCAATTACAAACTACATAATGTTTGTATGAATTAGGTAGAATCTTTCCTTTGTTTTTGCTTTTTAAAATTTCACTAATTTGATGAGTTTGCATTTAATTTTTGTATTCTACTTACACTACCTAAGCTGACACTTGCTATTAGAGTATATTGTAATCCAAAACAGTTATAACATTAGACATTTGGGTCTAGGGTGTAGCGCAGTGGTAAAGCCCTTGGCTCACATGCATGGGTCTCTATGTCATATTCCTAGCACTGCAGAAAGGGGAAAAGGTATAAGACACCCATTGAACCAAAATAGGATTTGTTTTATATCTTATACTATAGATTAAGCAAGTCTTACTTACCATTTGGACTGTTTATCTAGCCAAAGACGAAGTTAAAAAAAAAAAGAAAGAAAAAAGATTACTGCTCATAAATATCTTAGAATTTAGAAAAATCCATTGTTCCATGTTAAACACTTTAAATATCTTTGTCAACAAGAGGTGACCTTATTTTTCATGTCCTCAGATATTGATGAATGCTCTTTCCAAAACATCTGTGTCTTTGGAACCTGCAACAATTTGCCTGGGATGTTTCACTGTATCTGTGATGATGGTTACGAGCTGGACAGGACAGGAGGAAACTGCACAGGTATTGTGAGTCAGGGCAACTGTGTTCTCATTGCTTGGCATTAATGTTCTAGGCTAACTACATAAACTTTTCAAAACTGACATGTACATTAGGCTGTGCATGTTTGCAAAAAAGAAAAAGTACATTCTGATACATTTGCTTTCTACTATGGAATTTATTTGCATTTAGATAAACAACTTCATTATTTAATACAAAACCAGTAAGTATTCATATACATGTGGGAACATATGTGAATTTGTACATATATTTCATTTTTCCTTAATTTTTAACAAAATGTATTATAAACAATTCTTGCAAATAAAAACCATCATATAACAAAATTAACCAGACCCAAAGCATACGGTGAACCTCTACACAGGCTGGATAGCAATTCTGAGCCTGCGGAGCTTCTCACTGGATTCTTGGTTTTTCTTAAGCAGGTAATTTTTCTTCCTCAGAATTGCAAAATTTGATTATTGCATATATATTAGGATATTAAGTGGCATTGTTGAAAATGTCATTTTCTATGAGTTCCAGGCCTTTCTGGTCTACATAGTAAATTTCAGACCAGTCAGGACTATAAAGTATAACCCTATTATCTCCCCCTACACACTCAAAAATACACACACACACACACACACACACACACACACACACACGCGCGCGCGCACACACGCACACACGCACACACACACATATACAAACATACACATATAAAATCTGCACCATTACAGAACCTGTTTTGTTTATATTGAATCTTTTATTTTCATTTTGCTGAGTCTTCTACAACAATCTTTAATAACTTGGGGAAAAGGTCCACCCAATTCCTTAAACTAGCACTTCATATGTAGAAGTAAAGATGTTAACATGGGCATCTTACATGTTCATAGATATTGATGAGTGTGCAGATCCCATAAACTGTGTCAACGGCCTATGTGTGAACACGCCTGGTCGCTATGAGTGTAACTGCCCACCTGACTTTCAGCTGAACCCCACTGGCGTGGGTTGTGTTGGTAAGTGAAAGATAAATGAAATATATAGAGTCATCTGGACAAAGCTGAATGTTTAGATTCTCTTGGTAGTTAACTGTAATGTGTATTTGATATAATTCATTTAAAGAAAAACAGCCTGTTCACTTAAGAGACACTCTAGATGATTCTAAGTTTATAATCTGAAGGGCAGTTTGGAGTACAAAACCAAGAAAGGGGGAAGTAGATATTTGAGTTAGCAGGGACCAAATCCTTACTAAAATAAGTGATAATTTTTTTCAGTATAGATTTTTATTTTCTATAAACTCCATTAAAAATTATTTTAAAACATTGAAGAGGAACCATTGAATGCAGATAATAAAGGACAGTGCTCTTTACTTCTGAAGGATCTATGAACCATAAATTTCTATACCAATTTTATATGCCTACGATGTTGACGTACTGACTCTTTCAATGATGTGTTTATATACATAAGATGTTCATTATATTACTTGTGGTGACACAGACTTAGAAACCGATTTAACAAACTGTACAGATTTTTTAAATGCAATCCAAAACTCTCAGGAAGCTGAGTCAGGAGGATTGCACATTGGAGTCTGATCTGTGCTGCAGAATAAAGCCATATCTCAAAACAGATAAACGAGAAATATAAGCATTTGGACATCGTAGAACTCATACACAGTTGCTCCACAAAGCAAGTGCAATTAGATGCTGAAAGTCAGTGTTTTGCATGACAAAAAAGTCATTTATCTAAGTTTTAAATTAGTGCATTAAAACTGTTTTATGAGAACACATGCAAAAGCTACTAGCTGGGAATTTGAACAGTCAAGTAGGACAAGACAGGAAGGGAGTATAAAGGTAAAAGGGGGGATGAGGAAGGAAGGGATGCCAAAGGAATTCAGAGCTAGCAAGGGAGAGACCATGAGCTAACTCAGTTCTCTGCACCGAAGGTTTGGCATCAGAAACAAATGAAAATATCTCAGTGTAACAGTGAGAGGCAGCCAGATGGTTGCGCTGTAGGCAGCTGAAAGTGAAAGGTACTTTGTGGACTCATAAAGACTTTCAGAACACTCTGGTTAGGATGAGACCTCTTAGGGGTGACCTGGCCTAAAGCAGTTCTTTCGGAAGGATTACTCTGGCTCCAAAGGCCAAGACAGACTGGACCTGGGCCGAGGATCGAAGCTAAGAGATGAGTTAGGAGGCCATTGTAGTAGTCTAGGTTAAAGAAGATGCTGGTGTCTGGAATTCAGACCAAGGGGGAAAGGCATCAGTGACGTCAGTTGCCAGATACATTTTGAAGATAAAGTTATCAAGCCTTGTTATTACTGGTATGAAAAAGGAATGAGAGTAAGATACCCGAAATGGCAGCAAGCCTGGACAGCTGAGAAAAGTGGAAACTTCCATAGACTGAAAACCCCTAAGACTCAAGGACAAGTAGAACAGATCTGTATGGGGAACAAAGAGTATCCAGTTTAATTTTTTGGAAGTGTTAACTTGGAAATAACTAATAATACTTGAGAAAAAATAAGCAGAAAGGTTTAGAACTCAGAAGAAAGGTGAGAGAGAATTCTGAACTTGAGATCACTCGAGGGAAAAAGAAAATACTGTTTAAAGCTGTGGTTCAAGATGGTAACTACAGAGATGAGACGGTCTTCCCGGTCACTGGAACCTGTGGCTGAAGAGTTTAGTTTGACAACCTTTTGACAATCTGCGAATGTTGCTGTGAAGATTGAAGTCAAGCCATTGGGGGATGCAGATGAAAGGAGCAGAATGAGATTGTTAACATGTCCCAAGCTTAGTTAACTTCTCCTAGGTATGTTTCCACGTCTTTACAAACTCAAGATACAGATTAGTTCTGCCCAGTCTTATTATGTTCACCTTATTTGAAATGTCCAGAGTACCCCCAAATAAGGAATGCCTCCCTGTGTTGTTTATTCCCTGGATATATGGAAAACGGTCTATGGTTTCTAGTGACCACCATCTGTCATCATGTCTTGTGGTTGACTCAATCTTCTGAGAAGTTTAAAAGCAAAGGAGTGTATTGTGCAGGGGACTAGGATGTGCCCTCCACATCAGTGTGCAAAATCTTGAACTTAGTCTTTCAAACGCCTTCCTGAGGGGTTCTCTCCATAGCAAGGACCACTTTAAGCTCTTCTGTTGTTCTGCAGACAACCGCGTGGGCAACTGTTACTTGAAGTTTGGTCCTCGAGGAGATGGGAGTCTGTCCTGCAACACAGAGATCGGGGTGGGCGTCAGTCGCTCCTCCTGCTGCTGCTCCCTGGGGAAGGCCTGGGGAAACCCCTGCGAGACGTGTCCCCCTGTAAATAGCAGTAAGTATGGAACCGGGAGAAGAGGAATGGAACATTCCTAGTCCAGGATAGAAACAAGTTGCTATTGCATTCTTGGAGGGGGGGGGGTCTTTGGACTGTTGTCAGTGGTTCTGCTGAAATCTGCCAAGAATGTTTTTATAGAAAAGGAATTTCAGTTCCTTTCTTCCTATATTTTTTCATTATGTTTCTCTAAAAAAAATTTTTTTTTATCTAAATGGTGATAATGTCAATTCTCCATGGTATCACACATGAAGACCACTCCCGGGTCTTCTCGGAGGTTGTTAGTTCAAGCCCATAGGTGGAGTGTATCCTGAAGTCAGTCACAGGGCACTTTAAATGGAAACATGTGTTCTGATATGCTCAAAACCCAAGCCTTTGTGTCATAGACTCCTGACGTTTTTTATTGACTTGCCAAGTCATTTGTGATATGAATTATCTAAAAGGAAGTGTTTTCTTTAAAATAAAAACAACAAAAAAAAAGGTTTTTGTTATCCCACTGCATTGTCATTGATGAAGTAATGATATTTGGGAGTAAAATGTGATATACATTATTGCACATGCATTTGAAAGGACACGTGGACATCCCCTGAGGATTTGAGTTTGGCAGTTGCTGAATGTTTGCTGATTGTTTTTACCACTGCGATCCAAGAATCAAACTTTGTTTTCCTCCCCCCTCCCCCAGCTGAATATTATACCCTGTGTCCTGGAGGTGAAGGCTTTAGACCAAACCCCATCACGATCATCTTAGAGGGTGAGTTCATCCCTAGTTGTCATGTCATTTTTAATAAGGTAAATGTCCTAGTTTAGAGGGAAGCGGGTACAAAAGTCAGTGTGAAGCCAGGCCAGCAGGATTCTAGGGTGGAATTGCAGGTAGACAGTCTGTCACACACGTGAAGCAACAATTTAACTGAGAAGTATCCATCCACATGCAACAATTTAGCTGAGAAGTATCCATCTGCATGCAACAATTTAACTGAGAAGTATCCATCCGCATGCAACAATTTAACTGAGAAGTAGTCATCCGCATGCAACAATTTAACTGAGAAGTAGTCATCCGCATGCAACAATTTAACTGAGGAGTAGCCATCCATTGCCGGCATCTGGCGTACAGTTGTTATGCAGAGAAACTTTGTGTTACATTGTCCCCAACAAATTACACGCAGCTTGCTTCCATTACTCTCCTCAGCAAACAGCAACAAAGGCAAGAGAATCTCAGTCAGAAGAAATGCAGCACTTACCGGCCTCCCCGTTAGGTGCACAGATGTCTGTGGTCCAGAAGAGCCGTCATGTTTGAAAGCTGCAAATACTGACTCTTTGGTCGTGATGTTTGTTGTTAATGGACTGTCTCCTCTTGTAGACATTGACGAATGTCAGGAGTTGCCCGGGCTCTGCCAGGGCGGGAACTGTATCAACACTTTTGGGAGTTTCCAGTGTGAGTGCCCACAGGGCTACTACCTCAGTGAGGAGACCCGCATCTGTGAAGGTGAGGGAAACTGGTGCTATTCCCTGCCACAGTGTCGCCTCTCATGGCCCTGGACCCTGCATCCTACCATAGGGCTCTGTTGAGACTGATAGCTTTCATCTTTTCATAACAATGTTGGTCCTTTGTATAGTGATGAACTCAGTTTGCAGTTCCTCTGCAATGATTTACTAAAAAAAAAAAAAAAAAAAAAAAAAAAAAAAAAAAAAAAAAAAGAGTAAGATGATTGGCTAAGAATAATTGAAAATGGAATTTTGAAGATGAAGTTAGTTACATGTAAATGTTGACAATCAATTTAAGTAGGAACCTGTAAACGTAAATGTGACTGCAAATCAATATTGGTCACTAATTTCTGAACGTTGGATATAATATAAAGACGTTGAAATGTTGTATGGATTCTTTCTCCCTCCCCTTTGTCACATGGCAGTTATAATTTTATTTTTAGGGAACCGTCTTGCCTCTGGAGGCGAGGTCCATCCTTGTCCTTATTGCTTCAAGTTCTGGCTAGCAGTATAACTTCAGCGTTGGTGTGTCGGATGAGGGACTGTTTCTAAAACTGAACATTAAGAATGAAACATTATTTCATTACAGCCTTTAGTTTTGAACTTACTAGCCAAAGGCATCTGAAATGTGACCTACCCTCCATTGAGAACCTTTGAGGGGACTTCTAATTTGAAAGAAGGATCACATAGCCTACACTCAGTTTAAAGTTGCTGTTAAAATTTAATTTGAATGGCATAAGGAAAAAGCAGACTTCAAAGAAATTCCTCTTGAAGAATGTGAATTTCCCCAAATGTATACAGGCATGAGGCGATTTTTTTTTATATATAGTTCAGAATTTTTAGGATTGGGAGCTTTTTATCTTTTGTTGTTCTTTTTAAGAAATACGTTCTTGTGGCGTGTAAATGTAAACACATCCTTTGAGGGTATTTTTTATTTCTGAATCTTATAAACACGGAATTAGGGAATCACCTGCCGTCTGTTCAGTAAACTATACTATATACACTCATAGAGCCAACCTAACTCCTGGACATTCTCACCTCCTCTAGATATTGACGAATGTTTTGCCCACCCCGGCGTGTGTGGACCTGGCACCTGCTACAACACCCTGGGGAATTACACTTGCATCTGCCCACCCGAGTACATGCAAGTCAACGGCGGGCACAACTGCATGGGTCAGTAGCCATCGCCGAGATGCACTGCGGGAGTCCAGGCTGCTGGCATTGCAGCCAGGACACCTCTCTTCTCAGAATTACTTACTGTTCAGAGCCCCCGGAAATGTAATTTAGTGAATGAGTAATCGTTATGAGTGAGGAAGTGTGTCAGAGTCCTATGAACTGCTGCTGTCCCTCAAGCTTTTAATCTTCCACCACATGGTTACATAGTCTGTAAATCTGAGGTTTTAAAAAAAGGAGCATTGGAGTTACAGATCTTGGATAATTTTGATTCTCCATGTATATAAAATGCACTTTGTATAGACAAGGGGATATTTAAATTTCAATACTTAATTATTTTTTCAATTAAATTAATGTTGTTAATTAAATGGATAGTTTAGTAGAAGAGGAAATGCATGCTCATTTGCCCATAAATGCCTTGCCTAAAAGCAGAGGCTGTCCATCTGGAAATGATGGAGCAGTCCAGAGAGTTAAGATAGCTGAACAAGACAGACCTTTTCCAGAGTTGTATCACCTCAGGAAAGTCAGCTGACCAAGCACCCTGGTCTCACTGCTCCCGATGCCCAGCTGACCCATTTCTCTCCATGTAGACATGAGGAAAAGCTTTTGCTACCGAAGCTATAATGGGACCACTTGTGAAAACGAGTTACCTTTTAACGTGACCAAGAGGATGTGCTGCTGTACATACAATGTCGGCAAAGCCTGGAACAAACCTTGTGAGCCGTGCCCTACGCCAGGAACAGGTAGGTAACACAGTTCACGCTCCGCTCGAGGCTTTGTCTGACACACAGTCACAGTGTGTGTGACTATAGCCTGAGGGGCTCAGTTCCAGAGATCCCCAAAGCATGCATGCTATGGCTTCATTTCCCAAATGACCTGAGCCAAACACCAACTCTTGAGACATAAGCCGCATAAGCTCCAAATCTCAAAAGGAGGCAAGCACCGTTGCTAGAATTTATAGCATTGGTCTACATGCAACCACCATCAAATAAGACTGGCCATTTATTTATTCATCAAGTGAATTTATTGAGCAACTACTGTTTGTCACTGGGTTTATCATAGAAGGTGTAGTATTTTGGTAATGTAACTTAAAAGCTAGCAACTTCAGTAATAATTGTTTAAATTACATCTTGAAAAATAGGTTTAAAAAAGTATTTGCTGAAGAAACGTTGCTTGAAAAATACGTTTAAAAAGGAATTTCATGAAAAGACTGCAGAAACCAGCTTGTTAATGTGTTCCTTGTGTAGCTCCTCCCACAACACAGAAGGGATCTTTACAGGACAATACATTTTAAATTATGTTATTATTGTATGTGTACAGATGTTTTCCTTTGTATGTATCTGTGCCTGGTGCCTGCAGAGGCCAGAGGAGGGCACCGAATCTCCAGGAATTGGGAATTATAGATGGTTGTGATGTGCCACGTGCATGCTGGGAATGGGACCCAGAAGAACATGTCTCCAGCCTTTCATGGAAGGATTTTTCACAAGTGCAAATTCCATTGAAAGGAAAAAAAAAAAAAAGAAACCTCACAGAGACAAGAATAGCAACCATTTGTCTTTAAATTATTCTTCGTCTAGACCCTATGAGGCCTAGAGAATAAAAATTTTTCATAGTTACAGATCCTGAAAGCTGACCTCAGAGAACCAATAGGAGGCAGGATGTGCATTGGTTACCAAATACTGACTCGGCACACGGTCAAACATTTTTTAAGAGGATGCTAAAATGAATTCAGGGAGGAGGTGTGGACAGGTGGTACAGGGACTCAAATCCAGCAGTGTGTCACTTTCCTCATCACGTGACGAACACCTGACGGACCCGTCTCGGGGATGACAGATGTATTTTGTCTCCTGTGTTCCAAAAGTCAGGACCCATCACGGCAGGGAAAGTTGAGTGGAGCAGTTTGGCCCAGGGTAGCAGGGGGAGGGGGGCTTGAGGTTCCAGCTTGTTCACCGAGGGTAGACCAGGAGGCAGGGGACAGAGGCAGGAGGCAGAAGCAGATGTGACCTTTAAAGACCAACCCTTCCAGACTGATTGCACCAGGCATGCCCAGCCGCTGAATGCTCCATCAGCCTCAAACACTGCAACCTCGGTTAAAAAGCCAGAGGCCAAGTGTTCAAAGGGTGAGCTGGGCAGGGGCGTCTCCGAACTAAGAACTAAGATGAGTGACGACAGCTAGAGACAGATAGGAAGACAGATAAATGGGTGGGGTAGGAAGGTAAGTAGGTAGTTAGGTAGTTAGATAGATGATAGGTAGGTAGGTAGGTAGGTAGATAGATAGATAGATAGATAGATAGATAGATAGATAGATAGATAGATTAAATGGATAGGTGGATGGATGGATGGGTGAGTAGATAGGTAGGTAGATGGATGGATGGATGGATGGATAGATAGATGGATGATAGGGAGGTGGATGGATCGATGGGTAGATGGATGAGAGAGAGATAAATAAAGATGCATATCTGAAGGTGACCAAGCTATTAGAAAACAATGAATGGAAAACTCTGTGTTTACTGATGGAAGAAAACCACAAAACCCTCACACTGATGTCACCGAGAGTCGCGTGCCATATGCATTTTACCACTACAGTCTCAGTCACACACTTGCGTCATGACCGCCATCCAAAACACTTTGCTCTAACAAATCGGTGTTTCTTTACATTTCTGTTGGTTTGGTGAGTCATAGGAAAGAGCCCTCGTAGTCTCTATTTTATTTCTCAGATTTCACTGCCCAATAGGTAGACCATTAAAAAAAAAACAAAAAAACGGAACAAAATTCGGGCCTCACTCTTGGGCCACCTCTAGCCCGTGTCTCCCTGCACAACCTCTCTGCACATCTGTGCCTTGTGCAATCGTGGCCTCTTTAAATTCAGTTTCTCAATCTTTATCAATTGGATATTTTTGTTACGATTTCAAATTTCTACTTATTAGTGTGTGTGTGTGTGTGTGTGTGTGTGTGTGTGTGTGTAGGTCAGAAGACAGCTTTGTGAAGTTGGTTCTCTCCTCACACTTGGATGAGAACTCCAGGGATCCAGCTCAGGTGTCAGGCTTACTCCATGAGAACTTCCACAGCTGAGCCCCCTAAGAAGCCCGAATTGAACCATTATT
The DNA here is from genome assembly GCF_004664715.2 of Peromyscus leucopus. Classification (NCBI taxonomy): domain Eukaryota; kingdom Metazoa; phylum Chordata; class Mammalia; order Rodentia; family Cricetidae; genus Peromyscus; species Peromyscus leucopus. Next base: position 45,377,676 of record NC_051079.1, on the reverse strand, counting down.
AACACCCTTTGTATCACAAGGGGGAAATAATTTAATTGCCAAAGAAATTTTGTCTTCTTTCGTACTTTGCTTACTTTCTCCTGCTATCAGTCAATGAAAAGTTGATGACAGAGATGGCAATGATAGAGGATGCCCAGATCGTTTGCAGAAGCAGATGTTATTAGCAAATGTATACAATTACAATTTGAAAGACTGGTTGTGAATATTATGAAAATGCTCTTTTTGCTGAAAATGATGGTATAAATTATGGTATAATCATGGTATGAAAATTATGGTGTAAAGTTAATTTGAATGTGTCTGAGAATGTTAAGAGTGCCTGTCTTTGTTTCTGTTTTAAAGCTGACTTTAAAACTATATGTGGAAATATTCCCGGATTCACCTTTGACATCCACACAGGGAAAGCCGTTGGTGAGTTTATTCCCATTATATTTGTGATGCACACATACATATGTAAACATATGCATTTATATGTCACAGTTTGTACGCAAGTGTCTCACAATGTAACAGTAACACAAAATCTAATAATCTGGATTCCAGGCTAATGTGATTAGTTAATTAATTAATCAAGAAACCATGCTTGCAGACTATGATCAAGTGTTAATGATAGTATTATATTTCATCAGCATTGCCTAGCAATTTAATTATGATGATTACTTGACAATCAAATCCCATGCATACCATGCAAAAAAATCAAATTTCTCTTGCCATGCATATTGTCTTACAAGTCTAAACCTTATTTTGTGTTTGTGGGGGTGGATTGCCTCAGATGTGTTTGTGTGGGTGCATATGCATTTGTGTGCCAGTATTTCTAAAGGCCAGAGACTGATACCTGATGTCTTCCCTCAACACTTTCCACATTATTTCCTGAGACAGGCTCTCTCACTGAACCTAAAGGTCTCTTACTCAGCTAAGCAAGCTGGCCAGGAGCTCCAGGGATCCACTCATCTCTGATCCCTCCCCTCTCAGCCCTGGGGTTACAGATGCATGCCACTGTGTCCAACTTTTATGTGGACGTTAGGGATCTGAACTCGGGTCCTTATGCTCACATGGCAAGCACTAACCCACTGAACCACCCCTCTCTATACCCCCCTTCATCTTATTTTAACTGCTAGTTACTATTTTCAAAAATACATCTTAAGGTTTTTGTTGTATATTTTAATACCATCCCTTTCATTTGATCTCATTATGAATGTACAGAATTCCTTTTCAGATAAATTGCTTCCTTCTGAGTGGAATTTCAGTTGTGAACTCTATTTTTTCCTTCCTAGTTTAAGCAATATAATTTTAAGTCTCTTTGAAGGAATCTACTTTGTGTGTGTGTGTGTGTGTGTGTGTGTGTGTGTGTGTGTGTGTGTGTAACAAAATACATTAACTTAAGGGAACATAGCTTTCTCCGATGAATGGCAGCTGTTGGGGTCACCTGACACAACTGGTGGGTGGGTCTTGATTCCTTAAGAGATGCCCTTGATTTATTACCACATAAAATCACTTTCTGTGTTTGGTTTGCCATCCACCTCCATCTTTCCAAAGCTCTTTAGAGGAACTAATGGTCTCTAAACTGGAACTGCGGTCTCTAGTTCTTCATAAGTTATAAGACCATTCATGCCAGTTTGCGTCTGACTTGAACAGAGAGTACATCTTTTTACTTCAGGCTACCCATGGCATTGTTTTCAGGTAAGATGGTAAATATGTTTAGCAGAAACACATGCATTTTACCAAATCCATTCGATTTCAGACATCGACGAATGCAAAGAGATTCCAGGCATCTGTGCAAACGGTGTGTGCATTAACCAGATCGGCAGTTTCCGCTGCGAATGCCCGACAGGCTTCAGCTACAATGACCTGCTCTTGGTCTGCGAAGGTAACCTGGGACGTCTGTGTCCGTCCTCCAGAGACTTTGCTGTCTCTGCCTAAGTGGCTTTTAGGTGGGCCTCTGGGTTTTGTACCACCTCTTCGGCAGCGGTTAAGAGTTGAGTGTGGACGTTGGTGGACTGAATCTGATCCCAGAGCGGTAGTGAAAAGACTTGCTTACCTGGACCCCATTGCCTTTCCAGACATCGACGAGTGCAGCAACGGCGACAACCTCTGCCAGCGCAATGCAGACTGCATCAACAGCCCCGGCAGCTACCGCTGCGAGTGTGCCGCTGGCTTCAAACTCTCTCCCAACGGGGCCTGTGTAGGTAAGCAAGGGGCTAGCAGTCACCAGCACAGCAGTCCCTGGGTTCCCTGTTCTCGAGGGGTTCCTTCCTTTCTCCCCACAGAATACTTTAAGGATGATTCTAGAAAGACTGTCTAACTCAATCTGTGTCGTCATGCTGAAACACTTCCACCGTAACTTTCAGATGATTCTGTTGAGAAACGGTGTTCCTTTGGTGGACTTCTCTGGTCTGAAATACAATCCTTGAGGTCCCAGTCAGTCTACAAAAAAAAAAAAAAAAAAAAAAAAAAAAAAAAAAATGCATGACTGAAAAGAGAGCCTTGGGCACTTGAAAGGCTCTGCATATTTTGATTCAGCTGTTCTTCTGGTTCGTTCTCAGCCTGTCTATAATAATTAATAGCAGGTTAGAGAAGTGCATCTGTGAAAAAATGGAGGAATCTTAATAAACATCAGATATGTATAACATGTGTCTTTTTCTTTCATTTTGTTTTGCTTTTTCTGTTGTAGATCGCAATGAATGTTTGGAAATTCCTAATGTGTGCAGTCATGGCCTGTGTGTTGATTTGCAAGGGAGTTACCAGTGCATCTGCAACAATGGCTTTAAGGCTTCTCAGGACCAGACCATGTGCATGGGTAAGAAAGATATTCCAATCCAGGGAGTGACAGGAGGTCGAGTCTTAAGGACAGTGATTCTCAGGGCAGCTACCATGTCTCTGCCATGCTGAACAGCCTAAGGCTTTGGGGTAAAAGTTGCAAGCAGGGACGTACCATAGTAGGTTCTTCTGCCCAGTGATTCTCAACGTTTCGCTCCAGAAGTTCATGTGGCATGACGTTCATTCAGAGGAACTCAGGGCTACGTGGCATTTACCCACACAATGCATTTTGAAATGCAATGGCGTAGAAAGGATGACAATATTAACAACAAACGCATATGCAAATATGCATCCTTTTATGCAAACGATAGCTTGGGATTTAATGGCATCATTTAAGCTTTAGCTCTTAAAATAATTGCAGACGTAAATATAAGCAGAGTCTTTAAAATTTCCCAGTAACCAACATAATGGCTGGTTAATTGATGAGAGTGTTGGTTAATATGTTTGCAAAGGCAGGTGGGCAGGATGCCTTGAGGCTGGAACTGCACCGAATGCCTTAACTCTGATGTCAGCAGAGGTCTGTGCCCCTGCCAAAGTTCCTCTCTGTGCTTCATATTTGAAGGAGGAAAACTAAGTTTAAAACGTGATTATTTGTAAGTAGCATGTTCTCTGTGTAGAAAAGCCAGGAGATTTTTTGTGCACCCGCTCTATAGGGATTCAAGATAATTGCTAGTGGAGTGTTAAAATCAGCTTTCAATAATGTAAAATCGTCCCCTTCATGGAATATCTGTGCAACAAGGAGCATATGGGAGAAGCCTCAGTTTACCCAATGCACCTTGAGAGCACTTTCCCACCATGGGCTGCCCCAGAATGACAAGAAAAAAAAATCTCTAGTGTTTATGCAAAGTATATCACGGGTTCTGGCCCCATGTGCATGGACTTTCTGGGAAGGTTGGCTTACAGGAGACAAAGGGGCCTCTCTTTATATTCTCTCAGAGAGTATAATCTGCCACAAAAAAAAAAAAACCTGTGATATTTATGACTCAGAAATTCATATGGGAAAATATATGTCCCTATATTAAAATATATGTCCCTATATTATTCTTCCATGATAAAGTCAGATCTGAGCCTCAGACCTCTTGGACATAGTTCTCCTAAGGAGCTGTGTCCATTCCTGTGACTGTCCCCTGTCACAGATGACCTTGCTAACTGTTCTCACCAGGATTTTTGGAATGCTCATGACAAAGTAACTAAGTAAACCCCTATTTGGATTTCATTACTTTATTCAAGGGACTAAAGTTTTTGTTATGAAATTAAGGTTTATAAATTCTTGAACAAGTGTTAATAATGCTTTATCCTTGATAAGCAAGCCTGTTCGTTGCCAATGTCTTTTCTACCCATTGCTTCTGAGAACTGTATCGACCAGTAAGTTAAACTGTTCTCTCTCTTGGACGTTTGCAGTTTGGGTTTGTTCCCTCTTTTTCACATTCTTGACTTCCTCAAATAAACATGGGTCCCTACCGCTACCCCGGGAAGAGTCGGATTAATGACGTAGTGACAGCGAGGAAACGTTAAAGGTGACTGTCTGGTTCTAGATAACAGTTGAGTTCTTCTTGGTAGATGTGGATGAGTGTGAGCGGCATCCGTGTGGAAACGGGACCTGTAAGAATACTGTCGGCTCCTACAACTGTCTGTGCTACCCAGGGTTTGAGCTCACTCACAACAACGATTGCCTCGGTAAGTCCTCCTCCCGGTTCAGCCTTGGTTCTTCTATCCCAGTGGGACGTACGGAAATAAAACCAAAGAGCACAGAGGACTTCTGTTGTTGAACTCGCACACATGCCAGAAGATGGCAAAGCCACTGAGCACTCTCTAGTCACCACCAGCCATTCATTTCCCTCAGCAATCGCAAGGCCGCCTACTGTTTTGAGACCTTCCTCAAGAATCCTGTCTGTCAGGGAGAAAGGTCATTGAGACACCCATAAATGGATCAGGACTGATTGATAGTTTAGGCTTTGTCCCCTCTAGGTGAGACGGGGAGAGACCCTCTGTTATCCTCATGTCACCACACAGATTTTATGAGTTCATTCCTAATTTACACTTGAGCACCAGCATACCCGTGTCCATGTCTTAAAATTTCCTTATCCATCAGCTCCAAAAGCCTATATTGTTAGTTATTTCGCGGCGCTCTTACCCTGTGAGGAAAAATCACGAAACACGACAGAATCCTCTAACAAGAGTTTTATTAAGATGAAAGGGACAGACGAGTGCCCAGGCCTGTGGGAAAGACACGTGTGTAGAGAAGAAGAAGAAGAAGAGGAGAGCAGCCGGGAATATGGTGCTGGCTTACAAAGGCTGGGCGTGCACAGGTCAGCATAACTTCACGCATGTGCGTAGATCACATGGTTGCAGTTGCGCGCTCTTACACAACCATGCAAAGTCACGGATCCTGGTCACTCGAGACGCCTTGACCCGGAAATGGCTATTTGGACCTGGAACTGGCTAGGCAGAAGTGTCCAGGTCCGCCGGGCATGTGCAAACACGCCCAACCGTGGGGGCGTGTTGTGAACCCATCATGTATGCCTTTCCCTTCCACCAACGAAAAAAGCACAGTGAACAGGTCTTGAGATGGCCCCTCAGACCACACCTGTGCTAAATACAGGATTTCAGCTCTTGCCTCACCCTGACATACCAGTAGAATATGGGAATTGATGCCAGAGAAGTTCCCTGAGGAAGTGGAGTAAACAGAAGGAAAAGGGCAGCACTGGCCACACTTGTGTATTCCCTGTTTGCAAGGAGCCTGGTGCTGGGGGGTGCTTCGCAGCATTGTACAACCATAGCTCATGACTGGCAGGTGTGAGGGAAGAGTCCAGGAGGCCGCCCACCACTGTAGGATCGCCCCAGCTCAGCTCCACCTCTTAATTATCCCAGCTTCCCTATTGATCTTCTTATCCTTCGGAATTCTGCAGTCCTGAAAAGGATTTGCAGCTAAATGGGTATTTTATTCCACTTTTGGTGGGTTCTTCTGCTGGCTTCTCAGTCGCTGTTGTAGATAGGGAGACCCAGGAGGCATCACTGATGCCATAATCAAAATGCAGTCTTCAGAAAACACACTTGTGTTCAGCCCGTGGCTTCCCTGAAAAACCAGCCCGTGCGGTCTTCTTTGTGAATGGTGCATGTTGTCAGCCATTTTACACTTCCTAGCAGGACGGATTCCTGTGTCTAGTATGCTCACTCTTCTGTGCTTTGCATCGGATCCTGTGTCCAGGTAAAGGATCTGCAAATCATTCAGTCAAGTTGCATCCATACTCCCCTCTCCACTGTCAAAAGAAAGACTTTTCAATTGGAGAAAAAAAAAAAATCCAAAGATTCACCTTAAACCATCAAATTTACCTGTTTATAAATTTCCTGACTTATATCTCATGTCTTTTAAAAAGCGAGGAGGCCCTGTGTGAACTTTTAGTGGTTCAGTCCTTAAAATGTGCCATTTTCTTCGCTTGTTAGTAAAGTACAGTGTAGACCTTTGGTAAATGGGTGCCAACAAACGTGTTTTTAAGTTTCACCTGGTGAAACGGTATGGTGTAGATGCTCCTGCTGAGACACTGACCGCTCTCTGCTTACAGACATAGACGAGTGCAGCTCATTTTTCGGCCAAGTGTGCAGAAATGGCCGGTGCTTCAATGAAATTGGCTCCTTCAAGTGTCTGTGCAATGAAGGTTATGAACTCACAACAGACGGCAAAAACTGCATCGGTAAGAAACTAAACAGGGTCATCTTGATGGCCTTTTGTTCTGTGAGACAGCATGAACCCCGCAGACTCACTTCGCTTATCCACATTTCATCGCCAAATCACAGGGCTGCAGGGACCTGTGACAGGGACATTTATTTCAGTCTAAGGTATTAACCACCAGCCGGGAATGTATCACAGGGAGAGTTTTTATTGGGGACAGTGCTTGAGGCTATGTCTCATTAAAAGGACATGAAGAAACAAATCAAAAGAATTGGCAGCCTTCCTCCTAAGAACCATCTACAATATTGGAGGAGTGCAGAGCATCTCTGTCCACGGTGACCCAGCAGACCAAAGGGCCCGAGTGGAATCTGTGTTACTCATTCCGCAAACAGATAAGTCTGCAATGATTGTCTTGTGTCTGGGTTACATTTTTGGGTCTTCTTTTTCTCCGAAGATACCAACGAGTGTGTCGCACTTCCTGGGTCTTGTTCTCCTGGGACCTGTCAGAATCTGGAGGGATCATTCAGGTGCATCTGTCCCCCCGGATATGAAGTGAAAAGCGAGAACTGCATTGGTGAGGCTTGAGTTCATTCGGAGGTCTCGGGGTGTGTGGGGGCAGGGCGGGGATAGGCTTAGTAGAGGCTGTACGGAGACCTCAGACCCTCAGACCCAGCCCGTGTGTGCATGCTGGCCTCAGGACTTAAACATATAGCTGCCTGCATGTTTCACCGAACTGTCACAAATGGTTGGTTTGCCAAGTGTTGGCAGTAAAAGCTTAGGGATGAGGGCTTGTTTTCATTGACAGAAATCATATTGCTAGTCAAGGCTTTTTTTTCATTATGCTCAGTATCTGTGTCCTAAATGTCAATAGAGACTACCCGTTGAATTTTTAAAATGTCTACAATGTAATCTTTGGCACACGATTCTAAAATAGTTACTAAAGGTGTCCAGGCTCCTGAAAATATGAACCAGAAAGCCGGGCGTTGGTGGCGCACGCCTTTAATCCCAGCACTCAGGAGGCAGAGCCAGGCGGATCTCTGTGAGTTCGAGGCCAGCCTGGGCTACCAAGTGAGCTCCAGGAAAGGTGCAAAGCTACACAAAGAAACCCTGTCTCGAAAACAAACAAACAAACAAAAAAAATATGAACCAGAAACCGTGATGATTCTCTTGACACGTCCCCTCTTGGGAAGGCTTTAGTTATGTCAAGATAGAAACTATGAACCCCCCTTTGCCACAGCAGATGTCTCCTGCTGGTGCTTTCGGCACAGGGGAACACTGTACAACCTCGGAATGCCTGACAGGCATGAGGGAGGTGACCTTTGTACAGCTCGCTTCATTTCACTTCTTGTGGATCATTTTTACAGCATGATTGACATTCAGAAACAGCAGTGTCTCGGGGACACTTGGCTAGCACAGAAGGATTGCTAAGGATATGTTTGTCTTTGAGGTTTTTCATTCTCTCACCCTTGGCATGTTCCTAAAGATGATAGTTCTGCTGTTCATATTCAAGGCAGTGACAGAGGGAAAAGGGCTGTTGGCATCATAGAACCGAGTTATATTTCAGACCACATGATTAGATAGTATGTATCTGGTTGGTGTGTACAGTTTATTATCAGATTAGATCTTACTTTCCTAGCCAAAATAATAGTGAACATGGTTGAATCATCTTGGTAGAAAGTTTTTTGAAAGCTTACGATTATCTGCCATTTTTTAATTTTGTTTTGGTAATATGGGAGAGGATTTTTTTTTAATTTGTGTATGTGTACATATGGATGAGTTCACAACAAAGTATCAAGGAAATTCTATAGTCCATCAATCCCTTCCTTTAAAACTATCAGTATTGGCTACATAGTATATATGTGTTTATGTAGGGGGTTTGTGTGTGTGTGTGTGTGTGTGTGTGTGTGGTATATGTGTGGGGGTAATACATGGGGAGAATATGTGTGTGAAATGTACGTGTGTGTGTGTGTGTGTGTGTGTGTATATGTGTGGTATACAAGTATGTATATGTGGTGTATTATATGTGTAGTATGAACACATGTGTTTGATGCATGTGTGTGGTATATGGGGGTATGTTGGATAATGGTGTATATGTGTGTATGTGATGTGTATTGAGTATGTATATGTGGGGAGAAGTATGTATGTGGTATATATGTGCATGTGATGAATGTGTGTTAGAGTGTGTGTGTATGTGTGTGTGTGTGTGTATGTGTATGTGTGTGGTGGAGGGGATATATGTGTATATGTGTATCTATGTTGTGTCTAATTTGGGTATAAATATGTGTGTGTAGTATATGTGTACATGGTGGGAAGTATGTGTGTGTTATGTGTGTGTATAGTATATTTGTGTCTGTATGTGGTGTATATGGTGTATGTGTACATGTATGTATGTATAGATGTCATTCCCCTTGTTCCTTTGAGACAGACTCTCCCTGAACCTGGAGTGAGCCTGGCAGGCAGCAAGCCGCAGTGACCTGACCCTCTGTCTCTGCTTCCCAGGGCGGGGGGCTACAAGCACGTGTGACCAACCCCGGCTTTTAACATATGGTCTGGGGATTTAAACATAGGTCTTCATGCTTGCACAATGAGCATGTCTACCCACTGAGCCATCATTTTGCATAATCAATTGTAGTTCTTCATTGTGTCCATAGCCCATCCTTGTCTGGAGTGATCACATCAGCCACACGATAGAGAGCCATATGGGAATAGAATTACAGATGTTTTCAGGCACTGTAGCATCCTAGCAACCTCTGCCTTATTGGAAGCACCTGCGTCTGTGATTTCATTTCTTTTATATTGCCTTTCTTTAAACCCTGTTCGTTGTGCAACTATTATCTTCCTCTGAAAGCTGGCGAAGAGGTGTAAAGTAATTGGATGCCAACTGAGGGTGGGTAGAAGGTGCCGAGGAGCAGGATATTAGCTACATGCTAATTGTGTACGGGCATTAAAAAGCCAGAGGTGTCCCCTAGTGGATTTCCAAAAGAAGCGTTTGGGAGGGGGCCCATGAGTAGAAGCCGTCTGAGCACCCTGGATCTTTGAGGCATGTAAGTTGGTCACATCACGTAGGCAAGTGAACCTCACTCCTAATGATCCAGGGTCAGGACTTGGAGGTGGACGTGGGAAGCTCTGGCATGTAGCTGGCTGAAATCTTTCACCTTTAAGAAGAATAATTTATCTTAAAAGAGTAAATTAGCTATGTAAACAGCATCATCTCTAACTCCATTATTAAATATCCATTAACTAATGGCTGTTGGCCGTATGGACAAGTAGATATTTTCAGCTATCAAAGAGAACATTGGTTTGACTAACAAACTCTGCTGTTCTGCAGATATAAATGAATGTGACGAAGACCCCAACATTTGCCTCTTTGGTTCCTGCACCAACACCCCAGGGGGCTTCCAGTGCATCTGCCCTCCTGGCTTTGTCCTGTCTGATAATGGACGGAGATGCTTCGGTAAGCTGTGGCGTTGACTTCTCCGTCACGACTCTCCTCTAGACGGTTTGAACACGGACCGTCAACCATCATGCCAGGGCTTCATTACATAAAATATTTGTCTATTAGCAATAGACAGTCTGCAAGTACAACACAGGCTTATCAAGAGTGTCTCAAATGGACAGCTTTTAGAACACTCTGTTAACATTGTTCAGACATATGTTTAGATTTTAGGCTACAAGAGAAATTGTCTTGGTTTACCATTTTCATTTTGCTGCTGGCATGGGTTGTTATTTATCAGTACACTAGTTGCCTCAGGCAACGTTTAACTTACTGAAACTTAAATTCGTTGTTTTTGGACAGCTTTAATGTGACAGTGAAGGAAAAAAAAAAGGAGACTGTGGGGATATTTTCCCAACTAAGGCTGATTTTACAAATCCCTAAACACATCGTAAAAATACTTTAGATATAATAACATTTTATATGCAGATCAATTTAAACTAGCAAATGAACATGACCCGTGGAGACGGTCCAGGCCTGTGTCTTAACTACTTACTGATCTAGCCCGTGCCTTGTGTCCTGCTCGTGAGAAATGTTCCGTCAGAACCAGTTGTATCCACATCATTTGCTTCCCTGATTAGATACACGTCAGAGTTTCTGCTTCACCAACTTCGAAAACGGAAAGTGTTCTGTCCCCAAGGCCTTCAACACCACCAAAGCAAAGTGCTGTTGCAGTAAGATGCCAGGCGAGGGCTGGGGGGACCCGTGTGAGCTGTGCCCCAAAGACGATGAAGGTGAGAATAACGGCAGAGAGAACTCTGCTGTGACTACGTGGAGGGCAAGGTTATACCTTCAGATAGAGCTGTCCATTGTTCCAGAAGCCGCTGCTTGGCGAGACCTCCGCCAGCGTTTACACACATGCAGCATGTACTCTGAGATTGCCCGCTTACCTTTCCTTCCAAAGCATTGGCATCACTTGTGTTCTGAAGACTGAACCACAGAGGCAGGGGCAGAAGATGCCAGAAGAGGGTGGAAATTAAACGTCACATGACGCCACAAGTCCCAAGTTGGGGGTGCAGACGTATATCTTGGCGAGAGAATATAGGCCTAACGCCTACAAGGCTGGGAGTTTGATTCCCTACCACCAAAAATAAATGCACAGCGATAAGTGAAATCCTATGTTGCTGTAGTATCATGGGCTGTGATTCTCAGACGATTACATTAAATTCTGAGAAGTGAAATCAGCACCTTGGCCCAACAGTTTCCCATCAGCACCAGTGAATTGTAGAGTTTAATTCCCAGCAAGATCAACCCGCAGTGGATTTTTATCTTAGGGGTGGCTTCTGTGTGTAAAGGACAGGGACCTTTTTGGACTTCCTAGGAGAAGCTCAGTGTTGGTTTTAAAAATAAGTCACAGCCACATGGCCAGGTGCAGTGGTGTGCACCTTTACTCCCAGCACTCAGGAGGCAGAAAGCAGGCCAGTCTCTGAGTACAAGGCCAGCCTGGTCTATGTAGCAAGTTTCAGACTCTGTTTCCAAACAGCAGACCAGGAAAAAAGAAAAGAAAAGAAAAAAGAGGAAAAGTGTTAAAGATGAATTTGTACAGTATTAACTGGTTTTTAAAATGAGGCACTTCAGTAATTGGAAAACCTGTTTCTTTGTAGTTGCATTCCAGGATCTGTGTCCATATGGCCATGGGACAGTCCCTAGTCTTCATGATACACGAGAAGGTGAGCTTTGACAAATAGGTGGATTTTTTCATTTGTTTTATAAATCATGCTAATTTTAGTATGTCCGATAGTGTATTATATTTAAAGTATGTATGTAATAGTTTATGGACCATGTATTATATGTGTGTATCATATGACTGTACTTATGTGTGAAATATCTATTTTTCTAACAAAAGAGAGATTTATATTCCATTCATGTTAAATGTGTGTTTAGTAGATGTGGATGTATTAGCATATCTTTTATTATGAGAAAGTTCATGGGCATTTTTATATTTTAGATGTCAATGAGTGTCTTGAGAGCCCAGGCATTTGCTCAAACGGTCAGTGCATCAACACCGATGGATCTTTCCGTTGTGAGTGTCCAATGGGCTACAACCTGGATTATACTGGAGTCCGGTGTGTGGGTGAGTATTGGCTCTAGTTGATGGAGTTTGAAAGCCCTGTTTTATTCTCCTGTGAGCCCAAAGGGTGCTCGAGCAGCCTCGGTGGTGTTGGTGCTAAGATTTAGAAAACCAAGATGAGCGAATAACAGTACCTTTACTTCTGCATTTTCCCATGCAGCTTGGTTCAAGTGAACCAAGTAACTGAGTTTCTCAGTATCTCTGCCTTTAACCAAATGTACCAACTCGAAGGCCCTGGGATGTCATCCAATGATAGATTATATATGCCTTGTGTGCACAAGGCCTGGGTTTGGTCCTTAGCATTAAAAACAAGCAAAAAAAAAAAAAAAAAAAAAAAACAAAAAAAAAAAATTATTCAATTGAAAAAAGCCTAACTAGGAGAATTGTTCATTTTATTTCATGTCTTTGCACGTTTCTTCTTGAGGCAGACATCCACATACAGCCTCTGGATTTGCAACCATTGCAGAAAGCATTATCCTCTGGGAGTCAGAGCCTTGCACAGTGACCCTTCAGATCCTCTATACACTTAAAGGCTGGCCAAGGCCAGCGAGGGGGAGGGGTTCCCAGGGGGCGGTCACTGTGCTTTCTTAGGATCCTTGGAATGTGTGTGGGACCCTGTAGGACCCCGTACCCCTTCCCTCGTTTTCCAGACACTGACGAGTGTTCTATTGGCAACCCCTGTGGGAATGGCACGTGCACCAACGTGATCGGAAGCTTCGAGTGCAATTGCAACGAAGGCTTTGAGCCAGGACCCATGATGAACTGTGAAGGCAAGTCATGCTGCCTTGGGGATGGCCTGTTATCTTCCTCCGATATGCAGGACGTGTTGTAGAGAATTATTGCCATCTTGAGTCACCGTGTTCTTCTTCTGTTTATACTCTTCTTCACGAGTACATTGTCCTTTACCTCATGCAGTGGTCTCTGTCACTGTCCTCCACACTCGTCTGTTGGCAGCAGCACCTGAGTGGTTCGGGGCTGGCATCTGTTATTTTTCCTTTCTTTAAGATCTGGTTACATTTGCCACATTTTGTGGCTTTTCAATGTATTGCTTAATTTTTCAGTTTCTACTCTAGATATTGGGAATGATACATTCTGGGCTCGGTTACCTTGCTTTGAGGAATGTTGATGCTTTTTTGTCTTAGCAGAGTTAACTGGTGTAGGCACAAGGGCAGCCTGGGTCGGACTTGTGAAGGCTCAGATTTCAGTTCAACTCTTGGAACCAAGAAGCTAGCCTCTGAGTTTTGCCCCACATATGTGTGGCACAGTCAACAGCCTAGGCCGAGGGCATGGAAAGGAAGAAAGTATATCACTTCTCTTTTCTGGCACTCCTTTCCAGAATTCCATTCAGCCTTTAGCACCATGGTGGCCTCAAGGTCCTGCCCCCTGGAAAGGATATTAAGAAGTTGAGATTTAGCTCTTAGACTGCCACTGCCAGGATAATGATCACCTGTGGGGTAGACTGGAGGAAAGGAAGAGGGAGGGAGGTTAGCCAATATGGTGATTAATGTTAGTTCCTGCGGGTTCTCAGCTCTGAGTTTTCACTCATCACTCAATCTCGGGGAACCTTTGCAGTTCTCCCAGCCTAGGCTGTTATCTTGCTGGAAGAGGAGTTTGCTAGGTACTGTGTTTTATATACCGGAAGTGAAAGTTTTATTACCTTGTTGCTTCCTATATGATCTGCAAGTAAACACACTAGTGTTTCTGTTAAGAAATGATTTGGGGAGGGAGGGAGGAGGGGGCGGATATCATGAAGAGTCTCCCGCTGAGCTCGCGCCCATTTCTTTGATCAGACATCAATGAATGCGCCCAGAACCCACTGCTGTGTGCCTTCCGCTGCATGAACACTTTTGGATCTTATGAATGCACGTGCCCAGTTGGCTATGCCCTCAGGGAAGACCAAAAGATGTGTAAAGGTAAGGGAAGAGCCGCAGCTTGACGTGCCCCATTGAGATGTATCATACTTTGGTCATTGTCTTGACTTGCCCCATTGAGATGTATCATACTTTGGTCATTGTCTTGACTTGCCCCATTGAGATGTATAATACTTTGGTCATTGTCTTGACTTGCCCCGTTGAGATGTATCATACTTTGGTCATTGTCTTGACTTGCCCCATTGGAATGTATCATACTTTGGTCATTGTCTTGACTTGCCCCATTGGAGATGTATCATACTTTGGTCATTGTCTTGACTTGCCCCATTGAGATGTATCATACTTTGGTTATTGTCATCTTCTGAGCAGTTTTCTTCCAGGGCATGGCAGGAAGAAATGTGGCAGCTTTGCTGTACATTCACTTACCTGGATAACAGTATACTTAAAAGTCTATGGATGTGGTGGCTTAGCACCCCATTGTTGTCATACCCCTGGACTCTTACTAAAAGCAAAGGTTACCCTTCCCAGAACTCACTGTAAGGACCACTCCTAAGAATGTAATACATCTGGACTAGAGCCAGCTGTTCAGAAGACTGGGCTACTTCTTCCTCTGTCATACCAAATGACAGCATGATATGGATCAGAAGACCAGAAATAATGACTGAAAATTACTAACGTATAGCCCACTAAACAGAATGTGCTATTTCTACTTTTCTTTTTCCTTTTGATACCTATTTTAACAAATGTCTTCTAGATCTGGATGAATGTGCCGAAGGGCTACACGACTGTGAATCTCGAGGCATGATGTGTAAGAATCTGATTGGCACCTTCATGTGCATCTGCCCCCCTGGCATGGCCCGCAGGCCCGATGGAGAGGGCTGTGTAGGTAAGCTCCCAAGAGCACTCTCTGTGTGAGTGGCACTCTTGCTCCAAGCCAGATCTAACACCGCTTCCCAGATAAACTAAATGGAAGCCAGATCTTTTCCAGATTGTGCCTAGGCCAGTGTTGACCATCTCAGGGTCCAAGGCAGCCCATGAGGCTCTGGAGCGTGCAGTGGTGGTTTATGCTGCTGGGAATTGTGTCCACTTGTTGTGTGTGAGCTTCTGTGAGTCTAAAACATCAAACTTTGAAGTATAGAAAACATCCGTGAAATACCTCTGCTCCTGAAGCAAAATGAAAGCTTTGAGGTTAACAGTCTCACCCCTGTGTCCTCCCATGAGTGACGGGAGCACTTAAGGGGCAGTCCAGCTGCAACATTGCCTCTTCCCTGGTCGCTCATCATGTTTGAGCCTCAGTGCATTCACATTTAAGGGGGCGGGGCATAGAGGTATGACTTCGTGACACGT
The DNA here is from genome assembly GCF_004664715.2 of Peromyscus leucopus. Lineage (NCBI taxonomy): Eukaryota > Metazoa > Chordata > Mammalia > Rodentia > Cricetidae > Peromyscus > Peromyscus leucopus. Next base: position 45,362,413 of record NC_051079.1, on the reverse strand, counting down.
GCGAGTCTTGCCTTGTGCAAGCATGCATCATCCAGGTCCTTCTTTCCTGAAGTGCTATCTGGGCCCCTGAGCCACAGCAGCTCCCTGCATGAGCTTTCTCCTCCCTGAGAACAGGGACTATGTAACTGAGAACCGCTACTCCCTTACAACCTCCGCTACCTAGAGCAACTGAGTTATTTTTAGAGAAACAATCATTATTAATAATTTCCCATTCCTGCAAAAAGAAGACCAAAATAAAGAATAAGAATTCTTAAGAATGAATCTACACACAGTTGTTCAAAGTTAGAACAGAGAGAGGCTGCCAGTGGACACCAGAGATGCCTTTTGGGGATGGAAATGTTAGAAGACTACATTGTGGTGACTGTTCCGCCAGCCCGTAATTGACCAAAAACCATTGAATTGTATACTGACAAATTTTATGGCATGCAAATTATACCTCAGTAAAGTTCAGTTTTTTAAAAAAATGAAGCTACCCCAGGGAAAGAGATACAGGATGTAGAACAGGGTACTGTTTGTACTAACAAAAAAATAAATAAATAAATGAATGAAACCACCAATATATGCATCATGGATACATAGATAAATCCATTTGGCATATTCCATGCTAGAAAATGCATAGCTGTTAAAATGAGTATGATAAATGTATGTACATAGATACTGAGATAACCATAAACACACAGAATGAAGCAATATAAAATAACAAACATGTCACTTTATGGGAAATTGAAAGTCATATGTTTTCTGCAAGCAAATGAATACATAGGATAAGTTTTAAAAAGAGAAATCGTGATTCAGGAATTAACCATCAAAAAAAGATATGTAGATTAAAGGTTAATAAGCTAGAGTGACTTTATCTCTATCTGATATTTGATTTTGACAAGAGTGAATTCCTATAGAAATGCAGCTCCCTACTAAATTCTGCATGAATTTCTAACATATATGCATTGTCTCTTTCTGTCATGGCAACAAGATGTTTGAGATTATGTCTAAAGAGAAAAAGAGTGTTTTGGTTCGTAGCTATAGATGTTCTAGACCCTGACCGATGGCCCCACACTTTGAACTTACATCCAAGAATTACGTCACAAGAGGAAAAGTGCTCATCAAGACCACAAAATCCAAGCCAAAGAAATGAGGCAGGGACTGGGGTCTTATAGTCCCTGTAGGGAACAAGTATTCCTTGACCCTGGCACCTCCACCTCCTCAAGGTTTCACTACAACCCACTAGTACCGCATGGTGGCTAACCTTCAGCATATCAGCCTTTAGGGAACATTGAGTATCCACACTACAGCGTGCAATATCTTGTGATTTAGCAAACTTTTTTTTTTTAATGACAGGGTTTTTGTTTGTTTGTTTTGTTTTTAAGTCCTACATTAAGTGTTTAATTATTCCGTGGCTGTTTCAAAATCACTATTATCCAAGATCCATCCATTCAGGGGATTAACCTAATCTTCTAAGGCAAAACATGTGTTCCTCAAATCTAGCACATGACCTAATTCTAACATGTGGGAAGGAGGCAATAACCGTCCTGATTACTGCACCTGAGACACTTTTTCTTTGTTTTAAGTCAGACTGTAAGCTATTAGTCTAATTCTATCTGGCTAGAAATATGTTTTGCTTTATTGACATGGAAATTTCCCATTCTTTATTACTGTCAGGCTCTCTCGTTATAATGCCAGTCCATTTATCTGTCTGTTTCCTGGGGGCCAGGGTCTAGACACCAGGATGAGCCTTCCCATAAAACTGTTGCAAATGAGCTGAATAACTCCAAAAAGGGTTTCATTCTTAGTCCCTCATTTTCTTTTTTGGGGGGTGTGGGAATAAAAGCATCTCCTCTAATCCTAATATTTTATAATCTTGTTGATGGGCAGCATTTTGGGAAAATTCTGTACTTTTTGTGGTTAAAATATACAATAAAAGATGTAAGCCCCAAGGCCTGGCACAGTGGCTCAAGCTTGTGACACTAGTGCTTGGGACCACGTGTTCAAAGCCAGCCTGGGCTACATCATAAGAATCAGGTTTTGAAGTTTATCAAACCCTCAAGCTTTTCATTATAACACGCTGGTAGTGGAACAGTAGACAAAAGCTTTTTGGACCACCAGAAAAACACTATGGAAAAGTCCATTTGATGCAGGCAGTATGATTTTTGCAATTAGAAATCCCATTCAAATAACATAATATTATAAAAATAAAAAGCATTTGCAAAATTCAGGGTGGAAAATAAAGTCATTTGAAAAATGAAAAATGTATGTGCATGACCTTGGAGTCCAAGAAAATTTCTCAAAAAAAAAGTCAATTTTAATAAAAATATAAAACATGGCAAGCTGAGGACATTGTATAGGACATAGAAGAAAACAGAAAGAAAACTATAAAATTAACCAGAGGTGGAAACTTGATCCTGCAATATATTATAATCAAGCAATCATTTCTTGAACAAATCACAAATTCCGAAACCTAATAAATAGAAAAAATATACCAAGATCGTTACATTTGGTTGAAAATGGATTCATAAGCATCTGAGACTGTAAATTTAGGAGAAGGCAGTTTATTTTAAAGATGATGGAATAAAGATATGTCCTTCTCAACCTTGAAGACTTTCGAAATGTCGTGGGAGAAGATGAGTACTGGACTCTCTCGACTTAAACAAAGACCCAGTCACCGCAGACTTCGAAGGGTGCTGTTAGACAGTGTCAGGTTCCAAACACAACACGGGTGTCTGGTGACACGTTCTCCTGCAGACTTTAGCCAACCATCTCAGTTTTCAAAAGCTTGATTAGCAGATCAGGGGCACAGTGAATGAGAGACGTGACAGCCTTTTCCCGGAGGCTCCGTTGTTCTATGGTCTCGGGGAAAGGTAGATGTGAGAGATAGACTGGCACCATGCTGTTTAATTGTCAACAGGCTGGTCTAGATGTGGAGCTTTCTAGAGACCAGTCCAAGGGCAGAGGGACAAAGCAGTCACTAGAGAGCCTAAGGTTTTGTGCGCAGTGTGACCCAGACGGCAACGGTCATCTGATGCAGCGCAGTGCCCCAGGGACACAAGGCATGACAGATTCGTTGAAGATGTTCGTAAGGAAATAGGTGCACAGAAACCACAGATGATGCCGGCTTTCCCACAGTGACCTGCTGGGCTACCTTTTTCAACAAGTAAATAAATAAAGTCAAACTGGAGAAAACCTATTCAAGGCCAAACAGTTTACACAAATATGCAGGTCATGTGTGCAGAGTAGAGGGGAGAGAGGGAGCAAGATAATAAATAAACTTAAGACAACGGGAGAGAGAAAATGATTTAGAAAAAAATCACTTCAATCATCTGTGAGAAAGACTGTTAAAGACCCAAACTTGGTTTAAAAGCTACTGTAATGCAGAAGAAAAGACAATGTAATGGTAATCTAGCAAAGCTCAGAAAAGAATTGCACCTGTTACAGGAGTTAAACATCACTTTGGAAGTAGCAGAGTAGAAACGAAGGGCTGGGAAGATGGCTCGGTTAGTCGAGATGGAGTGCGGACTGTGTAGCATAGGACCCGAGTCCAGCTCTCAGCACCCAGGTGGAGTCTGGCTCTGCAGTGGGCACTGGGAATCCCAGCACTAGAGAGGCAGAAGCAGGGTTCTCGGGATGTGCTGACTAGCCAGACCAGCCAAAATGGTGGAAGCTAGGTTTAGTGAGAGATCTGTCTCAAAAACTAAAGAGAGCACAAAACAGGGAGATTCCCAGGGTGACCTCCAGTCTACGCACATCGGCACGTGCTCGAAGACGTGTGTGTGTGTGTGTGTGTGTGTGTGTGTGTGTGTGTGTGTGTGTATTCACAAAATAGAAATGACAGAAAATACAATTAGAAATGTGGATATAGAATGGGTCAATAAAATGATCAAGTGGAAGACAGGTAGCCACAATATGTTTATAAATAAAATTCCTTTTAAAAAGGAAAACTAGCCGAGCGTGATGGTGCACACCTTTAATCCCAGCACTCAGGAGGCAGAGGTAGGTGGATATATTTCACATCCCGCTGGTATTATTACACATACAAACATTCATGAGGCAGAGGTTTAAATTGCTGACATACGTATTATTTAAGTGGAATTGGCATGGACACTGGGAAGGGGTCATAGGGAAGGGAAGGGGCAGCAACTGAGCTCTGGGAACTCCACTATTTAGGGCAGCTGAAAACCCACGGGAAAATGGAAACAGAGTGGCCAGCAGGAAAGGAGACCCTGTGGGGTGCCGTGCTGTCCTGAGAATATGGAGAGCTGGTCATTGGGTAGGTAGTCAGGGAGTCCGTTTTGCAAGGTGTTACGGAGCAGAAGAGTTAGATGCAAGCTGGGCGGTGGTGGCGCACGCCTTTAATCCCAGCACTCGGGAGGCAGAGCCAGGCGGATCTCTGTGAGTTCGAGGCCAACTGGTACAAGTGAGTTCAGGAAAGCGCAAAGTACACAGAGAAACCCTGTCTCGAAAAACCAAAAAAAAAAAAAAAAAAAGAGTCAGATGCCGACAGCAACGTGACAGTTGGATTTGGTGGCCTTTCAGGAAGTGTCAGTGGAGGGAGACAGAGCAGGGGCGCAAAGCGAAGAATCAGAGGTTCGGAAGTGGGACGGGCCATTACAGAAGCCTTCCTTCCGCTTTTGTCCCCCGTAGAGAATGTGACGGTGTGACATAACCGCAGTCGTCAGGTGCGACTGGGAAGTGTTGCGTTCCGCTTTGGGTTTTCGAGGTAGAAGTTACTGGGTGTGATTTCCTAAGAAGGGAGAACGGTGAGGTCTTTTGGAAGACAAAACGAAGTGCTGGCCTTGGAACACAGCGAAGGCCTCGTCTTGTGGAAAGGGACAAAAAGCTGAGAGTGAAGTCCAAGGCAGTCCCCAGTAGGACAGTCACATACCCTTCTCAGTACTGCGGCCGCATAGACGCTCTAGGGACTGTAGTGGGATGGTCCCCAGAAGTCCCAAGTTCCGTGGTGCCCAGACTCGTGATGTAGTGGGATGGTCCCCAGAAGTCCCAAGTTCCATGATGCCCAGACTCATGATGTAGTGGGATGGTCCCCAGAAGTCCCAAGTTCCGTGGTGCCCAGACTCATGATGTGGTGGGATGGTCCCCAGAAGTCCCAAGTTCCGTGGTGCCCAGCTCATGAATGAATTGAGCACTGTCTGGAGCGCCGCACCCCTCTGGGTGGTACTGCTGTGGGTTAGACACAGAATGGGAAGAGGGCATGAGCACAGGGAGAGTCATGGGCACGGAAATGGGAGTAGTTGGTGCAGAAACTGTCCAAGGAGAGACAGTGGATGCTGGGAATCAAACGCCCTGGGTGATGGAGGGCCATACTAAGACACACCCTATGAAAGCTGCAGAGTCTGGCAGCGATGGAGAATTCGGGTTTTTGCCCTTTTTTTCTTTGTTTTTTTAATTCTCATTACCAGTGACAGTAAAGTAACAGTAGAACTTGAGGCCCATCAAATATCAGAGCTTAGGTTAGGCAGTCCATCCAGCTAAAGCTTTACTGAAGAAATTAATTTCTGCTGTTAAATTATGAATCAATATAAATACATTAAGCTGGGTGGTGGCAGCACACGCCTTTGATTCCAGCACCAAGGGACCAAGGGAAGGAGAGTACAAAGGAGGAAGACTGGGGGCGGGGGCAGGGGAGACAGAGGCAGGCAGATCTGAGTTCAAGGCCAGTGTGGTCTACAGAGCAAGTTCTGGGACAGCCAGGGCTACACAGAGAAACCTTGTCTCAAAAAAAAAAAAAAAAAAAAAAAAAAGTGTGTGTGTGTGTGTGTGTGTGTGTATGGAGAGAGAGAGAGAGAGAAGTCATAGCATGAAAGAAAGGATCAGTTCTAGGATGGCAGACCTGAGCCCTCAGATTCTAGAAACAACAAACTAAGACATGCAAAATTCATAATTTAGCTCATCATTTTTTAGGTACTTTAAAATTTCCATGAGGTTTTTTTTCCCTAAAACTGATTATCTACATAAATTTGCATCATTGTAAGTTTCAAAAGACTAAAAACAAAATGAAAATACTCAAATAAATACTCAGCTCTTCCAGAAAAAAAAAAAAAAAAAAAAAAAAAAAACTAGATTCTCTTCAAGGTGAAATAATCTTGGACTAAAATTTTAAACTCAATGGAGTTTAAGAACAATCAAAATAAGGCATCGTCAAAAGTCTGTTTGGGAATTTATTTCATATTCACGTGCCCTCTCTGAACTAGTTAACAAACTATATAATCTAATCCAAGAGACAGCCATTACATGTATGTAGTAACACAGCCTCTCACAAGCATGCAAAGTTCTGGTTTAAAACTTTGGAACAGATCCCACCATTGGGGTAGGACCTGAGAAGGCCGAGGCAAGAAGATGGCAAGTTCAAATCCATCCTAGACTACAGAGTCAGGTTAAGCCAGTCTGGGCAATTTAGTAAGACTTCGTCTCAAAATATAAAGGGGCCTAGAGACAACAGCCCAGCAGTAGAAAGTTTACCTAGCACGCACAGGGTGCTAGAGCCAATATATAGTATCAAAAAGATGCAAAGTTCTACTTGACTCTGGCAGAAAATCAAGAGAGGAACATTTTAAAATCATTTAAAGGCCGCTGCTTAGAAGAGTGGCAAGAACATGGTAATTTCCAAACCTGGGTTGGAGATGCAAGGAAAGCATAAAAAGTAGATTGACTTGATAGATGTTAAGAGGATGGAGCAACAGCATAGTAAATATGAAATAATTTGAAACATATGAAATGGCAGGTAAGAGTACAATCGTAAGTGTAAATGGTTTCAATTGCTAGATGAAAGGCAAATGCATTTTTACAATCCTTTTTAAGTTCAGCTAAATGATTTTTTTTTGTAAGAAACCTACCTAAATCAAAGAGTGAGATGATGGTTTGAAAATAAAGAGATGGGAAAGTTATTCAAGGCAAATGTTAATAAAAAGAAAACACACAAAAAAAAAGATGTCAGAAAACTGAAGACTGAAAAAACTAAAATGTATAAAAGAAGCAATTTATCAAAAAGATGAAGCTGTCATGAGTGAGCCCCTTATGTTGAAAACAGCTTTGAGAAATCATCCAGTACAATTGACAAAATGCCGTACAAACGGAGTAAGGATATCAGGAACTTTTATAAATAAGTTTGGGTTTGTCTTTGTTACCGATCTGTTGCCAAGCCAAAGAGCACTGCTCCCTACATTCTCTGTCCCATCAACTGCCCTCAGAGACCACGGCTGGCCCTGTGGTTTCATGCAAAAAGCTTTCATCCCTGGTTACCACCATCTCAACAGACCATCCCTCTTCCGCGTGACTTCAGTCCCCCTCCCACAGAATTCTTCCCTGCTGGTCCGGTGTCTCGGGGAAGAGCCCTCCCTTCCCTTGTGACTCTGTGAGAACACCATCCCTCTTCCACAGGGGTAGGGTCAAGAAGGAAACCTTAACAAAAAAGGAACCCCCTCGATGGACGAGGTACAGAGGGTGCCATAGTCATATGCCGTAGTCATATGGGATGTGTTGTATCCCATCTTACTGGTATGTTGTCAAGGAATTTTAAGTAAGGTGTAACCACTGGAAGATAGGTTAAAAAAAATGTGTGGTTTTACAAGCCGCTTATTGCTCATATTATTATTATTTTTTTCTATGAAGATGAAAATGAATGCAGAACCAAGCCAGGTATCTGTGAAAATGGACGTTGTGTTAACATCATCGGGAGCTACAGATGTGAGTGCAATGAAGGATTCCAGTCAAGCTCCTCCGGCACCGAATGCCTCGGTAAGCGAGTATAGGAATATTTTCTTTGGTAAGCAAAACATGTTTATGATGTCATCAGAGGAGAGCTCCGCACATGTATTCTTGTCTGGTGAGCCTCCTAAGCACAGTACTCTCCATGCCTCTGCCCACGGGCATACGTCTATTAAAATGATATATTTATATGCCTGTCATACATGCACATGTAATGTAAATAACAACCTGAAATAGTCTTTCCAAAATTACGATTAATTAAGCTCCATGGAAAATGTGACTTTAGTAAGGCTTACACGAGGAAATGACTTAATTCCAAAAGAAAATATTTGCAGTGTGAGGTAGGCTCTGCCAATATTAATGCAAAGCAAACGCCACTTTCCAAAGTGCAAGGGAGATTAATTTTTATATTATGGTCCAGAAAAATGTTCTACAAAGTATTTTCTAGGGGGAAATATAAAACCCATGGGCACTCCATCACAAGAAACCAATGCTGCAGTGTGGGCATTCCTGGCGCTGTTGCAGTTAATAGGGTATGGTCGAATTTGAAGGAACCAGATAAAGAAGAGCGATCAACCAGTCAGTGGCTTGATAGGGCCAGACATCAGAGGTGCATCAACATGCTGCTTCCAATCCTAGGAAGATTTTTATACTCAACATAGTGTATTTTATGTCCTGTTGTCTCCAATCTAGACCTTCCCTGGTAATGAGTCTTTGAAGAAATAGCAAAGATGCCCTAAAAAGAATACGGTTTTCTGTTCATATTACGATTTTACTAGCACACTTGGCTTATTAAGCCATACTGAAGAAGAAACCCCTGAACTTACATTAATACACTGTCTATAATGTACTCAGTCCTTTCACTGTAGAAAATAATGGAATAAGTACCACGTTCATGACATAGTCTTGAATTTGTTTTTCAGTAATTCTTACCTGTCATTATTTTATCTAAAAGGAAATAAATGTATGTGGTGTTTCTTTCTTTGGGGGTCCTGACAGTCATGACTTTCACTGTATTGAAAAGAATGAATATTGTATAACTTTTGTCAGGTTTAATCATCTGTTGGTGGTCTAAGTATCATGAGGGTATAATATCAACAAGACCTTACAATCACTAAGTGTAGACTGCTCACGTAAGAAGAATACTTTCAGTGTTGAAGGTTGTGGCTGAGGAGGAGAGCCTGAGTGTCCACTGAGAACCAGGCTGACGGCTCCTCGACCTTGACTCTGGTCTCCCTGGTGTTTGTTGCAGACAACCGGCAGGGCCTGTGCTTTGCAGAGGTGTTGCAGACCATGTGCCAAATGGCGTCCAGCAGCCGCAACCTCGTCACGAAGTCAGAGTGCTGCTGTGACGGTGGCCGGGGTTGGGGCCACCAGTGTGAGCTCTGCCCACTTCCCGGAACTGCCCAGTACAAGAAGATATGTCCTCATGGGCCAGGATACGCCACTGATGGAAGAGGTGATATGCTGGGGGGCTTCGGGGATTGTGTTTTCATACATCCAAATTAGTTTAAAAGAAATGTGAAAAGGTAATCCTCACTATTCAACTTGCTAGAGTGGAAGTATCCAGAAAATAGAACGAATCCCTACCTACACTCAGGTGAGCAACATTTCTTTGAACAAGGCGAGGGTAGTTCAGAGGTTACTAACCCCCGTGGCCTTTGGGATCAGGTAGGTCTGTGCCATTTTCTGGAGGACAGTCTTTACTGTTACCATAGTCTTGTGCTGCTATCTCCTCATCTTCTAAGTGAGGATCATAAAGTCTTCCTGAGGGTTTGATGTAGGAACAGATCTCTTCAGTTTTGTGAAGCATGGCCTGGAGGGATAGCTGGCTGGGTCAAGTGCCTTGCAAGCCTGAAGGCATGAGTTAAATTCCCAGGACCTGCATTTTAAAAGGCCAGGAGTGGTAGGGAGATGAAAACAGGTGGGTCCCTAAGGTCCCCTGGCCGGCCAGCCTGGCCCACTTGCGGGGATTCCCCTGGCTTCCAAACACACACACACACACACACACACACACACACACACACACACACACACCTTTATAACGCATTATTACACAATGTTCTTGTGATTCATGTACAGAGCACATATAAGTGCAGCAGTGTTTTAGATGGAATTATGATAGGATTACTTTTTCACATTTCTGTTAGCCTGACTGCTAACAGAAAGAAGCCTTCCTTTAGAATCTAAGGCCGGTAGATTTATAGAGTCAATTACCACATATTTCAGAAGAGTCATGCTTCAAAGAGGTAGCTTCCTTATATATATATATATATATATATATATATATATATATTTATATAAAGGTAGTAACTCTCACTTAGCACGCAAAATGTACAGTCCAGCGTGTGCCTTGCGGCACAGCCCTCCCCTGTTTGTCTCCCCCCCCCTCCTCAGTTGGTTTTGTTCCCCTCCCCCTCCCACGTTGCCGTTCCCTGAACAGTGAGAAAGGGCTCTGGAGGTTCTGTGGGTGTCCACTGCCATCTCACGCCAGTCCCTTCGTCCCTCCTCACTTCCGGCCATCTCCACTGTGCAGACGTTGACTTCTGTTCTTTCTCCTCTCTCTTCCCTTCCTGCACAGACATCGACGAGTGTAAGGTGATGCCGAGCCTCTGCACGAACGGCCAGTGCGTCAACACCATGGGCACCTTCCGCTGCTTCTGCAAGGTTGGCTATACCACCGACATCAGCGGGACGGCCTGCGTAGGTAAGATGAGGCTGCGCGCGCACCATCTGGTGATCCCCTGCTTCCTCCAGAAGCGCTTGTCTGTGAGGCTCTCCCTGGAGGATGCCACACTTGCCGGTGATGCTGTTCTGAACGATGGAGTTCTTGCCTTTCCCTTAACTGTGTGGGATTCAGGGTCCAGTTCATCTCGAATTCTGTGCAGTCAGGGAAACATAAAAATCGACACATGCGCTTTCAACATTTTCTATTTTAATTTAAAATTTACAAGTGTGCATTTCGTCGGTGGAAAAAAATAGACTTTTCTTGTGAATCTGGTGTGTGCATGTGTGTGTGTGTGTGTGTGTGTGTGTGTGTGTGTGTGTGTGTGAAACAGAATGCATTTCTATAATTTTTCATGAAAAGAAGCAAGTCGGGGCATCATGTAAACTCTCTCCTTGTGGAGCAGTCTCGCTACAGCGTCTTTTGGCTGTTTTGCAACATATTTTTCTTCTTTAATTTTTTTTTTTTATCATCTGATCCATGTTGGTGGCAAACAGAAGGCTGGAGAGTAGCTTTTTTTTTTCCTTGTCTCTCAAACATTTCTTAGTTTCTTGGTATTTCCTCAGCTTCGGCTGTATCCTCTTAAATTGCCTGTTTTAGTAACAAGTACCTGGCGTAAAAACATTAAGAAAAACCAACCGACTGACCCTTCATAAGCATGTGACTCACACAGTAGAACGAGCAGACAGGGGAGTAGCCAGGAGTAGGTTGTTAACCAAGAGCTTTCTGCATGCAGTAGGCATCCATCCAGTGAGCTCTGTGGAGGAAACGGAGATGGCCTGCTGGCGGTCATAGACCTGGCAGTAAAGAGGTGGCTCATCCCTGTGAGGACCTTCAGTACGGCTTAACAGGGAGAGTCTGTAAATGGAGAGCGTAGAAAGGCCACACGGAACATCACCCTGGGCCCAAAAATAAAATGAAATAAAGAGGGAAAAGTGTTGGGAGCCTCCTAGGTGTATGGAGTGCTCAGAGAGCATCCATGAGAGGCAGCAACGGGAGCCTGTGGCTCAGACTAAACCCACACCGGAGAGACAATGAAGAAGAACTAGGAGTGTTCACACGGCTGGAGGTGGGAGATTCCACTGATGAAGCCTCCAAGGTCTAATCCAGCCTAATTGATCTGAAGAGTAATTTTTTTGAGCCCAGACAGTTGTCTAGACATTACAAGATGTAGCCACAATCTGTACATTGATCTTCAAAGTAAATGGAAAATGGTAACAGGTCTAAGAGCGATTAACAAGGTAACTCAGCCAGTGGGCTCTCTACAGTCCGGAATTCCTTTGCCTGGCTCTGTTTCGAGTGTGGACTTGAACTCACAGAGATCCAGATGGGTCTCTGCCTCCCAGGTGATAGGATTAAGGGTGTGTGCCACCACTGTCTGGACTCTCTATGTCTAATCTAGTGGCTGGCTCTGTCCTCTGATCCTCAGGTAAGCTTTATTGGGGTACACAATATATCACCACATAAGCCAGTCTGCTACTTTAGAGAAAACTGCTCTAAGCATCGTTTCTCTCGGGCTGGATTCCACTGAAAGTTGCAGAGGAGCCAGAAGGTGGAAATAAGAATGTGGAGAGGGGAGAGGGGCTGGCCGTTTCTTGTAACCAGGGCTCTCATGCTCGTGTTACTTCCGCTCAGACCTCGATGAATGCTCACAGTCTCCAAAACCGTGCAACTTCATCTGCAAGAACACCGAGGGCAGTTACCAGTGCTCCTGTCCCCGGGGGTACGTCCTGCAGGAGGACGGAAAGACGTGCAAAGGTGAGGGGAATCTCAGTGGCCGCCGCCCTGGTCTCTTTCTTCAGTTACGTTTGCACATTAGCGATCAGAGTTGTAAGCCAGGCTTCCCCTGTGTTAAAACACTGCTTCACAGAAGCTGCACCAGGGCTCCCATTATAGAAGGAAGAGGGACTTCAAAATCTAAGTCACGCTGTTTCACTCCTTAGAAATTAAACACATATGCGCGCGCGTGCACACACACACAAAATGTCTACACATGTTCACACACACACAATGTCTGTACATGTACACACACACAATGTCTGCACATGTTCACATACACACATACATGCACACACAATGTCTATACATGTACACACACAAAATGTCTGCACATGTTCACACATACACACAGTGTCTATACATGTTCACACACACACACACACACACACACACACACACACACACACACACACATATAATGGAGGGTTTTTTTTTTTCCAAGCCGGGAAACTCAAAATTACACCAAAGGAAAATGAATGGAACTAGATGTCATCACATTAAGCAAAATAAGCCCACCTCAGGAATGCAAATATCATGTTTTCCGACATACACAGATTCTAGACTTTTTTTTCAAGAAGTGTAAAAATGCCATAATCAAACCTACTACATTGTCTGCTGTCTTAAAATATTAATTTTAAAAACTTTTAAACTAAAAATTTAAAAGGAAATGTTTATGACTGACTTGAAAGTTGAAGAACACTTTTGGGGAGATGGTCAGAGGCAAGAAGGAGAAACAAGAAGAGATAATGGGGGTAAATTTGAGAAAATTACAATGATGTTTGTATATGAAAATATCATAATCCATTCATTCATATGGTAACTTTTTAATTAAAAAAATGTTGAGGCAAGAATTGCAACAAACCATGAGAAATTAGAGTTTTTGTTGCTGTCTACCTCAGACTTCATCTCTCAGCAGTCTTACATACATCTGCATTTACTGTAGAAAGGTGGGAAGTCAGTGTGTGCATTACTTTTTGTGTATTAAAAGTAATTACCAGGCTAAATTTGATCATTAAAATGGCTTCCATGCCATACCATGTTTGATTTTATACGAACCATCCTAAGCACGACACTAATGGATTGAGCAGATGGTTTACCTGTATTCTCTGTGAAGCAAGGTTTCATTTCCAACCTATATTAAGAAATGAGTGCATAAAAAGTAGCAAGTTCTGGAATTTTCTTAACCCCGTTTAGAGAAATGGTTCATATGACCTGACTTTTGCATGGTGTTTATAAAATGTGTGGAACGCATACCTTCCACTGTGCAGTGAACTTAGTTTGAATGTATTTTTTCCAAATTAAGCTTCACTCAAACCAAGATCAAATTTTGAGTTTTCTATTAGAATAGTCCAGAGGTCAATTCTAAATTTATGGTTGTTTGGTTTTGTTGGTTTTGCATTGGTTTGGGGTTTGTTACTGTCTTTTTGACGGTCATGCACCACATGCCCAGCAGAGGCGAAGTTTTTGCTTCTCTCATGTTAGTGACGGTGTTTCCATTTAGATCTGGTAAACCTTCCTCCATTTCCAAACTCTGTTTTATTTTTATTTAATATTCCCTGTAATAAGTCGCCATCCGTGTTCTAAATCACATTAAGTACAAGCAGGACTACTTTTCCAGGTTAGCTTTGAAAAGGGTGAACTTGCTATGTTTTGGCCATCCAGTTCTTACTTTAAGAAGACTTTGCCCTAAAACTTTTAGCCACCCTGTCCTGATTGGTAGCCTTCCATACTTAGACTATTTAATATGCACACTCAAGCCCTTCCTCATAAGCATATGTGTGCCTTTATAAACTAGAGCCAAAATGTAAACCAAATGCTCCCATAGAAAATGCACGGCTCCTGTGGATGCGTGAGAACACATGCGTAAGCGGATAGCCCTCCTGATTCCCCTGGATTTCTCTGTCATTTCAGACCTCGATGAATGTCAAACCAAACAGCACAACTGCCAGTTCCTCTGTGTCAACACCCTGGGGGGGTTCACCTGTAAATGCCCTCCTGGGTTCACCCAGCATCACACTGCTTGCATTGGTAAGGCACATCAGAGTTGGGGTAGTTTGCAGATGTCGGGTAGGTGCATAACTATGGCTCAGCCTGGCCTAAAGAAGTCGTAGGTAACGGGGACGTTTCCGTACAAGAACAGCATCCACGGGAAGGAGGCCTGGACATGCGTTTGTGCCGTGGGGACATTGTGTGGTGCTTCAGCATGACCCCCTCAGTGTCAGCACAGCTGTGATCACACATTGTACCATAGGCAATGCCTCCGTTTCATATTCCATACTGCTGTGACATATGCTCAGATAAAATAGGATTAAAGGCTAATAGCCACACTGGAATATTCAAGTTTTACTTTAGAAGGCACATGTTAAAAGATTCTTAGTCTGTATTATCTAAAGTGGTGCCTCTAGTGACTCTAAAATACATCCTGTTTTCAAGTCACTGCAAAAACACACTTTTTATGCTACTCTTGCTAATAAATTCAGATTTAGCTTTGTCTAAAATGCTTTCTCCCTATCCTGAAAGCTCGAGCTTGTATCTATCCGCGTATTTCACGCAGTGAGATTGAGTTCACATACTACACACCAGGAAGCTTGACTCTCTCCCTCCATCTTGTTGCTTCCCTAGACAACAACGAATGTGGGTCTCAGCCCTCACTCTGTGGCACGAAGGGGATCTGTCAGAACACTCCTGGGAGCTTCAGCTGCGAATGCCAAAGAGGGTTCTCTCTGGACGCCTCTGGGCTGAACTGTGAAGGTGAGTTCATGTGCGCAAGAACCCTTGATGTTAGGGCTGTAGAAATGGCCTAATACATAAAGCATTTCCATGTCAGGCTGAGGACCGGAGTTCAGATCCCCAGAACCCAAGGAAAGGCCAAATAGGCATGGTACCTCTGCTATAATCCCAGTGCTCTGGAGGCCAGAGTAGGTTCTGTGGAGCAAGGTGGATAGCTAGACTACAAGAATCAGCACTCTCTGAGTTCAGCAAAAGGCCCTGTCTCAATATCCGAGGTGGAGCACACTAGAGGAACATGCACACACACCTCTCGGCACATACACACGTACCTGCACACATAAGAACGTACATATGCACATGCATGCACACCATATACAAATACACGCACAACAATAATAACCGGAGCAGGAGGCTGATGGCTGTTGCCCTTTTCATATACTGAGTGCATCCCATGAAATAAGTGTTTTTCTCTTACAAAATCCAAGGGAACAGCTGATTGGGAGGTAAGTGAGAATCTGCCTGCAGTCTGAAGACTATCACATGACTCTTCAGTGTTTCCTTGGCAAGGGCTCAGGTTCAGGAAGATGAATATGTTAGTGTTGAATGCCTCATCCCCTTTACATCTTTATATTGGGTTGCAATTTATATTATTGAGTCAGTCATCCTTTTTAAAGCTATTCCTAGAAATAGGTGACTTTCAACTCTAGAAACATTCAGAATTTTAAACATGCTCTTTGTAAGAATTATAGGACTTTTGTGTGTGTTTTTCAGCCCATTTTTTTTTGCTTTAAAAATTTTTAATTTTTTTTTGTGTTTGAAATCAATAGCCATTGAAAACATTCTGAACCTACCAGCTGCTTGCCATGTGTGAATTCAGCTCATGCCCATCCACATAAGATACCATTTATTAATTATCCATGTAAATTTGTTACACACACATCAGACATGCCAATTTCATTTCACTCTTTTGGGGTAGATTTCAAAGCCTTAGTTGTCATTCCAAAAGTGTATGCATATATTAACAAAGAAATTATTCCATATGTATCATACCACATCTTGCCTAAAAATAACAACATATTCAAATACTTAAAAAGGATTTGCATCTAATTAGTCTTGACCAACAAAAAAAAAAAAAAAAAACTTTGCATGCGAAACCATTATACTTTATAGATATCTCCATGGTTTTCCTATCTTCCCCACAATGAGGATTACATGTGAGTCAGTTTTGAATTAGCCAGAAACTGTAATGCGCACACACGCACACACACACACACACACACACACACACACACAAATTTACCAACTAAATCATACCATATGGAGCTAATCAATTCAAAATGCACCATATTTGTGGTTACTATGGTTGATTTGCTGAAATTAAACTATTATTCAGAGCACTGGTGTGCCATGGTCTGGTGGACGACATTAAGAATAAGGTGGTTTCTTATCTCAGCCGTCCTCGACACGCCATGCCTTGTTTATTTGTTCCCTTAAAGGTTGTGTCAGGAATGCATTTCACAAGGGAAAGTAAAGCCGGGACTTGGGTTGTTGTCTTGCAGATGTTGATGAATGCGATGGAAACCACAGGTGCCAACATGGCTGCCAGAACATCCTGGGAGGTTATAGGTGCGGCTGCCCCCAGGGATATGTGCAGCATTACCAGTGGAATCAGTGTGTCGGTGAGCATTCCTTGGTGGCCCGGCGCGTGCTTTTCTCACTTCAGTGTCTGAGTCAACGGAATAAATAACGGAAGTGGTAGTGGTAGTGCAGTGTGCTAGAACCTAAAAAAAAAAAAAACGGCGTTTGGGGCTGGCGTGGGGGAGGGCTAGAGTTAGCTCAGGAGCAGAGCACATGGAGGGTCCAGGGTTCCTTCCGTCCCACCCCAACTCTGGACAGGGGAAATCTGCATAAAAACATGGATGCACACTGGGGTTTTAGTCTACTAGATTCTGCACTTATGCGTGTGACAAAATCCATAATGAACATGTTTTTTCAGTTTTTAAAGAAAGGCCCATGGACTAGAGGTGTAGACATTTTCACTTTGTGGTGTACTGTGAGGTTTCTGAGGACGGCATCAAAAGCAGCATGTTCGTTAGCCATGCTTTGCTGCTTTTCATCAGTAATCTGACAGATTTGGGTTGTGGAGGTACTCTTCCATTACCCTCTTATACATCGAAAGGACCTTTGCCCTCCTTTTTGAGACGGGGCTTCCTATAGCCCAGGCTTGTCTGTAGCCTCAGGCTGGCCTTGAACTCATCTAGATCCTGTAACCTCTGCTTCCCAGGACTTGGGATAGCAGGCATGCATGCACCACCGTGCCTGGTTAGGAATCCTAAGAACTGAGGCCAGGCCATCTGGGCTCTCCTGTCACACAGCTTTAATAAGCATTGTGATGGTGTTTTACCATGGAAGAGGCAGCTAGTCACAGCAAATGCGCCTGACAACTCCAGACAAGAATGTTTATAAAAGAAAACACGCGGGCATTCCGTTCTATTCTTTGCATTGATAATAATCACGGACATTCTCCTCATGAGAAACCACTGATCAAAGAGACCGTTACTGGTCTTGAGTAGGCTCACTTAGCATATGCCCAATTTCTTGGCTGTGTCTGAACACACTCCACAGCTGCACATCTTGAGAGGAGAAGCTCGCCTTGCCAAACAGAAGGGCAGCGGAGCCCTGCCCCGCCCCCACCCCTAGAGACGAGCAGGATGCTTCCTTGTCTCTGAAGTGAATTAAGCTACTACACATGTTGTTCAAAAGTAGTGTAGTGATGAACTGACTTGATTTGATCTTTTATGTTCTTCTCAAAAGAATTTTCTAATGACAGCTCAGTGAGCTGAGAAGAAAACCCAAGTGTTTCAGAAGGGACATGAGGTCTATGAAGTTCTTATCTGGACTGTGGCCCCCCTGCCAGGCCAGAAATGCCACACCAGAAATGCCCATCACGGGGAAGAAAGTCTCTATACCCTGTGGTCTAGAGCAAGGGATAATGATGGGAAATGTCACAAATGAAGCCCATTGTTTTACATACTACCTTAAAAAATTAGTAAAAAACTTTAAAAACGTGCAGCTAGGAAATAAAGGTAAGGCTAAATCTTTAAATGATTACCAAAGCCATGAATTAAGTTGTCAGTCAAAACTATTTCATAAATTTGATCCACTTCCTTTTTCTATTATATATATACATATATATTCATATATATAAATTCTACTATATATATATATATTAGAATTCCCTAGGGCCTGATATATTCATTCATATACTGAGGCCAAGTCCTGGCAAGCTCTATAGAATACAGACAATAGTGATTTTTTTTTTTTTTTTACCATTAGCAATGATGTAGAACTTTATTATATTATGGTGTTTCTAAACTCGGCCATCATTTTAGTAAGGACTGCATGCTTCTCATGAGCTCTGCAAAACTTAAGGCAAAAAGAATCATTCTCTAGTAGTTAACTCACACCGAATTCTTGGTTTTAAAGAGAATTTAAGTAGAAACGAGAACATGTATAAGTCATCAATTCAAGTTTTTACACTTCTTAAAGTTTTGACCTGTGAACATCCAATGCAAAAACTGTCTTTTGGTCACTTTGGAGTTTCTGTTTGAAACTGAATGAAGTTTGAAATGGTAAGTTACCATTCCTGTTTCCTTTTCATGAGTTCCTTGAGTATAGTGCTTTAGCCTAGGCTGCCAGATCCAGACCCAGGCCTGGGTGCCTTCTGATGAGAGAAACACCTTGAGGAGGGCAGCAATGCTTTTCAAGGATGGGGTGTGAGGACAGGTGCTGTGGATATCGCTCTATATGCTATGAATGTATTGCTCTCATTAGTTGATAAATAAAATGCTAATTGGTCAGTAGACAGGCAGGACATATAGGCGGTAGGTAAAAGTAGAGAGGAGAAATGTGGGAAGAGTCAGGAGTCACCAGCCAGACACAGAGGAAGTAAGATGTAAAGACAGAACTGAGTAAAGGTACCAAGCCATGTTGCTAAACATAAATAAGAATTATGGGTTAATTCAAGTGTAAGAACTAATCAATAGTAAACCTGAGCTAATGACCAAGCAATTTTAATTAATATAAGCCTCATTGTGTTTACTTGGATCCAAGTGGCCGCAGGGCCACAGGGGCCGAGCAGGACCAGGAAAACTTCAGCCACAGACATGTGCGTGCAGTCCCAGCACCCACAAACTAAAGCAGGAGAATCCAAAGCCAGTGAGACCCTGTCTCAAAAACAAGCCATCCAATAAAGGGGATCAAAAGTACATAAGCAGGTCTCCCCAGTTGCAAGAGTGGTGTAGGAGCTTTTCTTTCCTAAAATGGTTATCTCTAAGCAGCCCCTCCCTTGGTAGAGAACAGAGACTGATCTCAAAGGTTCTGGATCCTTCCAGGGATTCAGCTGGTCTCTAATAAAACCAATGCTATTCTTGCCTTGAAACCTTAACGCAGTTTGGAATTTTAGCTCAAATACATGGCAGAAATGAGTGACATTGCTCCAACCAGGAAGCTGTTAGCGCAAAAATAAAATTATGATATAGTCCAGATTATCTGTGACTGCTAGTATAAATACTCTATGAGTGGTGGGGGCACATAGAGAAGACTCTGAAGCAGTTTTCTCAGAGTGAAACAGTCACAGCTGTCAGTCAGTGCACCAGATTCTTGTCATGTAGACAAAATTGTAAGTTTATGATACTATTCATGTTGCCACCAGTTCAAGAAAAGCAAAAGTTCCCTGAAAGGGTTCATTTTGAAAAAAACTTTCCATCCAAACTCTCGCTTTAATAAGTTTCCAGTGAGTTACCACAGGGAATCAAGAGACCGTTTTAGGACATTGGATATCCAGATGTCGGGAGTACCTCAGCCACTGACTATTGTGATTGTTTAAAATTGAAAATGTGGGACTCTTATGAACATTGCACATGAAGAAAATGTTTCAGTTTGCATTTTTTCTATATTATAAGCTTTCCAAAAAATAATTCTAACATAGCCTAGCAAGGCATTTTAATTCACAGTGTATCTCAAACAAGGCCATGCTTAACTGAATTCATACAATGTCACCATGCTATATATTTGTAGCGTATAAATATGAGATCTTATGGTGCTTCCAGAAACATTATCTTGTTTTAAAATGTTCTTGTAAGTGGAATGTTCAAATTCAATTTACTCAATTAATTGGCTTTCTTGGTAATTTTTCTACCTAACACAATGCCTGAATAAATCATAGTGGGAACATGCCATTAAGTTATAATCTAATTTAGATCCTATGTTAGAAGAGAGAAATCCTGCATGCTAATGTGAGAATTAATTATAAAAGTGGATGAAGCTTGGGGGCACAGCCCCATGTCTCTCAAATGGATAAACGAAACACTGGGTACATTCAGGTCTCATGGAGCCAAGTTACTGAGAATTTATGTATTTTCTCTGCATATAATAAAGGCCAGGGGATTTCACATATTAGGTAATCTGAGCATATTTTATATTCAATGACTTAATAGTTCAACATTTAGCTCTCTCATTTAATTCTCAAACTATGTTCATTACATTAAATGTACCTCCTATCTGCCCTTTTAGTAGCCTCTATCCTGTGCTTAAACGAAGTTCAATTTCCTGTCTAGAGGCCTCTGCTGAGCCCCATCTTCATCTAGGAAATCTCCCGAACCCCTGCAGGTCCCTGCCCCACACCCTGTAATCACCATCGTGTTCCCTGGGTACGCACACTCACAGATGTGCCTGCTTCCCCACATGGCCTGAAATATGTCCACAGACACTCTACACTCCATATACAGTCACAAGAATGGAAAGAATTCCATGGACCAGATGTGATTTGTGCCCAGGGTGAAATTTGGGTTATAATAAAGCTCAAAGGAGTCAAACCCAGGGCTATCTATCAACCAAACAGTTAAAAGCAAACTCATAATTTCCAAAGTCAAAAGCACCATGGGGCCTTGGATCTGTGATAACAGCAACTGAAAACAGACCTGTGATCTTACTCCTGCGGGGCTTCCACGGGCCAGAGCTGAGCGTTTAACAGTAAGGGCTCAGTGTCGGCTCAGGGTGGGACACAACGCTCGCAGAAGGCACAGTCCGCACCAGGCAGGCTCTACAGCCGTTAAAACCACTCAGTTCGGTATAGTACAGCAGGGTTTTTTTCCAACATTCTCATAAAAGGCTCTGAATGTTTCATAGACATGAAGGTGTGGGGAAGTGCTGAGGGGCCATTGACACAAATGCTGATAGAGAAATGAGCTTTCAAAAAAAAAAATCCACATGATTCACATACCAGAAAATTCATCCTTTTTAAGTGTCAGCTGAATGATTTCGGTGTGTTCTTCCAAGGGTATGCAATGCACCTACCCCAATAGTCTCATTTGGCCCCGCCCCAAGAGAAGCCCCACACCTAGCAGCCATTATTCCCGCCTCTTCTCTCCCCCAAACCCCGGCAACCGCCAATCTGCTCCCCCTGGATTTGCCTAAAATATAGGCTTTTGAAATAACCCTTTGTTAAGAGAAGAAGAGAATTATTCATTGGGTAAGCTGCAAATATCTGTCCCTAAGGGCCGCCCGCATACTCGGAAGTAGTACAAATAGACTAGAAAAGGGTGACGAGAGTTGTTGTTTTGTTTGGATTTGGGGGGTATTTGCCTCTAAAGATGTATTTTTGAAATATTTCTTTAATTAACTCCCTGGCTGCTTTGAAGTCGGTCGCAACAGTGTTTCTTTTAAGCTATCTATCGCCCCTATAAACTGACTGGCCCTGGGAGACCACTCCCCAGCCTCATCTTCCCCGGCCCCGCCCGTTCCCTGTGTAAGGCCTGCTTTCTTCCTTCCAACAGATGAGAACGAATGTTCCAACCCCAGCGCCTGTGGCTCTGCGTCCTGCTACAACACCCTGGGCAGTTACAAGTGCGCCTGCCCCTCGGGCTTCTCCTTCGACCAGTTCTCCAGCGCCTGCCACGACGTGAACGAGTGCTCCTCCTCCAACAACCCGTGCAGCTACGGCTGCTCCAACACGGAAGGCGGCTACCTCTGCGGCTGCCCGCCGGGGTACTTCAGAGTGGGACAGGGGTAAGGCAGCCCGCGGCCGGCCCCCAGCAACAGCACGGTGTGACTCTCCCTCTGTCTGGGGAGTGGAGGCAGCCACCTCGCTTTCCCGCCACTGTGGGGAAGGAGCGGGGACCCTCACAACCAACGTGTAAGGCCTGAGAGATGAAAGTGTTGGGACTTAGGCACCCTGAAGTATAGGGTCGCTTCCTTTGCGGAGAGCCTAAGGCTTGAGCTTCCTTCCCGTGGTGGTGTCACCCTTTGCTCCTTGTAATGGCTGAACCCATGGCCAGATTAAGGCTTATGTAGCTTGCATGTCACTGCGAGAGGGAGGTCAGTGTGGAAACGACCTGCATTGTTCTGCCCATTTCTACAGGGGCTGACCCAGTAATCCCCAAGGAAGGGAGGACTTTGTCTTTCTTCGTGCATCGGGTTTTATGTTGCCCAGAAAGGGAACAATCCTTCTCCCTAAGGCTGACTTCTCTTGGGCGACTCAACTTTCTCAGGTCTTAACCACTTGTGGCTGAGTCTTAGCCCCATGAACCCTTCCACCCAGAGGGTGAATAGGGATGAACTTCTTTGAAAGGCACAGTCGGTGATCAGGCAGGCACTAAGAGACATGGACCAGTCTCTCCCCCCACCCCCACCCGACAGCCATACAATCCCACGGAACAGAACAGATTGGGCCTTGCACAGGTCACTTTAGAGCGGACGCATTGCCTCTTTTTGCTAACTAAAATAGGATTCAGAAACACCAATGACTGAAGCACAGATCTTTTCCTTAGTAGGAAGCAGCCTCAGGCTCATGAAGCAATGGAGTTTCTCTTACCATTGTGTTTTGACTTTCAGAGCTGCTTTTTCCTCCTTAATAAACTACCTTTCAGTGGCTCAGTCTAATTAGGATTGAAAGCCGAGGAAGCCCAGGGCTAGTCAGAAATCTCTCCCTCTGTGTGGGGAAGGACAGAACTACAGTGATCGGGTATTGTGATTAAGAGCAGTTCTCTTAGCCTTCCTAATTCTGTGACCCTTTAATGCAGGTCCTCATGTTGCGGTGACCCCCAACCATACAATTACTTTTGCTGCTACTTCATAACTGTAACTTTGCTACTGTTATGAATTGTACTGTAAATATCTGTGATTTCTGATTGGCTTAGGCAGCCCCTGTGAAAGGGACATTTGATACCCCCCAAGGGTCAAACCTCCCCCCCTGCCCCAGGTTGAGAAACAGTGGTTTAGAGCTTGCTCTGCTGTTCCCATGTTTTGAAAGATCTTTAGACTGCCCAGGCTAATGATGATAATGTCTAACAGTGTTCCTTCTCACGAACAGCCACTGTGTCTCGGGGATGGGCTTCAACAAAGGACAGTACCTCTCGGTGGACACGGAGGTGGATGAGGAAAATGCTCTGTCCCCAGAAGCGTGCTACGAATGCAAAATCAATGGCTACCCCAAGAAAGATGGCAGGCAGAAGAGGAGCTTGCAGGAGCCTGGGCCAGCCTCGGCTGTGAGTAGATCCGGAGTAGAAATCCTGCTTTGCCAAAACAAAAAACAAAAGCAAAAGGTTATCCACATCTTGTCACAGTGCCATTAATATGCTTTCAGCTCCAGCACAGTGAAGTCTATCTGGACATTTAGTCATTCAATTGGCAGGTCAAGTGTGGTAAAGATAAGCAAATTAAAATTAGTTGGAATGATGTCTAAAACACAAAGCCCTGTGGGAGACGATGATTCAGTTTCAAGTCATTTTGATTTAGTTTGATTTAGTTTGTATTTGTGCCCCAGAGTGGAAGATGCTCACCTGAGAAATAATTATTTGAAAATTATTCAAAACTGAAATGATTTTGAATTCTTACAGTTCTATCCCAGACATACAAGAAGACACTGACAATTTTAGCTTTTCAGTGGGTCCGCCAGCCAGGTCACGTGTTCTGTGCTTATAAGTCTTGCCCATCATAAAATTTTCTTTCCAGTTAACTTGCCTTTTGTAAAGAACTAGAGGTCTGACTTTGCAGCCTCTGGTATTTTTCTCTCTCCCAGGGGCATTTTAGCAGCGTAGTTAGGAGGCTGGGCCAAAGACTGCCTGGTTTGGGATCTGTTCCTCAGGCCCGTCCACCAATAATGGGTCTCACAGGACAGGTACACCTAACACTCATTGACTAATAACCCACATATAGGGAGGTTGGTGATTTTCACTGAGGCCAGAAGCTGTATGATTTCACAAGTCACTTCTAGTTTCAATTAATATTGCTGAGAATTGCCCCCACCCCACCCCAAAAGAATATCATCACCAACTGCCTGGCTATGTCAATTGGCAGCTTGCTTTATTTTTCTGGGCCCCAGAACCTTTCCTTATCTATAGGACCATATTAATTTAGACCCAAAATCTCTGGTAGTATTTTAAAATAACAAGTTAATGTCACATTTCCTTTTCAGTAAACTGAAGTATCCAACAGATGTTTAATCATGACAACTCATTCATCAAGATATAAAGCCTTCCC
The DNA here is from genome assembly GCF_004664715.2 of Peromyscus leucopus. NCBI lineage: Eukaryota > Metazoa > Chordata > Mammalia > Rodentia > Cricetidae > Peromyscus > Peromyscus leucopus. The sequence continues at coordinate 45,337,926 of NC_051079.1, read as the reverse complement.
ATTGTGGTGCATGAAACATAATTCTGTCTAAAAATAATGATGAGTTCCTCTAAGCTACTGTAGCCACAACCTCACTTAAGCACATACCCACATCAAAGCATTATGGTTTGGGGGCATGTCTAACTAAAGTGTATTCCTACCTCACACCCCGACTGACAAATTCGGATCATATTATCTGGGCCCTACCCGCTGGCTCTCACTCATCTTGGCTCACTCTGCATCTGACTCTGCATGTACTAAGGCTCCTAGTCAACTCAGAGCCCAGCCTTGAGGGTGATGATTTCCCTGGGTGTGGGACCATGCTGATCCTATTGGCCCCCACTCCCCCCCTCCGGCTCGCTGAAGAGAACCTCCCAACACAACATATCCCCCTTCCGACTTCTTTAGCTAACGCCCCATTGGATACACTTTGTGCTGCCCATAGGCACTGAAACATGGACAAACTATGAGTGGCCACACCACCAGAGAAAAACCACTCTCTCATTTTAAAATTACTAATAAGCACCACGGGGTGCTTAAACTCATCAAAATAGCTAGATACGTGACGGATTCTCTGTGGCCTTAGTTAGTCCTATAACTCGAATGATCTTGTTGGGTCTGGGTGAGAGTCAGAAAGATTTACATGGGATGAAGCTTTGCCCCGCCTCTATTTACAGTAACCTCTTCCACAGACAGCTGATGGCCAAACAGGAAACAGCCTCAGCCTGCCACTGTGACTGTAACCCCCGACCACAGGTGGCTTGTGGGTCCACTGTGTGCCCTGTAGAAATCCATCTCAAGTGTGTGCCTGCTCTTTCCCCAGGTGGAGCAAATCAGCCTAGGCAGCGTCGCCATGGACAGCCCGGTCAACATGAAGTTCAACCTCTCTGGCCTTGGCTCCAAGGAGCACATCCTAGAACTGGTACCTGCCATTGAGCCCCTCAACAACCACATCCGTTACGTCATCTCCCAAGGGAATGACGGTGGCCTCTTCCGAATCCACCAAAGGAATGGGCTCAGCTACCTGCACACAGCCAAGAAGAAGCTCACCCCCGGCACTTACACACTGGAAATCACCAGCATCCCTCTCTATGGGAAGAAGGAGCTTAGGAAACTGGAGGAATACAATGAGGATAACTACCTCCTAGGGGTGCTGGGGGAAGCCCTGAGGATGAGGCTTCAGATTCAGCTGTACTAGCCCTTTGCAGACTTGGGTCCCACACCCAGCTCAGATCCCAGCACTGCCAGCCTTCAGAAGTGTTTGGAATGTCAGTGACTAATTTTAAAAGAGGAAAAAAAAAAAATGACTTCTGTTCCTTTCCTCCCTGATTCAGACTTTGGGATGTTGACCCTCACAGGGAGGGATAACTTAGACTCCAGTACGGCCAAAGATTTGAGTGCAAAGGCAAACATAGTTACTGTATTTTTTATATAACTTCATTTTAAAATATATTAAAAAAAAAAAACCTAAATGTTCGAGAGATCAGCATATGGCACTAAATGCACAAAAATAATGTGAGCTTTCTTCCTGTTAGCAGTCTGTAACACTTTGGGTATTTTGCTATAGTTGCTAATTAAAAAAAAATATAGATGTTTATTTATTTTAATGCAGTAATATATGGAGAAAAGAACAAACTATGTAAACAAAAAGGGAAACTTGCTTGTTTTTCTTTAGATTTATAAATTTGAGGTATTTCTTTTAGAGGTGCTTTAAAAAAAAAAAAAAAAAGTCCAGTACATTCCAGAGATGTCTCCTTTGGTTTCTCTGCCAGCCCTCCAACTGGTACGCACCTGACTATTTGAGAGAAAGTCTTACGGAGCTGAATGGGCAGTGTAATCAATAATTTAGAAGACGTACGTGTCGTCTGATCCCATCTAAAGGAGATCAAAGCCAGAGCAGCTCACGTGACAATATTTCACATCACCAGATTCACCAGGCCACCGTAGAGGAAACTCAAACCACTGTAGCAAAATACCTTGACTGCTCGTGAGACCGTTAGCGTTGCAGGCCAAACTGTACTGTATTTCCTTCTCATAACCTCAAGGAACCACAGGTGCTGCCCACAACACCTCATTCTTACCAGGGCGCGCTGCACACTTGTGGTCCCCTAGGCAGCTGAAGAACCGCTGTTCCTGTGAATAGGAACACCTGGCGTCTCGTCGCGTTTGGTGCTGTCGTAGATCAATGGTGCATTTATTATGTTCAAGCTATTTCAGGATTGCCATATGTGCAAACAATCATGCCACGCAGCCAAGGAATATATGTTGATGTTGTTGTTTTTTTTTAACCCATGTTGTTTTTTTTTAGAATTTTTCATTAATACTGTAGTTATACACCATATGCCTCATTTTATCATAGCTTATTGTGTATGAAGTACCTTTGTAAAATGAATTGATATTTAGTTTGCTTTAGCCATTTGGAAAGATGCTACACCAGGAGGTACTAATAAGGGCACATCTCCATGCTCTTCTCTCCAGGAACCCATCCCTGGACCAGTGACGAAACCTCCTAAGTGAAATGGCCAAAGTGCACACAGACTGCCAATCATTCCTCTCACACCCTGTGTCGACCAAAGAGTAGTAACCAGTTATATTCAGTGTTTGAGGGCTTTTCTCGTTTTGTTCGTTTGTTTTTAATAACTAAAAAGAAAAACAATGTAAATTTGTAATCAAGTGTTTGTGAGGAAAAAACTTATGGATTTTGGTTGTGTTTGTTTTTGTAGGTCTATGTATCAAATATGACACTTGTCTTGCAATAAAGCTTATTTTGGGGTAGTTTTCTGGCTGAGTTTCCTGAGTCTACAGTGGCTGGTGCGTTTGTGGGAGGCACTGGGGCCTTGGCTTACAGGGACATGTACTGAAGAACTAGAAGGAGGGCAGGGCACACCCACAGGAAAGTAAAGGGATTCGGTGACACACACGACAAGCAAGCAGTTAGGGTTTGCTTCCGTGTCACATTCACACGGAAGAATATAATGAAAGCAGGGGGATTGTTCAATTCTGCATAAATCCTCAGCTTCCGAGGACCCGGTTTTCCAGTGACCTCAGAGAATTACACTTCTTCCACCAGTATATTTGTGGAAGCTATCGTAATAAAGCATCCTGAAGTATCTATAAGAGCTTAAAGAGCAAAGTTTACTGGAGCCAAAACTTTAAGCAAAAGTAAACAGCCGGCATATCTCAATACAAGTGGCATCTGCACCCAAAAGCAACCCAAAGCGTGTCGCTTACAATGCCATGCACTATACAATGCCGTGCACTATACGCTGAGAAGTGAATAGACTTAATGGAGTTTAACTTGAACCCTCCTTTGATATGTTGTTAAAATGGCACTCGCTCGTGTGCACACACACACACACACACACACACACACACACACACACACACGTTTCCAAGATCTCCAAGTTAATTCAATCCATGGTAGGATTTGTGTGCTTAAATTTTTCATCCAAGGAATAAGAAAACAAGGGAATATTATGACTGATTTTAATTCTGTTCTTTGCCAACCAGAAATTAGCTGTGTGGAATAAGAAAAGTATTTGCCTCGGGGCATCCTTTAAAACTTAACATGCACATGCAGCTTCATCTGGCGTCTATTAATGGTACAGCGTGAGCTCTGTAATGTCAAATGACCTGGAACCAAATTTGACTCTAGCTCTGGATATCAAGCAACAAGGCTCTCAGTTTACCTTAAGTCTGCTCATGAGGAAGTTGGAAAACCTACACAGTTGAGAGCTTCATGCAAAAGATAAAAGGCATTAGGCACGCTGCCTGGAGAATGTGCTAGAAGAAAATGATTCCAAAAAGCTTTTACCAAGGAAGATCCTTATGGGCATCCCTGGCTGCTTTATTACAACTTTAACTGATGTCGTCTTTCTCAGAACTAACCACCACCACTGAGGATGTTTAGGTAGAACATTGTATTCGCATCCTCACTTTTCTCAGAAATTTACTCAGCCTAATTCTTTTTTTTTAAATTTACATAAAAGTATAATGTTGACTCGGGGATCTAAACCAAACCCAGTGACTATTTGCACTGGTAATAATGATCTTCAGATGACAGGGATTCTCTCTCTACTCGCTTTGTGATTTGGAGCTTTTGAGACTTTTATCCTGTTATTTTCCATGTTGCTGCAGCTTACATATGGACGTTAGTCGCATTTGCATCTAAACTTAATTCAGAGAAGCATATCAATGACAATTAATTCAAACAGCTACTCTTTTTTATTATCTTAGGGTAGGGGACAGTGCCGATCACACTGTCCATTCTCTGAGGCTTCATTTGGCTTTAATTACCTTGGTTTGCAGAATAGATCATGTTAAAGGTGAAACACACAACTGAAAATTCTGAAACATTGGTTTGATTGAGTCCGTTAAAATTTTAGGGAACAATGGAATTAATTTATGAAATTGAAATGAAAGAAACACATTTGACATATGAATCTTGACCATTCAGAAATACTCATGCTCTTTTAAGAATATGCGGGAAATATGAAAGTTCCTTTCTCTTCAGAAAACAAAAAACTCCACTGCTCTGCATGCTGCTCATGGCTCATCTGTGCTCCTGCTTTACAATAGTCCAGTGGAGGACGACATCACTTATTCAAGCAAGCTCTTTCTCTTCTCCTCTACTGCCATGGAAAGAGACTGATGTACTCATCTTTGGGACTTTGATAGGTTAATTGGAAGCTGTTCAAAAACAAGTTTATTGGGGGGGGGAATGAATATAGGAAATTTTTTTTAAAAGGAAGCAACTTTTTTGTTGTTTTTCGAGAGAGGGTTTCTCTGTGTAGTTTTAGTGCTTGTCCTGGCTCTCGCTCTGTAGACCTGGCTGGCCTCGAACTCACCTGGCTCTGCCTCCTGAGTGCTGGGATTAAAGGCGTGCACCACCACTCCCTGGCATATTCCAGGAGCTTTTAAAGACAAGAAAAGATGAAAGGAAAGATAAGAAACCCGCTGTTGCCTCATAGGAAATGAGACATTTGCTACATGATGGTTGGGTTTTTTTTTTTTTTAAAGCATGCTCATTTTCTCAATACATTCAAATCCATGATTTCTTAATAAGAAGTATGTTTTGCTGACTTTGTCTTTGAAAAACCCTTTCAATAGAATCTTAACATACAATGTAAAACTCATTCTGTAATCCAACCATTGAGACAGTATGGCCTCGTAATAAACAGCAACAAAAACAAGCAACCCTCCTTTAAATCGGGCAGAACAATTGAATTCTGCCTCCTGGAACAAATTGTGTGACATCTCAGACTTGATCACTTCCCCAATTTGATCTCACTGTGTGGCTCCAAGGGTTTCATGAGGTAAGAGGAGCTTCCTGGTTGTGGAGGCCCCAGCAGGTAGCAGCAGGAACTCAGGAAGGCCAGCTTTTTCTGACCCTGCGTCCATGCCCTGGCCATCACTAGAGGATAAACGAGACCACATACTGATCCAAGACTTCCTCCTAAGCATGTTTCTTTGACTACTGATACAACCACTAAACTGTAAATCCTGTCCAAACATTCAGCACCCGGATGAACCAGTCTCCCAAATGGTCCACACCTGTGAGATTTTTAGATGCCCTAACATTTAGATTGCCACCAACATTTACAGTTGCCACACTACCCCTTGTTTATTGGAATTATGGGTGAGAGCCCAGAATTCTAAGCCACAAACACAGCCAGAGCCCTCATGCTACAGAGTCCCCAAGAAAGTGAGTAAAGAGACCGTGCACACCAATAACCCCTGTTAGAATGATTTATCACCATGAAAGCTAGAGCTAGAAACCTACTCATATTTACAGGTAAAGGAACTGAGGCCCAGATTTATAAGAGTTGCGTGCACAGCCAATTTACACACAAGTGAGACCAGAACTCTGGTTGTCTGGCTAAACTCTGGTGCTCTGCATACTTCCACTCTATGGTAAGCCTATTTGGATCTCTTTTAAGCCCTGAGGATATAGGCCAGTTCCCATGGTTTTGGCTTCTGCTGAATCCAAAATGTTTTCCAAGCACGATTTAAACACTGCCTTTGCTTTGTCTGCCCCACCCTCTGGATAACTGCTCCCAGTGTCTCATAAACCAGAGACTTGTGTAGGCACTAACATGCTAAGATATTGGCCGCAAGACAGCAGACCCCACCCCAAACCCTGTACCTTTAAATGCATATTAAAGTCCTGCCTTTCGAAGGGTTAAACGTTTTATTTAAACCAGACTTTCATATTTTAAAAACACATACACACTTCTTTTCACTAAGAATGCTCAAGGAAAGTACACTAGTTACTTGTGTTTCTTAATTGTCTTTTCCCCCTTTTCCTGTGAGCCTAAAAAAGATATTAGTAGATTAAGTTGACTTTCTTTCGAAATTGCCAAGAACCTACAGCTTACATTAGTCACCCCCATTAAGGCCACAGATTAAATGTCAGGATGTAGTGTAAATGTTTTCCAAGGGAAACGGAAAACATGTTACATGAATTTTGAGCAAACTGTAACGAACACTAACATGAATAGCCTTCCGCTGACAACTACTGCTTCATACACGAAATAACAGTAAGAGCTGTGAACAACCAATTCCTAACACTGTGTCGGAAAAAGCAGCATGTTGACCTGTCCTAGGTGCCTACATTTCTGCCCCAGGGGTTCCTCCTGCCTACCTTTTTTTCCTGATCCAAACACCCTGCACTTAGGCAACCTACTCTTGTAAAAAAAAGATAAGGGCATTTTTAACCCCCTGGCCAATGCATTTATGAACCTCAGAGCTAAGGCAAGTTTGACCCTTGACTATAGAGTAGCACCTAGAACTTCTAACCATCAGTGACCACACATGTCTTCATCATTCTACTGAACTCACAGAACCAAGTCTAGAAATTTTTCAGTGAAGGAAGAATGATGAATATACAGAGTCAGTCTCATGGACCACCCTCCATAATGAATGAATGAATGAAGGAGAGGTTCTGACTGTACAGTCAGTTTCATGGACCACCCTCCATAATGAATGAAGGAAGGAGAGGTTCTGACTATACAGTCAGTTTCGTGGATCACCCTCCATAATGACTGAAGGAAGGAGAGGTTCTGACTGTACAGTCGGTTTTATGTGGACTGCCTCCTGGATTTGAATCTTGTGCAGACAGTAGGCAATTCCATGACAGAGAGTTTACCAGAAAACATCTGAACAGGTTTCTGAGGATCATCTGGTAACACCTTCTTTAATTTAGAAAGACTTTCTTGATTCACACTCCTTTCTGTACCTTTCTAGGGAGCCCTGTGGACTTTCCCAAAATAAGAATAGAATGCTGGGGCATCTGGAGCAGGCTAACTACAAGTTTTGTTCCATGATGGTCCCCTGATCCACTGAAGCTGTTGATACTGTTACTGTTACAGTCAGGGGAATGGGCCCACTGGTCTTTATTGCAAGGGAGCTATTACACAGTTTTATTTTGAGTAAGTTGCTCAGAAGAGCATTTGGCATTTGCTACCTCACTGTAATCCAGACACAAAATAATTTTCCTTCCAAGACTGAAACAATTTAGAAAAGCAAGACAACCATCTATGGCTGCACAGTGGTATTTACTCAAAGGCCATACTGACTGTCTCGCACAAATGGCCCAGAATCTTGGGGAAAGAGTAGTCAATGAATTGCAACATGTCTAGATGAGGTTTCCTAGAGATGATGGGAATGAGATCATCCTTGAAGAGGCAGATTTTGATACATGACACAGAGTTTTCTGGGGACACAGCAGTATGAACAAGTGTTAGAAACTGTGCTGTGCATGGCCTACTGAAACACAAAGAAGAGAAGAGCCCTTGGGAGTTGAATCATGGCGCCACCCGGAATAAAAGGTGAGATTTTTTTTTCACCACAGAGGATGATCAATAGATGAGGTGAGATATCAATTACTCAAAATTGACCATTACACATCATATGGATGGATCAAAGCAACACACTGACCATATAACATGTACCACATGACAAAATTCTAAAATGTAAAACATATTCATGTTTAAAACCTCTCAAAGACATTCTTCTCCAGGGTCTAGCCTGGGGAGACTGCCTGATCTTCTTCCCCATGGACCCTCCCCAAGTACTTCACATACAGTGCCCCAATCTAGTCTGCCTATCCCTGTCTATGCCACAACCAACCCCTTCCAGGATGTGTCCTGCCTGCCACTGACCTACAGGACCCACCTATGCCACATACAGTCTCTCTGCCCTGTAAGATGCTACATGTTCTGCTCCAGGCTCCAGCCAGGTGACTCTGCCTGATCCTCCCCTCCAAAGTCTCCCTATTCCCAGATCTAAGCCCTCACTCCAGGCTTGGACTAGAATGCACATCCTGCATACCATCCCACTTTCCTGTGTTCACCTGACGTCATTTAACCTAAGCCATTTCCTACTTCTAGGCCTGCTCCATTCACACAGGCTCAATTCTGCCACAGCCTCCTCTATCCATATCAGACACAGAACTAACAACAAAAACAACGAAAAGTCCACATGCCCAGATCTCACTGGAAGAGCACAAACAATATGAAAGATCAGGCTAGAATCCCCTCTCCAAAACCTACAAGTCCTTTAGAAATGTTTGCCCATGAATGTTATCTAAATACACTCAGGATAGAGAATTTAAAGAAAAATCATAAACTTCATCCAAGAATTCAGGGGGTTTAAGGAAGACCCAAAGAAGCTCAGTGAAATTAAAGGGGAAAAAACTTAGAGACTAAACACCAGAATGATACAGGAGAAAGCATGAGGCTGAGCGGAAATGATGAAGACAATCCAGGATCTGAAAACAGAATTCTGTAAATGGATAGAAACATTGACGAAGACTCAAGTGAGGTTAACTAGAACTGAAAGAACCAATAACCCAACTAGAAAACTCAAAAGAAAGGCAGATAAGTAGAATAAAACCAGCAGAAGACAGACTATCAGGACTTGAAAATAAAAGAGAATCTTAAAACACAGGAAAGGAATATAGGGGAAATGTGGAACACCACATAAAATCATAGAAGAAAACTTCCCAAAACTACAAAATGATACACCCATACAGAACACCAAATAGGCAAGACCAGAAAAGACCATCTCCCCAGCATATCATAGTTAAAACATTAAGTATACAGGACAAAAAAAAGGGTATTGAAAGACCAAGAAGAAAAACTCAAGTCACAAATAAAAGGAAACCCATCAGAGTAACTGCTGATTTCTCAATAGAATCTTTGAAAGCCAGAAGAGCCTGGAGCAGTGAGTTGAAAGTCCAAAAATACCACAACGGCCAACCTAGACTAATGTACCCAGCAAAATTATCTGATATTGCTGAAGAAGAAAGAAAAGCTTTGCACAATATAAATAGCCTAAAAATATTTATACTCAACAAACCAAACCTAAAGAAAATACAGGAAGCAGTATTCCAGGCTGAAGAGAGGAAGGAGCCTATCCAAGAGACTGAGAAGAAATAAGTAGCCATTATTACTAAAACACAAAAGTTCCACTGAGAACACAAACAACAAAAACAAAAATCAACTATGACCACCATCAGCTCATGCATTTCAGTAACAACTTTAACTATAAATGAACTCAATTCTCCAGTCAAAAGACACAGACTGGCTGAATGGATCAAGAAACAGAGTCCACCGATTTGTTGTCCGGAAGAAACCCATCTCAGCTTTAGTGATAGGCACTGCCTAAGAGTAAAAGGATGGGCTCAGTCCCTGCACAGCAAACCACAGCCTGTCTTCCTTGTTCTAAAACACATGCTGGAGAGCGGTGGAGTCTGCGCTACCCAAGAGCTAGTGGTTGGCATTTCACACAAGACCAAGAAAACAGCAGAGAGGAGCCATGCAGTCTCAAGAATCTCAATTTATAGTCCACTGTGGTGGAAAGTACCCAGCTCGTAGAAGGGGCATACATCTAACACTGTACCTGTGTCAGCCACTTTAATTGTATTTCTCTCCAGGCTGTCACTCTTTGGTCTCCCTTTAATATTGTGTTAAACTGTTCAATGGGCTGGTTGAGAATATTATGTATGTGAAGCGTTGCCTGAGCTCTTTGAAAGAATAAATGCATTTGGCCAAACAAGGCTACTTTCAAATATTAAGTAGCCAGCTCTTACAGATGCCAGATTTGTCCACTATTTCTCCAACAACCTGGCAGTTTAACTCTTCTCCTTTGTCTTTCTGGCCTCACTACACACAAATGGTTCTCGGAGTGGGAGGGGGAAAAAAGTGCTTTCTGGCATCTGTTTTAAATCTGGTTTTTGTCTGCATTGTGCGTCTGACTTTGTCCTCATATTTGTTTTACAACAAAAACAAAACAGAGGGAAGATATCAACCGTGTCCCCCCCCAAGTTTATATAAGTTCCTTTTTGCTGTTGATAATAAAAGCAGTTCTGTTTTATAATGTTGATCTCATCCATAATCTGCAAACATCCAGTTCCCTCACTGGCTTCCCGTCTCTTTTGAGTGTAGATGAAGGATTAGACAGTGACTTGTGCATCCCTTCAAGGTCCTAAATGGCTTCTGCGAATGTAGTCTGTCCGTGGGTCCACAGCTGCCTCTGGTCACCTACTCACCCTTTGAATTCATACTTGGATCAGTGAGAGACGGTATGGACAGCGGTATTTTCTTTTTTCTTTTCTTTCTTCCTTCCTTCCTTTCTTTTTTTTTTTTTCAGAGACAGGGTTTCTCTGTGTCGTTTTGGTGCCTGTCCTGGAACTCGCTCTGTAGGGCAGGCTGGCCTCGAACTCACAGAGATCCACCTGCCTCTGCCTCCCCAGTTCTGGGATTAAAGACGTGCACCACCACCGCCCAGCTGACAGTGGTGTTTTCTATGCCCTGCCCTGATTACTAGCCTTCAAGAAGTCACGCCTTCTGATGTAACATAAAACCCTAAGTGGGAGACAACCCAAGTCTCCTCCCATTTTCCTAACTGAAACTATTCAGAGAGAGGGAGAGAGACAAGAGGAGTATAAGGTCAGAATAAAGCTGTAAACTTAAAAGATTATATAAGATAATATTTGTTTTTAATCAATTAAATTGTATATCTATTTTAAAATTACTTATCTAAACTAAGATCACTATTCAAGATCTTTTAATTTTGCACTCTTATACTTTGTAAATTGACTTTAAGTTTATAATGTATATCTTTGGTTTAGGTGTGTTTTGACCTAAAATCATTTAACACAGATCCTAAAACATGCTATTTCTATTATTACCTAAATTGTTTGAAATATGCCCCTTTTTAGTTTTAATGACCAGATATGATTATCAGAATTTCAAATAAATATGCAGGTAATATGTATACTCAACAAATATCCTACTAGTAAAATTTGTAGTGGACCTTTGCTTTGAAATAGTCTACCACAGTAGGGTTCAACAGACCATGATTACTTGTTTAGAGGACATGGAAAGCAAGCTGCATCAGTTTCCTAAGATGCTATGCCAAAGTCTCATAAATCAAGTGCCTTAAATAAAAGAAATAAATTATCTCGAAGTTCTAAACTCTGAAATCAAGGTAGTTGGGGTCTCATGCTCACTAAGCAACCTGTAATGTAGACTTCTCCTTCTTGACTGGTTTGCCAGATCATCTGTTGACTCTCATGACCCACACTTCAGTTTTTGACTCCATGGTCATGGTCATGACACCAGTCAGATTGGATTAAGGAACTGCTGTAGTCCAGTGTGACTTCATTTTTGTTAGTTTTGAGACCAGGTCTCATGTTGTAGCCTTGTCTGGCTTCAAGTGCACCAGCCCAGGCTGGCCTTGAATTTGGTGATCTTCTGTCTAGTTAGGGTTTCTGTTGCTATGAATAGACACCATGACTGAGACAACTCTTATAAAGCAGAACATTTAATTGGGGCTCACTTATAGCTCAGAGGTTTAGTCCATTATCATCATGGTGGGTGGCAATGGTGGCGTGCAGGGAGACATGGTACTGGAGAAGGAACTGAGAGTCCTACATCTTGATCCACAAGCAGCAGAAAGAACTGTGTGTCCCACTGAGCATAGCTTGAGCAAAAGAGACCTCAAAGCCCTACCCCCAGTGACACAGTTCTTCCATCAAGGTCACACCTCCTCCAACAAAGCTACACCCCCTAATAGTTCCACTCTCTTTGGGGCCCATTTTTTTTTCTTTTAAACCAAACACATCTTCCTACCTCAGCCTTCTGGATGCTGGCATTGCAAGCCTGAGCCACCATTCCAGAGTGGTTTGATTTCCCCTTAACTTACATCTTAATTACGTTCACCAAGATTCTATTTCTCAATAAGGTCACTTTCATCACCAAAAGCAGCAAAGAAATTTACAAACCAAACACTGTGGTACAATCTGATCCATTGGAACAGAGGAAGAAACAGTCTTGAAGATTACAGAGCTCTGCTATGTGTGTTTGGGACAGGCTCTTCGAGCCTACTTTTTTTCACCCATCTCTGTACTTACCCATTTCCTCATCCACCTGGCCATCCCTTCCTGCCTCCTATTCTTTTTGTGGATATTTGAAAGGTAGTTTTTGAAGGATTCAGTATCTAATGTAGACTATACCATAGCCTCAACTGGACTGTCATGGAAATTTTAGGCATGTTTAAGCTGCTGATAGTCACATAGTTAATAAGCTCAGCCAGTCATCTGCACCCACCAGAAAGCAGTGAACTCATTCTAGGTGTGACTACAACAGCTGATTCCCAGAGCTGCAGTGTACTTGGAGTAACTTGCAATGTCTTGGTTGGGAGAAAGGGGCTCCTTGTCATAGTGCTTCCGTGACATGATGTGGCCTGAAATTATTCTTTTCTGCCCCTGCTTTCCTCTTGATTGTTTTCTAAACCTGGTCTCCATCTCCTAGCAACTATAAGCCATATTATTTTTTTTTTCTTTTTTGGTTTTTCGAGACAGGGTTTCTCTGTGTAGCTTTGCGCCTTTCCTGGAACTCACTTGGTAGCCCAGGCTGGCCTCGAACTCACAGAGATCCACCTGCCTCTGCCTCCCAGGTGCTGGGATTAAAGGCATGCGCCACCAACGCCTGGCCAGCCATATTCTTTCTATGGAGGGTTTTTAATAGAAGATAGTTTGATAGGTTAGTTCAAGGATAAATTGACTGATAGATTTGAAAAAGCATTATAAAGGCAAGCTTTATTCTATTGTAAAGGTAAATATTTTACATGTGGGCACTGTGGTGTTCAGTTAATACAACTTAGAACCCCCTGATAGGAAAGTCTGAATGATGAATTATCTACATCATCATTGTGGTTGTGTCATGGGCATATCTGTGCAGGATTGTGCTGATTGTTAATTTGTATAGGGAGATTAAGCCCACCATTCCCTAGGTGGGGATTCCTAAACAGAATAGAGAGGGGAAAAGCTAGCAGATAAACAAATAGGATTGAATGCATTTATTTCTCTCTGTTACTGATTATGGAGGTGATGTGGTCTGAGTTTCTGCAGTGACTCAGAGATAGACTGTAACCTGGAATTTAAGACAAATAAGTGCTTCCTCACATAAGTTGGGTTTTGTAGGATATTTTATCATAAGCAACATAAAGAAAACTAGCCTTGGCACAGATATTCACTGCAAAGAATTTTTTTTATTTTCAATTAGTGGTGCAATAGATAACACATCTGACTATGGATCAGAAGATTCTAGATTTTTCATAATAAAATATTGATGGACTATACCTATGAGCCTAGTCCTGCACTTTAATACATCATTGCAACCTCAGTTTTTTTTTCCCATCATTCCTTTTCTATTACATTGTTCATAGAGTGAAAACAGTATTTTTCTCATCTCAACAGCATCATAACATATCATTGGGCATTTACTATCGGTCATTGTTAGCCTTGTGGAGATCTTTCAAGGAAGAAAATGCACTGCCCCATCATTGTTCTTACCTATAAAAATGAGTTGAGTCACCCTGAATCCTCTCATAGCTAATCAACATCAGATCCTGAGGAACTGTCTCATCGTATATGAGATGAAATCACCTGTCACCCCTTCCACAGCCAGTGGATAAAGCCACTGTCACTTCTTAGTCAAATTGTGTCCACCGTCATTATCTCTTGCTGCTTGGTTTTCAAACTTACTGAAGCCCCACGAGTGAGCCCTTCTCATCCCTCCAGGAGCTCTCTGTAAGCCAAGCAAGCGTCTTCTTGTTGATCAGGAGGAAGAATTGAGGGAAGTAGTTATTCTCCCTGTCTCTGGAGTCCCTTTTTATGCTCATGGTTTGACTTACTTTGATCTGATCCAAGTCTTGCCATTTTAATACGATATTTTCAAGCGAAAGTACATTTCCTTCTAAATGATTAGAGAAAGAACTTTTTGCAGCATCCCCCATGACAGGCAGAGCCAGCTGAGTCCCCAGGAAACTGGTCTTCAGCAAAATAATAGATCTCCTTGAATCTGACTCAGTAGACAGACATAAGGTGAAGTCTTTACATGTCTGGGTAATGACAACTCCCAGCTAGTAAGGCCATCAATATGGTTGAGATCTATTCCAGTCTCCAGCTACTTGGGAGAAGAAGTAAACCCAAATCAAGGTAGAGTTTTTTCCCAAATCCTCTTGCTTGGAAGTTTCTGTTATTTCCAATGGTCTGTCTCGAGGCCGGAAATTCACAGAAAGGAAACTGGAATAGAGAACTACAAAAGTGGTCAAGACATCTGTGATGCTCTGACACTTAATGCACTGGGGAGTTCTCCTTCCACTGAGTGAGTATTAAAAATATCTCTGGGGTAGAGGTCTATCTAGGCTCATTGAAATGTCTGCTAACTTTGAATTTGTATGATGCTCTGCAACCCTAGAGTAATTCCAACTTAACAGAAAGTCCTTTAAGGCAAGATTTCCCAGATATCAAGGGAAACTTTTCCAGTGGAATTATAATATGGTGTGATAAGTAATAACTTTTGAGATAGTTTTCTAGTGTTTAGAAGGGACAAGGTGATGTAAAAAAAAAAAAAAAGAAGCGGACACTGAAACAAAATGCTCTGGTGTGTGTGTGAAGCTAATGCAAAATTTGTATAATCAATTTCTATACACCTTCTCCAACCCCTACCCAACCCCCCACCCCACCCCCGCCGCATAAGGTGGATTAAACTGATCACAAGTTCTCTGTAGCCCTTTCTACCAAAATAAACTTAACAGGATGCCTTGTGGATTTGTCTTGAGCATCAGTGTCACTTTGTGTAGTTTCTAAAGGTGGACGTCCATGAGATTTTGCAGTTACTGCTTGCTCTCTCTTGGATCCCAGCCTCCATGTGATGAACACTAGGCAAAGCCACTGAAGACTTTGACCTAGCCAATAGCCAGTGACAGCTGAGCTACCAGATGACAGTAGCCACATAAGAAAACCAGTCGAGAAAAACCTCTCAACTAAGCCCAGCTCAAACAGCTGACCCATAAGCAATTAGTTGTTCATGTTTTTGCTATTTATGACAATCACTTTAGGATTTTATTATTTAACACGGACTAGCTAAATATAGCATTAAGCTTTCAGCAGCCAACATGAAAAAGGAAATCTAGTGATTTACACAACTAAAAAGCAATTGCTGGAGAGAACCCAAGAGGGTGTGTAACTTCTTATGTTCTTCAAGCTAAGCCCTGTGGTCCAGATGAGTAAACTTGCTTACAAATCCTGGTGCCCATTCCATTTCTCATGAGTCTTTGCTATGTCTATGTCTCAAAAACAGAGAAACATTCTGTTGCTTGTTCCTATTATGTTTCTGATGCCAATGAAGTTTGGGGTCTGAATGGAGCCTCTGAAACCATCCAATCCTAAACTCAAGGCATCATCCTGGCTCCTTTCTCTCACGCTCTACATTACATCATGAGGACACTGTTTTCATTACACATGGGCATGTGACCACACCCTACCCCTTCCATTGTCAATGCTGTAGCAAAAAAACCACTTTCACTCAAGTTACTGGAGTAGCCTCCCAGGAACTTGACCCTTTCTGCATCTGTTTTAAATGCCCCTCCAGTTTGTCCACCCCTCGGTAGCCAAAGTGGTTCATTAAAAACGTAATTCTGATCCTTTCTCCTCTCTTCTCCAAGCTTCTAGCACCTTCTCAGGTTACACAGAATAGATGCCAACAGCCCACAAGACCCTTGACCATCTGTCCCCAGGCCCACCTCTCTGTCTTCTCCTCCGAGAGTCTTCCCACACCACCGATGCTCTTGATGACATACTTGCAATTTCTGAAATATACAGGGGGATTTCTGTTCCTAACACCTGTAGATATCTAATGCCTGTAGATATGTCCATCTAGGATCGTCTTCCCGTAGGTGGTCCCAAGTCTATCTCTGGTCAAATACTACCCTGTGAGAAGGTTTTTCTGATGACAGTTGATTTTAAAGTAACAAGTCCTGATATTTTCTATTCTCTTAATCTTTGCTGGACCTGTAAACCTCTGACCTCTTGTCTTTTCTTCGTGTGTATCCTCTCTGTAAAAATATCACCTTGATGAGAACAAAGGGTTTATGGCATATCAGGCATAAATTAAGCCTCTGGTTGAATGAAGCCTTGAAAAATACGATTTGGGCTGGAAAGATGGCTCAGGAGTTCAGAGCACTGGCTGCTCTTTTAGAGGTCTTGTACTCAATTCCCAGCACCTATATGGTGGCTCACAACCATCTAGAAGTCCAATTTTGTAGGATCCAACACCCTATTCTGGCCTCTATGGGTAACAGGCATGCATTGGTTCACAGACGCACATGCAGGCAAAACACCCATACATGTAAAAACACAACAAATCTTTCTAGAAATGTTTTTAGAAAAAATGAAAATGTTACTCATTTGGCCTGGGACAGTGCCAAGCCATGGAAAACAATTAACTATCTCTTAAAGGGGAAGACATAATGGCAGTTAAATGGCTCAATTTGGCTACCGAGGGATGAACAAGCAAATGGCCATCAACGATAGATGCAGAAAGGCCAGCTAAGGACTATTCCAATAACCTGAGTGACAATGATTTTTGCTACAACATTGGCAATGGAAGAGGTAAGAAAAAAATCAGGCAGTGAGATATCTTCCTTCCAGTGCCATCCTCAGTATACAGTATATACTATACGTGGTTATGCATGCACTATGTCTTGTTTTCTGCATTTGTTCGGGACCTCACTTCATCTAGGCTATTAAGGATCTACTATATTCAGATCTTATTAAGTTCCTTGGACCGAGCAAGGAAAAGTGGACTCGTGATTCTGAAGTTATGTAACAGATGTGCTGGAAGGAACAAGAGAAATGAGAATAGTAAAGTGCCTTAAATGGGGCATCTCTCTTACCCCATCGCCACCAAGGCTCAGAGAACATTTCAGAAGAAGAGACAGAAAGAATGCAAGAGGTAGAGAATGGAGAGGGTGTGTGAAATGCTCTTTTCTAGATGAGACATGACTACTGAAATCATGAACTCACAGCAGCAGTTGTTATATGCACAAGACCTATAACAAGGTCAAGCAGGCAAAATTCCAGCATTGGTGAGGTAGATGATCTTCGGGCACCATGTTTTACCGAGGAGTTATAGGCTGAAGGAGAAAGAACCCTTCCTTATTGAAGATACGGCCACTGTTAGCGTCCTATACTTCAGTGAAGGGCCTCATGCCCATGCTCAGCACTAACTGGACTTAAGTGGGCTATCAAAAAACAAAGAAAAAGGCATGGAGTTAGAAGAGGGGTGTATTACTAGAGGAGATATGGGGGGGGGTTGTGAAGGGAAATTGTATATATATGAAGTTATCAAAAACAAAGAAAAAAATGGGAAGCAGAAATAAAGACACCAAAAACATGCATTGGAGAAAAGGCAGCAGTGCTGGGAAAAGTAGGTATCTCCAGGTGGGAGAAGGAAAGTAGACCCTTAGCTGTCGCCCAGAGCAACAGTCCACGCCAAATGGATCAAAGAGTGAAACCTGAAATTCTGAAATGGCTAGCAGAAAACAGGCAGTTCCCTGCAAGATACAAATACAGAAAGGGTCTTTGTGACTAGGACTCCTGTCTCTTTGGGATTATCGCCAATGATTGACAAGTGAAACTTTGTAAAGTAGCCCAGAGAAGGAGAAGCCTACAAACTGAGAGCCTCTTTTCCAGCTGTACATCTGACAGGGGGAGGACTGCAGTCCAGAATATAGATCTAACAAATGAACAAAACAGAGCCATGAAAAGAACTCAATTAAACAAAATGGGCTATGGGTTGGAACAGAGAGTTCTCATAAGAAAAATAAAGATGGCTAAGAAATATCTCAAAAATGTTCTTCGTCCTTAGCAATTAAGAAAATGCAAATCACTGGGCGGTGGTGGCCCACGTCTTTAATCCCAGCACTCGGGAAGCAGAGGCAGGTGGATCTCTGTGAGTTCGAGGCCAGCCTGGGCTACCAAGTGAGTGCCAGGAAAGGCACAAAGCTACACAGAGAAATCCTGTCTCGAAAAGCGGGGGGAAAAAAAAGAAAGAAAGAAAGAAAAAGAGAAGAAAAAGCAAATAAAACAGCTTTGAGATTTCTTCAACTTCAATAACAATGCCAAAGATCAACAAAAACCACCAACAACCAATTCTAGAGAGAATGTGGAGAAAAGGGAGCCCTTGTTCACTGTTGCTGGGACTGCAAACTAGCGAAGCCACCTGGAAATCAGGGTGAGTCTCCAAAAGCTAAGAAATAAGTCTACCATATGACTCATTCAACATCTTGCTCCATGGATATTTCTTCAGCCATGTTCATTGTCAATCTATTTATAATCCTTGGGAAAGGGAAACAAAGTTAAATGCCCTTCAATTGATGGATAGATAATAAAAATGTGGTACACATACACAAGAAAATACTATTCAGCTGTAAAGAAAAACCAAATCATGGTGTTTTCAGGTAAATGGATGGAACTAGGAAAATATATTCTATGAGGTAACCCATACCCAGAAAGAGAAGTGCCACATGCTCTCTCTCTCTCTCTCTCTCTCTCTCTCTCTCTCTCCTCTCTCCCTCTCTCCCTCTCTCCCTCTCCTCTCCCTCTCCCTCTCCCTCTCTCTTTCTCCCTCATTTTTAGATCCTTGCTCCAAATCTTTAGACGTGAACATATAAATTGGAATAGACACAGATACCAGGAAAACAAAGAGGGACCATTGGGGAGACAGCTTTAGAGATTCGGATGGCAGGACACAGGTGCTATGACGAGGACATGGGAAAAGGGGGTGGGGCTTTAAGGGAGGAGGGAAGACAATACAGATGGGAAGGGGGGGGAAATAACACCACAGATGTTTAATTAGCTGCAGGGAATCATATCATGTTTATCTAAAATTATATATAATAAACAAGCCACTTGGAATGATAATGCATCCCCCAAAGCCATAAACTATCTAACTCCCTCCCCCACACCAGTTATGAGAAAATTCCTTTCCAGTTGTTGGTGAGTGAAGTCCAAGTGACTCCTAAAACAATGTAGGCTATCGCTGCTACCCGTGGCTGCCTCTCAGAGGTTGATGGTAAATCCCTATGCTGAAGACACCACACACTTTGGACACGGGACTCAGAGGGTTGGAGCTGAAATAATCCAAACCCTCCTCCCTGAAGACCAGCTCTCAAAGGCTGGTAGGTGATATGCAAGATGCCAAGGGAGGAAAGCAGTGAATAGTCCCACCCCGCTGTCTGATTGGACTCAAGGCCCATTCACAGGACAGAATTCATGCCTGGTCCTATGAACCGAGCCAATTACCAGTGGCCAGAACTTACAGTTTCCACTTCCAGTGAGCATAACTTACTATTTATGCTTTCCTAAACCAGTATAATTTTTAACTGCATTCTAAGTGCCTATCCTTATATTTACAGTTAAATGTAGCTTTCGTCTCTTGTCAGATGAAAGGGATAGTTACAAAATGCAATTCATCAAAATGAAGGGAATATCTAACCAGAGGTGATCAGCCCTGGTTCATAAATCCACAGCACAACTACTACACCTAAGGCAGAGGGAACATCTCAGAGAGGGAGCAGAGAGATAGTAAGAGCCAGAGAACCAACACATCTGCTATAAGACTGTGTCTTCTTGATATGATGGGGAAGCTACACCCAAGAAATCTCAGGAACATGATTGCTTCAACAAGAACTAGACAATGACACCTTAGTGGATATGCCAACATGGATATGAGAAATTTAATAAGTCCTTACTCCTAGATGAAGAGCTACAAGCAATTAAGATCTGCTGAGAGAGAATTAGTCTTCCCCAGGGATGAGTCCACTAAACAGTTATCTAATACCAAGTGGTCTCTCTCTCTCTCTCTCTCTCTCTCTCTCTCTCTCTCTCTCTCTCTCTCTCTCTCTCTGTCTCACACACACACACACACACACACACACACACGTATACGTATATAAATGCATATGTATAGATGTGTGTGTGTGTGTGTGTGTGTGTGTGTGTGTGTGTGTGTGTGTGTGTGCATTACTGGGAATAGACCCCAAATCTCTTCTGATGCTAGCCATTTTCCTGGTGGGAGAGGAGAACATTGTCTTATGTAGCCCAGGCCGGCCTTTAACATGCTGTATGGCTAACAATGACCTTAAACTTCTGATTCTCTTGATTCTTTCCTGATTACTGAGATCATAGGCATGTAAGCTCAGCAAGATTCGTTGTGTGTGTGTGTGTGTGTGTGTGTGTGTGTGTGTGTGTTTTATTTAATTTAAAAGAAAAAAGAGGCTATGAATTTGAGAGGGATTTGGGAAAGGAGAAGGTTGGGAGTGATGGAAGGAGGAAGAGGGAGGGAGAAATGATATAATTATATTTTAACTGAATAAAAAATAAAGAGTAAGACAAAATGACAAGGAAACACAAACGTTAAGACCAGCTTTATTTCTGGGAGGGGAAAGGAAATGTCAGCCAGAGACAAGCGCTGTGACGACAGTGCACTGGACGGTCCTGCTCGCAGGGAATGGCTAGCCTGGGTTGCCTTGGCATGCCTGAGCCCTGAACACCCAGGTGAGAACTTGCCGGCCTCCAGCGCAGCCAGCGGTACACACAGCTCAACGTGGCCTCAGTCTGAAAAATCCCACCGGAGCAAAGGAGTAGACATGGCGGTGCACGCAGGAGAAAGGGAACGGTTGGGAGGCCTGAGTGAGGGATGCGGAGCCAGGAGCGAACTCTGTGAAAAGACGTACAGCCTTGGTTGAAATCTGCTAGCCCTCGGTTTAGCTTTAAGAAAAATAGGAAGCCGTTGCAAGGCCTTTCACCGGAAGCTGCATGACCTCTCGCAACCAAAGCCTCCCCATTGGGTCACGGATGAAGTGTCCCTGGGGAGGCAAGGGGAAGTAGTGTGGGGTCTAAAGGAGGTTTCGTCAGTAATAGCGCAGTTATGGAGTAGCAACGAAATAACTTTATGATTGGAGTCACCACAACATAAGGAATTGTACTAAAGGGTCGAAGCATTAGAAAGGCTGAGAACCACTGGCCTGGGAGCCTGGCTAAACAGCACAATTATTTGGTAAATGAATAGAAAGAATATTCTACTCAATCACCATCTCATATGATAATAACTCAGAGGATTTGGAAGTCAAGTGGTCTCATCAGGGCCGCCCCCCGAAATATCTATTCAGACACTACTTTCAGAATCCCCTGGTCCAAGCATGCTTTTCACACACAGAACACAAACCGCAGGCCCTTGGAAAGAAAACAGCCACCTCATCTGCCTTTGCCTCCTCATATCTTGTACTTAGGTGCAAGGAGGAAAAAGAACAGGTAAGGGATTAGGGCCAGGAAAAGCTTGCTATCACACGTTTATCATCATCATTATCACACACACACACACACACACACACACACACACACACACACACACACACTGACTCACACCCCAAATAGGAAGATGTGCCAAATGGAGTAAAGAGAACTGAAAACTTACGGACGAAGGAAAAGCCGCACACATGAAAGCCATTAATACCTCAGCAATTAGTGCTCACTCAGCACCTCCTACTCCCCAGTGGGTAGCTAATTCTCCAGTCCTGGTTTTTTAACCAGCAGCAAATGGTGATGCACCCATTCAAAGGTGTTCATTCCAAACTCGGTGGTGAGAATTTGCTCCTGCTCTGACAGCCCTGAATTAGACCTGCCTCGGGATGATGGAAGTGTTCAAGTCCAGTCCCAAGAGAAATGCTGAGGGAAACAAAAACTGCTAGAAAGTGTAACTCTCCTCACACGCACTCCAAGTGCAGACCCAGCCCATGGCAACAGAGCATTTCACTCCAGCAGCCAGGGTGATCACCCAAACAACGTCCTGCTAAAAGCGTACTGCGGAGATGGTGGGTGAAAACGCATGGAAACCCAGTTAGAACTCTCTAGCCGTAAAGCCTGAATCTGAAAACAAATTTGATAGGCTGCAGCTATCAAAATGAAGGATGAGAAGCAGATAAGAGGCTAATGAGAAGCAGATGGCAAAGGTATTTCCACTGCTGTGGTGCCTTTCTGAAAATAGTTTTGAGATTTTATGTTCTGAAAACATTTTTATGTGAAGGTCTATGGACATTTCACTATGCTTTATTCATTCTCTCTCTCTCTCTCTCTCTCTCTCTCTCTCTCTCTCTTTCTCTCTTCAACTTATCCATCATTTGTGACATTCTGAGAAGAATGGTTGGTATGCTTGTCTGTCTTGTAGAACACTCATTCTCTTGAAGGCACCAGGTGTTGATCCATTCCCTAGACATTTTCTGGGCAGGCAGGGAAAGAGCCAAGAGATGCTCTACTTTCTATTTTGTCAGAGGTGAGACTTGGTGTTCATGGGCCACCTGCTGCAGGGACCCTTTTCTTCCTCCAGAGGTAAATTAGAAAAGTGATACCCAAATTAGTGTTCACACACACACACACACACACACACACACACACACACAAAACAAAAAACACCACTTTGGCCCATCACAAGGTCTGATGGGCTATTATCCCCCAGTTGGTAGGGAAAGGTAGAATTTACTGTAAGGGTTATAGGAAGAAGGGAGAATTGCCTCACCCTTTCTCAGAATAAAACCTGTTTTTTGAAATAGTTCATTTTAAATTGGGACAATTTTGACTTGAGTATGTGGGTCTTTTGTCTCATGAGGGAAGAGATACGAGTTATAGATGGCTTACCTCACTGAGAAATGACTGCCCAGTGGATAATGAAGGCCTGTCCTACACACGTAGGTACCAGCTTAGCTGTGTAAGAAAGCACAAAGGATGTGTGGTTCAGAATTCAATGAGATGTTAAGACCTGGCTCTGATATACACCGTTCTCTGATATACACCTTCCCTCCCTGCCATAGAGTTAGATGAAATAAGGCCGTCAGTATTCCTGGCTAGAGTCCGTCACGGAGAAGGCATCTGGCACAGGTCCACCTCCAGCCCCTGCTCTCTCTTTCCTGTCCTGGACACTCTCCCAGGCTCTAGATGCTAGGATAACTGATGGCCTGCCTCACTTCCCTCCAGATGGAGACCATCTAGGTTATAGGATGAGGAATGGATTCAGTGTGACCTTCAGCTATGTCCGTGTGGTGTGTCAAAAGGAATTGACTCAGTGAACTGTCTGACTTTATTTCCATCATCAGGTAGCTGCCAAACAGCACTTAAGCCTGCCTGCCCAGAATATCAGTTCCCTTTTCTAGTCATACCAGCCTTTCCTTCTGTGAGCCCTTCAGAGATGGAAAAGTTCTTAAGGACACACCCAAATTATTCCTTGAGCCAAAACCCCACATATGGCGCTGGAGAACAGGAAGGGCTCTGCACGGATCCAAGTGGGCTTGGGCTTCCTCCTAGGAGGATAACAGAAATAGAAATTATTTTTCCTCTTGAAATTCTTGGTATAGAAAACCAAAAGACCCATGCAATAAAAAGCCAAAATACTAATACCTGGGCTTGGAGAGTGGGGTGTTACTGAATGAAGCCAGCCAGCAAAGAGACTCCCGTTGTTTACACATGAGCTTGATTTAAAAGAGAGAGCCCCTCTCTTGAGTTAAAAAAAAAAAAACCTAGCAACTTAGGGAGAGACCTCAAATAAATGACATGAGCATTTTTAAGCACATTACATGAACAGGTTGTGGCTACACCATCAGTACTGAGAGCATGATACTATGTCCTTTGGGGAGGAAAATATTCTGTGTGGGGCTCCCACTATAAACTGGGACGATGTGGGGTTTCAATAGCTAGCATTTCTGAGTGTTTCTTGCACCACCTGCAAGTATACCACAAATTGGCCCTGTTTGTAGCATGCTCACATCCCCACCGGTATAGCACATTCTTTGTGGTGTGTGGGATGCTGCCCTTGGTGCAAACCAGAGACCACCATGCAAGACTGAGAAAACCATTTTTGGTAGTATTCGTCATCCTGTATCGGGAAGCTTTTGTGACTGACTGTGCTCCAAGGAAGCCAGGGCAGCTCCAGAAATTTTGAAGACTGTTACTTATTCCTGGGAAACTTTAATTTGTTTATTAGGAGGGATTGGAACAAGGCCACCAACAACAGATGCTTTAGCAGAGGGGGACGGGACAGCCCATGCTCACTCTGCATAGTGTCCACAGAGAACCTGGGTAAGAACCGCTGGGGTTTAAGGACCTAATCCAGTAAGTTCGGCCAATAGCACCTCTTGGAAAGACCCAAACGCCAATTCCTTGGTGGAAATGAAGCATAATTAAGAGAACATAGTGAGGTCCTGCACACGTTAAGTCCCTGGGCTGCATTATTATCACTAAGAAATGTTCAGAAGGTTTTAAGGAGCACAGGTAATTGCTTTTAACCAATAATCTGATCTCAAATATATCCCATAATGTCTCTCTCTAAAGGACAGTAAGTCCCTAAGAATGGTAGCAGGTAAGTCTCATTAATGCAATGAATTTGACAGAGACTAAGAACGTCAGATGGACAACAGGGATTCAGACATTTACATCTCTAGTCAGAGGGTGGATTCGCATTGCTGCCCACCCAGAAGACTAGGTATCTATCTCATAGGCCCAAAGCAGGGGCAACGCGGGTGGATCCTCCCGCTAAATCTGTAGAGCCCTGTTGACTCAGCGATGGTTTCCAGCAGCGTGAACTGTTCCTTAAATCTAGTCATCAGCCTGTGAGGCCATGGGTTGCCTTCACTGATGTAAACAAAAGTGTGGGTGCAGCTGTGTTCATTCACCACAGCTTCAGTGGAATATGTGTGTATTGTGAGTCTGGAGTGTAACAATCAGCTTCCAAATATGTTTTGGGGGTGTTGGGAGCCTGGGGGTACATACCCCCATCTTTAGTACCTCTCTCTGTCTCTCTGTCTCTGTCTCTGTCTCTCTCTACACACACACACACACACACACACAACACACACACACACACACACACGCGAGGAAGGGGAGAGAGACAGATATGAAGACAAAGAAAGAAACACCAGTGATAAAATAGTTTGGTAAAGAAAATAATGTATAGGATTTGGAGTTGATTCTCCTGGCTTTCGTACTGTGTTAACTATGTGACCCAAACACGAAACTGTCTGTTGATGTTTTTGTTCTCTTCATTTATAAAATAACTGCCTGTATCCAGGTTCATTCTATTGTCTTTTTCTTTTTCTTTTTCTTTTTCTTCATTTTCTTCTTTTTATCTCATCCACACAGTTCACACTGGTGTGAACTAGCTTGAGCTGAGTTTCCGTCTACTTCTTTCTCATCTCGTTCTTTTTAACCTTCTACTCCTGTCCTGGCTAGCCTTAGCTGTCAATGTGACATGGCCGAATGTGTCATCTGAAAGGAGAAACATGAAATGAGGCGTCTCCTAGAGCAGGCTGGCCTTTGGGCAGGTCTGTGAGGGATTGGCGTGATTATTAATTGATGCAGGGGGCGGGGGCTAGCCCACTGTGGGCGGCCCCATCCCTGAGCAGCAGATCCTAGGCATGTAAAAAAGGCATCCAAGCATGAGCGGGTGAGCCAGTCAGAGAGACAGCAAATGTACAGCTCCCCCCACCCATTTGTTTCTGCCCCGAGTTCCTGTCCTGACTTTCCTCAACAATTGATTTGTAAGCGTAAGCTGAATGACCTTGAATGACCTGAATGACCTTGAATGACTAATGCTTCTTCCAGATATGTTTGTCACAGCAGCAGACAAGGAACGGGAGCAACTCCTCAACTCAAAAGCTTCCAACTTCTTAGACTTCCCTTCACCCAGACAGATTTCCTACTGCTGCATCTCCAACGGTCTTGGGAGAAACGGCAAAGAAATGCATGTGACCAACAATACTCCAGGAGTCCATAACACGTTCTCAAGGAACACTGTGCTCAGAGGTGGAAATACTGGAGAGGCACAGGCAGGCCCCAGATTGTAGATTCTGTCTGGATCTCCGGAGGACTCTTCACCCTCCTCTCCACAGCAGTGGAGCACTTCCTCCTAGATCGTAGGCATACACACAGGTTGTCCTGACCTGCTGAGCACAACCCTCCTTTCCAGAAAGAGGCATTTTCCTGAATGCATTCCCATTCTCCCTTCTCCCTCCCCAGCTGCCACTCCAGTGGACTACAATGGGTCACCTGTGAGTCTGTGTTCCCCCAGCTTCTGAGACTTTTAATACAAGGCTTCTACCATACCCAGCTGGTTACCGAAGAGAAAAGAGCTGTCTTTCATGTTCCTCTCACTTTTTAAAAACATACCTTTTTTTAAAATTTTTTAAAATATTTTGTTTTTATTTTTAATTATGCATATATGTCTGGGGAAGGTGTGTGTGAATGCAATACTCATAGAGGCCAGAAGAGGGTGTCATATCCCCCAAAACTGGAGTTACAGGTAGATATGAGCCAGCCAGTGTGGGTGCTGGGAACTGAACTTACAACCTCTGCAGAGAGCGGTCTGTAAGATGAATTGCTAAATGGTCTTACTAATAAAAACAAACAAAAAAACCTGGAGCCAGATATTGGGGTGAAAACTGAGAGATCAGAGGAATAGGACAAGCCACAGCCAACCTCACCTTACCAACTCCTCAGCCAATCCTGTTTCCTCAGATGGGAAGCCTCTGAGTCCTCACCCAAAAGTGTCTCCACTGAACTGCTTAAGAGCCCCTAGTTTCTCATCCTCATGCCTTATATACCATGTATCTGTTTCCTGCCTTCACTTCATGGGATTAAAGGCATGTGTTCTTCCCAAGCAAACACATGAGATCTCACAAGCTGGCATTAAAGGTGTGTGCCACCACTTATGACTCTGTTCCCCGGGTGGCCTTGAACTCACAGAGATCCAGATGGATCTCTGCCTTCCAAGTGATAGGATTAAGGGTGTGGGCCACCACTGTCTGGCTTCTATGTCTAATCTAGCGGCTGTTCTGTTCTCTGATCCCCAGATAAGTTTTATTGGGGTGCATAATATATCAACCACAGCAGTCAGTGGTCTTAACCACTGAGCCACCTCTCCAGCCCCTTCGTCTCGCTCTTCATCACTGACTCTTCCTTTGTGAGCTTCCTCTTGCCTTCCCCTAATTCCACACATGTGTGCCCCTGTCTTCTTTGCACTATGAAGCCAACAATCTTCTTCATCTGAACTTACACAGTTATTCCATCCACACTGCTCACACTGTGATGCACCAAGACCTTTCAAGTTGTTGGGAATCCGAGGAGTTTGCAAACTCT
The DNA here is from genome assembly GCF_004664715.2 of Peromyscus leucopus. Taxonomy (NCBI): domain Eukaryota; kingdom Metazoa; phylum Chordata; class Mammalia; order Rodentia; family Cricetidae; genus Peromyscus; species Peromyscus leucopus. The sequence goes on along the minus strand of NC_051079.1, from coordinate 45,310,412 downwards.
GCCAAGGCCCTGCTGGGCCTGGGACAAGATGGATGTTCAGAACGGCAGTGGACAGTACCTAATCCCCAGACCTGAGGTCACCTCTATCAAAGTCTCTTTATTCACCTTACGAGGGAGCCTCTAGGGTTGTGAGATTCAGTGATATGCAAGCTAAAGAGTCCACTGGACTGTGGAACTGAGGAAAGACTTGGTGGGTTCCCTAATAATCAAAAGAGAAATCTTTCTGATGGTTAAAGGTGCCAGTCACCCTCTTGGGGAGCAGAGCTCTTGGCCCAAGGGCATTCAGTTGTTGGACCTGGACCCTGACATGGAACTTGGCAACTGATGTCAGTCATCTGACTTTTTGGCATCTCCCTCCCTTGGAGATTTATCTGGCCCACCTGTCTCCCTGAGCTTGATTCAGAGCTCAGGGTACTACCGGGGTGCAGGGTTTAGGTTCCCATGTGGTTGGAAGCTGTTGCTCAAATTATCAGCTTCCGTGTCCCTTCCTTCACGGTCATTTGGGATAGAGCAAGAGATGTGCTTATCTGCTGCAAAGAGCATCCAGTTAATGAGCACGCAATTAAATGAGGCACTCAGGTGCAGCACACGCAGCATTAGAGCCTCCTAACAGCACATTGTTTTTGTTCTCTCTTTCATGAGCGGGGACTTCAAAGCCACGTTATGTCATAACGAGCATGAAAGGGAGCTCTGTTCAGAAAGTGGGTTTCATTAGGAACTTCACCACGGGTAAGCCGAGTGCCAAGAGTAACATACCAGCTGAAGGTCCTGGTAACTCACTGTCCTTTAATATATGCCTAGAGCCCACCCTGCACGAAGAGATGGCGAGAACACACACGCAGCCCCTTCCCAACTGGACACTGTGGCCAAAACTGGCAAGGTCCACATCTCGTGTGTGTTTTCCACCGGAGTATAAAAATACCCTCATAACAAAAGTAATTAGAGAAAAGAGGCCGTGAATTTTAAAGGAATTGGGAAGAGGGGACCCGGGAGGGGTTGGAGGGATGAGAGAGAGCAAGGAAGGTTCTGATTATAGTTTAATTTTTAAAATTGAAAAAGAAAGAGCCACGGTAGCATGGGCCCCTATAAACCTTAGTGTTTGGTAAGTGTAAGTTCTCACTACCTCTTCCTACTCTATGTTGAGACACTTCCTGGAGACTTAAAAAGGATGATTGTATTCTCCCTTCTGTCTCTCTGACAACTCAAAGACTGCTCCCCGGAAGTCTGTTCCACAGCAAACGCTCTGCTGGGCAGAGAGAGAAATGTATGGAGCACACTCTGAATAGTGTCCATTGGAAGGGAAGGGAGGAGGGACAAGAGCACAAGGGGGACCAGGTATGGTGCCGCACACCTTTAATCTCAGAATTCCGGAGGCAGAGGCAGGTAGAACTTGGTGGGTTTGAAACCAGCCTAGTCTACATAGTGAGTTCCAGGACAGCCAGGGCTGTGTCGAGAGACGCTGTCTCAAAAAAAAAAAAAAAAAAAAAAGTAAATGACCTGTGTCCAGCTGATCAGGAGCTGTATCATAAAGGGAGCATCAACATTTTGGATGCTGCACACAACAGAGGTATTCTAAAGGAAATAGGTGGGAAGGGAGGATGTTGGCAGTGGCCTGTTTGTAAAGGAGGAAAATGGACCAACTTGTCAGCAGAGATGAAAGCTCGAGGACCAGGTGGGGAATGGATCAGAAGAACTAATGTAGAGGCACGGCAAACAGGAATGGATGTTGCGACGGCCCAAGCCGAAGTTGAGAGGGTTGAACTCAAAGAGATGGGGATGTGAACCCTGGTGGCTTTGACTCCTTCGACCTCTCTCTGAACTCAGTCTGCCTGGTTTTGAGTTGGTTCTTGTGTAAAGAATGATGCATGGGCCAGGGTTCAAATGCATTCAGAGGGACATCTAATTGGACCAATACAGTTGGTAGGAACATGGTTTCTTAAGTGGAGGTGATAAGTTCTGACACTCGTACCTGAGTCTTATTATAGAGCATCATGAGTGACGCGTCAATCTGCTAATGCTAGTGTTCCCGATGTGCCTGAAATCATATGTCTGTCTGCCAAGCTTTTAGATTATGATGACACACTTTGGGGAAAAGCGTGATGGTGTTGGGGGATTATATCAGTTTTCAGACACATATTAGGGGCTACATAAGCAATGTGAACGTCTAGGCTGTGTGGGGGAAATGTTTGCCTGCCATAGAAGCAAAAGGAATAGAGTTTGTACCTCTCGAACCCACATAACTGTCTAGTGGCTGCCATTACTCAAGGATAATTCCAGCCTTAGAAGGCAAGGCCCAATCAGAAGATGCTTCAAGCAAGCTGGCTAGTGAGATCAGCCATATAGGCAAGCTCTGTGGTTTATTGAGAGGCCAACCCCCAAAGAATGTGGTGAAGAGTGAGGAATATTCTTAACACAGGCCTTAAGCTTCCCCCCACACACACATATGAACACACACATGCTCATGTGTAACCCCCCCACACACACACATAAAAAAGAAAGAAAGGAAGGAAGAAAGAAAGAAAGAAAGAAAGAAAGAAAGAAAGAAAGAAAGAAAGAAAGAAAGAAAGAAAGAAAGAAAAATATATATAGATCAGTCTTCAGCATTGGTAGGAGAAATAGAAAGGGATTTACTACAAAATTCTTGTCCTCCTGAAGTTAATACTTTGGCATCAGTAGAAAGAAGAGTTCAGGAAAGAAATAAATGACTAATTTGCCTGCCTTTAATTTTGACACTCAGGAGCTAGAGTCAGGCACATCTTTGTGAGTTCAAGGCCAGGAAGAGTGCCTTCTCTGGCTAAAAGCACAGCTGAAAATAGCCTGGAACCCTAATAAAAGTATTTACTGGGCCTAGGGAGATGGCTCAGTAAGAGCAATGGCTTACGGGAGCATGGGGACCTGAGTTCCAGTCCCCAGCATCCATGTCAAAGCCAGGCATGGCTACAGGTGTCTAACTCCAGCACTGGGAGGTGAGGAGAGGCCGATCCTGGGAGCTCTCTGACCAGCCAGTCTAGCAGAGACAGTAGACCTTGGGTTCCGTGAGAGACTGTCGTCACAAGGAAAGGTAGAGAAGACATCTGAATAGCTCTTCTGTCTTCCAAATGTGTGCGCATAGATACATGCACACATGCACATATCACACACCTACAACACACACCATATGCACACATGCCAAATTAACTGTTACACTTTATTTACTTACTTAATATTTCTTTCTTGATGCACCATTGCATGAAGTATATAAAACCCCACACAGTCATTTCTAGAAATAGTCACTTTCGTGGTTTTCCAAGTTTCAGTTATCAGTTATAAGTTTTGTTCATTACAATATCAGACATAAACATGGACAAGACAACCTATAGAAACTTACCTTTGGCATCCAGGGACTTCAAGAGAGAAGAAGAGTTCATGAGTGTTACCCATGTAGTGATATGCATGGAAAATGGCCTGTCTGTGGCTTGATCTGTCACTACTGTCCTGGACAACATTCTTTTCCACGCGGCCTCCTGAAGAGACACCTCCATTCCTTGGGTCCTGCTCTGGGCCTCCCTGCCTAGCAGCCATGCCTCTGAAATGTTTCTCCCCTTTGATATTTTCCATATCACTACTAGACTGAATTGTGAGTGCCCTCCACCCTTGGCCCCAATGCTTTGCCAGATGTGGCTGGACCTACTAGAGCCTCTAAGGATTTCCCTGTTAAATCATACGGTCCGTACTGCACACATGTAGTTCCTTCCTAAGGAACTAAGTCACGGGACCATTTGTTTTAAGACCACAAAATCTGTCATGGACAGTGTTATTCCCACCGAGAGAGGAGGGCCATTCTCCAGGTCTTCTAACATGGGGTCTCCCAGGATGTCCTACGGGTGTGGCTCAGCATATATTGTGTTCAGACAGGTTCTGGGTTCAAATATTCTTCCACTTTTTAAATGCACGCTCCTGAATCATCCCCCCCCCCCTTTTTTTCTCTCCCATCCCAACCTCAGGTGAGGGTACATTTATCTTGTAGAGTGGGGGATGGGGTGAGTTACGGCAGTTTGCCCTATCTCTTAAGGTGCCTAACGTAGTTGAAAGATCACAGGGCTTTGAGCTCTGTAGGCAGACTGTCTGAGCTCCCTCTGGACATCCCTCCTTTTTTCCAGACAATGCCTGGATCTGCTCTCGGCCCATCTGGCAGGGACACGGCAATGGAGGGAGATGGGAACCCCTCGTCGATACTTCACATGTTCCTCGACTACATGAATTTTATCCAACATACACCCTGGGTATGACCTACAATGTGCCAGTTTCTATTAAAACTTGCCTGCCTCCCGGTCTGATTGCTTCTGGCCCGGAGTCATCTTCCAGACACGGTGTTGTGGACACAAGCTATCTGAGCACATTAAAGCTGCCACAGAGGCAGCAGGCACAGGCCACACACCCCTGGCCTGAGGCGAGCTACTTAGCTCCCCTAGAGTCTCAGAAACCCAAATCTCCCTACACAGCAGGGGAGCAAGGATGGAGAGTGAGAGCAGGCGGTTGGTCTCCCCGTGGCCTGTCCACATCAGGATGGAAACCGGCCAGGATCAACAGTGTGGCTCCTGGCAAAGCCCTGCTGAGTTCCCTCAGCACTGTGGTCACCAAGGGCTTGTGTTTTTTTTCTGAAGTGTGGGTTTAAAACCCGATCTCCTGAGGCCTGGCACGCAGCTGGAGTTCTTACAGGATGAGAGAGACTCCACTGGAAGCTGAAGCGTCTCTACTAGGGGGCTAAGAAAACAGAGCAGCCATTGTTCCTGGGAAGGATCCTGGGACAGCCCACATACCTCAGCACCTACCTCCACGGGACCACTCAAGAGCCAGTGACATGGAATTGAGTCTTGGGAATGTCCCACAAAGGACCCAAAAACTACTGAATCTGAACTTTCACTCTACAAGACAGGAAAGCCAATCAGAATGCTGCCAGGCACCAGCCCTAGAGAGGCCCACCTTTCTGTTCATCATTTTTTTTGTGTATTTTGCTTCCTTCTAAAGCTAGAAAAGACATTTGGGATAGGATTTATCTAAGCCTAGAAAATCTAAATAATAAATAATTTCAGTCTATCAGACCTGTCAGAAATACATGCACTGAATCTCGCTTAGCCGATGTAAATCAGTTTTCATGTATTTTATCGCAATAGTTTGAGTTTACAGTTAGTTGTTCAGTAATTATATCATAAATATTGTTGTGGGAGAGAGCTGGAGAGACAGCTCAGGGGTGTTGCTTTTGTAGGAGGTCCAAGTTTCATTCACAGCGCTCATATCAGGATGCCTCAACCACCTGTAATCCCCACTCCGGGGGATCTGATGGCCCCTCTGGCTTCCACTGACATAGGAAGGCCACACGTTTGTGGGTGCCAACCTGTACCCACAGGTGCACACACACACACACATACACACACATACATACACACATACACACACATACACACATACACACACATACATACACACATACACACACATACACACACATACACACACATACACACATACACACACATACACACACATACACACACACACATACACACACATACACACACATACACACACACATACACACACACACATACACACACATACACACACATACATACACACATACACACATACACACATACACACATACACACACACATACACACATACACACACATACACACACATACACATACACACACACATACACACATACACATACACACACATACACATACACACACACATACACACATACACATACACATACACACACATATACACACATACACACACATACACACACACATACACACACATACACACACATACACACATACACACACATACACACATACACACACACATACACACACATACACACACATACACATACACATACACACATACACACATACACACATACACATACACACACATATACACACATACACACACACACACACACACACACATAACAACTTTTTACATCTAAGTGCTGGAGAGACGCCTCAGTAGTTCGGAGCACATATTGCTCTTCCAGAGGACCCGAGTTTGGTTCCCAGTACCCACATGGTGGCTCAGAACCACCTGTAACTGCAGTTCTAAGAGCTCTGACACTCTCTTCTGGGCTCCAAGAGCGCTGCATGAACCTGGTGCAGAGACGTCCATGCAGGCAAAACACCCAAACACACAAAATAAAAATAAAGGTTGACTTTTAAAATTTGTTTTAAGCCTTTAAAAAGGATTTAGATAGAATTGACCAAAGAGAAGGCTAGCAAACCACAGGCCTTCGTGGCTTGCTTCTCTCGGGTCTGGATTAGACTCTGCTACCTTGGGCAGGCATGCTTAGGAAGAAAGATCCTTAAACAGGGTACAGGAGAGGTAAGTGGACAGTCGTCCCTGTTGTGGTGGATTTAAGGGTGCCAGCTCCTAACCACCATCTGCATCAGGGGGCTTGTGGGACCAGGAAACATTTTGTGATCCGATAATGAGTTTCACACTGGGTCAAGTTATCCAACCGTGGCCATGTTCAGACAGGTTTGCCCATGAGCCACAGCGGGTAGAGATAGGGTGTGCTGCAAGAAAGGCACTGAAACCTTAGATGGAGGGGTCGCGGCCCTCTGATTATGAGAATGAACAATTCCAGAAGCGTCCTGGGTCCAGTTGGTTCAGCTGAGGAGTGTGATAGGCCACTGTGTTCTTCAGAAGAAGACAAACTCTGTATAATGGAAAAGGGTCTCAAACGTGTGACCTTCCTGCCTCAACTTTCTGAGCACTGCGATTAAAAGGTGTACCCCCACTCCCAGCTCTAGTTTCTTCTCCCTACTACATGTACCTAAGAGATAACCCCATCACTACTGAATCTCACCATCCCCAAATCAAAATTCCAGTGTGACTGTAACTCATGTTTCCAATAACCCAAACATTCACATCTGTAGCATCAGAGTTTTGCTTTATGATAATGTCAGTCTCCCTAAATGACCACACAATTTTCTTCTAACACGCCAGACCCACAGTTCAGGGTTCTGTTTGCCGGGGCCTGAGCCAATGTGCTCTAGTTCTATCCCCTCTCCCTCACCTCTGTGGAGGAATGTGCTCTCTGCTCCTTTCTCAGCCTTCCTGTCCTGTTCCTCCAGCTGTCTCCTGTTGTGACCTCCCGCTTTACAGACAAGCCAAGTTTTAAAGACACTTTGAAATTTTATAGACATTTGAGCCTCCAAAGAGGACCCTAGCCAAGCCTGTGTTCTTTGTGCTGGGCCCTGGCCAGCCTCAGCTGTCTCCCTCTCTGTGGAATGGAAATTCTGCAGGGTTAAAAGAACTTGACCCCTCCCCCAAGAAACTTCACCCTCTTTCCATCCAAATATGATCATGCTGTCCCTCCCTGTGATGGTCTTGTAGGCAGCTTACGGGGTCTACACTTTCTTCTTCACGGGGTCACAAAGCTGTTATATTAACCCCAGCTTTGGTGTTGAGGAAGCAAAGCATAGGCATATGGAACTGGAAATCCCCACAAATGCTCCTGTGGCTTCTTGAGCAACCAGGAGTCTGTATTTTTTTTGTATGTCAATGCTCTGCAGTAGAACCCTGAAGGCTCCAGGAATCCAGATTCCTTCCAACCCATTAAGAAAGTATACTTGTTGACCTTAGAAAGCAGGGCATTTCCCCCACTCAGTATTCATTCGCGTTTTAGCTTGATTTATAACTTTAAAAGAAAGAAGTATTGAGGAGAGCCTCTCCTTGCCACTGGTACCCAGAGCTTCGCACACAAGGGGATAGGTAACCTGAGGCTGAGTACCACATTGGGAGTTTTGTTCACCTAGATTTGTCCACTCTTTTCTTATAAAGACACGTGAACCCCTCAAAGATAAACTTGACTGGCTTGGAGTTGAGAGTTCAAGTGTAAGCCAGCTTTCACGGGGCAATAGCCCTGTGGGTTTGTTCTGCCTCTTCTGTTCTTCGAACCCAAGTTCTTGAGATGTTTGCAGACCTCTTCTATGTCCATCAAACCCAAGGTCTAGAGCCAACAAAACTCAAATGCTTCTCAGGGCCTCCTTTAATCCTTCCCTCCCTGCTCAGATCTGAAGTGTAACTAACTTCAAAGTGTGTGCTTGAGGAATTCCTGGCCTATTGACAGCGAGGGAGGAGGGAGGTTGGCTTCCCTGAGTTCCCTTGATTTCCAAAGGAGACATCTGGCTGAGCTTCCTTGTACGGCCAGCCTTCCATTTCCCGTGGAAGGGGAGCCTGCTGGTGTCTAGTGGTCCACACCACTATGGACTCGCAATAAAAAGTGATTTGCCAGCAAGCAAAAGCTGCTACAGGAGGAGTGCTTCTCAGACATGAATTTACACTTAACAAAAGTGTAGTTGAGCAACACGTGGCAGTGACCTTGGCGGGCCTGAGGTGGGAGGAGCAGTTGATCTCATGAGTTTAAGAGCAGCCTGGAAGAATAGTCAAGAAAATGACTATTAATTCTCATGAGGTAGAAGTTTCTGAGAACTAATTTCCATGTTGCAAAGATGCTTTGAATTTATAATAACATCCTTGAAAGATAGACCATACAATTTATACACCACAATTGTAAAATTGTTCATGCGCGCGCGCGCGCGCGCACACACACACACACACACACACACTCCTTTGATATATTGTTTTGGGGAGGGTATAGAAGGCCTACTTCTTCCTTGTTTGTGAGATTCAAGTGTCTCATACCTAGATTCTGAAATGATGAACTGCCTTTGCTATGACTGGCTTTAGAAAAATGTAATAAATTATCTTTATAGTCTGGGGGCAGTAAACAGTCCAGCCATTGGCTGAAACCTCAGACGAAGTGTTTGAACTTTCTGAAAGCCAATGACCTCACGTGTGAAATGGGGGTGATGGTTCCCACTACATGATGCCAGGCATGGGGACCTCTGGGCACAGAGCCTGGTTCATCAGACACACAAAAGTGAAGGGTGCATCCACAGTGTACTGACGTTGCTTTTTGATTATTAGTTTCCTAAATTTGCTACTGTTGAAATGTTATCAACTCTGCACTTGTTCTGTTTTTCTTTTCTTTTTCTTTTTTCAAAAGCAGTATCTGGAGTAATTTTTCAAAACAAGTGTTTAGTTTCATAGACCTTAGTTGACTCTTCCTGCCTCCTCGGTTGAGTTCATTAGATAGAGCAAATGATTTTGGGTAGCACGCGATTCTTCAACAGCCTCAACACTACAGAAAAGCGGGAGCGGGGGCTCATGAGAAGTGGAGGCAGATTCCTCTGTTTCCAGTAGGATACAGTATGATTATTTCCAATCCAGTAGAATGGCCATTTAGGCTCCAGTGGCTGTTTCCCCAAAGACAGGAACAACACTGCCATCTAGTGTTCACATTCTCAATCGCCGAGCAGAAACTGCTCTTAAAGCGGAGACCTTGGAAAGTTCTGATTTTTTTTTTTCCCACCTTATAAAACCAACAATTCCATTTCTATTTGTCTTCCAGAATAAGTCTTGTTGTACACAATTTCAGTGTTTGAGAATTCTCAGGAGGGTCCTAAACTGGCTCCAGAATGGGCATGCACCCTGATTACATTTAGTCAAATATCTCCCAAATTGTCTAGCGTGCAACTAACCTCAAATTTTCGCCCGTAACTTAGGTCCATTTATAAAGAGAGGCAATTTGTATGTATTTTACTGCCTCCACTCTGCAAGTTGGAGAGTCGGGGAGGGCAGGGAGAGTGAGAAATACTGAGAAGCAAATACTGGCGGTCTCTGCTCAAAAGGAAGTTGTCTTTGCTTGATAGAAATAAACACGAGCCTACAAACAGACTCAGCTCCCTGACTCAGTCCCTGGGATCCCTGTCACATCTACCTGACAGCAGTATCATCAGCTAGAATGTTTTCCTTTGTCTTTGGGGTGACTTATATTGTACCCTAACAACCAGCGGGTGCTGGACTTTCTCATTTTTTATTGAAGCAGGTCCCCATGTATCTCAGGCTGACCTCCATCATGCTGTGCAGCCTAGGATGACTTCAAACTTCTAATCCTCCTTTGTCCATCTCCCAAGGAATCGGGATTACAGGTGTGGCCCCATACACCCATTTTATGTGGTGCTAAGGATTGAACCCAGGGCTTCACGCAGTCAGGAGAAGCAGTCGTCCAAACTGAGCTACGTTCCCAGCCCCAAGCCGAGCTTTTTATTAAGTGTAAAGTGGTTTTGGAAGCGGTTTTCATGAAAGGCACTTTGCAAAGTCAAGTGCTGCACAAATCAGCGAGGAGGCTCCATTCTGTATCGGTCTGTGTACATACTTGTCCGGCATTTTATTTTTCCATCGCCTCACTCCACACAGGAAAGTACCTTTCATCTTGTTATGGCTCCCTTCCACGTGTCAGTGCTAGATGGGTCCTTAGTGGGCTGTTCTGGCTGCAGGGTGTGTTCCTCATACACTAAGCAAAACTATAAGAATCCTGTGCAATCCGGGAGGCGTCAGCTCATTTTGCACAGACAATAAAATAATATAAAGTGCCTTTACCTCATTCTGGAATGGACCCACAAAGAACAAGGCCGCTTTTCATACCACAGGTAGGAAGCAAGGTGGCTTCCACAGAGTGGGAGTTCTCACATCTCTGAAACTGTGTTTGTCTCCACCACAGGACCAGATGGCAGCCCTTCGAAATTTCAGCTCCCTTTCGGGGTCATTTCCCCTCAGGAATCAAGATCAAAGTGGTCGGAGTACAGGGCCAGGCTGCAGTACACTCTCCGGAGAGGTGGTTTGGTTTACTTTAGACCCACACGAGGGACTTTCCAAAACCAGAATTACTAGGGAAAGCAGGAAGGGGAATGTTTGGGGAAAGTGCTGTTAACACCTGATGCATGCATTTTTTCCTCCTCCGCGGCTGCTCATAATCACTCACAGACGTGGGCTGTGTGGGAATGCAGGGGATGCTCGGACTCACGTAGTCCGGGAACACAAAACCACAGAAGCTTCAGCCAGACCCTGCATTTAGTGTAGTGAGAATTATATATTTAAATTTGGGGAACTAATTTAAATTGAAGTCAAACACAATCCTACCAGTATTTTCTTCTCTGTGTGTTTCTTTGCAAGTTTCTCTTTTTCTACTAATAACAAAAGGAGGTCTGTTAAAAAAAAAAAAAAAAACAAACAAACAAGAAAAACTAATGTTGTAGGGCTGTAGACAGAGCTCAGTCAGAGTGCTGGGAAAGGCTTTGTGCTCTATTCTGTCCCCAATAACATCCCAAATAGTCTTAGCAAACTATCCATATGTCAGGGGATTAATATCTAGAAGATATAAAGAACTCCAAAAAGTAAACACCTAAACCTATCCACTCAATAAATGGTTATCAAAAGAAGAAATACAGTTTGTTGGGGAAAAGGCTAAAGATTCTTAGCTATCAGGGAAATAAATGTAAGTTTAAACTTCTCTGAGATGCAGGAGAGATGCCTCAATGGTTGAGAACAGTTTCAATTCCAGCACCCACATGGTAACTCACAATCATCTGTAATCCCAATCCCAGGGGATCAGATGCCCTCTTTTGACCTCCATGGGCACTGCCTGCACACATGTGATTCACAGACTTTTACATGCAGACAAAATATCTGTATACATAAAATTAAAGAAATTAAATTAAGTAAATAAATTAATTTAATTAAAATTAACTTTCTTAAAAACAACAGCAACAACCACACACTTCTTTGAGATTCCATCTTACCCAATCAGAATGGCTAACATCAGGAAAATAAGAGAAAACAAATGCTGTCCAAAACACAGGCAAAGAGAAACACACACACACACACACACACACACACACACACACACACACACACATACACTTACACATACATATGCCGATGACCTCATTGTGAACTGGTGCAGTCCCTTTGGAAATTAGTGTGATGATTTTTCAAAAAACAGAAAATAGAAAGGCAGGCAGATAGATCTCTCTGAGTTCCAGGCCAACCAGGACTACAAAGAGACCCTGTGTCAAAAAAAAAAAAAAAAAAGGAGGAAAAGAAGGAAGGAAGGAAGGAAGGAAGGAAGGAAGGAAGAAGGAAGGAAGGAAGGAAGGAAGGAAAGAAAACAGAGCCATCACATGACAGAGCTACGCCACTCCTGGCACATACAGGAAGGGCTCTGGGTCACATTGCCACACATGTACCTGCATATCTGGTTATATGCTCATTGAACTATTAACAGCAACCGAGACAAATAATCAACCCAGATGGCCATCAGTAGATGAGTGGCGATGAAGATGCGGAATGCATACACACCAGGGTTTTTTTACTCAGCTAGAAAGAAGAATAAAATGAAGTTATTTGTAGGGAAATGGATAGAGAACGTGAAAAAGAATGATAAACAAACTAAGCAGGCTCAAATATCATGGTTTTTTTTCTCAGTTGTGAAATTTAGATACACACACACACACACACACACACACACATATAGCATGAAAGTTGACGGGAGACTATGAGGGAACAGAAAGATTTACAAGTCGGGGAGGGGACAAGAGAGGTCATTAAGGAAGAAAGACAAGTGATCACATTTTCTCTCATAGGTGAAATATGGATTTAAATATATATGTATGAATATACATTTACATATATGACAGGAATTTACAATAGGACATATATCGGGGTAGGAAAGAACTAGAGAGAGGGTGGTAGGAGGAACAGGTCATGATTCCATAAAGGAGCACATATGAGAAATATACAATGATGTATGCATTAAAATGCTATAATGAAACCAATTATTCCATGTGTCGACTAACTATTAAGAAAAATTTCAAACCTCTGCTATAGTTTTAGTGGCTGTCTATGTTAGCAATTAGGTCTGTAGGCCTTTACTTATTTGCTTAGAAACTATGTTATTTAATGCAGGTAAATTCCGTTTATTTCCTTATTTATGTAGTTATTTCTCTCATGGAACGTTTATTTTCCAGCTTCCAAGAGGGATGATTGACATCTGAAACTCCACTGTGCATAATGGGATGCTTCTGATATATATATATATATCCTCCTCCTTCTTCGGATCATCAATCTCTCCCCCTCTCCAGTTTTCTCCTCTCCAGTTTTCTCCTTCTATTTATTCTCTCTGCCTGCCAACACCACCTATCCTTTCTCCTGACTCGCTATTGGCCATTCAGCTCTTTTTTAGACCATCAGGTGTTTTAGACAGGCACAGTAATACAGCTTCACAGAGGTAAACAAATACAACATAAACAGAAGTAGTACACCTTAAAATATTCTACCACACCCATCAAATGCCTGTGTGTTTGTACACTTTGCCAGATGCTTCTCTAGTTCCCTGACTTTTGCATTCTGGGCGTCACCATTTTGCTTACTTGTAAATTCCACATATAAGTTAGAGAATACAATATTGATCATTTTTGTCTGATTTATTTCAGCTAGCACAATGCCCTCAAGTTTTACCCAGGTTGTCACAAACGACTTTCTTCTTAAACGTCTGAATGTTTCATTGTGTATGCCACAGTTTCTTTGCCCATTCATGTGTCAACAAACACCCAGAGAGTGTTCGTATCCTGACCACTGTGAACAGTGCTGCTGTGAATGGCACTGTTGCGCTTTGAATGTTTGGTATTTGTGAGTACTTTGAATCGTCTCTCCTTATACAATAGATGGTTGAGGCTTTGCTTATTCTAGCCGACATATATTCTTCTATTAGCTGGAGTACAGATTTCCTTGAAGATACTGTTTGCTTTGGAGATGCATTCGTTATTAAGTGCATGGAAAGTTCAAGAATGCTAGATGTTGTATAAAATCGAATCTATTAAGATCAAGTTGCTTAGCTATTTAATCAGGCTTCTTGCGGGAAAGCTTTGACATCTGATAGTAACAGAGTTATAGGACCCCTTTTTCTTTAGTCTCCTGAGCTACGCATTCCCATCCTTTTGCTTTCAGCACCTTCTGTTGTAACGATTCACATTAATATCTCTCTCTGTCTCTCTCTCTCTCTCTCTCTCTCTCTCTCTCTCTCTCTCTCTCTCTCATCTCTAAGATTTATTTATTTATTATGTATCCAGTGTTCTGTCTGCATGTCTGCCTGCAGGCCAGAAGAGGGCGCCAGATCTCATTACAGAGGGTTGTGAGCCACCATGTGGTTGCTGGGAATTGAACTCAGGACCTTTGGAAGAGCAGCCAGTGCTCTTAACCTCTGAGTCATCTCTCCAGCCCAGTTTGTCTCTTGTTACACAACACTTCCTTAAGGTGTTCTTCTTCTAGTTTCGTTTTTGTTTTTTCTTTTTTTTTTTTGTTCTGACTGGAGGATTCTTTTTTATAGAGAAGTTTCTTTGTATTTATTCTTTGTGTCTTTCACATCATGCATCGGGATCCCATTCATTTCCTGTCCCTTTGTATCTGCTCTCTGCCCTTGCAAATCCCCCCCCACCCCCGTCGCCAACAAAATAAAATAAAATTTTTTTAAAATATTTTTATTTTAAAATTAATTTAATTTTACATATCAGACACAGATTCCCCTGTCCTCCCTCCTCCCACCCCCAAACTTCACCCTCAATCCACCCCCCATTCCCACCTCTTCCAAGGCAAGGTCTCCCCTGGGGCGTCAGCCCAGCTTGGTGGATTCAGTTGAGGCAGGTTCAGTCCCCTCCTCCCTACACCAAGGCTGAGCAAAGTGTCTCAGCATAGGCCCTAGGTTCTAAAAAGCCAGCTTATGCATCAAGGACAGGTCCCAGTCCCACTGCCTGGGGGCCTCCTAAACAGTTCAAGCTAGTCAACTGTCTCACTTATCCAGAGGGCCTTGTCCAGTTCCACGGTGGTTCCTCTGCCATTGATTCACAGTTCATGTGTTTCCACTAGTTTGGCTATTTGTCCCTGTGCTTTTTCCAATCATGGTCTCAATATCTCTTGCTCATATAATCAATCCCTCCTCTCTCTCACCAATTGGACTCCTGTAGCTCCACCTGGGGCTTGGCCCTGGATCTCTACATCTGCTTCCATCAGTCACTGGATGAGTTCTATCATGACAATTTGGGTGTTAGGCCATCTGATCACCAGACCAGGTCTGCTCAGGCACTTTCTCGACCATTGCCAGTCGTCTATAGTGGAGGTATCTTTGTGGATTTCTGGGGTCCTCTCTAGCACTCTGCTTCTTCCTATTCCCATGGGTCTTCATTTATCATGGTCTCTCTTTCCTTGTTCTCCCACTCCGTTCCTGATCCAGCTGGGACCTCCCACTCCCCTAAGCTCTTGCCCTCCATTACTTCCCCACCCCCAGTTTACTCATGTAGATCTCATCCATTTCTCTATCACTGGACGATCCCTGTGTCTTTCTTAGGGTCCTCTTTACTAGGTAGCCTCCCTGGAGTTGTGAGTTGCAGTCTGGTTATCCTTTGCTTTACATCTAGCATCCACTTCTGAGTGAGTACATACCATGTTTGTCTTTCTTGTCATGGAAGCTGCAGTGTGACACAGTGAGACACGCAGTGAACTCCTTTGTCCATATATCTTTACTTGCAAGTATTCATTGCAGAGTCATTGGTCTGTTTGAGCCTCTGGTTTCTGCTACACTATCGATGCTGGGCCCTCACTGGGACTCTTCTTGGATATCCTGTTGTCCTGTGTTGTGGAGATCCTGCAGCTTTGGGTCTGCAGGACTGACCTCTTAGATGGGGTGGTTGTTGGGGTGGGCCAACTCCTAACCCTGGTTCTGAGCCTGGGTAGTTGCAGGGCTGGTCAGTCTGACAGCTTTCCCTTGTCCTCACCACTAGGGGGAGCTCTCTAGCATTGCCCTGGCTAGTGCACCCTTGCAACAATGAGCATGGGGTGTGGCCAGCTCTCCTGCTTTCATGCCCTCAGGGTCAGCTTTCCCACACCTACTGCTTCAGAGCCAGCTTTACCATGCTGCCCAGGAGAGGTGTGGGGGCCTCTCTCCTAAGTGTTGTAGCTGGTAAGGGGCAGGAACAGCGGTTCTTACTTCTGCCTTGAATACACTCCACAAATTTCTTTTGTGAAGTCTGCTGGTCTGTGCTGCCACTGGAAGCCATGTTGATGTCCACGATCCTTGCTGCTGCCGAGGACTATGTGTATGAGTCTGTGGTCATGCTGTGCTGTGCTGATGTCTGTGGCCCATATTATCAGCAAAGGCCATGCAGATGTCCATGATCTGTGCCACCACCTGAAGCCATGTTGATGTCCATAGTCAATACTACCACTGGAGACCATGCTGAGGTCCATGGCATGTGCTGATGCCAGAGACCATGTGCATGTCTGCAGTTGGAGCTATCACTGGAAACTGTAGCTAGAGTTTTCCTGCCTGGCCCACAGTCAGGACAAATCTTTGTCACCTGCCAGTCCCATAGCCGCTCAGACCCAACCAAGTAAACACAGAGACTTACATTGTTTATAAACTGTATGGCCGTGGCAGGCTTCTTGCTAACTGTTTTTATAGCTTAAATTAACCCATTTCCATAAATCTATACCTTGCCACGTGGCTCGTGGCTTACCAGCATCTTCACATGCTGCTTGTCATGGTGGCAGCTGGCAGTGATTCCTTCTGCCTTCCTGTTCTTTCTTTTCTCCTCTCTGTTAGTCCCACCGATACTTCCTGCCTAGCCACTGGCCAATCAGTGTTTTATTTATTGACCAATCAGAGCAACACATTTGCCATACAGAACATCCACAGCAGGAAACCATGTGGAACTCCATGATCCATGCTCTTGCTGACTGTAAAAGGCAAGAAAGCTACTTTTTCAGTGGCATCAATGACTGCAGATTCACAGTGGAGAAAGGGGACATAGAAGGCTTTGGTGACAACCCCACCTCCAAAAAAGCAACAGCCTAAACAAGAAACCACCAAAGGGAACTCTTAATAAATTGTGACAAGGATGATGAAGTGCAGCTCTCCACAATTCAGGGCTTCTGGCAGGGTGGGGGTGGGGAAGGAGTCAATTTTCTTTAAGGGGTTGGCTACCAGGAATTTGACCATGCTTCAGTGATTATATAGGCAACACAAATTGCAATTATGAGCTTCTTCTTCTTCTTCTTCTTCTTCTTCTTCTTCTTCTTCTTCTTCTTCTTCTTCTTCTTCTTCTTCTCCTTCTTCTTCTTCTTCTTCCTTTTCCCCTTCTTCCTCCTCCCCCTCCCCCTCTTCTTCTTCTGGAGGTCACAAGGATTGGAGGCAGACCTGAGAGGACTTAGTGTGTGTGATCAGTTAGTGTGATCAGGCTGACATGATGATGTGAAATTTCCAAATAATCATTTGAGCGGGAAGGTGGGAAGACTGATGGACGTTTTTCTTTTCTTTTTCCTGTTAGTGCCTGTACTTCATCCCCATCCTTAAAAGGTATTTTGGCTATGTATAGATTCCAGGTCAGCACTTACATGTTTCTTCACACATTCAATGCCTTCTATTATATGCTTCCATGGCAGCTGTTGAAAAGATGTCTGTGATACTATTGTCCCCTTCTAGGTCATCTCTCTTCCTCCATGGCCCCCACTGATGCTTCCTTCATCCTTTTCTCTCTCTTTTTTCCCTCTCCCTTTACCTCCATCCCCTTTCATTGTCCTCCTTTAAAAAAAAGCCTTTCTAAATTATTTCCTTATTCTGCTTTGCATTTTTGAATGCCGAGGGTCTTTGCTGAACCCTCCACCAGCCCCCTTTTCTCACAGCCCCTTTCCTGCTGTCTCCAACCCCTGACAAGTGTGTCTGGCTTCCCCTTCTCCCCTTGCAGTCTTTGTTGCTGTTTCCATCTCTTGTCTGTGCCCTGGCTCTGCCTCAGTGTTTCCCAGTCTCCCCCATCTCTGTTGGATCTGAGGTTACACCTACCATGCTACTTAAAAGTCTAAAGCATTTTATGACTTCAAGAAGCTCAGTTCTTTCTTGGTCTTCTTTTCTTATAGTTTTCTCTTCCCTCGAGGTTTCTCTAGGTTATCTTTTTTGTTCAAAAAAGTAACAAAGATTCCTAGTCTGAGTCTGAGAACTCCTGCAGGAGGCTCTCCTGGGGTTCTATGTGCTTTTGTTTCTACAAGTTCTGGATGGTGAGTCTAGTTATTTTTAGTGTCCTGAGAGATCCACAGGTGGGGAATCCGTGGAGCAGTAGAACTGAACATCCTCCAGGAAGAATAGTGTTGCTTTTTCCTAACACTCGAGGCATCAATATTCTTAAGCCATTGTGAACTAAGTTCATAGATAGATGGAGATTTTTAGACCACATAGATACTGAACATTTGGATTGTAAAGCCTTGTCAAGATGGCTTTCTGGTTGCCGTTTGGATTTTGCTGGTTTCCCTTTTCACCATGTTCAGGCAATCATCCATCATTCACTTTCCACGGTTAACAGTTGGGTAAACTTCCTTCTGACCCGCTCTTACCTGACAGTTTGGCTGAGACCTAAGCGGTCTGTACACAAGACTCCTGTCTGTCATGTGCCCTGAGCTGCATCCACCATCCTATGTCCTGTCTGGGGCTCTGACAGCTGTGCTCTGGCTGACTTTATGCTTTTCCTATAGATAAGCAAGTACATCCACAAACAGTGTGCACCACTGCTGAGCACTTAGAGTCTTTCTTAAGTGTAATCACAATGTGTACAGGGCTTTCTAACCTCATTTTATAAACTTGGCTACATTGACGCACGGAATTTGAGTTCTCTAATCACACATCGCAGTTTGCCTCTTCTTTTGAGACATTTGGTTTTATTTTTAAATTAAAAATAGATTTTTTTTCATGCAATATAATCTGATTATGATTCCCCCCAGCTTCTCCCAGCTCCTACCCATTTCCCCACACACCTAAATCCATATCCTCTCTTTGTTTCTCTCATTAGAAAGCAAACAGACAAGTTAAAAAAGAAACAGACAAAGCATTGTGAGAAACACTCCCCACCACAAAACGAAACCCTCCATTGAGTTGATCATGTGTTGGCCATCTGCTGCTGAGCATGGCCTTTGGAATGGTTTGTATACCAATGAGACTCTGTTGGAGAAAACTAATTTTTCATTTGCAAGTGGTTATCAGAGATAACAAATGGTTGGAGATAGTTCTGGGTTAGGGTTGGGGGCTTATGTCCACTTCCCCTCTCAACACTGGGACCCCCTCTGGCTTAGACCTGAGCAGGCCCTGTGCATGCTGCGACCATTTCTGAGAATTCGTATGTGTGTAGGTCCTGCATGTCTAGAAGGTCTTGTTTTCTTGGTATTCACCATCGTCTCTGCCTCTTAGAATCTTCCTGATTCTTCTTGCGTGGGTTTTCCTGAGCCCTGGGGGGATGAATTTGATAGATTCATTCCATTTAGGACCAGCTGTTCTAAGGTCTCTCCCTCTCTGCACACTGTCCACCTGCGGGTCTTTGTGTTTGTTCTCATACTGCAAGAGGGAGTTTCTCTGAGGAAGGCTGAGCGGGACACTGACTTACGAGTACAGCAGAACGTCCTTAGCGGCCATTTTATTGCTATGCTCCTTTGGCAGAACCGCAGTTTGAGATGTTTGTAATGGGAAGATTTTCAGATGAGTAAGTTAGCACAATTGCCAGGAGCGGAAGCCCTCAGCATCTTTACTTATAATTTTTAACTTCTTTTGCACATTGGCCTTCAGAAAAGAAAAATCTCTGAAACAGATTATAAGATAGTAACTTTCGTTGGTACGCAGGGCCAATGTTTACATGGTGGAACTTGGCTACACCCTTTAGCACACACAATTAGCATTGTCATATTGACCTCAAGACAGCTCAACAAATAAATCAGATTCAGTAGAAGAATGTTAGCATATATTATTTTCATGTTGAGATTTTTTTCCTAACTTACTTGTGAATAACATATTCAATTTGATTTCTTTTTCTTTGAATTTGTGCCAGGGAGTATATTTTTTCCTGGATAAACATTTGTGTTTGCTTACTTACATGAACTAGCATTTAATTCTCTAAAGATAGCTCTAAATTGACTCAATCTTTGGTGTGATTTCTCAAGAAAATCGCCATTCTTATTTGCAAGGAGCATTTCACAATAGTCAAATAAATTCCTAATGAAATACCAGGGATGGGGCTACACAAGGCAAGAAATGACCTTGTCCTTGTTTTCAGAAGCCAAAGAGGGGTGTGAACAGTTACATGAAGGACACCACAAACCTGCTTTTTCTACATCATGAAACGGGATCAAGTATGTGAAGTCAGATTTGGGGTTTAATTCACAACAGTGAAATTAACTGAGAATTATCAGAAAATAATGCAGGAAGCAAGGAGCTTGCACTCTTGGAGCTGCATCAGGAAAGATGGAGGATTACCTCCCTAAAATGGTCTTTCCAGGTGTGTCCCAGTTCCACGGGACAAATGATAGGGGGGAAAGGGGCGCCGCACAACAACAGCTTTTCACCTACGTGCAGCTAGTTGCCTGCCCCGGGAGTGGTGAAGGCATGAATTCCCTTGGGTGGCTGGTGGCTATCAGTTGTTCTTGAACCCGACTCAGCAGTAGGGCTGCTTGCCACAGAACGGCCCTCCAAGATGAGCTGAGGGAGTCCGGTTCCTTGGTGAACGAGATGGAGAAACTGCAGCCCTTTTTCCTTCTAAGTCGAGCAAGTGCTGCATCCTACACTGAACATATTGTCCTAGCCTGACGGTCCTGTGAAAACATGGCTCAGACAGTATTTAGGTCCAAAGATATGATGACCTACAGCAGAGAGCAATTACAAGGGAGTTTTTCAACACTCTGAGCCAAAAAAAAAAAAAAATAAAAAAAATAAAATAAAATAAAATAAAATAAAATAAAATAAAATAAAATAGACCTCCCTCCCTGGCCTTAACTCCTGAACTTAGGTACATGCCAAGGATGGTGCACAAAAAGTGTTCAGGTTCCTTTGACTCAGAATATAAATAATACAAATAATTATATTTAAAATACAATCCCGGGGGCTGGAGAGATTGCTCTGTGCTTAAGAGCACTGCTTGCTTTCTCAGAGGATCTGGGTTCAATTCCCAGCACCCAGATGGCAGTTCACAGCTGTCTGTAACTACAGTTTCAGGGGATCCAACACCCTCACACAGACATATGTGCAGGTAAAACATCAATGCACATCAAAATAAAAGTAACTTTTAAAAAAAAGCAATATCAAAGTGGGCTTCTCAGCTGGGCTGGGGGGCTGCCAATCTATCATCACCATGGCTGCTTGTCTTACCTTGTGATTGTGGCTTCCAATTCATGCTCTCTTTGGGATCACAATTGGAGCTGTGGACTACCTAAGATTTTCCTGTGTGTTGCCTTTCTGTTCCTCTGGTTTTCAGTTGTCTTAACACTTCCTTATTCTCAGGGCTCTTCCTCTTTGTCTCCTGAGAACACAGTCCCCTTACTGATCTCAACTCTTCCCATTTGCAGAGACAGAAAAGGAGGAAGCTTCATTCACCACCTCAGCTTCTAGCCATGGTCATTATTTCTTCGGGTTCAAATGCAAATTCTAAAACTTAAAGAAAAATAAAACAGCCCCAGAAGTGACTTAGCTGCCAAGCCTGATAGTCTGAGTCTGGTCTCTGAGGCCCCCATGGTAGAAAAAGAGAACCCACTCCTTCAAGGGTCCACACTCAGCCACGGCACACACATGCCCCCCCTGAAACCCCCACACAAATCAATACATATAAACACAGATAAAATATTCGCTGTGCACATCTCCCACGTGAAAGCTCTTTGTCAACACAACTGAATGCTTTTCCCCATTCTTAGTTTGGATGAAGCCATTCATGACACAGTCCAGTATTGTTTAGCATTCTTACAATCCCCAAACCATGAATCAGCAGAAGTAAGGGAAAGGAAGATTGGGTAGTTCTACAAATACTCACTTGTGTATGTGTTTGTGTGTGTGTATTCATAGCCAAGCTTGTACCGCTTGGCACCAAGTGTCCGTTCCCTCATCTGTATCTCTCCCCCTCCACTCACTTGAATGGTAAAGAGTAGCCAGGCGTCCTACGGTGCTTCTGCCCCCAACTGTCTTCCAAGCTGGAGGATGTCTCTTGAAGTTAGGTGACATTAGAGAAAACTGAAAAGCTCTTCTACTCCTAGGAAGACAGAGGCGTTAGGGCTAAGGAGGAATGGGGGTGACAAGAAGGGACATAAGAAGGAAGAGAAGAAAGACAGAGAGAGAGGAAAGTGGGAGGGATCAGTAACAGAGAGAGGAGGAGAGACAGAGGAGAAGGAGAGGGGGTAAGGAGCAGAAAGAAGAGAGAAAAAAGAGGGAAGGAGAGAGGTATGTAGAAAGAGGGATGGGATGAGAGGGAGAAAGAGAGGAGTAGAAGAGACCTAGGAAGGGAGAGACAGAGGGATGGAGGAAGGGAAGTAGGGAAGAGATTGAACCATTATGTCTTCTGTTTGTACTGAGGTATGTATGTCCCTTGGTCCCCTAGTCAGCATCCAAGATGCAGAGTTAATATCTGCTGGCACCACACGGGGGCGCACCCTGGCAGTGATTCTGAGCCCTTGGTCCTGCAAACTGGTGAGCGAAAGATTTGCATTCCAGGGAGCTTTAGCGACCTGTGGGTCAAGTCTTCTCTCCACAAGCTGCATTCAGTCAAACTGAAGACAAAATAGGAAAGGAAGATGCTTTTTAAAAAGTTGAAATAAGGGGCTGAAAAGATGCCTCAGTGATTAATAGTGAGTCCTGTTCTTCCAGAGGACTGAAATTCTGTACCTAGCACCCACATCCAGCAGGTCGCAGCTTCCTATAACTCCAGCTCCCAGGGATCTGACACTCCCTTCTGGACTCTGCAGACATCAGCACTCACATGCACATACCCACATGTAAACACACATCCATACTGAAGAGTTAAAATGAAAAACTAATTTTTAGAAGTAATTAAAAATAAAATTTTAAACATTTTTCAAGTCACACCATGCCCTCAAAACACATTCCTGTGTCCCAAACCATGAAATATCAAACAGAAGACAGAAGGGAATAATTTAGAATTGCAGCTACAGTAACCCCTAAAGAAGAACGGGAACAGAGTGGGAAGGGAAGGATGGAGGAGAGGACAGAGAAAGGAAGGGAACAGGGTGGGAGCAGAGGAGACACATTTTACTGGCGTGAACCTTAGTAGGGGGGCAACCGCAGTTTTAGCAAACTGTCCCGGTTCTGTTTAGAACTGTGGGGTTCTGTCAAATCTCAGTGTCAGCTGCCTCAGCAGGGGACTCCTTGAAAAAACGGCAGGTGCCCAGCCTCAATAGAAGGGCTTTTGTCTTGTCATATTGTATCTTGGTTTGTCCTGTTGTCTCTCGGGGACAAGCTCTTTTCTGAAGAAAAAAAAAATGGAGGCAGGGAATCTGAGGGAGAGGAGAGCTTAGGGGAAGCTGAGAAAAGTAGAGGAAGGGAAAACAGTGGTTGGGGTGTATTGTATGAGAGAAGAATCTGTTTTCAATGATAATAATAAATAAAAAGATGGCAGGTTGAACAGCAACTGAGGATTTACTTCCATTCGACTGCTTTGTAATGCAAAGTTTTCTCAAAACAGTAGGCACCTGTAGGGCTGGATTATCCAATAATCCTCAAAGAACAAAAGGCACCAAGAAGCCTTTGAAGGTGCCCAAACTTGGACAAGCAGGTAGCTAATTCCTTAAGCAAACACTCAGGCACCTAGCTAAATACTACCTCCCTTCCTTCTTGACTTGAGGCATTTCAAACCAAGTCCCAGTGTTCCTGGAGTTTGGGGAGGCAAAACCCTGACTTTGACAACCCCAATAAGCAAGGTCCCTCTGCTAAGTCCCTAAGGCACCGATTAAAGAGAAAGAAATATTGAAAAGCACAAGGAGATATATACAATGAGAATACATACACTGGGAAGAGAAACGAGGAGGCCCAGTGATTCCCCCCAAGTCTGTTTTGGGGTACCAACAGGAAGTTTGTGTTTAACTAAAGGGCAAGAGATATGCATATCTCAACAGTCCTGGTTCAGGACCTACCAGTCACTGAGCAGCCATTGTCTCAATCCCGGGTGCTCCTGAAAAGTGGTTTCAGTGGTCGGAACTGTGTTAAATCTTTCCCAGAGGACAGTTCCTCCTCTGACTGAAGACTTCGGGCTTTTCCTTCCCCTCAACAAGGGACTCCAGGGGAATGTACAGTTGTCCAGGGTCCATTGATTCAACAGTCTGGTGGCTATAGAGGGCTGTGAGTGTCTCTTTAGAAGATCTAGTCTCCTGCCCAAGTGGTTACATCTACACCTTCACTTGCTGGGGTCCTTGGGGTCCTGGGGACACCTAGGCCAGTACAACTGTGAAAAGGTTGTCTTTACGGAAGCCTGTGGCCTGGCTCCCTGCCCCAGATGCCCCCACCCAGATGCCCCTGCCCCAGATGCCCCCATCCAGCCTCCTCCTCCCGATTTTCTCAGCCTCTCTTCTGTAGTCCCTCAGTTCCCGTGGCCTCTACCCCTCCTCTGTTCCCTCCACCGCTCCCCTCTCCTTTCTCCTATCCAGGCAGCTCTGTGACTGCTCTCCTCACCTCGCTGCCTCTCCACCTCTCTACCCTACTTTTCTTCTAGTCTTTGAGACTGGACAGGGAAAGAGATTCAAGGCCATCCCCATCTTTTGTTTTGTTTTGGTTTTTTGTTGTAATTTTTTTTGTTTAAGATGGGGTTTCACTATATAGCTCTGACTGTTCTCATGTGCTATGAAGACAAGGCTAGCCTTGAACTCACAGAGATTCCTCTGCCTCCTTACGATTGGGATTAAAGGCATCCATCCATCAACACTCTTGGCTCCACCCCTATCTCTTAATGTGAAGACTACACACTTTGCCCTGGCACAACTGGTCTCAGGGTTGGGCAGTCCCAGCCTGTCCTCAAGCCTAGATCCTGAGGAATCTGGATGCAAGACATCCACAGCTAGGCCCCGGTGGAGCGCCAGGAGTCTAATTAGCGAGAAAGAGGAGGGTTTATATGAGTGAGAATTGTTGAAACCAAGGTTGGATAAAGCACAGGGACAAATAGCCAAATGAATGGAAACACATGAACTATGAACCAAAGGCTGAGGGGCCCCCAACAGGATCAGGCCCTCTGAATAGGTGAGACAGTTGATTGGCTTGATCTGTTTGGGCAGAATCTAGGCAGTGGTACCAGGTCCTGGGCTCATTGCATGAGTTGGCTGTTTGAAACCTGGGACTTATGCAGGGACGCTTGGCTCAATCTGGGAGGAGGGGACTGGACCTGCCTGGACTGAGTCTATCAGGTCAATTCCAGTCCTCAGGGGAGACCTTGATCTGGAGGAGGTGGGAATGGCGGGTGGGCTGGGGGGGAAGGGGAGGGGGGCAGGAAGGGGGAGAACAAGGGAATTTGTGGCTGTTATGTAGAACTGAATAGTATTGTAAAATAAAATAAAATTAAAAAAAAAAAACCTAGATCCTCAAGCACTCTCTTGCAAGAGGTGTTCCCAAGCCTGCAGCACCAGAACTGAGGTGCCTAGAAGCATGCCACCCTCATTTTCCCCTGAGATGGGAATAAGGGCCATCACCGATTCTGGAAGCTGCTTTCCCTGTGTGAAACTGGGCAGTAACACAGTAATGGGAACTTGGAGGTCAGGGGTTTCTGTGAAATAGTACATGGGCACAGTAGCTGGCTGTTCCTGGGTCCCTGTGTCCGTGTCTAGCAGCCCACTGGACTTTGTGTCCCCAGTTTGTGAACCTGGTAAACAGAAAAGGTAACCTGAATTCCTGAGGTCTGTGCGTACCTCTCAAAGCCAAGTGTTCTGACCTTTTCTTCCAACAAGTGTTTTTCTACAAAAACCTTACTTTTGCTGTGCTTGGGTGTTGACATCAGCTGCAGCTATTTATAGCAGGAGGTTGTGACTTTCTCAAAGTTAGGACAGTGGCCTCTTCCTTTCCATTCTGTAGCAACTGACATGGCATTTGTCATGTGGTGGTTCAATAAATCTTTGCAATATTAATTAAGTTGATTATTTACATAGGTCATACACATTGTTGTGCGGTATTCGTACACTGTGATTGTTAGGATTTTGCCACTCCAGCTGCATGATCACACATGCACAGTTCAGTAGCTAAGCAAGGTTTTTTGTTTGTTTGTTTGTTTGTTTGTTTTGAGACAGGGTTTCTCTGTGTAGCTTTGCGCCTTTCCTGGATCTTGCTCTGTAGTCCAGGCTGGCCTCAAACTCACAAAGATCTGCCTGCCTCTGCCCCCCACCCCACCCCCACCCCGAGTGCTAGGATTAAAGGCATGCACCGCCACTGCCCGGCTAAGTAAGGAGTCTTAAGGAGTCTTACGTCCTACATCAGTGTGCTGCATGATTGTGCAAATGCATGAGGCATGGTCATGCAATCAACGCATGCATGGCATGTCTCCGTAAGCCCACCTGCACATGTGCAGCGGAATCCTTAAAAAGCTGGACACAGACTCCTACCCTCTCTTCTCTCTGTTCTCTCCTTCCCCCACCTCTCTCTCTCTTTCTGCATGTGTGTCTCCCCCAGGCCTGGTTACTCTCTTCTGTCCTCCCCCCACCCTGTTTCCTCCTAATAAAGCTCTGATACTGGGTTTTGTCATGTCTCATGACCTTTTTGCCCAGTAACAGCACCCCTATATTTTTAAAACAACCGTGATGACGTATTGCTGTGGTTGGTGTAATAAAAAGACGAATGGCCAATAGCTAGGCAGAAGAGATAGGTGGACTTCCAGGCAGAAAGAGAATGCTGGGAAGAAGAAAGTGAGTCACCAGCCAGATGTTGAGGAAGCAGGGTGGGCAGTGCAGAGTAAGGTAACCAAGCCATGTAAAAGAACATAGACTAAAAGATATGGGTTAATTTAAGTTATAAGAACTAGCTAGGAACAAGCCTAAGCTAAAGCTGTGCTTTGGTGATTAATAAGTCTCTGTGTTGGCTGGTTTTACATATCATCTTGATACAGCTTAGAGTCATCATAGGAAGGAACCTCAGTTGAGGAAATGCCTCCATGAGACCCAGATGTAGGGCATTTTCTCAATTAATGATCAGTGCGGGAGGGCCCAGCCCACGGTGTGTGGTGCCATCTCTGGGCTGCTGGTCCTGGGTTCTATAAGAAGGTAGGCTGCTAAAGCCATAGCAAGCCAGTAAACAGCAACCCTCCATGGCCTCTGCATCAGCTCCTGCCTCCAGGATCCTGCCCTGTTTGAGTTCCTGTCCTGACTTCCTTCAGTAATGAAAGACAATGCCAAAGTGTAAGTAAAACAAACCCTTTCCTCCCCAACTTGCCTTTTGGTCTTGGTGTTTTGTTGCAGTAATGGAAACCCTAACTAAGACAAATTTGGTACTGGCAAGAGTGGGGTATTGCTGTGACAGACCTGACCATGTTTTAGGGGAGATTGGGGAAGGACTTTGGAACACTGGGCTAGAAATGCCATTAAGTGTTACAACCTCAGTGGGGTGATCTATGAGAGCTTGGAAGATAAGAATATTGAGAGAGGTGCAGAGGATGGAGGCCTGGCTTGTGAAGTTCAGAGGGAAGTTATCAGGTGCACACCTTTAATCCCAGCACTTGGGAGACAGAGCCAGGCAGATCTCTTTGAGTTCAAGGCCAGCCTGGTCTACAGAGTGAGATCCAGGACAGGCACCAAAACTACACAGAGAAACTCTGTCTCAAAAAAAAAAAAAAAAAAAAAAAAAAGAAAGAAAGAAAAGAAAAGAAAAAAAGAAAGAAAACTCTATCAGGACCATTTGCTATGGGAGGGCCTTTCTGTATGCTGTGAATATGTGTTGCTACCATTGGTTAATAAAGAAGCTGCCTTGGCCTATAGCAAGATGGGTTACAGCCAGGCGGGAAATCCAAGAGAGATACAGGAGAAGAAAGGCAGGGTCAGAGGAGATGCTGTGAGCCACTGCCTGAGAAACAAAATGTAGTAGAACTCAGGTAAAGCCACGAGATATGTGGCAATACATACAGTAACAGAAATGGGTTCATTTAAGATGAGTGAGCTCATTAGTAATAAGGCTGGGCCATAGACCAAACAGCTTGTAATTAATATAAGCCTCTGTGTGTTTATTTGGGACCAAACAGCTGTGGGACACAGAAAAACTTTCATCTACAGATTTAAGATCCTGTGATTCCAGTTAGCTGGGACTGAAGAATCGACTGTGATTAACAAGATACCTGAACTAATGCAGTGAAATCTTTACGTTACTGGGACAACTGATGTTGGTCGGCTAGAGCTAAGAAATTGGTGATGATTAAGTAGAAACCAGCGTCACTGAGGTGAAATCTTCTGGGAAGTGTTTCTTGAGAGCACAGAGAAGCTGTGTTCCAGAGGTGGCCAAGGTTGTACCTTGTGCTGGCAGCTAGACTTGGTAATGCATAAGAGTCACCCAGGTGGTACTTGTTTTGAAGGCATGAAGGGGTCATGGAGAGCAGCTGAGGCTTGACACTGTGAGAGACCAGGAGAGGCCATTGGTGAAGGTGCAGTCTCAGTGGCAGTTGAAGGGCCAGGACTGAAGGAGTCATACAAAGAAGTTAAGGCTTGGCACCATGAAGAGAGCCTATGAGAGCCTATTGGTGAAAGTGCAGCCCAGTTGCAGCTGAAGATCCCAGAGTTTTGGAGATGCCGGTGCCATGGCTGACCACCAAGAACAGCAGCAGCAGAGGTGGAGCCTGCCTGAACTTAGAAGACAAGTTGTGTGTGCTGCAGAGGGCAGAGCTGGTGAAGTGACCCAAACCTTTTGGAGGAGTCCAGAAGGGCGCAAATGGATCCCAGATATTGGATGGTTGGAATTTCGTTTTGCTTTGATTTGATTGTGACGGTGCCCTGATTCTTCTCTTTTGAAGTAAGAGTGTAATTTACTGGATCCCACAGTTGAGAGACTTTGAATTTTAAAAAACTTTGGATTTTAAAGGAGATTGGTTAACAAGAGACTGAAGTGTTAATGTGTTTGAGTTTGTAAAGACTGTGAGACTTTTAACACCACTTCGGATCTTGGGGATGAATAAGGAAGGAAGGGTTGTGGCATAATAGTGATGTGTCTGACAGGGGGTCAGCATGCTGGCTGGTTTTGTGTGTGTCAACTTGACACAAGTTAGAGTCATCAGAAGGAAGGAGCCTTAGTTTCATTGCAGCAATTGAAAGCCAAACTAAGACCGTCTCTGTGTCGTTCATTATTTGTGAGCTGGCAGCCCAAGGAAAAATCCATTTACAATACATAGTGACGTACCCTATGCGCAGAATGAGAACCTGCAAATGGAGTATGAGGAGCCCTGACAGAAAGCCAGTGCCTAGCCCAGCACCCTACCTCTTTGAGCTCCTTGTCCAAAAGCCAAGAGCTGATGGGAAATGAGGTAAAGGAGATGCTTCTGGCTTAGATGGTGTATTAGCTCTTGTTCAGACTCATGTGGACTAGTGTAGTAAATCGGCTTCTATTTTTAAATGAGTTGATTTTGTTTATTTGCTCAAAAAAATGTTTATGGAGTGCCTAGTATGTAGCAGATATTGTACGAAGTGGTAGGCATGTTAGACCAGTACATATTCATTAGATCACAGTTTATTAAATAACCCCTTCTTGAAATAGTAGTATCCTAGCAAGAAGCTAAAATAAGTGGCACATGCTGTATTAGATACTTTAAACTCAATACTTTGAAGGCAGGCCAATAAAGGCATCTATCAAATTAGGATCCTTAATTAACCAGATCAGAACAAACAAATGGATTTTCAATCAAGCTAAGGAAAGTCCAGAGCCTGATTCAAATGGGTCCATGAAGGCACCTGCCTTCCATTCAGGTGATTACCTCTGTTAAAATATGGGGGAGCAATCCAATCTCATGTGCCTCACCCTGACTTAGTGTAGGACAGTTCCGAATGGGTAGTGGGAGGAAACAGATTCATTAGAATCTTTTTTACTCACATGAGAAAATATTGAAATTGGTCAATCTACAAATCCCCAATCAGAATTGGAGTACTAAAATGATTTATGCTTAGTTTCTTAGACCCGTGCTTAAGTTTGCTGAGAAACCAGCAAAGGAGCACTGAGGAGGAGCCACAGAATAACACCAGGTTGGCACACAGCTCTGAATTCTCCTGGGTACACTGCCGTGGACAAGGCAGATGGGTGGAAGGCTCTAGGGAAAGAGGAGCCGTGGCTTAGCCAGTCCCTGGGCTGGATATCTGATATGAAGGCATAGCCAAAAGGATGGATAAAGGGAAGGAGGGAGAAGAAAACAACAGGATCCGGTAAGGGACCACTCCTGGCTGTAAACTAGAAGTTGGAGTCTGTGGTCAAGAACTCCACTGATTCCCTAGGATTCCAGAGACATGGGAAGCAGGGAGAGCTCATAGAAATTACTAGTGACTGTGCCAGCCCCGTTGGCCTATTGAAGCCTCTTAGAATCTCCTCTGATGGGGAGATAGCATCCTCATGCTAGACTTGAAGAGTTCACAAAGGCCAAGGAACATGCCCCTGGCCATGGGGACTAGTGAGGTCAGCATGAGACTGAGGTCAGTTTCCTGTAAAGCCTCTCTCTTCTCTCCCAGGTGGGATTTGGGGTATTTTAATGCCCCACCTCTTACTGTCTTCAGAGGAAGATGAATGGCCTTGGGTTGCAAAAGAAAGTAATGCTGCCTTCTTACACAGGTCTAGGCTGCTGCATTCTATCTCCTCACTCTTTAAATGTTCAGGAGAAAACCGATCATTAGCTCGTCTGGGTCAAGCACGTCCAACGGAACATGTGAACTCTCAGTGTGATCTGAGCCTAAGCAGCTAACTTGTCCCATCCTTTTAGAAACAGACTTACTTTGATGTTGTGAAATGGTTAAGCCTGTTTAAGATGTAAGGTCAGCTCCACTGATACCACAGATCATGATGTGCAAGACAGTGAGGACTTGGGGAAAGCCATGGTTATCTCCAGGGACCTCTCTTAATGTTCAGGCATGGACTTTTTCTGGGATCGAGTTGAATAAAAAATATCCCATGTAATTTGCATAATTTCTAATAAGCGGGGAACTCAGTTGAAAGTCTCTGTCAATTTCATCAGCCATCACGACTGAGAAAAGCAGGGTTCAGTACAAAATCATCTCTTTCAGAAAACAGAAACAAATCTAAGTAATAAATGTAAAAATGGGGAAATGAATAGGCATCAGGTATGCGGAAACATGAAACCACAGTGTCTAAGACAGCATGCTCTGCTCAATTGCTTCACGGTTTAACTTTTGGAAAATTCCATTTTGACACTGGAGCTAAACATTGGAACCAGTGCTCCTACTCCTTCACATCCCGACTAACCTCACCAGACCCTTTTCTTCTACAATCCAGTGATAATCAGGTGATGTTTTCTTTTGTCTTCCTTTTTCTAGTTCCTCCCAACTCCACAACAGTCTACTCTACCATTAATCCTGTTTTTTTTTTTCCCTTATCAAAAGTTTGGTGATCAACACAAGGGCCTCTGGCCCAATGCCTCCCTCACCTGTGTGTGTGGTATGTCAGAACTACAGGAGGGTAACTCACCAGTGTCCAGAGGGGCCCTGCACAGAGATGCATCATTTGACCACAGACCTCCACTTATGAGGGAAATGCTGAGCAGACTGTAATCATCTTGTCCTGTATAAGCTACTGGATTCAGCCTGGGAGAGATGGCCCTCTTTGAACTACACTCCCTTCAAGAACCTGCTCTTAGTGAGAAAGCTATTTCCACTGTGGCAGCTTGGGTAGTTGGCCTCCATGGTAACAGCATACTTTTGGCTATTCTGGTGATCCTACCAGTTTTCTGTAAGCACAGGTGGATGTTGGCTTTTGTGAAGGACAAAGGGCAAAATGTGGTTTTGCCAAGAGCTCTCCAGCTAGCAAACATAATTAGATATCAAACAAAAGGTTTTCGGTATTTAAAACCCCAGTGGTCAGTTGTGAGCCAAAGAAGTAAAGAGTGGAAATTCAAAACATAGGCAGATTCAGGAGGTGCCTGAGGCCAGGACTCCTGGCCATCTCAACCTCAGTGTGTCCTGTTCTGCACACCCCTCTGACCAAAGCAGTGTGGTCTGGTTGTAACAAGTGTGGACTGGATTGAGGCACAGATGTTCTGCTGGAAGACAATGGTGATGTTGGTGATGAGCACAAGGCCGAGAAGAAAATGGCAGCAGAAACTCTGTAGAGATTCCATTGTCCTGAAGGAAGAGATGGGAAGAGCCAAGCCTTCAAATCCTCCAGGGGTGTGGGATTCTCACAGTGGAACGCCAGGGTTTATGTGTCATTTGAACAATAGGCTTCCAAAGTGAGCATGCAGGCAAAAAACATCAGTCTTGTCTCAAGAGGAATAACAGATGGTTTATTCTAGAGCCAAATATGAATGACCAGGGCTGGGACATGGGCTCTGTTCTCAGCACCCATGTGATGGTTCACATCCATCTGTAACTCCATCTTCAGCAGATCCAACATCTTCTTCTGACCTCTAAGGACACCCACACTGATAGGCACAAACACTACCAACCATAATTTTAAAATTATTTGTGTATGTGTGTGTGTGTGTGTGTTTGTGTATGTGTGTGTGTGTGTATGAGCACGTATGGGTATATGCCTCCAAAAGAGGACATCAGATATGTTATAAAAATTTTTAAATTAGTGTGTGTATGATCAGAAAATATTAAAAGTCCTCTTTTCCCATTATACAACCGCAGTGTTTCTACTGAACAGAAAACTTTGTATGTACACTAAAAACAGTAAATTTTTAACGCTCAATAGTCTTGAATCTGAGCCACACTGCTTCTGGCAGTATTTCTTGGCATCATGCAGCATGATGGCATGCACAATGCAAAGTACATGCTGTGTGTTCAGAACCAAGACTGCGGGGCAGTGAGACACAACCCTGGTGCTGCTAGACACTCCTTGGAGTCTTGTGTGTGCGAGGAGCTAGTCTTCAGTTGTTGCTTGTTCAGAAATCGTTTACTGTTGCCGAATTGCCCGTGGCATTCCGTTACCAGGAATGAGACTCAGTTTCTGAGGCAAGGCACTGCAGAACAGGTCTCTTGTGGAGGACAGAGCACACAGCTAAGTCCTTGGAGCTCTGATCTACTACTGCGTGCCCTTCACCAACTAATTCTGCTAGACATTTACTTTGGCACTAAGCATAGCAGTTTGGGTTTTAGCTATTATATAGTCAGATATATTAAAATTATTTTTATAGTTGATTTTTACTTTATCTGTAAACTTCTACAGGTTCTTTTTTAACATTACATTTTGGCTGGTGTTTTGTGTTGGTTGGTGGGTTGGTTTGGTTTGGTTTGGTATTGGTTTTTTTGAGACAGGGTCTCTCTACATAGCTCCAGCTGTCCTAGAACTCACTATGTAGAACAGGCTGGCCTTGAACTTGCATAGAGCCACCTGCCTCTGCCTCCTAAGTGCTGGGATTAAAGGTGTGTGCTACTATTTTTGAGTGTCCTTAAAGACACTTTATGCTGGGTTTTATTGATATGGGTTTATTCTGTTTACCACCCCCAACAGTGGTACATACTAAGCCAACTTCCACTTAGCTGCTTCTTCCTCATACTGCTGGTGAGGGGCTGAGGGCTGTGTTTGATCTACCAGGGAATGCTCTGATGCCTGCTTCCTCCTTCTGACCTTCAAGAGCTGTGAGGCATTCTTTCTGGCATATGGCAGTTTGCATGTAGAATCGTACTAGAAATTCGTCAAAATGCCAGGACCAAATCTATAGCTAACGGAATTATTAAAAAACAAACAAACAAAACACACCTAGGCCTTTCCCATGCCTAGTTTTATGTACTCAGCTATGTTAGCTATATGGGGAAAGTTAAATATACTTTGTGTGAGTCAGGATAAAACCTGCTTCAAATTGAAGTTGTAATTAAGTTTAAAAAAAATCGCATCTAGAGAAAACACCCTTGGAGAAAAAAGAAAAAAGATGCTATGTTTAAATGCTAGATTAGTGTGGGAAATCTTTTCAGTAACTCCTCAAGGAAAAATAAAAAGTTTTAGCCGACAAGCTTGGAGATATACAAAGCTTTTGAGTTTTCAAAGATGGTTTAATTATGAGTTAGGCTGAAATCTGTTGCTGGTTGATGTTGTACTTTAATTTCCTATTTATGGAATTATCCTCAACTAATAGATATGTTTTTCTGGTCTTAGGGGTTTGGCAAGAATAAAAGCCTATGTATTATAGTAATATACAAGTTTATTAGTGATGCATTTAAAGATGTGAGGAAATGTGGTAGGGAGTGTAGAGCTGGTTTGTAAAACCTAATGCATCTGTGTATGAAGATGTATGTGTGTGTGTGCACATTACATATATGTAGTATTGTGTAGATGATGTGCCTTGTAAAACTGTGTTGTCTATCAAACATGGATGGATTAGCATGTAACTTCTTGAATATTCAACTACAAGTTCAGCTACAGGGTAATTGACAGCATCAAAACCTTGATAATGATGCTGGATCCTAGCATCCCCTGAATTATGTGGTAATACTCACATAGTGCATGAAAACAACTCACGTGCTTTAAGTAGAAGACTCACAGAATACCTGAAGATGCATTAAGTTTTGGAGAGGCTGTGGGCTTCCTCCTTGGCTCACCTACAGAAGTTATTTCTCCATTTTGGTTAGTAATACCACAGTATTAGCATTACCAAACTTGGGCTCTACTAGTTACATTTCCATTCCTATGATAGAACACCATGACCAAGGCAACTTAGAGAAGAGTTTATTTGGGTTCCTGGTCCCAGAGTGGTCATCATCATGACAGGAACCAGCAGGTATGGCAGCTGTAATAGCAACCTGAGAGCTCCCATTTGAACCTCAAGCAGGAAGTGGAGAGCGTTAACTAGAAACAGTGCCTCCAGCCAGTCAACAGGTGTTGCCATTGGGTCGGTCTTGTTTAGGCGACCATAGCTTTGAGATTTCATGGGTACAGCTCCCCTGTCCTACAGTAGTATCTCACAGCAAACACACTGCTTCTCTGGCTGTTAGAATCTTTCTGTCCCCTTTCCATGCTACTTAGCCTCAGGTCTGAGAGCAGTGGTGTGGGGTTATTATCAGATGGGGTTGGGGAATCCCATGGTCAGTGGTTCTCTGCCTTTTGACCAGTTTGGATTTCTGTAATGGGCTCCATCTGCTGTAAGAAGAGGCTCCTTTGGTGAAGAGTGAGGGTGACATGCATCTGTGGGCAAATGGGTGTTTGGGATGCACTTAGAAATTATGCTGCTTTAGGAAAGTAGCAGTAATAGGTTCTCCTCTGGGTCCATGAACTCCATCAGTGTCTGTAATGCGGTTGTCTAAATTGCTACAGAAGTGTCTGTTGGCCATGAGTGTGGCCACATTGTCAACCAATCAATATCTTTTATCTGGAAAAAAAAAAAAGTTGAAACAGTTTTGTTCACAGTAACTAGGATCAGTATAGAGATAACGAATATAAATATTTAATGAATTGGTAAATTTTTGAAGTATATGTGTCACACAAAACTAAGATTGATCAAATGACTTAAGAGCAATGGGTATAGACGTTACTGAAAACTAGTCTAGCTTGACAAAAAGTTAAACCGAGTCTGGATGGCTAGTCACTGCCAGTTAGAAGTAATGATTTCAAGACCTGAATGGGAATTAGACTGGAATCAGAGTAAAGGCAGAAATGTATTAGATGGAGGGTCTCAGGCAGTGAAAATAAGGAATTGCTATGTAAGTTATTAATGGTTACTATGATAGGCAATGTTAGAATAAACAGTAGGAAAGAAGAATGGTTATTGCTTTTATTTGGAGCAATGTCAAGGTTTGGGTTCCTAAAACCAATGGATTATTTCTTTCCTTGGAAAACTAGAAAAAGACAGGTTAATAAATATGGAAACATTAATTAACAGCTATTACATACTTTCTCAGTAAATAAGAAACTTTAAGCTTCTGTTAGATTTACAGTCTAAAGACTTATTAAGTTATATTTATGAGCCAAGTGGTAGTGGCACACGCCTTTAATCCTAGCACTTGGAAGGCAGAGCCAGGCGGATCTCTGTGAGTTCGAAGCCAGCCTGGTCTACACAGCAAGATCCAGGACAGGCTCCAAAACTACACAGAGAAACCCTGTCTCAAAAAACCAAAAAAAAAAAAAAAGTTATATTTATGGTATAGAGGCCCTAAAATACTTTCTGATTGATAGGCAAGGTACACATATAAGGGCATTTTCTAAAGTGAAAAATTGACTTAATACAGTTTCCTCATAGCATTGTAATTAGCATATAAAGTGGTTCCAGAGCCATGTTAAAGGTGGTGTTTAATATGTTATAGGCATGTAAAACACTATTGGCAATGTGGATCGGGAGATCTTCCAGATCTGCCCAGATGTGACCAAAGGACTCAAGGTGTCAATGTGAGTCAGTGGCTCTGGGGTTTGGTGTCTCACGCCAGTGATAATTAAACACATGGACTTGAGGGAGAATGCGAAGGGAAAGCAAAGCTTTGAAAGGAAAAGTGAGAAACCAGGGAAAGGAGAAAACCCAAGAGGAAGGACATAAGCTGCATGTCCCTGGGGCTTTTTATAAAACTCAAGTCAGAAACTGGCCGAAGACTAATTTCTAGTGGGACTGGGCTCATCACAGGGTGTGCCAATTAGACAGTCTGTGCAGGCTCTTCTGGCTCAGCCATGGAGATGATGGTATGCTGCCAGTGCCCAGCTTCTGTTGGCTGCTGACTGTGACTATCTGCTAGCCACTGGTGCTGGCCAGGGTTGCCACTGATGACCTTGCAAGTGCCTTGCCAGTTGTTAAACTACGTCCTTCATTCTCACATTTTTGTGGCCAGTTCATCCAGTTCATATATTGAGCTCCTGCCTCATTAGATATTTGAGAAATGTTAAATCAAGAATCTTGACTTCAGGGGCTGGAGAGATGGCTCAATAGTTAAGAGCATACACTGCTCTTCCAGAGGACTAGAGTTCAATGCCCAGCACCCACATCAAGCAGCTCACAACCACCTGTAATTTCAACTCCAGGGGATCCAAGTCCTGAGGCCTGCAGGGATATCTGTGCTCGGGTTGGCACGCACGCGCGCGCGCGCGCACACACACACACACACACACACACACACACACAATTTAAGCAATAAAATTAGAAAGGGTCTGGCTTCAGTTGTTGGCGTTGCCCTGCAATTCCCAAAAGCTAGGGTCTGGAAAAGTCAAGAGTATGGCTGACCAGAAAACGACTGGCCTGGGACTGAGCAGCTGGGACTGAGCAGCTGGGACTTCCTCAGAGCCGTCCTCTACCCCTGGCTCACCCCTGGCTTACAGGAGCAGCCACAGGGAACCCACATTCACACAGATATGAAAGACAAGAATGAGAAGGTGGAACGAACAGGCACAGCCAGCCACGGACTCATATGAAAGGCAATTTTTCCTCTTTTTTTTTTACCATAACTTCACAATAGCATGTGAGCTGGGAGCAGGGTGGCTGAGAATTAAGAGCACAGGGTTCAGCTACACTGCCTTTATCTGGGTTCTAGGGTACTTTACCCACGGCCAAGACTCAAAACCAGATCACGCCTGTTAAAGACTAAATGAGGAAAAACATGTCAACCATCTGATACATCACCGTCAGCCCTCATCAGGCCCATTAGAGGGAAAGTATCATTTAGCCATTCAGTTTGCTCTGTTATAATGAGCCACATTCAGAAGTGAACGTCATAAATACTCTACATTCAGATAAGTCCTGGTAACTAGACTCCCAAACAGCTGGTGACTCAGGTTCTCTCATACTCAGCCGAAGCAGGACCATTATGATTTAAAGCAGTCCCAAGAGGTCACAGGCCACACAATCTACTGTGTAATCTTTCCAGTCCCTCTCCTTCCTCACTTGTACAGAGGACCCGCTACAGGTCAGGCAGGTGTACGATTCACGTCTACCCAATGCTACGGCCAAGTCAGAGGGACCACACTTGCTAAGCAGAGCTCACTGATGCTCTTCTCTCCTCCTCTCACTGCCCTCGTGGTTAAGCAGCCGGGACTCAGTGGGGCTTTTCCCCAGAAGCCCTCTCACATAATGTAGCGAATAACTTGGCTGCATTCCTGGACTTCCTTTCCTATTAGCAACTTTTAGTTTTTGATCTGGCCACAGACAAAACAAACAAACAAATAAAAAAACTAATAAAAGTTTCAATAATTTAATACACAGCTGCTATTAAAAGGGAGATACTCGGAGTCCAGGTAGTCGTGGCACATGCCTTTATTCCCAGCACTCAGGAGGCAGAGGCAGGCGGATCTCTGTGAGTTTGAGGCCAGCCTGGTCTACAGAGCGAGTTCCAGGACAGGCTCCGAAGCTACAGAGAAACCCTGTCTCAGAAAACAAAACAAAACAAAAAGAGGGTGGGGTGGGTAAGTCGGAATGACTGTATCTCATAGAAAAAGTGACAAAGACAATTCCACACGAGGGCGCGCTCTATGAAGGAAGAATGCGGAGACCTTTGTTTTGGATAGCCATGATGCACCAGGAATGAAGTATGATTATGGGTGGTGCTGGGCATAAACTACTTTGCCCACGCTAGGCTGGTAGCTTAAGTGAACTTGACTGAACCCTCTGGTAGATTCTGGTGTAAGCTAAGCGGTGACAGCTTGAGAACCACTCATCAGTATTTCAAAACACAACACACCTGTGCTTTTCCACGATCAGCTTTCTGAGGGGAAAAAGTCAACTGTGAAGTTTATGTCAACACTCACCTCCCAGGTGTATGAACATAAGCAAAGATTACCTTCACAGATGCATCCAGGAAGCGGGCCACTGGCACAATGTGGGCTATCATTGTGAGACTGGGATCGAGTCACTAACAGGAAATGATCAACACTTTTTTCAAACAAAAAATCAGGGAATAAAATGACCTCCATTCTTTACAATTTACTATTTTCCAAAGGAAAATAGAATTCTGACAGTTTAAAATTTTTTTAAAGGCAAATCTTTGAGTCCATGAACTTCTTGGTGCCAGACTTCCCATCCAAGGCCATCGGTGTCCTTTCCCATTCTCAAATCGTCCTTATCGTCTTCTAAATATCTGAGTAGAGCATCTTAGGAACTCAAGGTGTACTTACTCATGGCTTAAGCAGAACAATTGTAGACCGGCAAGTTCTCAGTGTCACTTCCGGCTGGGGATTCCACCCAGATTCAGGGGCACTTGAGCTCCTGCTGGCAGCCTGTCTCCGCCTTCCCTGCCAGCTCCTCTCTTTCTTTGTGTCATCCACCAAGGCTCAGGAACACTTCCTACCAGGGAAGCCCCAGTGCCCATCCTTGGCGATAAGGCAAGTGATTTACACTGTCCTTCCTGGAGGCATTCTGATCTCACCACAGTCCTGTTACAGCTGCTTGCAGGAGCCTTCCTCTCACCTCACCTTTATTCTCCGGGGACTCGGTCTCTTGGTGCAGACCTACGATCTCCCTCTCTATTCCCCGCTGCCCTTCTCAGCCTTTCCTGCAAGCCCAGCTCCATTCCTTTCTGTCATGTGCTGACCCACACAAATACTCTCTACCAGGGACTTCTTCATAGCCACCACACCTGCCTAGATCCAGAGTGGGTAACAGCAACCCAGACAAACACCCACCCAATAAAGAGAAGACCAGCTATCTACATGGAGAAATAATTCAAACACTGTAACTCTAGATGCCTAGATCCCAGTGCAAAAGCACAAACATGAACATCTAAGACAATATGCATCCTCTGGAAGCCAGCAACCCTATTGCAGTAAGAGGCCCGGAGAAAAGTAATTCAGTTGAAGCCTAAGACAAACACTTGAAAAGAGTTGATTATTAATACATTCAAGAACCTTAAAGATGATATGAATAGATGCCTTAATGAAGACCACGAAAACACAGCTGAGGGAAATAATGAAAACAACTGAAGACATGAAAATGAGATTTAACAAAGAAACAGAATCACGAAAGAAAACCCACACTGAAATAAAACTAGAAAAACTCAGGATGTCAAACAAAAACCTCAGAGATAAGCCTCACCAACTGATTAAAAGGCATGGAGGGAAAGACAGCATCTTTAACAAATGGTGTTGGCCAAACTGGATGGCTTCATGTCAAATAATGGAAATAGATCTGCATCTATCACCCTGAACAAAATTCCAAATTAATCAAGAGCCTCAACAATAAAGACAGGTACCCTGAATCTGATAGAAGACAAAGTATGGAGTAGGCTTGAACTCACTGGCACAGGAATGGACTTTCTGAACAGAACACCAATAACACAGGCACTGAGATCAACAATTAATAAATGAGACTTCATGAGTCTGAAAAGCATCTACATGGCTAAGGACACTATTATTTGGGCAAAGCAGCAGCCTACAGAATGGGAAAAGATCTTTACCAATTATACAGCTGGTAAAAGGTTAGTATCTAAAATATATAGAGAACTAAAATATCTGGATATCAAGAAAACAACCCAATTAAAAAATGAGGTACAGGACTAAACAGAGTTCTCAAAAGATGAAACACAAATGGTTGAAAAACACTTCAGGAAATGTTCAACACCCTTGATGATCATGGAAATGCCAATCAAAACTACTTTGAGATTTCATTCGACCCAGTCAGAATGACCAAGATCAAGAAAACAAATGATAGGTGAGGATGTGGGGAAGGGGATGCTTACTCATTGCCGGTGGGAGTGTGCAGCGGTACAGCCACTATGGAAATTGGTATGGTCTTTCCTCCGGAAGCTGACAATGAATCTACCTCAAGATCCAGCTGTGCCATTCATGAGCATATACCTGAAGATTCCACATCTTACTACAGAGACACTCGCTCAACCATGTTCATAGAAATTGGAAACAGCCAAGATGTGCATCAACTATTGAATGGATATTGAAAATATAGCACTTTACACATCTGCTCCTAAGAAAATTAAAATTTATAAGAGGATGAAGCTAGAAAAAAATCATCCTGAGGGGGGTAAATCAGATCCCCAAATGCTGTGGATATTGCTCTATATAAATAAAACACTGATGGCCAGTGACCAGGCAGGAAGTAGGTTGCCAGGCAGGAAGTAGGTGGGACAAGGAGAGAGGAGAATTCTGGGAAGCGGAAGGCTGAGTGGGGAGACACTGCAGTCACCGGCAGGACAATCAGTATGTAAAGACTCTGGTAAGCCACCAGCCATGTGGTAAGGTATAGATTTATAAAAATGGGTTAATTTAAGATAAAAGAACAGTTAGCAAGAAGCCTGCCATGGCCATACAGTTTATAAGTGATATAAGTGTCTGAGTGATTATT
Source organism: Peromyscus leucopus (assembly GCF_004664715.2). Lineage (NCBI taxonomy): Eukaryota > Metazoa > Chordata > Mammalia > Rodentia > Cricetidae > Peromyscus > Peromyscus leucopus. The sequence continues at coordinate 45,269,286 of NC_051079.1, read as the reverse complement.
TTATATGTGGATTATGGGACTGCGGTGCTTGGGCAACCTGGAGAGAAGCCCTCCAGCAACACCCAAAGACAATTTTTGCAGTTTCTCTTGTATGTGGATGTTGGCTTTTAAGTTTTCCATATGTGTGCTATAATCTGAATAGCCACAGATACTAGGTACCCAGTAAGGGACAAGGGAGGTGGGGAGAGTCTTCCAAGGAAGGGGAAATAGAATATAGTGTTATAAAGATACAAGGAGGGAACTAGAAGAGGTGGATTAAATGGGGAGGGAATGGAAGGGTAAAAGAGTGAACACGGGGAGTGACAGCTACAAATCTCATTTGAAACAAACACCATATGGAAACCTAATACTACAGAAGCTTGTTAAAATACATACATAGATGAAGGAGTCACCAATAACAGGGGAGGCAATGCCTCAACTCTCTTATGCCATAAGTAACAACTACCGTGCAAGGAACGAGTTACATCTTGAGTAGTTGACCAAAGGGATCCCAAGGAACCCCCAAACATCACGTTACTGTCAAAGCTATTAGTTGCTCTCCGGAACCTGATGTTAAGGGCCTCTTGCTGAAAACAACACTATGTCATCAAACACAAAACTGGTGCCTAAAAAAAGCTCCACCCCTACTGACCAGCACTCATGGTGTTGGAAGGAACTCTTCCCACTACTGGAGAATGATTACCAGTATCACCCAGCTGACAGATCCTGAGACCTACATAAGCAACCTACCTGCAAGATATACTGGTGTAATAGTGGCCCAAATATTATGGGAGTGATCAATCAGTTGGACTTAAGGCCCACTCCCTGAGATGAGATCCATATATGACACTGGTAAAGTGGCCAAGAACCTGAGACTACATAGGTCATGAGCCTAGAGGAAAACTTTTACTCTGCTAAAGGAATAAAGCAATAAAATGACTCCTAATGACATACTGCCTTGTCTACAGGTTAATTATCTGCCCTCCAGCCTCATCAGTGAAGTGTCTTCTTGCAGTAGATAAAAAAAAAAAAAAAATACAGAGACCCCTAACTGGACCATGTGCAGAGAATGGGAGACTCTGGAGCAATCAACCCGAAATGAGATCATACCCTACCCCTCAGGAGTCAGGGGTCTATGCAGAAGAGAAGATGGAAAGATTTTAATGCCAGAAGTGATGGGTGACCCCAAAGAAACAGCATCTTCCAAACACAATGGGACTGGGGTGCTTATGAACTTACAGAGCCCGTGGTTGCACACACAAGCCATGTACAGGTTCAAGCCAGAGGGGATCTCAGCACTGAAAGGGAGAAGCAGACACTAGGGTCCCATCTCTAACAAAGAAACTATATGCAATTGATACCTGTCGGCAAAGAGACCAGTTTCCTCCACTGGAGGATCACTGGATATACCAACCACACTCTAGGGCAGGCCCCATGTCCAGGAGTTGTTGACACAAAACACACATTTTGGATTTTTTTTTTGTTTTATTTATTCAACTATTTGTCTTATTGGTCGGTTGCTTGTCTTTATAGGCTTATTTTTGCTTTGAAACAGGAAAAGAATATAAAGTTGGGTAGATAGAAATGTGTGGGGAATCTAGAAGTTGGAGGAGGGCAAAAACATCAAAATACACTGTGTGAAAACAATTTTAATTAAAAGAAGAACCTAGGTTCTCAACCTTCCTAATGCTACAACCCTGTAACAGAGTTCCTCATGTGGGGATTCCCCCAACCATAACACGATTTTCATTGTTACTTCCTCATTTTGCTACTGTTATAAATCATAATGTAAATATCTGATGTGACCCCACATGAAAGGGCCATTCTTCCATGGTTGAGAACCACTGCCCTAAACATTGCTTGTTTTCAAAATAGAATTCCTGCCTTTACAATTGGTTTCATTGGATTTAAAATGTAGACTGGCAAGCATACCCTGTTCATTTTATCTTTTTCCATGTAGCTCTGTAAATATGAAATACTTCCTTCTTAACTTTAATATTATCTTTGTGTATTTCTGTTACTAGAGATGAGAAAGGTGAATCGAAGCTAGCCTATGAAATGTTTTTCTTTAGACTAAATTATATCTTCTTCTAGGGCAAAATCTTAACAGTTCTCTAACAAATGCTTCAGCAATATTTTGATACAATTTTACCAAGAAATGAGTCAGGCTCTTAATCCAAGATCCAAGGATCATTCACCCTACTTCATGGATCAAAAGAAGTTAAGTTTAGTTTTTAATTGTGGGCAGAACATACTAGACAATTGTCTTCATATGCAAACAGCAGTGCAGATGCTGTGTGTTGACTGGACTGGGATATGGGTCCCTGGTGTGTGAGGACAGCTGCAAAGGTAAATCTATTATTCACCAGGAGGTGGCAAGTCACATTTTCTTTAGAATGATGACTCTAAATTCTTATCTTGCCACCATAGTTATAAAAAAAATTAAACTGATTCATATAACACCCCCAATGCTTAGCACATTAACACATCTTATGTATTTACTATGTGAACTACTGCAGCAAGATAAAATTTGCTACAGAGTGCCTCCGAGGATTGCACTATCTTCACCATGGGTTTCTTCAGGTTCGAAAATTACCTTGTTGGTACATATTAACAACTGCCTATCAACTGTAACTTTTCCCTCAGCTGAAATGATTAACAAAACCCTCCTGGTTTCTGTTTAAAATCAAAATGTCATAGTAACTTTTGAATTCCTTACTCAGCTCCCAAAGAGTAAAGTGGCAGGAACAGCAGCTTATTTGAGAATGAAAACAAAGAGCACAAGTGGACTTGGTTTCAGATCTATGATGTCGATCTGGAGTAAGTATTTACTTGCAGCTGTAATATGAATATGGGGCAGACTTGCAGAGCAGGGTGGGAGGGGAACACAAATGCGTGCTCCACCTCAGTGGCCCTGCAGAGCAGCACTGTGCACGCAGGACAAATTGCTGGCTTTGGCCAATGTCCTCAGCAATTTCCATGACCTTTAGCAAACTTCCTAACCTCTCTAAGCTGCTTTCTCAAGAGTAAACGCAATGTAAGTAACAGTCCAGCACATGAAAAACACCCAGCAAAGGCTCCAAATGAGAAAGGGAAAATGCTTTGTAAAACTGCAGATCAGCTTGTCAAAACGAAAACAAACCAACCAACCCCAGGAGCCAAGGATCAACCTATGTTCAGGGAATATGAATCGTTCTTAATCTTTTAGTTTCCCCTGAGAAGTCTGGCCTGAAATTAAGAATTAGAAAATCTCAATCAGTTTAAAAACAACCAGACTGTGCTGTATGTACTTTGCTCAGTCAAGTCAGTACCAATCGTCACTCTGGGGAGACTAGAGGTGGTGAGCAATTCACTCAGTTTCCCCAAAGCCACTTCAAAGCCACAGGCACTAGGGAGTATTCGCCACTGACATGGGATGAGACTGCAAAGCTGGCAGAAAACAGGTAAAATGAAGAGTAGATGGTAAAGTTTGAATGACTCCACTTCCTTTATTGCAGCAACTGCAATACTCAGGGTTAAAACATCACAAAAGCATTTGTGACAGGTACAGTACAGTATTATCAAAATATTACATTTTCAAACTGAGCAGATAATCACCCACCAGAGCTCAACTCTTTCAATTATTTTCATAGTCTTAAAAAAACACGTATGTCAGAAAGCAATATGAAAAGAGTGTAAAGGAAAACCTAAAGCACAAAGGAAACATTGCAACAAATAAATATTTGATTTAGTAACTGTTAATAATCAACACCAACATTCTCTCTGAACCCACTGAATTTTTTACCTATCATAACAATGAATTCAAATGCCACTGCATAATTATTTTCAAGTTATTATCAATGATTAGGACTAAAAATAATTTGGCATCAAAATAATCAAAATTCAGCGTAAAATAAAAATAGCTTTAATACTAGCTAGCATCTCTAAGAATTGTTGAAATTTTTCAGTTTAGAGTACTATTGCAACCTTGAAAATGTCTGACCTGGTATCTAGTGTTAAGTGAACGTAATGTTTTTAAAAGTGGAAAGCTTCTTACATTATTTCACAAACAATATTACCCTCCCTAGTATGTGTATTGAGATCCACTGTATGTACTTTATACACAAATGTATGGTGTATGACATTTAGTTTCTGTAGTACAGGTCACAATGAAGTTTTCCTGAATGGGGAAAAAAAACCTCTAGAAATAAAAGGCAAGTGTACCTGTGCACATGTCAAGATAGCAGCATTCAGCCCATGCCCTATTATCCATTCAGAAAACTCAAGCATGATATGGTTTATGGAATATGGCATTTCTATATTGCCTTCAAACTCTGTAGAATTTAAAGTAAATGGAACAATATTGAATTTTAATGTAGGAAAAACTTAGAAAAATCATTTTTCATTTTCTTAATATTCTGAATGGAAACAACCAGATATCCAGCTGGTATTAATTTAGGTCATATTCATGCAGAAATATTGCATCACTGAAAATGCTTATCTAACATTTCCCTAAGATGATGGAAGTCTGTGTCTGTTTTCCACCACTGAAACTCACTAATCAACTGCTCAACAGCACTGTACCTAACTGGATAACTGGACCAAGTTTCACTATAATCTTCAAATTGTCTTTGTCCTCCATGACACCTGTAACCTCTTGATCTGACTTGAATATTTATTGAAACAAAACAAAACAAAAAAATGTAATCTACTCAACTGTGACCACTTTAAAATCTGAAACACCAGCAACCGAAATTTCTTTACATATACACATATGCACCTGTGTATGCATAACATACACACATACAGACATGTAGACACGAATCCCTTGAAATGTGTTTAGGAAGTCCTTCCTTGAAAAATGAGAAACTTCACATTAGAAACTGTATATAAAGCTTTCAGGACAGCACATCTGCACTGTCAAGTGCACGAGTAGACGACAAGGTCAAACGCACAAACTGGCAGTTTTCTTTAACACAAAAGTTTTAAAGTATTAAGAATGGATTAAATTTTAATGTTCAGAATAATCTGTTCAAACCTGAGTGTATTAAGACTAAATGTACTTGATACTTGAATAAATTAAGCCTAAAACCATTTCCACTAAGAAAACAGTGGTCCATTTAACCATTGATAAAATTTTAATGATTTTTTTTTTTTAAATAAAGGATGGCGTAGGATAGTGAAAGTCCCATAGTGTTTATTGAAATGTTCTATTAAATGGCATTTCTTTGTCTAAATTTCCTCCAAAACCACCTGTTACCATGTCTTAAAAGTCCCTCACATTTGAGAGGAATTCTAAATTAGAACAGATCTTTTAGAAATAATACAAATGATCTCGGGTTTTGCTTGAAAAGGACATGTGATTTTTCAGCATCATATAAGTAGTGCTGGGTAGATCTTCACCCTTTTCTAAGATTTATAAGAAATAATACATAATTTCAATTGAGAGTTAAAAATGGTGTTTGGGCCTCTATTTCCTTGCTCTACATGTACATATACTCACATAAACCTAACCTTGGGCTCCATTTTTTGGTATTTTCCCCCATATATTTTATTAGTTTGTCCTAATCATCTTGAGTATCTAACAGATACTTTTACAAAAGTAATACAAAACACACAGTACTCCAGACTGACTGGTCAATGGAAGATGAAAAGGAGTGTCCACTGAAGGTGACAGATTAGAAATGAAAACATCTGAAGGCAAAGTTTACCATTCTATAAATTTACAAAAGACGATAGCTGTATGGATGAAATTTGGTTAATTTCAGAAGGCACCTCAAGGCTAAAGGCTTTTGTACTCCTCTCATCAATCAAAAAATAACGCACTCTTATTGCTTCCAAGTAGCAAAGGACAACTTTACTCTCATGAACTCCAGTCCAACAAGAAAGAATTACCAGTCACTGATATGGAGTTGACCAAAACTGAAGTCTCCATCTATCTATCAATGGAGCAACTTTTTCATGTGCTTTCAAATAAATGAAGTACTGAAACAAAGTCCCAGTTCACCACCGTGATATCTGGTGTTACTGACGATTTCAGTCGCTTTCACTAGGCACTGAAGTACCATTCCTGGAGGGCAGTCCATGGTGCAGAATAATTAAGAATAGAAGGTAAGGACGCTCTGATGATTCCCACGAACTAGGAGGATTGGTGGCAGGTCCTTAGATAGAGCGTCTAACCAAGCCATATACAGAGCACTGGACACAGCACCTTTCCGTGCGACTGGGAGACTCCTAGGATCAGAATGAGAAGACAATGAGCAATGCTTTGGAGAAGAAAATGAAACAGCAATTATTAATTAGGTCCCAATTCTCATGATAAAACCTGAATGGAGGGAAATTCTGCATAGATACAACAGTAACTACTATACATACTCTCATTTCATCATCCCCAGATTTTTAGGTTTCAACCAATATTTAAACATTTGTCCATAAGAGTAAGTATTCCTGTGAACTTCAATACATATAATTTATATTTATTATTAATAATATTAATATTTAGTCAAACTAGTCCTTCAATAAGGATAGGATTCTTTAGAAGAAAAAATGTATTTGTATTAGAACCCAGACAGTAGTTATAGATGGAAAATAAAGTATAATTAACTGTGTATTAATTTTACCTTCTCTTGTGAATTTTAGTTTCTATTTATAGAGCATGGTAGTGACCTCTTGACCTCTAAGGATTCATTCTAAATTTCTGTGGCTTAGCGTCTTTCGTTCTAGAAGTTTGCCCACCATCAGCACAAACTGAAAACGCTGTGTTTGGTGTTACCCTGACAGTTCTTTATGTCCCCACATTTCATTATCTGTCTTGGTTTCTGGGTGCCTGAGCTTTTCTTATCTGTTAGGGACACAGGATTCAGAACTAAAAACATCCAGGTTCACATTATCTCTAATAACATGGCTCACAGAGGAGAGGCTCAGGTGGGACCAGTAACTGAGTCTAATTCAAAGACAGCATGTGCGCATAGAACTACATCTAATTCAAAGACAGCATGTGCACACAGAACTACATCTAATTCAAAGACAGCATGTGCACATAGAACTACATCTAATTCAAAGACAGCATGTGCGCATAGAACTACATCTAATTCAAAGACAGCATGTGCGCATAGAACTACATCTAATTCAAAGACAGCATGTGCGCACGGTACACAGCTGCAGGAGAAACGGGGTGGGTTCAGACAGGAACTGCTGGACCAGGTCAATATTCTATGCAGCCTTTACACTTAGCTTTATGAGAAAGCTGTCTGGAAGCCAAATTCTACTGTGAACCCCCCTATGCCTCACACACCTGTGGCCCTGCTAGAAACTTTTGAAAAGGTGAAAAGGAAATTAAAGAATATGAACATAAAAGTTCAGAATAACTTATCAAAAGAAATTAATTAGAGGGATACACGGGTATATAGTGTATCTCTTGTTCATGCCTAAATGCTAGCTCCACATGTTGAAGGCAACCATATTTTAGAGTGTGAGTTTCCTGTTTATAGATAATGTCCTTCTGATAAACTTTTTAAGCACTTATTAGCCAGGCCTTGTAGTATAGGACTGAAATCCCAGCACTTGGCAGACAGAGGCAGAGAACTGCTCCAAGTTTAAGATCAGCCTGGGCTATAGATTAAAAACAAAACAAAAAAGCACCCCAATGGTGGTGTGACTGTTACAGTGGAACCCCTGCATTTTGACTGCATCGGAGGCAGGCCTGCTCTGCAGGAAGGAAATTATGGCTGCTACTGTGAACAGGGTCAAAAGCTCATGGCTGGGATGGCAGTGGTCCTAGGGGTTACTTCTATGATTTTGTTAAATGATCATGGACTCAGACTGTCTTCTAAATGTTCACACCCGTGTTTACAAGTGCTCGCCCTCAACGTTGCTCTGAGAAGCTTATAGCAGAGGGCAGTGGTTAATGCAGAGACTCATAACTTATCAAAATATTGAGTACGTGATTGAGTTCTTGGCTGTGAATGGGCATCTCTTATCACACATGTACCGTCCACCCCCAACCAAGGCTCAGAGAGCACTGAGGAAGAGGGGACATAAAGACGGTAAGAGCCAGGAATGCTGGGAAAGAGAGGGGTGGAGTCACAGTCACCAGCCAGATGCAGAGAAAGCAAGATGAGAATGCCATACTGAGAAAAGGTGCCAAGCCACATGGCTAAACAAAGATAAGAACTATGGGTTAATTTAAATTGTAAGAGCTAGTTAGTAATAAGCTTGGGCCATCGGCCAAACATTTATAATTAGTCTAAGCCTCTGAGTGATTATTTTATAAGTGGACAGGATGCAGAAAAGCCTCTGGCTACAGGAACCTTCATGAAAACAGCCCAAACCTTCTTCCAATAATACTTACATGACAATAATATTAGATGTGCTTGAGTGCTCCTTTAATAACTCGTTTAGCCTGATCTGCCGGTATGTCTGAAATGGAAAAGGATAGAATTAGAATTGTAAGGCAGATTGTAGCTCAGTATACAGTGTGTAAGCCCATGCAGCCATGCACTAGATCTTCAGCACTACCAAAGAAAAAGGAGAAGGGGGAAGGAGGAAGAATAGGAGGAAGAAGAACAAGACGAAGTGGAAGCTACCATGGTTTTTAAAACAAGTAGCAAAAACAAATTTTGTATAATAAAATACCATTTAGAAAAATATTAGATGGCTGCTTCCCACCATTCAAATATAAAATGACCCTTAAGGGAAGTTTAATTTACATAACAGTTTCCCCCTGTATCAAATCACAGTGCTTGGTACTTACAGCATCAGTAATTCTATTAAATCACATGTAAGACTACTGAAAAAAAGAGAAGGGAAGAGTACCTTAGTCTTATAAAGCTCAAGCTCATTATCTGTTATTCGCCAAGGCTCATCTTCCTTCATTTTATCTGCAATGTCCTGTTCTTTATCATCCTCATGAAGTCTGTATGGCTCAATCATGTCATCAAAAGCGACAATACTTTAAAAGAACAGAAAGAATACTTTCAATCTTGTTTTGAATTATGTATTAGGAACATCTTTAAGTAGAAATTATAACTTGTTACAAACTTGTAATCATTTTTATAATTTAGTTAGAAAACTAATTTCTAGTCTCTCGAACTGCACAGATGATAACAAAGTTGGAGCTAAAGTCTGTCACACTGTAATCTGCCCTTACCTGTGTCAACTCTCAAACTAAAGAGTATCACATTAGCCAAAATGATTCCTGAGCATGAGTAAAATACATCTTTGCTCAAATAGCAAATCTTTTCCAACTCAATGTAAAATGATCTTTATCCCAGCTCTCTAACTCACTTAACACATGCCTAAAAATAACTAGTTATTCCTGACAAAATACACACAGACAGTAACTGCCTCTCGGTGCTATTTTCAAGAAAACTATTCCAAAAATAGAAACTGTGAGTAAGAGACTCTTGACTGCAACTATTATCGGGAAATTCAGATTTTCACTATAAAAGTGAAGTAATACGTATGTATGGAAGTAATACGTATGTAAAGTCAGGATCAAATGCTTTTAGTGACTGTGGGTAGGAAATATCTGGAATTTAAAACCTATCTGCAATTTCTGTAGCACTAACAATTTTCAGAAAGCATGTCTAAAGAGTGAAATCCCTTCTGAAAACTCAAAATTCTTTAAGCTTACTTCAGTATCACTGGCAAGCCAATCACCATGTGGTTTCACATAACTCGGGGCAGAGAAACAGCTCTGGTAATCATTTCAAGTTAAATTATCTATGTCTGCACAGGCCAAAAGAGTTGGAAATTTATATAGAGTAATTTATCCAGCAACTTACTTTTCTTTTTTTGGTTTGGTGTTGATATCTCCTAGGACCATGATATCAGAGAAATCTATTCGGAATTTACTAAGTAAAGTAGCCATCCTATGACAAAAAGAACAAACAGTATTCAGACATGCAAAGGATGTTAAGTATTCTTATTCACTACATATGTGATAAGATGATCTAAACGGAAAGTCTATCAGTTGCTACACAAATTTCCTGAATTGGCCCATACTCTCCTTTAAAAAAGAAAACACTGAAATTGCCTGGGTAGAGATGACTATCATCTAACCCTCTCTATCCCTGCTAAAATTTAAGAAAGTGATGTAAGTGGATTCAAATGTTAATTATTCAGGAAGAAAATGTGCTGGAGAGAGGAAAGGGGAGTACAGGGAGCCCAGCACTGTGAGAACTGAGCTGGGTTCAAAAGAATGCAGCATTTTGTTGTATAACAGTTTCCTCCAAGTTTGATATACTCCATCCTGCAAAGAAGCTCCTTAAGCAGGAAGATAAACAACACACAACAGCATCAGGAAGTTCCTGAAACTGACCATATTCACTGGGCTCCTCCCTCCCAGAGTAAACAGTAAGGCTGCTGAGAGTCACTCTCAGAGAAGCCAAGCTGCAAAGAAGCCTCAGACCAGACCAGCTGCCTGTAAGCAAAAGCCAGCCAAGCTGCCAGACAGAGGATTAGACCAGAGTCACTTGCAAAGTGCACAGACACTCTCCAACCAGTTGAGCTGCCTGCAGGCAGTGCAGTGAGCTCCAGGTTTCCAGCGTTCATGAGCTGACACCATGCTGGGGTGGGCCTTGGTGAGGCAGCTGTTTTTGAGTCATATCTGCTCCTTAAGTAACTCCTCAACCACACTCCTGTAAGTAAGCCCAGTAAAACTCACTGGTTCACTAAGTTGGACTTTGGTAGTATCCATGTAGTCTTGTCATAGGTTCCCTATCTGGGGTGAGTAGATGTGTGTGCTCGTCTCCCCAGGAAAGGTCTTGCCACACAACACATTTACATAGAGGAATGAGGCAAATGAAGAACTATGTATATAAGAGATAAAAAAGGTAGACCAAAAATGCCTGAAATCCCCAAAATGCGGACAGCATGCAGGACGTATCTGGAGTGGGGACAAGACAAGCACCAGAAACTTGACGCCCCACTGCAGCACTCACACTGTCTAGAAGTGGTTACAGGGCTGTGGGAGCATCAGTCAAAACCCTCAGACTTTCTACAGGAACCTGGAAGCAATGTGTGCAGTACCCTTCGGGGACAAGGCCAGGAGAGAAGCACCAGAAACCAGACTCATAGCAGTGCAGACGATAGTATGCTGATGTCTCCAAGTCCACACAATTTCTCTATATACGAAAAGGCCATTTCTATGTACTTTCTTTCAAAAGATTAAAGATCTGCTTCTAACACTTGACGGTACAGGTATTAATAAAGACTTTCTAAAATGCCAATGTGCTAAACTACCACATCTAAGAAAATTATGCATTTATAGTTTAAATATGGATGTCAAAAAATTAAAGAGGATAAGGTTCTATTTAATGAGGCTTCTGCAGTATGGTTAATACTTCAGAGTCTATTGTTTTTTTTTGTATCAAATCTCTATCATGAAAGGACTATTTGATTAATGGTCTCCAACTTAAAACAAACTTACGCTCTCCGGTCATGGTCTATTCTGTTTATTTTTCCACCAATGAATACTCGGATCTTACAATCTTTCCACTTTTTCTTGGTAGTCAGAAGGTAGGGTATCAACAAGGTCAAACCTGAATTATAAAAATATAAAGTCCTTTTTAAAATGCTAATATCTCAAACAAAAAAATTATTTTCAACTTGGTCTCAAAAAACACATTTATTATAACTCAATGTAAAGTAAAATTCGTCCTCCCTTGACAATTCCATCAAGGAGGGAGGTCCAAGAGTTGTGGTTCAGTCCCAGGATTGCAGTTCTTTAAGCGCCATAATTGGATGGTGGTGTAGGCAGTAGAAAATGTGTTGCCGACAGAAAGGGGAAGGAAATGAATGTAGCCTAATAGGAGCAAGTTTCACACTGAAATGGGAGAGATGAGAGGGAAAAGCTGACTGGCACTGGCTTTCAGGTTCTACATAGTACATCCATGCACACATACATATTATATATTCCCTAGCTTCATCCACTGAGGGGGCCTGGTAACCAAGAACTATCCAAGAAGCCGCAAGCATAGTGCTTCTAAGTACTACTCTTGACCAAAAGGACAAGGAGACCCTGGGTAAAAAGTCCTTTTCATAGCAAGGAAGAGATAAGTCTAGGAGACCATCTTATTTTAGGAAGCAACTTCCAAAATGAGTTCCCTCCATCAAATGAACACATTAAGTCACCCGAGGGAAGACCCTGGTGCTAGATGTGGACAATCTGAAAACGAAACAAACGATGACAGTAATAGGTGAGAGCCCTTTCGATAAACTAAGAAGCAATGCCTTAAAATGAAGAGACAAGCTCTCCTTTTAATAAAATGCCAGCCAATCACTGAGGAAGGAAGGATGGGGGTGAAAATGCATCATCCAGGACGACAACAGCCAACTGAGAACATGAGTGAGTGAATGTTAACCCAGGTGAAACAGTTGAGGAAGAACAGTATATCTGCAGAGCTGCCAAGAACCCCACTACATCTATAATCATAAAGAGGGGAAAGCGAGTTTTCAGCCAAAAGTCTGAAAAAATACACGTTACTCAACAGCTTACCCTACACCAATATGCCACTCTTGGTGAGATATAGACAGAAGAGCATAGTACCACTTCTGTGCTATTTTTGCTAAAGATTTAGAACATGAAACTGATTGTGACCAATATGACTGCATTCCAAATTGAGTCACATTACATAAACTAGTCATAGTTAATATAATGGCATTGTCACAAAGTTCAAGAAAGGACTACAGCAGCTTCTATAGGAAGAATCCTGAAGGGACATGATCACTATGTATGACTTTCACACTGATTCTCATGCTGTTTGAGCATGCTGGTAAAACCTGAATGTGGTAAACTGTATGCCATTTCTTAGCACTAGTCTTACATGTCAGCAAATTTCTAATTATTTGAAAAATACATTAAGGGCCTTACCTCCATCATCAAAAAGCCACCAGACATCAATAGTATTCTTTCCTTGTTTTTTCTGAAACTGTGTACTAGCTTCGAGAAGCTTTTGGTCGGCTACATTTAAAGGTGCAACAGGGCCTTTGGATTCTGAAGGATTAAGCAAAAAACTATGACATAAAGGAAGTAAATGTTAAATCTCCTTTTACTGTATTCCTAGACTTTCCTAGCATTTATAAATTCAGATATTTATATGCAGATAGCTGTATATGGCTTCCATTATAAGCCTGCAGTAGCTTATAACAGATATAATTTGAGTACAAAAAAAGTACTTTCTGTTTTACAATAGGTAAACTCATTCAAATTACCCTAGTGTCTAGTCTGAAGTATTCTGGTGAATGCACAGGAATCCTAAATACCAAACATTTACTGATAGAGTTTAATTTTCCTGGAGATCTATTTTAGGCTAACAAATCAAGCTTTACACTTGTTCTATGAGATTTCTTTTATTATCTGGTATCTCAATAATTTAGAATTCAAAGGTATTAAATAAAAAGCCATATTTGCAAGATGATTAGATTAACAGCAATACACTCTTGTCATTACCAGGGAAATGTGCTCATTGATCACTGTCCCCTCAATATGTGATGCCCAATTGTAAAGCCACATAACCACATCTTTCTCTGAATCATAGAAAGATGGTAGGAACTCCTTGGAAAGGGTACGGATATGCTGCAGGTCTGAAAGGAGTTCCCATTTACATTTCTAGGAATTAAAAAAAAAATCAGCATTGACTCTGTGAGCAAGCAAATGGCTATTATGAAATTCCACTACCACAATTTTAAAAACAGAAATTCACAGGAGGATCTCTGGTCATTTCCCAGAGGTCCGTCATTCACTTTCCATGCTGCCATGATGTAAGCAAATATGACAAATGATTTTGCATGATGAAATAATATGGCTACCAAACCACACTGCTCCATAACTCTCACCTCTATCTCCTTCTCATAAAACTCATGTACGCTGACATGACTGTGTATCTCCCAAACGCAGCACGACTGTGAGAAATATTGCAATTTTTGAAACGAAAAATATATTAGTATCAAAATCGAGAATTTGGTTGGGTACAACTGATGGTAAAGAGTGTAAGGGACACTGTAGAATCACCTGTTCCAGTGTCCCTACTTATCATCTAAACCATGCAGTTTAAATTAAGAAAAAGACCCAAAAAACAAAACACCTGCCTTTCCAGGTTTGTGTATTTCAGAAACACCATGACAATTCAAAAGACTGTGAAACAATAGCTTGTCCCAGTGAGACATAATGCTTAGTTGAAATAAAATTAATTTTGCTAATCTGCATTTAATAGATAACTGTAATATCACCTCACCATGGAAATAAAAACTAAATTAAAATAAAAGGAAAATAACAGGGTTGGAATTAAAGAGATAACAGTATGGAAAGGGGGATTAAAATAAAATGATGAACAATGCCTGCCTTTTTTCAACAGTGGCTGAGTTGGAGTCTTGCCATCCTCTTCCTCATCTAGATTATGTTTAAAAAACACAAAATATGAAGTTAATTGCCTTTATAATCATAAAGTAATGGAAATGTAAATAGAGCACATTATAAACAAGACAGTGTGAAGAAACAGCCCATGAGAAATGATTAATACTAAAAATTAATATTTTCTATACTGAGTGTTTAATATTTTTTAAAATCACATTTTTTTATAAAGACCATACAGAGTGAATGATGAACACCCACACTGAAATTTTATTTCTTTAAAATTATTCAAAAGAGCCAACAGATTTTGTAAACGTTAAGCTTTCAGACTTGAAATCAGCTGAGAATGTCACAGTACAGCGTGCAGAGTGGAAGCATGGCCCTTTGAGTAGCCATCTTTGCAGGTAACACAAAGCTTTAAACACGCCACTACATCACCACACAAGTGACTAAAGCACCTGGTATTTGCACAAGTCAATCAGAACTGGAAATATTAGGGAATTTGATCAGAGTAAAATGCCAGTTTATGAAAGAGTCATTTTCTTCAAATAAAGTATATGTACATATACATATGTGTGCATATATTCACCAGCTTATATTTAAATATTCACCAATTTGTTTTCTGGGGTAAGTAGTTTTTCTAACTCTTTTCCCCCATAGATGTAAATTTACTTAAGGCAAGCGAACTCGAGTTTAAAAAGAACATTCTGCAGTGGGATCCTAAGTAAGACTCCCAGGCTTTCACAGCATCTCTAACACTATCCTCGATGAGCTAGACCAGGTTAGTTGATGCCTTGCTTTCTCACTGGGAGAAATGCACCTACCTCTTAAGGCTCTGAAATTGCAGGCATTGCTGAAATGAGTTTAGGCTGGTGCAAACCAAGTACTTACAGAGCATTCTCTCTTTGTCCCCTTGTATATTTTATGCCTCAATAAGCAAGACAGATAAAACCAAATACTGTGACTATATAACTGTATTAGAATGTTCCTAATCCTGAAGGGTTTTTTTTTTTTTTTAAACAAAGTATCCATTTCTCTTATAGTATCTGTGCTGATTTTGAGAATTTGCCAAATAGAAAACAGACAGAAAAATCAAGCTATACAATTTTTACTTTTTATGCATGTTTTGGAAAAATAACTAATTAAAATTTAAATACTACTGTTATAAAGTAATACTTAATCTCTGCTTTTTGAACATACAGTGATTGGTAGTTTATATTCATTTAAAGGAGTTTAAATGTCAAAGACACAGTGGCATTTAAGATTATTTATAATATCACCTATCTTTGCAGGTGTATGAAAGTCAGAGGACAACTCATAGGAGTCAGTTCTCTCCTTCCCCTCTGTAGGTCCCAGGAATCAAATTCAAGTCCTAAGACTTAGCGGCAAATGCCTTTTCCCAACAGAGCCTTCTTACCCACCAAAATGACTCTTTAAATTAGGCTAAATGCACTTACAATTTTACAACTGAGTAGAAATATACTAATCTAGTTTCCTATTCTTTAAAACTATGAAGTTGTAGCACACATCACTGAGTTAATGTATGTGTTTGCATCTACTTAGATGTGAGTGCAGAGTAGCTTCTAGAAACGATCAATATGACTGCATGCATGGATTCCTCATAGACTAGACAGAAAGGGTCTGTCTCAGGCAAGAATGTGGGAAAGGGCAAAAGAATGTAGAAATAAATTAAAATAAATGCAAAAACAAATGAACAGAATCAGCATATGAAGTGTATGGACAACACAAACACAGAATAACAAAGCCACCAAGGCCCGGGAGGAGAACTGTGTGAAGCCACACTTTCTACTACTACACTAGGCAGGTTACACAGGAAAGGAGAGAATGAAGAGCAACATCAATGCTTTCAAATAATCTAAAAGATAAACTGTGCAGAGACAGGGTTTGCCCAAGGCTATCAGTTTCATACAGAAGATGGTGTCATCTTAGAGAAATCAAAAGTCCACTAAGGCTGGGTGATTTACAGTGCAGATTTCTTTCTCGTTGCGTTATCAGCTGGAACAGGACAGATGGAGATACGAGTCTGACCAGAGGTTGGAGAGTGAGGGTGGGAGAGTAAGATTTGGAAGTCATCCCTTGTCTTCTTACAGCATGACACACAGTGTGTGGATGAAATTATCTGTAAGCCTCGTGAAAAAGGACATGCTCTTCCCAAGTTTAAAGAAAAATATTTTGAAGCAAACTACTTAAAACTATGTTAGTCACTAAATAATTGGCATGACTTCTGTTTTAAGGAAAGCAACACTTTAAAATTGCAAACAATGTCTAGCTTAACAAAAGGAACTTTGTAATATGTATTATATTCAAAAGCCAATCCCCTCCAAATGAAAACAAACTGTTAAAAAAATCTTGTTTGAATGAAAATTACCTTTATGTGTAATAGACTTTTCACCAGATGATTTGCAAGTGTCTTGATCTGACTTTTTACTGTAGTCCACGTTTACTACCACATCCTTGGTACCAGGTGATTTTTCTTGTGAAGACAGTAATTCTTCTGTAGATATGAAAGTGAAAGTATTTAAAACAGTATCAAAATCATAATTTAACTATTCAAAGTATCATGGTTTACTAGTAAAACGATAACGAGTATCCCTTGTGAAATAGTAAGGTGTGAGGATTTCTTCTTTTCTTTTTTTTTTTTTTTTGATAAATGATTTAAGAAACAACCATGCTGTTTAAAATGACTATCTATGTAAATATGTCAGCTGCTAGGGGCTAAGCTGGGTTCTGGGGAGTAAGGAGTGAATGAGAAATCCACATAAAAACAATACAGTAGGCAAAACGATGATATGTAGGCTGTCAAGAAACTCTACTCTCAAAGGCAGTTTCAATATAAAAATATGTAAATGTGACAAATGTTCACATTCACATAGAGGACAAGTAACCCTAGAAAATTATTCCATAACTACAAAGCCAGTGTCAGAGGTACCACCTTTTCCTAACAAGTCGAGGGAAGGTACCAATTCCTCTTAAAGCATTTTCAGATTTGGCCAATACTTAATAAATACTGAAATTCAACTGTAAAACATATAGACACAATGCAATACAGAATTGGTAATCTGTCCCTAGTCCTCCTCACTGCTTTGTATGGATGGAGAAGGACAACAGAAGCTATGGGAGCCACGTCACAGCACTAAACTAAGGGTTAAAGCCCTGACCTCTTCACCGTTCAGGACAACCCTGAGGTACATCACTAGGCATTAACAGACAAGTAAACAGGCCCAGAAGCTACCCCTTGCCCAGGCTACAAAATTATGGGTAAAGGCTGCAAGTTTTAGAAGACATCTACCTGGGCCTAAGACCAGATCTTAGCAATGGGCAAAGCCTTCAAAAAAGCACTTCATAATAATCACAAACACATAGTACTTTTGAATGCTCCAGTCCCATTCAAACCCCGGTAAATAACAGAACTGAATAATCCACCATTCTCTTGGGTGACAGGGGCACCACTTCTAATCATGGAGTGTCAACGGGCGTGAGTCAGGCTCTCTAAACACGGTCTCAAGACTTCAGATGCGGTGCTGCCAGTCACTCCAGAAAAAGACAGTACATTTTCAGCGAGCTAAGCTTCTTTGTTTCAAGAGTTCAAATCATGAACAGATTACAAGTTTTTATATGCTTCTTGTCTATCTAACCTCAACTAATCTGATTTCATTAATTAACTGATAAGGGGAAATGGTAGCTATTCAATATTTTTAAATTAGCAAACCTTTTTGAAGGCTATGGAAATTTCCATTTTCATAAAATCAGCAAGAAAGTTATACCTTAAATTGGGTCCTAACCATCACTTTAAATGTATTCATTGTATTATTTAACTAACAGCTTAAGTAGTGATTTAAGTATCTTAGTAGTGGTTTAAATATTTTTTTCATCCTGTTTTTTAAAAAAAAAAATTGGTTGGCCAATTTATAATCATAACTAATGTCTGCCTTTCTTAAGGCTATGACTTATACTGAATTTTATCCTCCATTAATAATCATCAGCCATCCTTTAAGATGCAGACATTGGTGGCTTCCCAGGTGTATCTGATCCTAAGATGGGAAGCATGAAGATGGCAACATCCAAGCCAGTGAAGATCGTGTACCAATAGGCACAATTTTTTAACAAAGTAATTGACACTTTTAGAATAAAATCTCATCTGAGGAGCACTGACCTTGTCCTTGGAGGTGTGATATGTCCAATCCTTCCTTTAGGCGGATAACCACAACTCCATACTGGATGTCGAAAGCATCACTACGGCAGAGGAAGAGAAAAATCACAAAATTGTTTATGTTCTATATAAAAAGTGAAAGGACCCACGGATCTCTAAAATGACTTTCTGCTCTGTTTTCTTTAATATGTTTTGAAAGTCAGAGAGAAATGAATCACCTTAGTTCCTAATCCCACACTTCTACCATACCCTTGAAACTATGCAAGTTTATATTACAGTAATGTGCCACATGATGCTCTGGTCAGGAACATACCATATGCATGCCTTCACATGCTGTATAGCCTAGGCGTAGCCTAGTTTTCTGTACCTACTCTCAACAAAGCCAGCTCACAATGTACTTCCCAGAATTCACACCATCATCAAGCACCACGACAGACCCATGGAGCAGCTTTTTAGAGCAGGCACAGATTTGTTTGGTAACTGTTGCTGTTTGGCTATTTATTTATTTTTAGATTTTATTTTATTTTTCTTTATGTGTCAGTGTGGAGGCATGCACACTTAAGTGTCTATGAGAACAGAGGCCAGAAGGACTGGATCTCCCTCTAGCTGGAGTTACAGGCACCTGGAGTGGGCTCTGGGAATGGAACTTGGGTCCTCTGGAAGAGCTGAGTGGTCTTAACCACTGTACCATCTAGCCCCATCCAACAGTATTTTTATCTTGCAAGGCAATATGACAGAAAAGAACCATAACAGCAATCCTACTGCACTTAAACTTAGGTGTATTCCTTTGAAGCTAAGAGAAACATCTGAAGATGAAGAAATGGATCTTACTGAGAACAGCTTTTAGTGTACGAAGACATTTCTGAAAGGATACTATCTGTGAGTGTGTTCATGTATGTGTGTACAGGTACTTGTGCACATTTGCAGAATCCACAAAGTCCCCATCAAGTGTCTTCCTCAATCACTTCAACTGTCTGAGCCTGGAGCCTATCACGTCAGCTCAGGCTGGCCCACACAGCCCAGGCTGGCCCACACAGCCCAGGCTGGCCCACACAGCCCAGGCTGGCCCACACAGCCCAGGCACTCTCCTACCTTCAGTCTCCAAGGCTGAGGTTAGAGGCGTGCTGCTACGCCCAGGTTTTCACATGAGTGCTAGAGATCAAACTCAGGTCCCTACACCTTCTTAGCAAAGCACTTCATCGGCTGAGCCATCTCCATACTCTGAGGGTAGTATTTAAAGTATTTTTACATTTTAGAAGCTAGTCTCGCGTCTGATTTGAATCTGTGCGGGTTTGGGGTGTGCTGTCAGTCTCTCTGCGGCCTAGTCCTGCTGTGTGTCTGGAAGATGCTGCTTACTTGGAGTCACCCATCACCATGGCTCTTACACTCTTTCTGCCTCCGCTTCCACACAGATCCCTGAGCCTTGAGGGGAGGGTTTGATAACGACTTCTTTAGGGCTTCGTGCTCCAAGTCTCACTGTCAGCGTGCTGTACAGTGGTGAGTCTGTTAACCACCGTCTTCTGCAAGGACTTTCCAGTGAGGGTGGTGCAAAGCACTGGCTCCTGGCACAGCAGCACACCATCAGCAGTCATGCTATTGCTAGTTTCTTTAGCACAACATTAGTGGCAGGCTTTCCCCTGGGGCCCAGGACCTCTCTAGTCTAAGGTTTTCTACCATGCCCAGGGTTGGCTGGCCAACACAAAAATGGATTCCATGGTTTTGTTTTATTATTTTTGTGCAATCTGTGTCTGGTTGGGTGTTCTGGTTTTTCTTTTCCTTTTTGAGAGAGAGGGAGTGTCTTAGAGTTACTATTGCTGTGATAAAAGCAACATGACCCAGAAGGATTTATTTTAGCTTATGCTTTGTCACTTCCAGGTGACAGTCCATCACTGAAGAAGTCAGGGCAGGAACTCAAACAGGACAGGAACCTGGAGGCAGGAGCTGATGCAGAGGCCATGGAGGGGTGCTGCTCACTGGATTGTTCCACATGCCTTTGTTTTGTTTTGTTTTTCTTCTGAGACAGGGTTTCTCTGTGTTAATAGCCCTGACTGTCCTCAAACTCTCAAAGGTCTGCTGACTTCTGCCTGCCAGTGCTGAGATTAAAGGTATGTGCCACCTGCCTGGCTCAGCCTGCTTTCTTATAGAACCCGGGAACATGAGCCCAGGGATGGCACCATCAACAATGGGCTGGGCCCTCCCCAACACCAATTAAGACAATGTCCCATAGTCTTATGTAGAGCCTGATCTTATGGAGGCATTTTCTTAATTGAGGTTCCTTCCTCTCAGATGACTATAGCTTCTGTCATGTTGACACAAAACTAGCCAGTATAGGGAGAAAGAACATGAAGCTGGGTGGGAAGGGAGGCAGGAAGACTTGGGAGGAGTTGGGGGAGGTGGGAAAATAGGATCAAAATATAGTTTATCAAAAAATTTTAATCAAAGATAAAAAAAGCATTGCAAGGATGTATTTATATACACCAAAACCTTGAAGGTTCCTCTAAGCACATACTTAAAACTTTGTAAACTGGGGCTGAAGAGATAGCTCAGCTGTTAAGAGCACTTGCTGCTGTTACAAACAAAATGAAGACTGTTTAGGGTATAACAAAGTCAGTCAGTGAGTCAGTCTGCCTATGTATCTACCTATGTATCTATTTATCTATGGGGGTAGAGATTATTTAGTTTTGTTCTTGTAATTAGTTAACTAAGGTCAAAGAGTCATTGTAAAAAGAAATTTAATAGAGATTACTTTCTCAATTATATCTTGAAGGATCTAATTCTAAAGAAGTAACCAATTATTTTAAGTATATAGTAAATCAACAAAATCAACTGCCAATTTTCTTTAGAGAATGTCAGGAAATAAACTTCGAACTTACCATAGATAAAACACCTGTATGTTTTTGCTATAAATTATAGGAAATGTTTTGTTTCAGGTCTTACATGTTGCTAATAAAATATATAAAAGCATACTCAATTACACAAATATTTAAAACTGCACAGAAATCATTAAGGGATAATTATCTAAGACAAAGATTGAGCAGTAACATGCTTTAAAGCTGCCATTAGCTGGGTCTGGTAATACAGACCTGCAATCCTCGTTACTGGAGAAGCTGCGTCAGGAGGATAACAAAGTCAGGTGAGACTTGGCTGCTGACTGAGTTTAAAAGCAGCCTGAGCAACTTAGTGGCAGACCCTTTCTCCCCGCCCTCCCCTAAAAAAAATGAAAGGGTTGGGTGTGGTAGTAAACGCCATTTGTAATTCCAGCATTTGGGTGGTGAGGACTGATCAGCCTCAGTGACAGTGAGCTCGAAACCAGCCTGGATGGTTTTGCAGGGATGAGAGTACAACCCTCATAGCTCAGTGGCATATCATACATCCCTAGCATGTGCAGAATCCTAGCTTCAATTTCCAGCTCTACACAACAAACCATAAAAATAACACTGAGAGCCGGGAGGACGGCTTGCTCAGTAGGTATGGGCACTTGATGCCAAACCCAACAACCCTAATTCAATCCCTGGGACTCACATAGTAAGAGAAGAGAACTTATTCCTGCAAGTTGTCCTCAGACCGCCACACGAGTACCAGGCATACCCATGCACGTACACATGTAAGTAAGTGTAGTAACATTAACAACAAGGTCATTAACTTCTTTTTTTTTTGTTTTTTTGTTTTTGTTTTTTGTTTTTTTAATTTTTGTTTTGCTTTTGAACTCACTTACCCCCCTCCTCCAATCCCCTCTCTGCCTATGCTATTAAATCCACAGGCAGTCATTAACTTCTAATGGCTTTGAAAGCTAGAGAATATCCTTCCCTATCTGTCTGCAAGTGGCCAAATGATACACAACATACAGAGCAATGCTAACTTCCAAAGCATTAAGACAGACCCATCAGGACCATCATGATCAACTACAACTACTACTAATGTAGTTGGTGTGTAATAACCATTTTCCAAGTGCCGCTTCTCTATTTTCTAGGGTAATTACTCCATCTCACTGCTCTTGATCCTTGAGAGGAAAAGAGCATAACTCACCCACTTTGATAGCTCATGATTTAATCTTTATGTGTACTGTTTTTCTTTTCTGAGGCACCACATATACAAAGTAGAGAACTAGACAGCTACAGTGGGAGTCTGCTCCCCAGAAGGTCAGAAGGCACAAGCTCCACAGCCTTTGACCTTCCTGAAATCACCTAACAATGGAAGGGTTCTTGTGTGTCACCTGTGTGTATTACAAATCAACATGGACCTTTTCAAAGATCAACTATGACCTCTGATCATTTCCGGAAACTTTTCAAATAAGCTATGAAAAAAAGCTATTAGACAGACATAGCTGGAAATCAGTAAAGGAGATGACTCCAATGAGTCCCAAGTAACCCCTATCAGAATTCACAGGAAAATGGGCCTGTGAATTCCGTCTGAGAAGCACTTTGCTAAAGACAGAATTCTCTCACTGATGTTTGTTTTGAAAGATAACTGTTTATATGCAAGATAATATTGCATGATAATGGCACAGTGAGAATTGTTAGTGTAAATTAGACTTGTTGAACAAATCCCATAATACTAGGAAAAGGAAGTACTTTTCAAGTATTAACAAGCATATCTGGCAAAAACAAAAAAAAAATTCTTTCATTAAATAATTCAGTTCTACAAAGCACTGGTAAGATTAAATATATACACAAGTCTATGAACCAGAACAACAAAGTAGCGAGAGAATAAAAGGAACTCAGCAGACAAGCTGTAAGAAGTTAGAGTGATGTGAAACCACCAAGACAGAGGAAATGAGAACCAACCAGCAGCTCAGAACGTCACATGGAAAAGGCAAACAAGTAACTCAAGGGATGAACCAGAGACCAGCATGGGGACAAAAACCATCTCTGCAGCTGCTCAGTGCAGGACACATGAAGACCTTACAAAGCGATACTCCGCCATCTGACTGTTCAGCCACAGCAAAAGCACAGGAAGAAGCCGGCCAGCTTACACAGGAAGCAGGGTCTTGTACACACCATCCTTGTTCACATCTAACGCATGCATCTATGAAAGATTATTCAGCTCTTAAGAAAAATGAAATTATGAAATTCACAGGTAAACTGATGGAGTTAGAAACATTCATTCCGAATAAGGTAACCTAAATCTAGAAAGATAAACAGCGTATGTTGGCTCTCATTTCCGGATGTTACCTTTGAGTATTCAGATACATGTGCTCCAAGTGTAATACCCACAGAAGTCAGGAATTTATTTAAGGAGGCACTGGGGAGAAGTGGCCTTCAAGAATGTGGAGATAGAGCACAGTAGTATAAAATATTAAAAGGGGAACAATGGAATAAGACAGATTAAACAGACGGAAGATGGGAGGCAGAGTAGAGGAGAGAATATGGGGAGGAGGGGTAACTAATATTCAAGTCCTTTTTAAAAAAAAAAAAACGGAAACCTACTGACTGTAGACACTTCACAAAATATAGACATATATAAAGAGGTATAATGGTGTTAACCCTACAATGGGGAGGGGGGATATCAACTACTATCCCATTCTAACTAACACATTACCCCAGTACCAAGAATGGGTTACCATTTTTTGAGTTGTTGGGCAATGGGGTCACAGAGACCTCCAAGTATTACAAGCTAACCTCCTTAACTTGATGCTAAAAACCCGCTGAAGATACCACATACTTGAATTACAGATATGGAGACATCAAGTGGGTATTCACCTGCTAGCTTCATCCTTACTGGCCAGTGATCATGTGCTGGAAGAAGGTTCTATGCCCAGTGCTAGAGGAGAAACAGCAAGCCTCAATCTCACCCAGCTATGAAACCTTGCAAGCTAGAACAATGACTGAATGACAAGAAAATGCCCACTGGTATAAGAGCGGCACAGATGTCATGGGAGTAACCAACCACTTTCCGACTGAATTTAAGGCTTTATCTATGAGACAGAACTCATACATGGCACTATTAAAAGGACTAAGGAATCTGTAGTTTGATAGATCATTGGTCCCAGGGGTGAACCCAATACTAGTCTGTTAAACGGACAGAGAACTGAGTATTAAAACTACCGCTAATGACTGATTGCTGCACCCACAGATTGGAGCATCTTTTAACCCACCATCAGAAGCCTCTCCTGGCAGTAGATGGCAATTAACAGACTCAAAACTGGTGAATGCACAGAGAACAAAAAACTAGAATGCTTAGCTCGAAGTCAGACATTCATACCATACTCTTTACCCTGAGGCTCAGCAATCCTTGCCAAAGAGAGGATGAAAGACTGTAAGAGCTAATGGTGGTGGACAACTTCAAGGAAGTCTTCTAGAGAAAACAGGAAAGCCGCACATATGAACTCACAGTGAAATGACAACATGCACAAGCTCCAGCCAGAGGGAGGATAGTGGACTTGTAACCCTACCATTAGCTGAGGAGCTACTGGCATCTGGGAGCAGGTGAGAGAGCAAGTATTTCTTAATGGGATCCCTGGTAGGCTGACCACACACCAGCTGGGCACAGGAAAAGGAAAAAAGAAGTAATCTCAAAGGTGAGTGAGAAAGGATGATAGAAAGTGAAGAGTTTAAGGGGGTGAGTATGTCCCAGATACACTGAAATTATTAAAGAATTAATAAAAATACAATAAAAAGGTAAGGTCAACAAACTATTTTACACATATATAAGCTATTTTGTAGATGTATTTGCATCTTTACATATACATAAGTACTTGTATATATGTTTTGTGTAAAAAGAGATCAGTATTTTGCTAAAAGATCATTATTTTAAAACCCAGACAATTCATGGGGTTCTTTTTAATTTTTATGTACCTATTAAAGACAGACTACATAAAAAAAACCAAGGTAAAAAAATGAAGGAATACTTTCAAAATTAGCATTTTTTCTGCCAAGTACGTAACAATTTAGAGCATACTTACTGAAATAAGTTTATATACATATCCACATCCCTCATATCTGCTTGTAACCAGTCTTTCTTAAATCCAAGGACAAGCGTGTTCGGTTTCATTCGACCAAGACCAGCAGCCTAAAATATATAAACACAACTTAGAATACAGACTATTTCCGGAACTCAGCCAGGTACCTGGCCGTGGATCTCTGCATCTGCTTCATTCAGTCACTGGACAAAGGCTCTATGATGACAGCTAGGTTATTTGCTAGGCTGGTCACCAGAGTAGACCAGTCCAGGTACCCTCTGGACCACTGCCAGCAGACCAAGGTGAAGCCCATGAGCTGTGGACTGGTGGCTGTGGAGCCCCATGGGACTGGACCAGGCCCTCTGGATACGGAAGACGGTTGTTTGACTCGAACTGTTTGGGGGGCACCTAGGCAGGGGGATCAGGATCTGTTCCTGGTCTATGGGCAGGCTTCTGGGAATCCGGTGCCTGTGGTGTGATGCCTTGCACAGCCTTGGTGCAGTGGGAAGGGGCTTGGACCTGCCTAGGCTCAGTGTGGTGGGCTCTGCTGACTCCCCATGGGAGACCTCAATTTGGGGATGTGGGGATGTGGGGTGGCTTGGGAAAGAGGGCTAGGGGGTGGGAGGAGGGAGGAAGGGGGATTTGTGGATGGTATTTGGAGTAGAAAGTTTCTTAATAAAGAAAAATGAAAAAAAACAAAAAAAACAAACAAAAAAGAATACAGACTATTTAATAAAAGAATTTTTTAAAAGATGATGTATTTCCAAATTGATAGTTTTTTTGTAAATTATATGTATGAAATTCACCCCAAATTATTTATACTAAACACAAATAAAAATGTTACAATAAAATACTTGAAAACTACTCAATTCATTATTATATCTTGATGACACAACCATTTTGTACTTTTACTAACCAAAATAACGTATTTAATTAAAAAAGTTGTATTCTCCACCTCCATGATGTATTTTAATAATTGTCACTAATGCCTAGATATAAGTCTGATGTCTGGAGTTCTGAATTCCACCAACAGGAAACTGAATTATTTTAATCACACTAATGTTCTTTTTGAAATCTGTGTGGGATCCCACAATAGTTCAAGTATTCTGCAATCTCACCAAGAGCTACAATGCAGGCCAAGTATAAGAGTTTGAAACCAGCCTGGTCTATATACAGTGTGTGTCATGGGCTACATAATATCGGAGGCAGATAGGAAGATCCTGTCTTAAAACACGTAACAGACACAAAAATTTGCAATTGAACATAATTAACAATTATCCCTCAAAGTCCAATAAAATCTGTTTTCTAAGGTTTTGTTTGTTTTTTTTTAAGTACTGAGAGATTATATCCTGGGACTGCAACAACACCTAAGTTTGGGGAGGAGGCTGTGACTTTTTAAAAATTGTGGTAAGGGCTGAGGAGACAGTTTACACGAAGACCTTAGTTCAATCCTAGAACCCAGTAAAAACCCAGGCCTTGTTTTTATAGCACACTCTTGTAACACCAGTGATAGAGCTAGAGACAGGCAGACCTCTGGGGCGCACTGGCCAGCCCAGCTGGACCAACTGGCTGGTTCCAGGTAGAGTCAAAGACCCTGTCTCAAAACAACAAAACAAGAGGTGGATGACATCCACAAGAATGGCAACTGAGGGTGGCCCCTGTGTTGTTCAAATCTTAGATGGTCTTTTAGTAAAATCCCAGATCCAGATATCAGGGTGAAAGCTGAAAGATCAGAGAAGCAGAGCAGCCAGCCACTAGTTCTTACCTCTACGAAATCCTCAGACTAAAGAGAGAGAGTTCCTGTTTCCTCAAGCCTTATATACCTTTTTCTGCCCTGTCATATTACTCCCTGGGATTAAAGGCGTGTGTGCTTCCCAAGCAGAGGCATGAGATCTCAAGTGCTGGGATTAAAGTGTGTGCCACCACTGCCTGACCTCTATGTCTAATCTAGTGGCTGGCTCTGATCCTCAGGCAAGTTTATTAGGGTACACAATATATCACCACACCTCTGGCCTAGATATACAAGTCCACACACATGAACACACACACACATGAACACACACACACACACACACACACACACACACACACACAAATGAATTATGGTATAAAGTTAAGAAAGTTACCATGTCAAGTAGTATTTATTATGTCCATAATACTGCCAAGTAATAACCCACTATTTCCAAAACTCTTTTATCACTCCAATCAGATATCCCACAACTGCTATGTAGTAGCTATTCATAGCTATTCATGCTCTCCCTTATGACATGTAATATACTTCTACCTAGTTATTTCATGAACAAAACCCCAAAACTCTGGTGTTTAGCTTACTTCACTTAGTAGGCCGTCTCCTAGGTTAACGCAAAAATGAGTACAGCTTTATTCCTTTGGACAGACAAACAGCCTTTTATTGTATCTACACCTCCATGTGTCACAGCTGCTTATCCGTCTATTTGATGAGGAACACTTCGGCGGCTGTTTATACTTTGTACCTTGTGGCTACTGTGCATGATGGTGCAGTGTCAAATATCTGCATAAAAAACTAACTCTGTTCCTTCAGTTTCTAGGGATAAATGTCAAAGAATGTGACACAACTGATAGTCATAAAGTCGCTTTTAATTTATACTTTTTTGAGGAACAATAACTTAATTTTATAACATCTATATCACTTTATACTTACAATCAGCAAAGTACAGGCTCTCATTTTTCTACAATCCCACTAATACTTTCTATTTCTAAAATTATAGCTATCCCAATATATTGACCTAGTATCTCATTGTGGTTTTTATTTTATTTACAATTCCTCTATAATTAATGATGTTGAAAATCTTTTCATGTTTACTGGAGACATATATAATTTTTTTCTTTACCCAAGTGCAGTGGGATATTCTGTATGTGCTGTGGGAGCCCGTTCTTGGGTTCCTCGTGGCTTTACCCAGCAGGTCCGCATAGAGGATGATTAGGACCATGGGCCTGAGTGCAGGTGTCTGAGATGGTCTGCACTTGGCTGTGCTGGGGGATGGTCTGTATGGCAAATGTGTTGCTCTGATTGGTCAATAAATAAAACCTGATCGGCCATGGCTAGGCAGGAAGTTTAGGCGGGACTAACAGGGAGGAGAAAAAAAAGAACAGGAAGGCAGAAGTCACTGCCTGCAGCAGCCGCCAGGACAAGGAAGATGTAAAGTACCGGTAAGCCACGAGCCACGTGGTAAGGTATAGATTTATAGAAATGAATTAATTTAAGCTATAAGAACAGTCAGTAAGAAGCCTGCCACGGCCATACAGTTTGTAAGCAAAATAAGTCTCTGTGTTTACTTGGTTGGGTCTGAGCAGCTGTGGAACTGGCGGGTGACAGAGATTTGTCCTGACTGTGGGCAAGGCAGGAAAACTCTAGCTACAAGTGTAACAATTCTGTTGTTTTGGTTATTACTTTCAGATGTTTTTAAATATACATTATAGATATCAAAACCTGTGGTGGTTTGAATGAGAATGGCCTCCATAGGCTCATATATATGAATGCTTTATCCCAATGATAACTGTGATGATGAACTGTTTGGGAAGGATTAAGAGGGGTGGCTTTGTTGAGGTGTGTCACTGGGGGGTGGCCCACCAGACCCAGTAAGCTCTTTCTCTGCCTTGTGCTTGTGGGTCAGGATATGAGGTCTCGGCTACTGCTACATCTCTCTGCCTGCCTGCCGCTGCCGGCCACCATATTCACTGCCATGATGGTCATAAACTCACCCTCTAAAACTATAAACCCACAATAAACTCTTTCTTCTATAAATTACCTTGATCATAGTGTCTCATCACAACAACAGTTACTAAGTTATTTAGTCTCTAAGACAAAACCCTTTATCGGATTCATTGACATATTCTCCCATTCAGTAAGTTCCTTTCACTTTCCTTATAAAGTCCTCTGCAGAGGGCATCTTAACTCTGGAAATGTCCAGTTTACTTCTGTTTAAGGTTCATGCTTTTGGTGTCATAACTGACTCCACTGCCAGATCCAAGGTCATGGAAAACTGAGCTCTGTTTTCTTTAAGTTTTATGGCTTTAGCTCTCATTTATGTTGGAGATACATTCTAGTTTGCTTTTGTCTATGGTTCTAAGTGACAACTTTAAATCATTTTTTTTCAAAACATGAATTCAAATATTTATCAGAGGCCTGGCCATGTGCCACCACCCTAAGCATTTCAGTAATTAAGGAGTAGGAAGTAAGCTACCCTGCAAGCATGCATTCATCACTCTCATGTACAAATTTAAGAGATCAAGATTTTACTCAGGATTTAAAACATCCTTTCCCCTAAATGGACCACCAAGAATATCCCACCTTCTTCTAAAAGCAAAACTATTTGCTGGGTGGTGTAACCACGACAGTCCCACTCTTTTTTTTCAGGGTAGAAGTGGAGTCAAAGGTGTTGAACAGAACCAAGCATTATCTTAAAGTACAACAGCTGTTTAACAGAGTTAAGTCACAAAACAGCCAGGAACTTGTTGATGGTACAAAATACTATCAAGGTCATTTTCTTGGGAGAAAAAACCATCATGTCACAATCCTACTATAATGAAAATGGCTTGTTTGTTTTGGTGAGAGGGATTAAGCTCAGGGTCTCACACAAACTAAGGATGCAAGCCACCACTTAGCTCCAATTTTATAAAATAAGGAATAAAGAGCTGTGAGACCCTCTGTGTACTCAGGCTTTCAATGGCATTACTGCAGTAACTCTCCCTAGGATTACTCAAATTTTTTTTTAATTTCCACATGTATCTCTTTCACCTTTAAAGCCTCTACTCAGTGTAGCCATTACAAAAGAGGTATTATTTCAACATTCCATGAAGCAGTAGGCATTTAAGAAGACAGTTTACTATTGAAAAAAAATCTTTCCAGAAAACACCTCATTAGTGTTTGACAAAAAAACAGTCTGCAGATTCGGACACAAGAGGATCACGTACCGTGACTCAAGGCCAGATGGGTTAACACAGTGAGGTCCAAGACAGAACAGTGACGTAACAAAAACTGCCACCGCCATTACCCACTGGTTCCAGCATATGACCAAGGAAGCGTAAGAACATTTTGAAGACACCACATAAGATAATTCTAGGCTGAAATTCTAAGTAAGCAATTGATGTGATGAGCCATCATGATGTAATTTGGAATGTTCATTAAGAACAATATCATTTTGCTATATAAAATATAGATTTAAAAATGGTTTTAGAATAGATGTCTACTGCCTTTTTAAAAAGAAAAAAGAAAATCCAAAACATAAATGAAGAAATGAACCATGCTAATGTCTCACTGTTAAAGTTCTCATTAGCAAACTAGAGATTAAAATTCTGTAATGAAGGCTGATGTCCTCATGCTGGTTTAATGATCACTTCTGATGGTCAAGACTAGCTAGACAGAAAGGAAGGAGAGGAATCAGAAGTATAGAGCGTAATTTCTATTGAAGAATCAATTATTTAAAACCACATCGCTAGAATACAAGGCAGTGAAGAAAAACAAGTACTTAACACTTCCTGACAATGATTTCAAAAAACAAAAACCAAGATAAACCTATCACATAAGTGACAGGCTTCCACACAGAAAGGGAACCAACACTCGCAGTGACAATACTCTGACTTCCGAACTCTGCAGAAGCAGTCAGCAGCACATTCTTAACAACAGCTACCGCCTGGCTGGGCCCTCCCTTCCAGAGGGGCAGTGCTGCGGCTGCGGCTGCGGGGCACCCCGGGCAATCACAAGAGATGATACTGCTCTGCTTCTCCTGCCTTCGCCCCACACTGAGGAACTCTCATGATCCAGGGAGGCATTCGAGTTGAGCATGGTCTGCACACTCAGGAGAAAGGGAGACTCTTGGGCCTTACCACAAACCTGCTTCCCTGTGAGAGGAAAACAAGAATCTGCTCTAGTGAGTGTTCTTTCATAAAAAGGATTACATATGTAAGTGGTTATCAAAATGTTTCTGTAAGTTTCACAAAAGCCAGCAGGATTAACTCATCACAAACAACCTGGATGACACCTCAAGTACTAAAATGTTACAAACTACAAAAGCTATACAGCACACAGCAACAAGCACACAGTTCAGACAGACAACAGAAACACACATGAAGACTGCATGTGTCTTCACATGCACTTTTCACATCTATTAGCAATTCTATTATCTAGGGACATATCCAGGGAACATTTTGCAATTTTTAAAAATTCAACCTCCATTTTTCATACACTTTTTAAGAGTTGCTATTTTTAACTCTGAGATTTACCCACAGGGATATGTGCAGTTCTTTTCACCTGTATGCAGAATTCTATACAATGATAGATGTCACATTTAAAGTATCTCATGTTTGCTGAAATTAATTATAATTGTGTTTAGCCATTACAAATGCTGCTGCCAAGTGGCAATAATGGATTCTTTCCTAAGGTCCATGACCTCACTAGCCTGGGTAAGCCGGCTAGGTTTCCAGTACCAGGGATGATTTCCCTCCTGATGAGTAGACCTTCTATCTAATTATGCATACCTTGCCATGCTGGTAAACTGTCATGTTTCACAGATGTTGCAGTTGTGTTCACTATTTAATAGCTTCCCTCCCTTAGCATCTGACATAGTATTTTCTGGAACTATGGAAGCTGGACTGCAGGAAAAGAGGCTTTGGGGTCAGACCCAGATCGAATCATCTAAGTCTCACACGTCCTAAGGGTATGGTGTCATCAGGAATAAAGGCCAACCCTCAATCCCTGAGAGACAGCCAAGGGCTCCATCACTATTCTGTTTGGGGACCTGCTTAGACAGCCTGTCCAACCACTCAAAAGGAGGTTTCTTGTGCCTGGAACTTAAAACTGTACAGAGTCTTCTTTACATGTGAAGAGGGGTCTGCATGAAGCCTAGTCTTGTTCTCCAGTGTTACCAAAAAAAAAAAAAAAAAAAAAAAAAGCCCTCCAAATTGCCAGGCTCTTGTCTATTAGTGATGACGGCACGGACTTCTCTTTACCTGACAGAAATGACCCTGGTCACCATGGGCGCAGAACTGGTTTTCACTTATTCCTGTCACCTATCTTTCCTCTGTGAATTGTCTTTCACCTTTCTTCATCCCTGTTACTGACTTAACAGTACTTCAGGATACACTCTGCACTTCAGGATTATTATGTTCCCAGAATCTGGGACTTTTTCTTCATTTTTATGTTTCCTTTAAAATCTCAAAACTTTCAACTTCCAAAAGAATACTGACATTCTTCACAGTTCTGTTTTCTGGGCTTCACTTAGGAAATTATTCTCTGAATATTTTATATAATCTCCTACTTTTTAAAATTTGCATTTTATCTCTAGGCCTTTAATCTATGTTAAAAATAATGGTTTTATTTCGATTTTACTTAAGACAAGGTCTCACTATGTAATCCTGGCTGGCCTGAAACGCACTGTGTAGACCAAGCTAGCCAAAAGCATGGGATAGTCCCCAGCCTCCAAAGTCCTGAGACTGCAGCTGTGCACCACCACATCTGGCTCTTTCTGTTTTGCAGCCATGGAAGGCCTGATCTTAGCATGTACCCCAAGCTGGTCTTCAACTAACGGCAAGCATCAGCCTCTTGCTCTGGGATTATATAGGCACACACCAAACCTTGCTTCAAAATGATTTCTGCATAATCTTTGTAAGGATTTCATTCCGTTTCCACTGACAGCCGTTATTAACTGACAACCTTCTCAAAGCCACTTATACAGTAAACTGTCTATAAGTGGCCTCTATTCCTTCCATTTGCTGTCACCATTGAATCACAGCTGCTTCATATAATAACGTCATAATTATTTAGCGACCTACTCACTGCTTGCCCTTCCTACAGACTGTGTGGGTTATTCCTAAATTCTAAGAAGCACGCGGCAGGATGGGCTCAGGACAGTGCTGGGAGCCTCACCTCACCTTTAACAGCTCCAGTCAGAGCCGTTTTTACTTTTAATGTGTGTTTGATTGGTTTTGAAGATTAAGCTGGTAAACACTGTCTCAATTTATATCTCCCTATTGCCTTCATGACAGGGAGGATAGAGTTCAGAAGTTAAGTAAATAGTCTGGTCCAAAATCCATAGTAAGACAGCAACAGCACTAACATTTAAGGCTGGGACTGATTCCAGATTTCCTATGTGGTGCCTATAAAATACCTAAAGCCTAAACTTAGAACTAGCAAATAAACAGAAACACAAAAGACAAGACTTTCTGAAAAGACAAAATAAAGATGGCTATGACTCAACCTTTTAAAAACAAACCCAGTGGGTAGAGGAGGTGAGAAATAGCTAACTGAAGGATGAGATGATTTTCCAACGGGCCTTGTGTCACCTGAAGGCACAAAATGTCTCCAGAGTTCTAAACTACAAAACAGTTAGTGGTTCCTTAAAGGTACAAGAAATAATATACATATACACTGCCATAATAATTCAGTAGCGAGCAAAAGCTTTAACCAAATGCAACAACTGAAGGACTCGTCACCTGCATCAAGTACTGTGCCCCTTCCCTCAAGTCATCGGCATGAACCGGGGCATAGAAAGCCTTCATTTTGTTCTTAATGAGCCATCGCTGGTATTTGGCTTGATCAATGGACATCTCTTTCATAGCTTGTCTTCGAGGGCCCTTTAAAATAAAATAGTATCCAAACTGTTATTTGAAGCACAGCCTTTTACAACCTTAGAAGAGGTATCCTCTCACACTGCTTTGAAAGAATGTGCTTAAATGCTGATGTGGGAGAGGTGCAATAACAGTCTTTCATTCCCCCTGAGTGAGCTCTCTCTAATACTAAGATCACACAAACAGGCAGGGCACTGCTGGGCCTGGAGAAGGGAGGAAAAAAGATTTGAAAACAAAGTATTTCAATCCTAAATTAATGAGAGAAAATTGCAATGACTGAAAATGGAAAAGAGATTAAACAATGCAAAATAAAGCCTTCTATTTCTCTACAGAAAGTTCCCTACTTTGCTTTCTGTTTGGTCTAAATGTCTGGGTTATTAAGTCACAGTAACTTGAGAATATCAGTGAAAATCAAAGTAAGAAATGTATTTCTGCTGTAAGATGAAGGAAACAAGCTTTGCTAACTCAAAATTCCATTTTGATACCTTTATGCAACATATCTTAAAAATAAGTATGCCGGGGGCTGGAGAGATGGCTCAGTGGTTAAGAGCACTGGCTGCTCTTCCAGAGGACCTGGGTTTAATTCTCAGCAGCCATGTGGCAGCTCACAACTGTGTGTAGTTCCAGGGGATCTGACATCTTTATACAGACATACATGGAGGCAAAACACCAATGCACATAAAATAAAAATAAATAAATTATAAAAAAAATAAGTATGTAGAGAAAAAATATCTTTCCTAAGAATGGCAATTACCTTCTTTCTAGCATCTTGTGCTCAAGACATTGACTTCAGGGGATCAGCTAGAGACAAACTGGAAGGCTCCATGTACCCTAAGTGGGGTCAATGCTGACAAGCCCTCTACACACAGGCCCATGGATGTGCACATGGATATTTGTGGCCTTGACTTTGCAACTACACAGGAAGAGCAACTGTCACAAGAGTTCCGATACAATGCACAGCACACACTCTGGCAACTACATAATGGAGCAGAGTTTGAGGAAAAACAAATATGACACTCTAGTTTTTCTTTTTTACCCTCCCCTCAGGGCCTATCATTTATTTGTTACACTTAAAACTTATTTTTAACTGGACTCAGATTTATAAGTAGAAATTCTCAGCGAGGACAGCCTACATCTCTTGGCAATCTGTTCCTGGCATTTTTCTTTGGCGTCCCTTCATTCTCTTAGCCAAATGTTTAGCATATTCTGCAGCCTCCTCATTTTCTCATGGTATTGTTTCTTCGGAGGAGTACATTGGCATCTGTGTTGCAGGATGCGTGGAGTAACATGATGCTGAATGTTGGCTGCTTTGGTCCTTGGCTTCCTACCTTCTTAAGGGCTTTTTGACAACATGCTGGCAGACATCATCTTTAGAGAGACAGAAAAGTTTTCAGGTCCTGCTAGCTCTTTTGGGCCCCAGCTGCTGAGGCACAGTAGTTATTGTCCAGGAATATCTTCCTCTCTTTTTACAGTAACCAAGTAGAGAACCCTCAGGATGGCATCCATGATGCATCTCAAACAGACTTGTGCTTCTCTCCAAAATCCTCCTTGATCTATAACAGGAATGTGCTCACTCAGTAGCAGGCACACTCTGCTGTGGATCAAAATATCTTGCATAATGGGAAAATTCTATCAATCCCACCGACTTGGACCACAAAACTCTTCTGGAACATCAGCAGCTGCCTTGGTGACCGTGTGCCCCTCAAACAAAGTACTAAGTTAGTTGTCCACGTCAATGAGTTTCCAACAGCCAATGGCTGGGAAGGAGGTATTCAGCTTCATCTGGATACAGCTGGCCAAGAGGTGCCAGGCCACAAAAAAGGGCCACCTTAATTTCTTATGCAGAACAGGTAAGACATCATTTCACAATTATCTTCAAGATCCAAAATGTTTTTAAAAAGCATTACTTTTTTGGGTGAAAACTTATTTTTATTAGTTTAGGTATTTTTGTTACTCCTGGTTAAAATCACAACAGTTCAAAATATCTAGATCTTTTTAAAAAAATGTTACTTTGCAACTGTCTAAAGAAAAAAGTATTTTAAAGAAAACATCTCAAAAAAAATCCAAATTTTTCCAATGATTTCTAATCTATAAAGTCTATAACTTACAATCCGTTTGATGAGTGAAAAAAATGTTTTACTATAGAAAACAAAACTGATACATACCATATGCACATGGCCACAGATCATCAAACCAACATTTTTCGTGAAGTCATGAACAAGATGAAGTAAAGCAGGGCGTGAGTTTGGAGAACCTGTCATAACAAGACACTGTGGCCTAATTTAAGATTAAAAAAATAAAATAAAATTAGAACAGTTTGAAATCTGTATGTGGTTTCTGTAAAAACAAAGCTACAGAAGAACTCTAAGAAGATGAGGGTTACTTGGGGCTGGAAAGACGGCTCAGCAATGAACAGTGCTTGCTGCTCGCCCAGAGGACCCCAGTCAGTGCGCAGCAGCCATGGGAGGCAGTTCCAGACCTCTCGTAACCCCAGGTGGCCATCAAGGGCCCCCATAGATACAGGGACATTTGTACAGACAAATACACATGAATTACACCAAGTGTTTAAAAGTAACAAATACCATACCAGATGCCCCTCTCAAACAACAGGCAATTCTAAACACTGAGTTTCTAGGATGCTAAAGAAATCACCACCTTGTTTAAGAATGATGTAACAATTTTTTTTTTATCTTCAAAGGTAATAAATGTTCCAGTCATTTCACAGATCCTGAGCACAACTAATCCATAATATAAACAGGCGAGTTCCATCTCACCACAATGACATCTACTTCACATATCAACCCTGTCTAATATAGCTTACAGAAGACTGTTGTGATGTAAGTAAAACCAAATACAGCAGTTTGAACTACATGTTCTATTGGACTAAAATCTTTTAATTCTAGTTAATAATGATAAGTGCCAAAACTGCACTCAAGCGTCTCTGTAAACATGAGAAGGTGACAAAATATTTAGCTGTTTTAAACTGTTGACACTCGGCTGGCCTCAGTGGCACACACCTTTAATTCCAGCACATGGGAAGCAGAGGCAGGCCTCTGCCTCTGAGAGATCTCTGTGAGTTTGAGACCAACCCGATCTACATAGCAAGTTCCAAGACAGCCAGGAGTACAGAGGGAGACTCTGTCTTGAAAATTAAAAATTGATTTTCACTAACTATAAGAGGAAATCAGTCTTATTTATTTAATATCCAGGTATCCATTTTACCGATCAAAACAGATTAGCAAAGTTCCTTAAATTAGCAACATCTATAGTTAAACCAAAGTAAAGAGCTGACTGGATTCCTAAGGTAAGGACTGGAGAGATGCTCAGTGGGTAAGAACACTTCCTGTTCTTGCAGAGGACCAGGGCAGGGTTTCCAGCACCCACGTAACAACTAACAACAGTCTATAACTCATTTCAGAGGACCAGATGCCCTCTTTTCTGATTTGTAGACATACATGTAGGCAAAGACACAAATATACATAAAATAAAACTAAGTAAATCTTTATTTTTTCTTTAATTCTAACTTAAAACACTTTTAGACTAGTTCCTAAAATAATAAAAATATTAACAAAGACTTTTCAAAATATTGGTTTATTTAGAATTTTAGTGAAGTAGCTCTAAATCAGTTCTACTGATTGAGAAAGAGCTGTTTGGAGCAATCAAATGTAACGTTATGGCCCAGGGCGCAGACTATTTAGTGCCCTCTTCTGACTATCTTGTCGCTTTTCAGCTTCTGCAGGTGGCACGATTCTCCGGCTATAGAACGTCCTGTCCACCTTCCTAGAATAAAGTAACTGTGAGTATCCTACAATGCTGAAGGTGTTCCTCTTCCAGGCCATGCTACTTAAAAGTGTTCCTTTCCTTCCTGTGAGCTTACAGCAGAATGGAATAAAGAGCCAAGTGACCAGATCTGCCTACCTGCTTTGAACCATCCAGGTCTGAACATCTACCAACACCTTCCATGTTTAAAAGTTATAAAACCACGAAATCCACAGGACAGTAAACAGTAACAGCACTAAACTACTGAAAGCTCTAGGCAAGCAGCAGGGCGAAGGCGCTGGCCATCGGGAAAGTAAATGAACAGGAATGCTGCGAAACTCTTGATTCTCTACCTCAAGCGCAGCAACAACGCTGAGTTCACAGCTCTGGAGACAGCGGTGATGCCGTTCGAGAACCTGAATCAAGACATGGGTCTCACCACACATGAGAAGCAATAGGAAGAGCTAAGTCATTTCCAGCACTAGGGCTGCTTGCTAAAGAGATCTCTGTGGTCCAGACACTGAAAATAGCGAGGGGCAGAAGTCGGCAATCTAAAATAGAGGGCCTAGAAGATTGCTGATGGGCTGAAACCTCCACCTTTCTTCCCTACCTTGCTCTCAGAATTCTGGTAACAAAGACATACAGACAGCTTAAACTATTCCTTTCTGAGAAATCTAATCAGATCAAAAAGAAAGCCCTTAAGATGACTTAAATTCCCTGAAGAATGGCAAAGCCACATTAATCTACATTAAGGACTTGACTGGCAAGGAAGGACTTGACCACCAGTGCAGAACTTCCTTGTCAAGGAGCACAGACACTGCACTTTAGATGGAGTTAAAGTCCAGAGCCCAAACTAAAGAAGAAGGAAACGATGAGAAAGAAACTTCAAGTAACTCTAACTTTTGGCAACTGAGGCTGAGATAAATACAAAAAATTAAATATGGAAAAAAGAATTACTAGTTTTAATAAAACAAAAAAAAGCCAAGAAAAAGAAATTAATACTCTGCTGACCCTGTTTAACATCATAAAAATATAAATATTAAATATGAATTAAACAAAGTAACATCATAAAATGTATTGGAAATATGGGAAGAGCACATCCATGCACTGACTGTAGCCAGAAAGAGGCCAAGCAAAAATCAGAATGCACAGCAAGACAAGCATATCTTCATGAAGTCAAAACAAACAGGTAACAAGGCAGCCAAATGCAGAACCTGCTGCCTGTGGTACAGGAAAAGAACACAGAGCATTGGTTTTCATGCAAAATTCTACAAATTCTCCTCTTTGTGCTGTGTTTATTTTAATTTTCATAAAAAATTAAAATGCACATGCCTATAATCTCAGGACTTGGTTGAGGGGCAGAGGCAGGAGTATTCTGAGTTACAGAATAGTTGGGCTATACCAATAAATTAATAAATAGCAATAAACCAAACTGGTATAAAAAGAACTTTAAAAAAAATCCTTCCAATTATAAAAATAGTAAGTCCACCGGGCAGTGGTGGCGCACGCCTTTAATCCCAGTACTCGGGAGGCAGAGCCAGGCGGATCTCTGTGAGTTCGAGGCCAGCCTGGGCTACCAAGTGAGCTCCAGGAAAGGCGCAAAGCTACACAGAGAAACCCTGTCTCGAAAAACCAAAAAAAAAAAAAAAGTAAGTCCAAGCAATTTTTTGCTGATTTAAAATTAACTGTGACTTTTGTTGATATCTTCATTTATGTCACACAACCCACAAAAGAATAATTTACAATTTCTCTCATACTTAATATCAACGACCCAAACTATGCTAAACATTTAAGCTTTTCTACCAGGGCTCTCATTCCTCCCCCCCACTTGCAAAGTGTGGTCTCTGGGAACTTTTCATTCTACAGAAAAGGGATAGTGGGTGGGCAGGTGCCCAAAGGAGCAGCATAAAGAACACACACAAATCCTCCTCCTACAGAGAGCGATTCTCTCCTGAAACGTATCTCTTCTTCAAAGATGTTTTCTGGAACAACTCTGTCTGTGGTACAGAAGCCAATGAAAGGGGATGACTCATTACCAGAGTCACCTCTTCACAGCTAAACAATCTGATCAATTTAAAAAATATTATTTTATGGAAATATTAAGTACAACTAAGCTAAAATTTCCTGGACTTTATATACATAAATAATATTCCTGAATGTGGAAAAGCCAGCTCTCAACAGCGCTTTAGTAACTGGATCTACTCCATTATTAGCAGTATATTGCAGAAGTCTCACTGATGACTAATAGACCAAATGATAAAGTCGTTTGCTGAGGGAAGTACAATGCAAGAACTCCTTAAAGCAGAGTCTTATCACTGCAAGTGGTTTCCAGTTAGCTGCTGAAAAATGTGAATAACTCAGTATCAATAGTAAAATCACAAAACTAGGTGTATCCAAGCAAGCCAATGCAGGCATGGTTGTGCCTGCCCCACACAAGCGGCAGAGGTAGGCAGATCTGTGAGTTCAAGGACAGCGTGGTCTACACAAAGCGAGTCCCCAGCCAGCTGGAGCTATACAGTGAAACCCTGTCTCAAACAAATAAACAAAATACCTCTTCTGTGGGTCAATTCCCAACACCTCACATACCAGTTCACCACTGTCTGTGACTCCAGCTCCAGGAGTCTAATGCTCTTCTCTGGCCTCTGCAGGCACCAGGCATGAAAGTGGTGCAGACACAGATGCAGGCAAAACATCCACACATAAAAAATTTTAAAAAACTTATAAATAGGTATACAACATTAATGGTTATAAAGAGAAAAAAAAAATATTTCTCTTCAAATGACAGTTCCAAAACTTTCATAATCTTTTTTTGAAGGGAGGTAATTTTTTTTTTTTATGATTTGGTTTTGAATGATTAACTGTCCAAGACCAGCCAAACAAAACAGCGTATTTTGTACTATTCCATATAGAATGTTACTGAAGAATGAATAGTTTAGAATTGACGGACTAGCGAGCAGAGGATGCCTCCCTCTGTGGTGCCTCGTCTCTTACCTGAAGTTTTTCACATGGTCTTCTACCCCAGAAAGACGAATTGAGTGCTGTAGTGCACTCAGGTAAGTCAGGGCTTGTGTAGACGATCCCCAGTTCACATCTATAAGGAAACAGGGTCATGTAGTATAACACCATTGCAGCCGATTCAAACCACTGAGACTGATAGCAAACTGGGCAGTTTTTTTTTTTTTTTTCCGAGACAGGGTTTCTCTTGTGTAGCTTTGCACCTTTCCTGGAACTCACTTGGTAGCCCAGGCTGGCCTCGAACTCACAGAGATCCGCCTGCCTCTGCCTCCTGAGTGCTGGGATTAAAGGCGTGTGCCACCACCGCCCGGCTTCAGTTTTTTATGTTTGTAAGTCAAGCGCTAAAATAAACTACTATTCTGTAACTTTGCGCAGTTCCAGTATATAGAAGCACATTGAGACTATCATCATTCATGTCCATCACTGCCCTTGAAAAAAGGCCTGGCTTAACACAGGCATGTTGATGGCACTGCTCACATGTTCACCTAACTTGAAACAATCTCTCAACAAAACATTTAAAATTATTTGTTCTATAGCCAAAGACCTGAAGGGCACATTATAAATATAGCAAATACATTCAAGCTATTTAATCATGAAAATGTCCTCTACCATTGTATTAAAAAGGATGGGCCCTGAGTGATTTTAAACACATTAATGTATGCTTAATAGGTATATTAGAAGAATTGCTCCTAAAAGTTAAAAATACAGGTCTTTTGTCCATTCATTTCTAAAGCCACCATCTGAATCCAAAACTCATCATCACATCCAGATCAAAAATGTTTCATCATTACCCTCATCACTTACATGGAGACCTACCTAGACAACATCAATGTGGAAGATGATAATCACTAATCATTTCTCAGCTAAGAACATTTATATTAGCTGGGTGGTGGTGGCACACGCCTTTAATCCCAGCACTCAAGAGATAAGAGGCAAGCAGATCTCTGTGAGTTTGAGACCTGATCTACAAAGTGAGTCCCAGGACAGCTAGGACTATACAGAGAAATCCTGTCTCAAAACAAACAAACATAAAAATTATATTTACATATTTTGGGAAAGATACATCTTTCCAGTGCTTAAATTCCCTGACTACAGCAGTTCTAAGATGATGACAAGAGACAATATAGACACATACTTGGCTAGTAGTTACTATAGTGCTGCAAATTTTAAAACATTTAAATACAACAGAATGTTAGTTTATTATTTTTCTTAAAATGACATTAGTCATATTTAATTTATGGGTGAAAATAAAATTTTACAGGAATAAAACATTTTAAAATAGTTCATTGAAACTAAATGTACTTCAAAAACAAACAAAAAAAACTTATTTGGAAAGAAGGTATTGAAAGTTTTACATGTGACACCTTGCCAAATATACAAAAGATGTTTGAATAAAAAGTAACAAAAATTTGTCAACATTTTCTAACTTGAAATACTAAACAGAAAAGACTACTGACCTGGTTTTTTGTAGGTAACATAAATGTACAGTCCAAGAACTATCACGTACGTGAGCAAGGCAGCCCACCAGTTAATGACAAACATCACTATGCAACACAGAATTGCTCCAATGAGGGATATCCACATGTTGTAGTATTTGAACGCAGGACGCCATCCTAACAATGACACACAGAAACGCCACTCAGACTTTCATCTGCTGTATACAGTGGTATGTAATTACATATAAAATGGCTTCCACACTCAGATGACTTTAAAATATAAAGTACAAGGCTAATATCTAACAGTAAAGTCAATGGCTGTTATTGATCACAATTAGTTTTGATAATTCTTAATGACTGTGAAGATAATATTTTCCTATTACTGCATCTTCTCAGACTTTCAGTCAATACAATCCTTTAAATTTTAAATCAACCCAACAGAGTGAAAACAGATAAGCATCACACAACAGAAAGGCTTCAGATTTTCTCCTCAGTGAGGCAGCTTTACCCTCCGGTATTCAGCATGAGACATCCATGTTCTAATGACTATATAAAACACTTCAAGCAACCTACCCAGGTAACAAAATCTTGGTGTGAAATCAAGAAATTCATACCTTTCCATTAGTATGTATGAATTAAAACTACTCAAAATACTAAAAAGACCATGTTTTAAACTTGTCACTAATAATCAAAAATAGTTTTTAATTACTTCAATAAAAGTTTGTTTTGAAAGTAAAACTGAAGCTAAAACATATGTGTTCATATGTCCTTTTCCTTTGAAAACCCCACATGTTATGTGTCCTGTTCTGAGAAACTTGAATTCCTCCGTACTTTCCATTGTTTGCCCGATTTTCAACCCCTCGTCCACT
This sequence comes from Peromyscus leucopus, assembly GCF_004664715.2. Classification (NCBI taxonomy): domain Eukaryota; kingdom Metazoa; phylum Chordata; class Mammalia; order Rodentia; family Cricetidae; genus Peromyscus; species Peromyscus leucopus. The sequence goes on along the minus strand of NC_051079.1, from coordinate 45,226,223 downwards.
TTTAACAAAAGCCCCATGGTACTTCTTCTTCAGTTCATAGGGCCCCTCATGTCCGAACTCCACAGAACTCATTGTGTAAAAACCACGATGGGGGCTGGCACTTAGGCTCCATAGGAAAATGTGTGCTTATCATGTTTGAAGCACCAGATTCAATTCTCAGCACCAAAAAGAACAAATTGGAAAGCTTATTAAATAATGACAATGTTATGAGAACTGAATTAGGTAAGCAAATGGTAAAGAAATTTTAAAAATAAGAAATAATACTTTAATGTGACAAATGCTATTTTTAATGTTTTGTAAAGAAACAGCTTATTATCAGTGTACTTCATAATAAAGAGCTCTTTGAATTTGACATAACTATAAAAGAAAATAACTTTAATGAAATAAACTCACAAACATCACATTTTAGAAAAGTGGAAATTTTGTTTCCTCTGAAATCAAAGCCATTAGTACATATAAATTTTTAAAATGTAAATCACCTGGAGATTTTGCAAGTGATGCATGGAATACTGAAAAATTGATTAATGCATACGATGCAAGGAAGAAATTGGAGATAATTGGAGCAATAACATTCAATTCAGCTGCAAAAGAAAAAAAGAAATAAGTTTAATGATACTTAAAACTTCAAATTTTGAAATATTCCTAATTTTTGAATAGCATAATAAATACCAATAAATCTACCACAGACTGATACTTATATCTTGCCATTACAATTGATGGTATAATGAGACTTTCAGTCAACTAATTTGAGGATCTAGACAAAATTCTTTAGAAAGTCTAAAGTTACCTTTAGCAGTGAAGAATCCACAGCTTTACATATGATCAGACAGAGGTATCACCTTCCTGGGATACACTAATGTCCTTTTCCTTACATCATATATATTTTAGGAAAAGGGCATGGTAGTACATGCCTATAATCCTAGTCCTTGGGAAAGAGAGGCAGGACCATCAGGAATTCAGGATTATCTCTGGATACAATTGTGAATAATAAAAGGCCAGCCTGGGCTACATGAGTCTTTAAAAAAATGTAATCTCTTCTATCCCTAATTTTATGTAATAGCAATAATTTTAATAATTTATACCGGACACTATTATTTGTAGTATTTTACTTACTCCTTTGTTTGATTAGAAGTTAATTTAGTATACTAAAGCAAGGCACATTTTGTTAACAATTTAATATTCATGATTATAGGTAAAACTATATTATTTGGTATAAACATACCAAAACCTACATGATAGACCATTCAAAGAACTAACCAATTAAGATGAATCCAAGTGCAATTAAGAATGTTAAGATGTAACCACGGAGAGGTTCATTATTTTTCCCATAACCTTTGGCAAACATCTGGAAAGCTGGGTAGATATTGTCCTTACATAGAGCCTAATCAAAAAAATAAATAAATAAAATGAAATACATGAAAATTAAAATACACAAATCTCCTAACAGTTGAAAGCCAGTTAATAAAGAATGGAGCTCGAGTCTCTCATTTCTGATCTTCTTTGTTTTCTACCTCACAATACTTCACCTACAGACTATAAAGGATATATAAACAGTTCAAATAGCAGAAGGGTGGTTGGTTTATAACACTGTTTAAGATTTTATTTGTCTTACATCACCCATGTTGAAACTCCACTTATGAAGAACCAGTGGAGGAGACATTCAAGTAATAATACAATAAAAAAGAAACTTGGAAGTTAGTAAGTATAATATACCCATGGCTTTAAGAAAACTAAGTCCAAATCTGCAACTTACAAGCAGATTAAAAGCCCCAAATATAAAGTTTAACCACTTTTCTTCAAATCTTAATAGATGCTGCCTTAAAAAGCATATTCTACACCATTACTATACTTTTTGGCTACCAATATTAAGAATAAGGCAGAAAACCAATATTTTATCTGACTTGGTAATTAAAAATGATATCCTAATCATTATTATCTGCTTAATGGTCACTACAGGAAGTTAATGCTCATTCTCGTTATCAATGCACCTACTACAATTAATGTAATGCTAGCCATATAAACCACTGAAGTTGGCGTCCTGCTAACTGAAACCATTATTCATACTTCTGATTAGTCTTAGATCACACTCCTAATACTTGAAAAGAAAAGAACCCTAGACTTTTATGCTAAGTATATCAAGAAGCAAAACCCATCATTTTTACCCCTAAAATATTTATGTTTGTCATTTTTAATTATGTATATGTCTAGAGTCACAGGTAGTTAGGAGCCACCCAATGTACATGCTGGGAACTGAATTTGGATCCTCTGCATGAGCCCAATACAGCTGAGCCATATTTCTAGACCCCCAAATCATCCTTTCTAAGCATGTACCTTGACATTAGAAAAATGCACAAATGTTTGTATGGATCTGTATAGCATTTATGTACATAAAATTTATACCAATTTTGATATACATATATGCAAACATATCAAACGTGAGGTTGATAAAGGTAACCTATTTGAATAAAACAACAATACAAAATTTGAAATATCTTAACACCCCCCTCAATACAAATTATAAGATGAAAACATTTACCTGAAATATTTTGGGGGCACTCACGAGAGAGGCTAGCGCTGACGAAAGTGTGGCTGAAAAGATACCTGCCGAGATTAAGGGTGCGAACCCCGACACCATGCTCATCACCTTAAATGAAGTGTCAAAATTGGAAAGCAAGTCATAAAAATGGTTTGAAAAAGAGTAAAGTATTGAACAGTCACAATTTGATGATTCTAATAAAGGAAACTAATACTGGAATAATCTGACAGGCATTTGGTAAATAGCAATGATAAGAAAATTACAAATTATTAAAACAGATTTACCACTAAAAAATGCTTTTCTCTTGTAAATTTCCAAATGAACATATGTCAGAAAAAAGATGATAATGAACCACCAACTACCTGTCACTAGGTTTCAACCATGGACAACTTCGGCCAATCCCACGTCACTTCCAAGCCTAGATTTTTAATGCAAAGGTTCAGCTTGTGTCTGTGAACAGGCAGACATTTGGAAGCTGTAGCCAAAGGCCCTGGCCCAGCTCCATGATCTGGCCATCTCTTCACAGCATCACACATCTAGTCAGCAACCAAACAGCTTCAACTGCTCCGTTTTCTTGGTCATTTTAAAACAGGTTCTTGGGTTTTTCTTCAACCAGCTCTCAAAAGTGATTAGTATATTTGGTTGATTCAGTTTTTCAGTATTTTTAATATATAGTTTCATATTTTTTCAACTTCTTTAATTTTTTCCTGCCATTCTCTGGAGCTTTTGTCCTGTATCCTGCAATGTGCTGACCGCATTTCTGTTATGGAAAACCCACTCCTCTCATCCTAGTTTCTAGAAAATTGATTATTAGATCTAGCCAAAGTCAGGCTGAGGTTGAGGCTCCTGTCAAAGTGTACCACATTAAGATGGTTGCTTTTTTATGGGGTTGCAATAGGATTGTGGGTATGGAGTTTTCTTAAGTAAAAATACATCTAGCCAAAAGGCTGTGATACAAATTCCACTTTTGTTTCTAAAAAACCTGTGATATAAGAAGTTATAAACAAAACACAATTAACCACACACTGAGAAATTGATGAAGGAAGTTCACTGTGTCCAAACACTGACTATGAGGGCCCATGAGGGTGTGTACATGTGCACTCCTCCAGAATAAACGTCAAAACCTCAGACACATTCTCTGGTTGCACTGTCCTTTGCACAGATCAGCATCCACGTCCTATGCTTAGTAATGGGAATACTGCAGGGAAAGCCAACGAGACTTCTGGCTTTCCAGTTTAATATTTACCCAAACTCCAGCATGTCTTAACATTTAATGGTGAACCAGGAGTATTTGGACAGAGTGACACTGAATGAAAACAGTGCCGACATCAGTGTGGTCCACGACATACAGCAGCCCAGACGAAAGGCAAGACGGCGCTCCAAAGGAAGCACTGAGTGGAGGTAAGGAATGGTAGCATGTGTGCACACACTTGCAAAAACACAGTGACCCAGCACAGGACAAACAGGGTTGTCACAGATCAGGTATGAGAAGCTTTGGCTGGCAAAAACAAAAACAAAAACAAAAAACCCTCACATTTTGTACATCATGCAATACGCTAAGTCAAAAGTTTCAGAGGATATCAAAATAATGTAATGGGACAAAACACATATATAATTCAAATTTTAAAACCAGTAAGACATCCTAAATGCCTCTACTCTCTTAAGCATAAAACCATTTATATATATAAAAGAGCATTATAAAGTGGGGCCTGTGTGGATTTTATAATAGTCATCTGTTGTGGTTTAAATGAGAATGGGCCCCATATGCTTAAATATTTGCATGCTTAGTCCCCAGTTAATAAACTGTTTGGAAGGACTAGGAGATATGTCCTTGTTGGAAGAGGTGTATTACTGGCGGTGAGCTCTGAGGTTTCAAAAGCCCACACCAGGCCCAATGTGCTGTGGAATAGAGTATTTGTTTAACTATGTAAAGATATGCTGCTGTTTCACCTTGCCTAAGGCACCTGACTGATCTAATAAAAAGCTAAACAGCCAACAGCTAGGCAGAAGAGGGATAGGCAGGGCTGACAGAGAAAAAAGGAGGAGCCAGGCAGCCAGATGCAGAGGAAGCAGGAAAGCAGAATGGACAGTACATAAATAAGGTAAATGAACCTTGGGGCAGCACAGAGATGAATAGAAATGAGTTAAGTTTAAAAAAATAAGCTAGGTAGAAACAAGCCTAAGCTAAGACTGAGCATTCATAATTAATAGTAAGACTCTGTGTCATGATTTGTTGGCTGGCAGTCCAAGAAAGCTTGCTATACCAGTGTCTGTTTCTCTCTCCACCTACAGTCGGAGGATCAGAAATTAAAGCTCTCATCTACTTCTCTAGAAACACGTCTGCCTGCATGCCACCATGCTCTTCACCACAATGATAATGGACTAAGCCTCTGAAACTGTAAGCAAGCCCCAAGTTGAACGTTTTCCTGTATAAGAGTTGTCTTGATCACAGTGTCTCTTCACAGCAGCAGAGCACTAACTCAGTATGTAACTTACATATTGTTTAGTATTCTACTGACCATGCTTTCTTCTCTAACACAGGATTTATACAGGATTCCCCCATTACCACCATTTTGTATTTCTTCCCATGGCAATAAAAGTCTTACTTATTTAAATTAAAACAAAGCTATACTCAAAAGAGACTGTAAGAGAGATCATAAAGAACACAGTGTATTTCCAGAAACACACAAAAATCAGACTAGCATTCTCCATCACTGGGCAGAGATCAATGTTTGTACCTTTTATACACAATATCAATGTCAGAACTGGAGTGAATCATTAGCTTAGCATGAATACTGTCATTTCTACAATTTTGTCTAATCCTGTGACTAGAAAACACAAACGTGTTTCACATAATTGAATCTAACACAATTACTACAAATAAACTGCTTGAAACTATACAATTGAAAATAAAATGCCATTAAAATTTTTGTTCAGAAAGTTGTTGTAGAATATTATTTTTAAATGCGTTACATTTGCTTATGCTGTGGAATATCTGTTTAATGATGCAAAGATGTGTTGTGTTCCTTTATGTTGCATTTGTTTAACCTGTGAAGCTGTTACTTTGCCTGTCTAAAATACCTGACTGGTCTAATAAAGAGCTGAACGGTCAATAGCGAGATAGGAGAAAAGATAGGCTGGGCTGGCAGGTGAGAGAATAAATAGAAGAAATCTGGGAGGAAAACAAGAAAGATCAAGGAACAAGAGATGGAGGAGGAGGGCTTCAGTGGCTAGCCACGCAGCTACCCAGCCAGACACAGAGTAAGAAGGAAAGAAAAGTTATACAGGAATAGAGAAAGATTAAAAACCCCAAGGCAAAAGGTAGACAGGATAATTTAAGAAAAGCTGGCTAGAAACAAGTCAAGATAAGGCCAGGCATTTATAATTAAGAATAAACCTTCATTCGTGATTTGGGAGCTGGGTAGCAGACCCCCAAAAGAACAAAAAATACCAACAAGTTGTATCATGAAATATTTACATATTGTAAATAGCAATAGTGAGCTCCAAAAATATTCAGATTTTCACTACTCTGTTAATTATGTTTTGGTAACAAAAATTCTATTTTCCTACTTGGGATCAACAAAAATCCATATTCTATAAAATTACTATTTTGTATTGACCTCCGAAGTCCACACGTGTATGTTTTTGTTTTGGTCATCTTTGCAATTCTGACACACTAAAAGCTCACTTCATTGCCACCATCGTTTTGTTATGCGTGCGTATGTGCATGAACATGTGAGCGTGCTCATAGGAAGGGGAAAGGACAGCCTTGGGTGCCACTCCTCAGGTACTGCCCAGCTTTTCCTGAGACAATCTCAAAACTGGCCTAAATTTGCACCAGGAGGCCTGGGCTTTCGGCCAGTGAGCTGAGCATTTCGTCACCTCCACCTCCTTGGCTCTGGGATGGCAAGCACATACCACTACACCCAGCTTTTAACACCTGGCTTCTGGGGACCAAACTCATGTCCATGTGCTCCAACTAAGCTGTTTCCTCAGCCACTTGCATTTAAAATCTTAACAGAGGTAAATAATAAACAACCAAGAATTAAGTCTCCAAAAACCTAAGAACTAATACTGATCTTTATACAGTTCACATGTTTTAAACATTTTCTAACTTTTAAGCATCTATTCATAATTTAATTCTCTTGTTCATGGTGGTTTGGTAAAGCACAAACCTACACAGACCACACCTAATTAACTAGCATTACTATTCATATCAATCAATATAGATGTTGAAAAAGGTATCATGTAGTTCAAGTTGATCTCAAACTTGCAACATAGTGAAGGATGACCTGGAGCTGACCCTCCTGCTATACCTCTCAAACGCTGGGGATTACAGGAATGTGCTACTTCACCCTGTGCGTGTGGTCTGAGGACTGAGCCAGGCTTTGCACATGCTAAGCAAAAGCACCTATCAATTAAGCCACAAACACAGCTCTATCGCTCGGTATACATTAATAGCGCATTCATCCATAAAGTAGCAATGAGGGTACCACTAATTACTAAGAAGCTAAAATTGCTAGAACTTTTTTAGAAGAGGGAGTTAATCTGACTTTAAGAATTATTATATAATAGCTATGTGAATCGGGACTGATACTCATGAACAGACAAACCCAAAGCTCAATGGAACAGAGCAGACAGAACCCAGAAACAGACCACCACAAGTGACTTTTACAAAAGATGCTTGTTCCCTGGTTTTCTGAAATAGTATATCCATACTCTACATGTATATACACTATGCCCTCTATTAGAAAAGTATAACTCTCAAAGGCTTTGTTTTCTTCATGAATCATCTCAGAGTTTATTCTCTCTTTCATGCTTTCCATTTGCCTACTTAGTGATGATATGATACAATTTAGTAGGAGGGGCACAAAGTATCAACTGCCCCCCCCCCCTCTAATGTACAGCTACATTCTGAATGGCCAGATTTCATAGTGGTTTACTGTTAGGTAAATACAGAATGTCTATAGAACATGAACGCAATGCTCACCTGAAAGTTGTTCATTAGCCCATAAGAACAGGGATTGCTTTCACAGTAGGAAAAGTCAAAGTTCAGTTTGCAGGCTGCAGATGTGCAGTTTGTGAACTCTGTTGTAATGGTGTCATTCACATTCCCAGTGGCATCCCGAACCACGCAAGAACCTGAAGCACAAGCAACAATCAGAGTAACTCATCCATGCATTCCCCTTACAATCCACTCATAAAGAAGTCAAGTGTTGTCTAGGTGCACATTCATAACATCACACACTGCATGTATACTGAACTTTACTCTCAATGAAGTATGAGAAGCTTTGTGGTCACTAAAATTTAAGCAATGAAACTGAACCTTCTATTAAAAAAAGTGTTACATTTCCAGCATTACATAAATACTGGAAAACCTTGTATAAATATTTCAAAGATTAGACAGACTACATAGTACTTTGCTGGTTGCTTTTTTTTCTCTACCTTTTGACTGTTTCCAAAAGCATCTCTCCCTCTAAATGCACCTCTGAACTCTTAGCGGACTGGAGAGAGAGGAAAGAACACTTAGGACTCCAATCAGCCTGAAAGCAGCCACGGTTCATGTCCTGTCAGTCACTGTGCAGTGCGGCCTGGGCACACTGACAAGGAAAACCCTGAGCACCAGGATCACACTCGTGTGCTGTACCAGACAGTTTGGGGGATAAAGGGCTTGTTGCTTTGAATTTCCCAGCCCACTCCTGAACCCAGAAAGAAAGGGGCAGTCCCACTGCTCACTGAGGACAACAGAATGAAGTCAATACAAGGTCTAGCAACACCAGAGGGCCAGACCAAAGCAGAAATCTACCAATGGCAACAAAAAATTTTAAAAGTTGGAACATAATCAGTTATGCCATAAGTTAAATTAAAAACAAATTTTATTTAGCTAGGCTATATGTTATATAAGCATATTTGAAAGTTTTAGGAAAAAACACTTGGTTTTCTCAAATGAATTTCATTATTATGTATTAAAAAAATTAAATCCAAAACCATTTTAAAAAGGCAATTTGGCCCATCATGATACAATCAGCATTTCTAACTTTTGTTCAGTCAAATTTCAAAATTACCCTGAGAAATAGCTACAAAATTTGGAAATAGAGTTCTGTCAGTATTTCTGCACAAAACAAAGAAAACATGTGGTAAAACTGAAGTGTTCACAGTAAAATATACATGGAAATCTCTTACTATGAAAGAAATAAATTCAGAGCTTATAATTTTGTATGCAAATGAACAGATGCATGCATAACAGTATGCAAGGATTGCCTGGGCCTCCCAAATCTTTATAACTTTAAGAGTAAAATTTACTTCCATGTGTGAACATACCTCATATATCCAAATAAAGTGTGAGTTTATAGGTTTTCCATATATTTCTAATTTACTATAATAAATAAATGCTAGATATGAACCAACAAAGCACTTGGTAGTTTTATGTCTCTCTGTAAGTCACCACTAGTTTTCCTCAACTAGTTTTGGATTAAAACAGGCAACTAATTCTATGCCTTTTTACCTAACGTATTTTGGAATGTTAAAGTCAGAAAAATGCTAAACTACTACTTATGCTATGAACATCACAAATTTCTAAGGCATTGAAGAAATGAAGGCTCTTTACCTACGGACACTGCAATTCCTATGTAAACCACTGTAGTAATTAAAATGGCTAAGAGTGTTCCTTTGGGTATGGCTGACTGAGGATCCTAGAAGACAAGAAGGTTTTTTTAGTCTATAAAAATAAATGCACGGATAGCATTTTAACACATCAGTACTAATACAGTACTTTACAATACTTACTGCAAGATCACCTGAGATGTTTGCTCCAGCTAGAATACCAGTTGCAGCAGGGAAGAAAATGGCAAATACAGAAAAGAAAGTCTCTTCCTCTCGAAAATCCGGTCCAAAGTTTTCATTAAATATTTCAGCTACAGAGGACAAAATATGTTGGCAATTACTGGATAGCAAATGAGAGCAAAATAATTTAAGTCAAGAGTAGTTAGTATATAGTCTCTACACAATTGGTCATTCTTATGTAATGCTGATTCAGTATCTATGCATGAAGGAATGGTTTGCTATCAAAATGGTGATCTAATCTAGGATATATCCTACCTTTTGGTACCTCTTACCAGTAATTGTTTAAGAATCTCCAAACTTAATTATCACTAACTCAAACAAAAATCACAAGTATAGATTACTGACCACACTTTCCCCCACATCAAAATAAAAAACACAGAAAAGTAGGAAAACAAAAGAAACACACTGATCTGGAGCCAACCCTACCCTGCTCTCCAATACCCACTTCCATTACTACCTATTTAGACTTTTAAAATAGCTTTCCTTAGTTCCTGAGCCAGATAATTTTAGCGAGCTAAAGACTAAAAGAAATGGTCTAAAAGAGCAATTAAAAAACAAAAACAAGATAATCTCCTGAAGTTACTTTGAACTATAAGCTAGATCACACCAAAATAAAGAACAGAGTTGGGAGGGCCAGGACCATGGTGAACACAACTGTGTGCATGAGAACAAAAGAGTGTGCCACCACAAACAGCCTTGGTACAATGGGAAGGGGCTTGGACCTGTCTAGGCTCAGCGCGCTGGGCCCTGCTGACTCCTCATGGGAGACCTCGGTTTGGGGGATGTGGGGATGTAGGGTGGCTTGGGAAAGAGGGCTGGGGGGTAGGAGGAGGGAGGGGGGGCCTGTGGATAGCATGAGGAGTGAGTAGAAAATTACTTAATAAAGAAAAAATAAATAAATAAGAAGGAAAAAATACAAGAGAGAGAGAGAGCGAGAGCGAGAGAGAGAGAGAGAGAGAGAGAGAGAGAGAAAGAGAGAGAGTGTGTGTGAGTGTGTGAGTGTGTGAGTGTGAGTGTGTGTGTGTGTGTGTGTGTGTGTGTGTGTGTGTGTGTGTGTGCAGGATAGTTTTGTTAACCTGAGTCAGGCAGAGCATCAACTGGTCGGCCAACAAGGAGAGCCTTCCAGAACGGAGAAGACTAACGAAGGAAGACAAAACCATCTATGCTGGTCCACGTCATTGGGACATGACAGGAGCCCGCCGAAGGACTACTAATAAAACCATTTGGAAGTCACATGGAGGCACGGCTGTGCACTGTCTCCAAGTGTCACTTATTAACTGACAATGAATGGCAACTTCCCAACAAAGACGCCTTCGTCATCACCTTAATAAAGAGATGAAAACTCACATCATCCAAGTGGGGAAAGCTGAGACCATCTGGACCCTCAATTCTGGGTGCTGAGACACATTGGTTATAATGTAAACAACACATACACATACACACACACACACACACACACACACACACACACACACACACACACACACACATCTGTAATCCTGAAAACTGTCAGCATCACAGAAGACAAAAAAGCCTTATGAGACTGAAGATTACGTGAGTCAGTTTTGTTTTGTTTTAAAAAGGAAAGTGAACAACTTAATGTGACTTATGCTAGACAAGGAAACCTGAAGTTGCTATTAGGATCCTCATGAAGACTTGAAAAACATCTATGTATCATCTGTGCATCGTGCCAAAGATAAATTTCCTGATGCCCTCTTTCTTAGTAGATATAAGCTGAAGTATTTAGAGGTAAAAAGTCATATTTTTGCAACTTCAATCTGCTTTCAAATCCATAGCACTTTAAAATTGTTATGTTTAAAAAGTCACATGTCAAGTAGCATTTTAGTCAAGGATGGGCAATATACGTAACGGGTTGTGAGCTCTGATGACATCATAGACATTATAGTCTAGGTAAGTGTCCCCTCAGATGTTTGTACAACAATAAAATCACCTAAAGGCACATCTCTCACCTTCCTATCACCAAGAAACACATAACTGGACATATAATGAGAGCCATGCAGGCACCTTCTTCTCCTTAGTAAACTGGCTTCTCTACACTCACCCACCTGTTCTTGCTGTCATTGAAAAACAGAAGATGGAAATGAAAGCAATTTTACTCTAGTTGTACAGCCTACATAAAGAGGACAAAACTGAATTATGAATTAGTGTGAATCACCAGACCAAACTTAATTACAATTAAAATACCTAAAATGTGCTAAATGTAGTTAACAGCAGAGTGTTGTAATTTGCAGAAATATTCCATTCTTTGTACTTACATTTATAGCCAAAGAACCCCTTGGGCTTCTTGCTCTCCAGTGAGATGAACGTTCCTATGACGAAGTCAGCGATGGCCAGAAGAAGAATCACCAGGAGGACGATCTGAGCCTATGGTTCAAACCCTGAAAGTCACAGTCTGTCTCCACTCTCCTCCATTACAGTCAGTCTGTCTCCACACTCTCCTCCATTACAGTCTGTCTCCACACTCTCCTCCATTACAGACAGTCCTGTCTCCACACTCTCTTCCATTACAGACAGTCTGTCTCATTTTGCCTTTCTGTCATATGTCTTAAAGCATTCAGCAGGTACTCAATAAATGCTGTTAACATGAATAACAACTCTTAAAGACCTGTCTTAAAGCCTGAAGTTCCCGCTTGTCAGGAAGCTGAGGCAGAAGGACCACAAGTCTGAGACTATTCTGAGCTCTGAGTTAGTAAGATCCTGACTCAACCAAAACTATTTGAGAATATTCAATTATGGGTAGAATCATGCTACACATTTCTAAAATGAGTCCAAATGATGGGTCTATCCATCCCCACCCACAGCACAGGCTTTCCATTCTATACATCTCTCCCCTACCTGTCTGCCGAGACTAGAGTCTTGAAGGGAGACTATGCCTGTGCCCAGTCAAGTTTCAGATCAGTTCCAAACACCGAGGTGTGTATGCCTGCAACTGCTCTGTGTACCAAGTGGGCACTCAGGGCAGCGACACAGGGAGGGCAGAGAGCCCGAGAGATCACCAGCCCTTCTCCAACTTCAGCTGCTCAAAACAACTGGGGAAACACTATGTGCAGACAAAATGTTTACAAAGCATTTTAAAATAGGATTCCTATGGGAAGGGAGCCATAGGTACTGCGGTGATGTGTGGATCTCAGGGGACAACTTTTGGGTGTTGTTGGGTCGCTCTTTCCACCTTTCTGTGGCTTCCAGGAATCCAATCAGGCCATAGGGCATCTGTAGCAAGCACCTTTACCTACTTGGCTATCTTGCTGGCCCAGCAGGAATTCTTATACATTAACTATGGCCCAAGTAGGATGCAATTATAATCTTCTCAATACAATCAATGTGTTGCATACATAAATGAATGAATGAAGGACCGGATGTACTCAGTGGGAGACATAAAGCCTACTATGCAAGGGGCCTTAGACTCAATTCTTAAGCACTCAAAAACAGCATATAAATGAGGAAGGTAGTCTTCTACTGGATTTAAAATGGATTATCTTCAAATATATCATTTTAAATGCCAAATAACCTATACATATCATAAACTTCTATAAAAATGGCCACTTTTCCACTAGATTCTGAAAGTCTGTTTAGTTTCCCCTAAGATTGGGGTTGTGGACTAAACGTTGTAGATGCTCTGTCACGACTTACCTTTGCTTCCCACTCCATTCCAGCTACTGAAATACCCAGAAGAATCACTACTGTAATGGCTCCAATAATTCGGATATCATTGATTTCATCTATCATAAGTATGGAATGTTCCTACACAAGAGAAATACAATGAACAGCTCCTTAGATATAGACATTCAATCAATGCTTATTAAAGGAATGGACAGAGATAAGTATGGTGGTGCATGCCTGTGTTCCCAAAACTTGGGAGTCAGAGGCAGAAGGACTATCAAAATTTCAAAATTTATACTACAAGTTCCCAGCTAGCCACAAGCAAGACCCTGTCTCAAAATCAAGGAAAAAAAACCTAATTACTATTAATTGTCATTCAGTTACCTTATATATCTAATGTCTTATTAAATTACAAATACTGGTATATCTGATATGGACCCAATAAGTCAAAAACAAGAATTACTAACCAAGCAAATTATAATCTGGCTGGTACTGTTAGGTTTTATAAAGTGGCACAATAGAAATGTATTCTATGTTTGGTGTGATTAATGAACTCGTTTTAATGGTCTTTTATGATACAAAAGGGAAAGAGAACAAACCTTCATGCTATTATCAAAACCACACAGTTCCTACTCCATAAGCAACATTAGTTGTAAGATTTAATCATGTTGGTAGCATTTTTTGAAGTTCACATACAGGTTAAGATGTGTGTGTGTGTGTGTGTGTGTGTGTGTGTATCCTGTCAGGAAGACTTGACAAGTGAATGACGAGGTCCATTACCTTAAGCAGCTCCACCACCGTTTCTGCAAACCCAACCACATACATAGCAACCGCCACTGCATTGGCAAAGGCAAAGATCAAGCCAATGGCGCCGCCGAACTCGGGCCCCAGACTTCTAGAGATCAAGTAATATGCTCCCCCTAAGAGAAAGAAAGGAAGGTTAGGCTTTTAAATTGCAACAATTCTGTTCATGACACCAAGGAATTCACAAAGCAGGTTCAGCCAAGTGGGTGAGTGTATTTTCAGAAAGAAATACCCCTAAGACTCGTATCTGAGCTGCTCATGTTTACAGGAAGTATTGTAGCAAAAACTGCATTAATAAAACAGGAATTTCAGAACTACCTTTTTAGCTTCTACAAATACTTCATTGACCTGAAAGTTATAATATGAAGGAATTTATCTATCACAGGAAAGAACTATGGAGTTTCTTTTCTTTCTTTTTTTTTTTTTTTTTTTTTGGTTTTTCGAGACAGGGTTTCTCTGTGTAGCTTTGAGCCTTTCCTGGGACTCACTTGGTAGTCCAGGCTGGCCTCGAACTCACAGAGATCCGCCTGCCTCTGCCTCCTGAGTGCTGGGATTAAAGGCGTGCGCCACCACCGCCCAGCCAAACTACGGAGTTTCTTGCTTGGTAATACTAGTGATCCATAGTTAGTGGATTTAAAGACAAAAAACTTGACCTCCAATGATAGCATGATTTTACTAAGAGTGTTTTTAGTCACATATAAGAAAATGTTAAGATTTCCTCAATTTCAATGTTTTGGCTTTACCGATACAAAAATGAGGAGGCTTTCAATTATTTCAGAAAAAAAATTTTTTTAGACATTTGAGACCAAGCTGCATAATCTCCATCAAGTTTCAATTTTTAATAAAACATGACTATGATTGTTTCATTTCTGGTCTCATTAGTCATACAAAAGATGAAAGTAATAAACAGCAATGTGGCATTCATCAAGATAATATATGTCAAAACCACGGTATCACTCCCAGCCCTTAGATTTCCAGCAATGACTATTATTGTATGATCTTACGTCCTTAGAAAACTGGATCTTGCCTGACACTGTTGCAAACCCAGCACGTGCCACAAGGTGATCAACAATTTTCTGATTGACTGAAGTACAAGTCAAATACAGTTCACCGAACCACAGAATAGGCGAATGCATACTCATTTCAGAGGTAAGCTCAAATAAAATCTACAGTGTTCATCTTAAAGGTGCCTGTGGTGGTTGTCTACTCTTTCAGTCTGTATTCAGCTGTACACGGGAAGAGCCTGGTCTGTGCAATGCAGGAATGCAGGTCTGAGTGACGGGACTGAGATGCAGATTATCTGAGGGCACAATCAACAGGACTCAAGCTCTCAGGAGCACAGATTCCATTTGTAGACAGGAAAGGTTCTAGGCAGAAGCAGCTACGGTAACTTCAAAGGCATGACCGTGTCCTTCATACAGGGCCTGTGCCAGCCGGGCTCACCTCCTCTTACGAAGCCATTGGTGGCTATTGCTGAAGTAGACAGTCCCGTGATCGTCGTCACGACAGTGGCCATCGCTATTACAAGGACGGAGAGACCTTGAAGGAAGAGAAAGAAGCTAAGAACCATATCCTCCTAAACCTGCCATTACCTAGAACTAGCAGGGCTCAGCACTGAACTGGACTGTGGTGTTTTGAATGAGAATGGCCCCCCGATGCTCACGTAGTTGAATATTTGGTTTCTAGTTGGTGAACTGTTTGGGAAGGGTTAGAAGTGTGGGCTTCTTAGAGGAGGTGTAAAAGCCCACCCCAGGCCCAGGCTCTCTCTCTCTGCCTCCTGCTTGTGGGTCAGAGGTGAGTTCTCTCGGCTACTGCTCCAGTGTCAGCCCGCCCTGCCTGCTGCCATGCTGCTGCCCACTATGACGACCACAGGCTCTCTCTGAAACTGTAGGCAAGCCCTCAATTACATGCTTTCTTTTACCAGTGGCTTTGGTCATGGCATTTCTTTACAGAAATAGGTTTAGTAACTAAGATATAGGCCATAAATTACCTAATGCTAATCTCATTTTTGAGAAATAAAGTCAAAATTACGGAAGTCAATTACAGTAGCAATCTATATAATGAAGACAACACAGCTTAGTCAGCACCTGCAGAAAGACACGGGTATTCTAACACATAGATCAAGGGGTGTAAAACGTCACTTACCTATTCCAGCTTGACCCACAATCCACGACAATCTAATAAAGAGCATCACACCCCAAATGTTCAACATACAACGTACCTAGGAGGGAAAAAGAGGTCACATCACAGATAAAGAAATGTAATTAAAATGATACAGCAATAAAAATTAAACAAGCCAAAAGATAAAAATGTGCTTGAAACTATGGAAGCACTTTGAAATCTATCTCCTTTTCCTGAAGTTTGTCCAAGGGGCTTCCTGGGAGCTTACATTATCTGAGGTAAATAAGTACCATATAAGTATGTTTGAAAGTAAATGTGCTCACCAGGAGTGCCAGAAACACAACAGCAGATTATTTTTAAGACTTTGAGTCCTTTTGGTTTTTTGAAGACAGAGTTTTTCTGTGTAGGCCTGGCTATTCTGGAACTCACTACAGAGTGTAGGCTGGCCTTGAACTCCAAGATCCACCTGCCTCTGCCTCCTGAGTGCTGGAACTAAAGACCTGTGCCATCACACCTGGCTAAGACTTCTAAACAAAGTTACAATCTGTCTTTATCATATAAGTTTTGCCTGTGCATTCATAACATCGGTCATGAATGGTTAAGGCAGAGTTAAGTATTGTATGGATACCAACACAAATGTCAATGGATCACACCATTTTTGAAAACTTTAAACTAAATATGATACTGCTACAACTTGGGCATATATTAATTTTTTATTCTGTGTTCCTCTTTGGGTATTGTTACAACTGATTCAGCACTAGGGAGGCAGATGTAAAACAATGACAAGATCAAGGCCAGCCAGGTGTACTTTGGAAGTTCTAGGCCAACCGGGGCTATATAGAAAGGACCTCTCTACCAAAAATAAAAATTTGTGAGTTTCCAATTTTATCAAGACGATGTGTATAATAATAAACATTTCTTCCCTAATGAATATAATGTCACAAAAGAAAGAACATACAAGTCATTAACTGAGTCCCCATAGTACTCACAAATAGTTAAAAGCAGAAAAACAGTAATTATCTTGAGAACATCAGCTAGGTTTTCTAGTCAGGACTATAACCATCATATAGAATCTATGCATACATACTAATACGCCCTTGATCCATCCAAACTTTACAACTCCTTTACTTTCGGCAGTATAGGTAACCACAGCATCCCTGGTTGGAGTACTTTCTTCTCCATTTGCAAAGCCATCCTCAAAAGGCTCCTGGTTACAGAAAGAAATATGAATGCAAATTAAGAATTAGATCATCTTAAATTACTTGATACAAACAAACATGATGAAAGATGGTTAACCATACTTAGGAGGACAAAAACTTCCAAGAATGAAATGTAATAATTTACACAGTTTATTTCCTATATAGCTTCATGAATTGGGAGTTTGGTCCCCAGTATAGTGGTACTGGGGGTGTGAAACCACAAAAAGAGAGGCCTAGTTCAAGGTCTCTGCATCACCAGGGAAGCCACCCTGCAAGCATGTCTCCTGGATGTGGATGCGGGTGATGTAATGCTCTCACTTGTACATGCTCTTCTACTGGATTGCACTATTAGGTGGCACAGTCAAGGGGAAGCCCTGACCAAGGCCTACAACATGCCATGTGGGCTTTCAGCACTAACAACTGTGAGCTAATAAATAAGTCTTTCTTTCTAAATAACCTGACTAAAGTATTTCAATATAAAAATAAGTCCCTTAATATTTTTCCTTAGGGAAAAAAAAAATCAAAGCAATAAAGTAAAGGAAACCTAAAACTAGGTGTCACTCTGACATAAACCCATTTTAATGATCCCAACTTTTTAAATGGGCCTAGTGGTACAAACTTATACTCTGAGACTCAGAAGGCAGAGACTGATTGTTTGAGTTCAAAATCTGGACACCAATAAGGCAACACAGCACAATCCAGTCTGAACTAATAATGAAAAGGATAATGTTTTTATACTCTGGTGGTATCTGAAGTATGCAGTGACTACTGCCTGCCAGGTTTAATCTAGATGGGTCAATAAATTCAGAGCTGTTGCTAGGCATATGGTAAGATGGGCCTGTAATCCCAACACTCTCAGGACACTAAGGACTGTGAGTTCAAGGCCAGAACTCAGAGGTCCATCTGCTTCTGTCTCCTGAGTGCTGGGATTAAAGGTGTGTACTACCACATCAACCAATACAGAAGATTCCCGAATTTCCTAAGATTCATTCAACACCCCATCTCTATACTGACTCTACATGTTCTTAGTCATTCGGTTCTAATGACTTCTGCACAGACCACAGTGCTTTCTCCATATTATTCTGTCTTTCTTAGGTAAAGTTTCATGTCTAATTCTGTAACTCTATTTTTTTTATTCTCTACTTTCTGTTCTCAATAGTTCTCACTACCTGTTCAGTCCTTATTGGGACACAAGGTATGACATCTCCAAACTAGTATTACAAAGACTTAATGAAAACACGAAGGATAGAAGAAAATGGCAAGGAAGATAGACGCTCTAAGTCTAAAGATACGTCCTTCCCACCATCACCATGGTTCTTAATCCATACTCTCACCACCAGGGAATAAAGCACAGCTATATTTTGAGCACTAAATCTTTATATGTACAAAGTCCAATTTTTAAAACTGATTTTAGTGCTTCAACATCTGAACTTCTGAATATTATAATTAAAAGAAAAGAGTTATGGAAAGTTATGTGTAACCAGAGCCAAATTGATTCTCATCCAATCTTCACTTGCCTATTATTGTTCTCCTCTTTATGTAGAAGCTGGTGTAAACATGGCAACAAGCAGTCATTAACCTTAACAGAAATGTGTAGAAATAGCTTTTTCTTCAACATGACCAGATGTCAGGGCATCACAACCCCAGTCAGGCTTTACCCCACTGTTCAATGTTTCCTACACAGCAGAGGGTCAATGCTGATTCCAAACAGTAAACAGAGACTCTTCATCCAGATTTCACCAATCCACTCAGCTGCTCAATTAGTCAGATAAACCCACAAGGAGAAACAAGCCTGTCAACGTATTAATCTTTAAGCAAAAAATCCTTAGTTTTCACACTGCAATAGAAAGTCTATGATATACCCAGAAAAGGCATCTCATTCCATCTCTGTTATAAGAAACTGAATATGTATGTCCCTAATCAGCTACTTTTCCCAAGGCTAAACAGCAATGTGGGTGTCTTCTGAACAATGCAAAAGTATGCAGGCATCCTAAAATTTTTGCTGTGGGTGCTTATCAGAATTTCAGATCAAAGCTGAAGAGCTGGCAATTACACTTGTTTGTACCATAGTGTGAACACTGTGGATGACCGTTCAAGAAGCAAGTATTTTCTAGTTTATATGAAATATTACTTTAGAAAACTAATGATTTGATCACAGAAAACAAAAAATTACCTTTGCAGTCATCCTCTAGCAAATCTCCTTTAAAAAGTTTTATTATTAATCTCCAAAATACATCTAAAACTTGATGCAATGGTGCATACCTATAACCTCAGCATTCATTAAGATGACATGGGAAGGTTGCTATGAGTCTGAGACATGTACAATGAGCTCCCCCAAGGCTAGAAGACCAACCCTAATGTTTGATGTTGCAACCAAACATCAAAAGTTAATCAAATAAGTGTGCTATTTGTGGCTGAATAAATGGACTTAAGTGTGATGAAACTGGGGTTGGAACTAAATTTCCTGAAATAAAAAGAAACCAGAGTTTATTTTGGTGATATTGGGTATCCAACTCTACTACTACTGAGCAACATCCTCAGCTTACAGTTGTCTAATGTATGGGTTTCCAAGAACAAGGAAACTCTCAAGAATGACACTCTATCCACCTCAAAAAATTTACATAAAAACCTAACAAATAAAAATTCAAATACAAATTTACGTATTTAGGCAAAGACAAAGGTACAAAATTAACAATGTTCAATACTTACTACTTTTTCCACAATAGTAAGTAAAAGTAAAACTATTTAGTGGAATATTAATGAGGTAGACAAAATTAATTTAGCATTATTCTAGGAAATAAAGCTCTCAAAGAAGTAGCACTGTGATTCTGAGTTTGGGGTTGCAATGGAAATAAACTCAGAAGAGAGGGAGAGACAGGAAATAATGGAAGACATACATAAGTTACACCTACTGTAACAGGAAGGATTCCTCATAAAAGAAACAGACCTACTAATGAATCATATTAAACTAAAAACTAAAAAAGAATATGTCAGCATGCCTGTAATTCTAGTACTCAGGTTACAGGAAGATTATTAATGTAAGTCCAGCCTGGGCTACAAAGCAAGATTCTGTCTAAAGGGACATTGGAAAAGATACAAATGGAGTGTGTAGAAGGAGGGACCAGGAAACAAGAGAGTAGATCAGGCAGCTTCAAATTCATGAATGGCACTTAGAAGAGGGGCCAGGGATGTCAGTGGGTGACTGTATGGAAACAGAGACAAACAGAAAACATGGGCAGGTGAGTGTTTTTCTAAGGACAGAGAAAATACGAGAATGGAAGAATTCTAGCTCCCATGGTTATTATTTCTTTGTGGGAAGTAGAAAAAGGAAGAATTTTTTATAGACTGGGTGCTGTCTTTTGTTTTTCTTGAGGATTCAAAGCTCCCCTTCAACCATGGACAAAAGTCAGAGGACAAACTGGGGTATCTGGATGCTGGTCCCTAGCTTCTGCCTTGAGACAGGGTCCCTTTGTTTGCTACTTCACAGGAAGCACCCAGCTGGCTCACAAGCCTCCAGGGACTGCCTCTGCCTCCCATCTCACCTGTTTAAGGAGCATGAGTATCACAGACATGTCACCGTGCCTGGTTGGAAGGGGGACTCTGGTCGTCAAGTTCAAATGGTCAAACTCAACCATCCCTCTACTGAAGCCTCCCATGTGCTGGATTATAGAAATGTATAACCACGTTCATCCACCAAAACTATTTCTGTCTCATGCCCCCTCCCTGCACCAGGGAAGGCATTAAGACTGAGGAGAACAGCCCCTTAGTACAGTGGGAACACTATTAAATCAGATTTCAGGCAATGTTTATTAGCATAGATTCATTTTTAGTACAAATTTATTGTGCTTTTTGTACAAAGTATACTTGGTGACTTTAGGCAAAGATAATAAACTATATACTTTTGTAACTTAGGAAGAGGATGTTAGGGTTGTCTTAAAGAACAGTGGGGCGAAGCTGTATCCAAGTGTCTCTCTGGGGCTCGGGAAGCTACCACAGCATTATCTCCAGAGTAATTTAAAGCCACCTGAATATCAATACCTCTTAAGCAGGGAAAGGGCCAGTCCCTTAATGGTGCCAATGTGCAACAAGAGTCAGTCCCAGTAACTCAGGTTCTTCCACCCTGTGCAGATTTTGCACTTGCAAAAGCAGTTTCTGGGCATAAATAATAACCATACCCTCTCACTCACTCATTCATTGGGCACACAGATATTAACACACTATCAGTCTCTATGCTAGGTACCTCCCAGCCTGCTTAAAAGTGTGATTTTTTTTTTTTTCCAATAGAGACTAGCTTTTTTTTTTCAATAGCCTTCTACTCACTAGGACCCTTTCCATATTCAATGTAGCCTCCAGTAAATATTTAGCTCTGTCAACAATAAACTACATGCCTTTTTTTCAGTAATACCCCCACTTTACTTTTCATATTACAACCCCTCTCGGAGAACTGGTTTCCTCATCTAAATGGAGATAATTCCTGTCCACCAACACCATATCCTGGAAGGCTGTGGGCTCTCTAGCTAATACACAGGCATATATAAAGCAGGTGAGTTGTCTATTTTGGCCACTGAGCTGACACATCATGATTATAAAACTATAATTGAAGTGTTAATGTCATATTTCATGTGTGACAGTTTTTAAGTCAAATCTATAGCTAGACTTTGGTATTTTTTTTAGTCAGCAATCAGTGGGAGAATTGTCCTTAGGTGACCTGCCTTTTCAATCCCTGGCAACTCTTCAGAAGGAGAAAGTTTACCCAGCTGACCCTATGTGAGCGAAGAAGCAGCTTCCTGGACTACAGGTACTGGCGCTGGTCAGTTCTGCTCATGCTATGCCTGCTTAGAAGCTCTGGCTCATCTAATGAGGAGGATCAAAAGCAGGACACCCAGTACTCTCCCCTCCGCTCGCAGATGACCACAGCCGAAATACACAATGATCAATCCTTGATCAGTTTTGTGGACAACAAACAAGCCTGCTTTTAGGCAAAGAGATACTTATTTAAGAGGAACAAGTTTTCCTTTCAGCATCCTCTATGAAAAATGAACCGTAAACTAATGTATCACTTTCCATAGTGAGTAGGGAGGCCATAAAGGGCATTCATTGAGCAAATACATAAGGATGGCTGTTTATTAGAGATGAAAAATACTGGTAAGGAAGTTGGATATAGAAGGTTTTTAGTTTTTCACTAAGTCAAAATTATATATACTGGGAAGCATATGGTGCATTGTCCTGACATGACAGATATATTCAATACCCCCTTCCCCTAATAAAAGATGACAAGGGAATTATTACACTGAACGCCTTTCTCATGCTTTATCCATGAAATAAGTCTCAATTTTGGTCACAATTTTATTGATGCCCTTTTATATGGTAAATCAAAGTTTATAAACAGTAACTTAAAGAGGCAGCAAAGAAACTTGAACAGAGACAAAAATGGAGAACAGAACACTCAGGAGATGGATGAATACAGGATAGTACCTATAATGGAGGAAAAAAAGAAATTTCGAAGTCAAAACCATACCCTTATTCAGGTTATCCCTTTGCAGATTATTCTGGAGATCAAACTATCTGAATGATAAACACTTCAGGCAACTGTAAATCACCAAAAAACAAAACAAAACAAAAAAACTCTAACAGTAAAGAGGAATACACATAAATAAAACAAAATGATCCTTTCTTGAGTTAAGCTTTAAATGATATCACAAGTTACAACTCGTGCACCAAGTAAGAACAAGATGGAAAAGTAGTGAACCGTGCTGGCTTCCCAGCTCTACACAACCCCATCTGTTTCTCAAGTCCTCCACTACAGCCTCCATCCACCAAGCTCCTGGAAAGGACAGTGGGAATCAGCGGCTTTCTCCATTAGTGTTCCAAGACTTCAACAGTGGTAAAAGCTGGTTTCTAGGCTGAGGAATAATCTGGCTCTTCCAAATCTGGGGAGCAGACTCTGGCAGAGACTCCAACCCAAAGCACCTCAGGTTTCCTGTGGTAAACACTAGATCTTCTGTGCCTCACACAGCAAGACACAGACAGTTTTTGTTGTTGCTGTTGTGTTACCACTAAGCAACAAGACACAATGACTGCAGACAGCTGCATCCCAGCACCTTCAGAGATGGAACTGTTATCTGTCCAGATGTATTCCATTCAGGAAGGGACATCAAAAGTGTAGCAGGAAACAGGTGTGTGCGTTAACTTTCCAAGTTTATGTGGAGGCTATTTTGGTAGGTGGAGGTCAGTTCAACTGGCCGGTCATTCAGTGTCTGGGCTGTAACGAGCCACTCAAACCTGCTACCTCCTTCCAATCACTGTTCCTGGTCACACTGTATTCCTAGTCTCTCGCACACTTTCCCATCACAAGCCTGGCCCCAGGGCCCAACGTGTCCGTGCCTTTCCCAGAAGGCTGGGAAAATAAAGTATCCATATTGAATTCTTTGAATTTGTCAATTTTTTAAATAAATAATATCTGACATGATTAAAGATAAACATTAGACTGCTAACAGGAGGGAAATTCTCACTTTTTCTATTGAGCACACACACTTTCTTTTTAGGAATGAAGGGAAATATTAACTTTGAGACTTTCTCTAGTCAAGCCTACAAAACCATGACTTTGAATTTTTTTCAGTGTCTTCAGAGTTTACTGCCCAGTGAGACAAGCAGAAGTGAACATAAAATCACACACACACACAACATTTACAAAGCAAAGAAAGTCCTCATATTTTTCGAACCCAAGGCAGCTCTAATTTCTAATTTTCTTAGACACTCCTCCCCTGCCAATTCTTATGTTTCAAATTAAAAATTATTGCAAGTTCAAATCAAATACTTAACTGATGCAATTTTACTTTAGCTGAAAAGTTAGGTTTTTGTTTGTTTAACGAGAAGTAGTCTCACTAGGTACAGTGGGCTGGCCTTGAACTCCGAGCTGTGCATGTGTCCGTGTCTGGAGTGCAGGGATTAAAGGCCCAGGCCACCACTCCCAACCTGAAAAGTTGGTTTTAAACTATTTCTCCTAAGGGACTTTCAGCTTGAACTTCCCTGCTTACAATTTATCTTAAAGGGACCTAGCACTTTCGCAACCCAAACCCTAGAGTAAACCCAGCCTCACTGACTGGGTCAGTCCCACCCTACAGATGCTTTTGTAGCTCCTTCATGGCATACATCATATGCAGCAGTCCTCTTTAAGGACAGTATTCAGATTTTATGATCCACGCACTCACCTCAACTCTCCCAGAATGTCTGAAACAGACACTTTTCCTGTCATTTTAACTAAAATAGAGTTAAGCCCACATTAAGCTTTTATGGTAAATCTGTTCTCTAAATGATACCTTGAAATAATACCCTGAAGTGAAAAGGTTAACTCTCCAGTCAGCTCTGTTCAAATCCTAGCGCTGCTACTCATGACCTCTACAATTAACCCTGAGTTTGGTCTCCACACCTGTGAGATGGGATACCTATCACAAGTTGTTTGAAAAGACAAAATGAAAAATGTGATGATTTTATACAACATAAAAGCTCTCATACCAACTAAAAAAATAACTTCAAGAGGGAAAAGCTGTTATTATTTTCAAGTTGTGTCTCAGGATTTCATCATGAAAGCTTGGGCTGGCCTTGAACTCACAGCCTCTGAGTACTGGGTTATTATTGCTTTAAATAAATCCAAACTAATATATTAAAAATGTGAATGTTCATCAAAAAGCTATTTAAATCTTAAAAATAATTCTGAGTTAAAATACTGATAAAAATCCTTAAAACAGCAATAGTTCTCATGCCATTTAATAGCAGCTGCTAAGTCTAAGCCAAAATGTTACATTAAAACAGCTTACTTAGCATTTAAAATATAAAATATTGTATATATGCATGTATATGTAGCATATATATATATATATATATAATATATGCAAACTTAGATGCCAAAGTGAAGGGCTTATCTAATCATTGTTCTGATTTTTTTAGCAAGTACTAGCTAATTGTATCATCCCAAAGCCACCAAGACTTCCTATCCGTGCCGTCGGTGATTGGTGTATTCAGTGTAATGCTCCCCACACAGACTACGCTTTCAAAACAAAGTATTGTTTTACACAAATCCAATTTGCTTCAGTTAACAATGCTCTATTAATATCCAGTGGCATTAATGCAAGCTCAAAACTCAAGTGCCACAGATAAAAGTGGTCAGTGTGACCATGTGACTTCACAATGAACCAAGTCAGAACTGCTGACCCAAGTCAAAGAATTCAGTACTAGAACTAGCTCTGCATGTTCTTTACCAAAACTTCAAGACTGAGTTACAAAAGAATGTTTCACAAATAATAACACAGGCGTTACTTCAAATCCCACACAACTAGCGAATGTCAACAAAGAGCTTGAAATATTTTTAAATAAAATTCCCAGGAAACATACACCTTCTGTTAACAAGAAGCAGTAGCCCTGTGCAACTTTTATTTCTAAAGCCCAAAATTAAGAAGAACCTGGAGAAACCTAACAAGCAGATCAGAACCAAGTCAACACTGAAAAGCAATCTGCATGGAAACCCAGGAGTGGACAGACTGCACTGGGTGTGCCATGGGATTCTCTCAGGATTGGATGCTATCTTCTGCCATCTCTCCCATTTTCAGTTCAGAACTCAGAGTCAGAGATGACTTATCCTTTTTCTGAAGATGTATTAAGTGGGATGATCCAGATTTAACCAATGGTCAAGAACTGCCCACTTGTTCACAGACAAGAACCCAGAGAAAGAGGAAGACAGTACAGACCAGACGGAAACAGACCTATGGACCTGCACTAGAGAAAGCAGGAGTCTGCTTCTTTTCCACTCATCTTCTCAAACTGGCTGTGGCTTACACTGGTAACAGAGAAGCCACGCCAGTCTGAAATAACAGAACAGAGCCCCAAATCAGCAGAGGAACTGGGAAATTCACTTGAATTTCTAGAAAAAGAAGAATAACAGTAAGGGTAGGTCCCCATATCTGAGCTGGCCGGGGGCCAAACAACAGCTGTTGGCAGAGGCAGGTATAGAACAGAGATAGCAGTTACTGCAGTCTGTGCCCAGCAAGGCGGAACACACCTGTAAGCCTAGCCTGCGCGGCATAATACATCCCAGGCCAGTGTAAAATACACAGTGAGACACTGTCTCAACAAAGAAAAGGGAAATCGATTCCAGAATATTAAAAATATTAAAAATAACAATTCAAGGTCACCACAATGTATTATCTCCTCAAATTAGTAGATGTACAAACGAGAAAATGTTCCCCATTCAAGTGTTTGTGGCAGGAACCAAATGTTCTTTTCAGGACACAAACACTTCAAAATGACTATAAAAGAAGTCAAAGGTAAATCTGATTACCCACAGCATCCAAAAGAGAAATGAAAGCTTCATTGGAAACTTCAGAAATCCTAGATGTTGGTATATTTTAAAGAAAAGCACAATATTTGAAATGATAAATTCACTGAATGGACTTCAGGTCAGAGTGGAGATGACAGAAAAGAGAAAATAGATAAAATAACTAATTTACAGATGCAAGAAACTAAAAAACCTAGAAAAGACACACACAGAGGAAAGTACCCGTCACTACAAACTGCGGGAGGTTAAAGGTCATGAGAAAACCTTCAGTCCTAGAGATGTTTCCCATCCTCTGCTGTTGGCTGACTTCTTCCCAGCAACAATGAAGGCCAGAGACACTGGAAGAGTGTCCTCAAAGGGCTAAGAGAGAACCTCTCCACCAAGGCTACATCTGCAAAACTATCAAGTGTGGATGAAAGCCATCTTAAATGAAAACAGTATGTGTTGGTAGCTTGCTCCTATGACACAAAGTTCTCAAGGAAGGGATGTAACGTTAAATGGAAGAACGCATTTCTAAACGGAGTTATTCTGGCCTCAGTTTTTATAAAGCTGTATGTTAAAAACGAAGAGTGCAGCAATGCATTGTTGATTTACCATTGATCTGACCATGACAAAGGCAAGGGAAGTATTCTCTCAAGATTCCTCTATTTCAGCTGAATAATTCACTATACCTAGTAGAGCAAGTACCACTAGTCCCATGCATGGTACACACCTTAGAACCTCAGTGCCTTTTCTTCAGAGGTGGAAAGTCTTACAAACAGCTACAATGTGAAACTGTTCAAGTTCTAATTAATTAGTAGCTGCCATTTTCTAGGATTTGCCCCACTGTAGAACAGATTTACAGAATTATATATCCATCTGAATCCACCTAGCCCTGCTCTTCCCAGTGCTTGCCTGCCTCCATAAATAGTAATTCCATTCTAAAAACCATAATGTTTCTCTTTCCATATACATTTCATCCAAACTCCAGCAAAGGCCCTATAATCCTCCCTTAATAACACTTGCATCTGGGGGCTGGAGAGATAGCTCAGTGGTTAAGAGCACTGACTGTTCTTGCAGAGGTCCTGAGTTCAATTCCCAGCAACCACATGGTAGCTCACAACCATCTGTAAATAAGATCTGACACCCTCTTCTGGCAGGCAAGCAGAACACTGTATACATAATAAATAAATCTTAAAAAAAACACACTTGCATCTGAACCTCTGTTCTACCGAACAGCTCACCTTTGTAAAATCATGTTCGGCTTCTGCTGTCCTGAGTCCCACCCTTAAGCCCTATAGCATATTCTCCACATGGTAATCAGTCATAGTTTTAAGTCCTAAGTGTAATCCCATCAAAGCTGAGCTCAAAGCCCCCCCAATGTCTCCACTATGCTACTCAGAGTAAAACCCCAAGTCTCTGTCACGTTCCACAGGGTTCAACACCAACCTCTAACTTCTTCTGTCACTGTCTTCTCACGGCAGTCTTGACCTCCCTGGTCTCTAAGTCACACCATCACATTCCCACCTCAGTCTCAGACACCTGCCATTTCTGAGTCTAGAGCAGTCATCCTGGTATTTGCATGGGGTGATCCCTTTCCTCTTGGCTAGTGTCTTTTATTAATTAAGACCTCCCCCCAACTACTCTAAAAGGGCAACTAGGCCACCAATTTCTCTTCCTGCTTTAGTTCCTTCACAGTAGTATATCTGACCTATTTGCATATTGTCTCCTGCAACTAGAAAGTCCTGTGACTTTATTTTGCTTACTGGCTGCTATATCCCCCACACTTAGAACAGTGATGCTGCTGATGTTCAGTAAGGATTTGGTGGATAACTGAATGTATGCCCATGTCACTCAGCAAGGAACTAACTCAACTGGTATTATGAACTTCCCAAACATATGCAAACTACAAGGAAAAGTCACTGCAAGCAAAAATACCAAATCTGAGAACCAAGAAATTCAACTTGTATCTCTCAGGTTCTAGTTTCACAGGATAGGCATGACCATAAATATACATAGATACTGCCTCAAATTTGACTAGTAATGTACATATTTTTTTTCCTTTGCCTCATTTTAGATTCCCAAATTTATCTTTGTTTGGTAGTCAGTTGCTAGCTACATCTACTTGGAGAATGAATACGGAAGCCAGACTACAGTAGCCAGTAACATGGATTTAGCAAGTTGGGGCCCCAGCAAAACTGAAATCTGACTTTGCTATATGCAAATGTTTATTAGGGTCACACTTTTACTCACATCTGGAAACTATTCACAGATACCACCCAAGCTGTGACCTATTCTTGTTCTTTCAGGTTGACTTTCAAGGAACCAAGCTATATCCTGAAATAATTACCAGGGTGTAGAAGCAGCTCAGTGTTAGAGGCAATACTGCAATTGTTCAGTGTTTTACTTAAAGCCCTTGTTAAGTGACAGGAACTGCCAGCCCTGATACATCCAGTGAACAGATCTGTTCTAAGTACCTAATCACTGTATGAAAATTAATGAGACCAAAAGCTCTGATTCTGGTGAAGGATTAATTAACAATTGCATCATCCAGAGCATCCTCCCTCCTTATTCTCAGGATGTCAACAGGCTCAAGCGATGATGGCAAAGTCTCCTTTCCAGCAGCTCCAGCATCTTACAGGTCTGAGAGATAGCCGAGATACGTGATACAGAGAAAGACCCTGGAAAATATTCTAGCATCAGACAGGGAAGCAAGTATAAAGTCTAGCTCTATAGTTTAAATGGCTAATAAACCATTTTCAGTTTCTATGAGACCATTTTATTACTAGTAAATGTGTAAAAGACTTTTTAGGAATTAAATGAAAAAAAAAAGCTCAGTGGTAAAATCCTGTTGCTTCCTTACTCCCTTCCTCTTTTATTAATGAGAAAGAAAGGCAATGGCATCCCATGACTTCATAACATTAGCAAAATGATTCTAAACCTGGGTCTAAAAACAACTGCAAAGGTGATGTTATTTTTAAAAGAGGAAAAGAACAGGTGGGGTGAAGTCTGGCTTAGTCAGTAAAACAGTTAGGTGTGCAAACCTATGCTTGTAATCCCAGAGCAGGGGCTCAGTGGCCAGCTAGCCTAGAGCCTCATCTGTGAGCCT
Organism: Peromyscus leucopus; assembly: GCF_004664715.2. Lineage (NCBI taxonomy): Eukaryota > Metazoa > Chordata > Mammalia > Rodentia > Cricetidae > Peromyscus > Peromyscus leucopus. Next base: position 45,196,680 of record NC_051079.1, on the reverse strand, counting down.
AGGTCAGCCCAGGTAAATGGCTTCCGATGAACAATACCTGAGGTTGACACACACTTGCAGACTACAATGTGTGCCATCACAGTGGTAGCCCCGCTCCATCCAAACACTTTCCTATGGTTCTAACTGTAGTTACAAAATATGGTGATTGATGAGGACGAGGATGCTGATGCTGAGTCCACCCCACACTTGGTAACTGTGCTCCCAATCGCACGTGTTAAACCTTTAACATCCATCTTCTTTTTCATACTCCAATTTCTATTTCTTCCTATAGGAGAAATCGATACTTTGATGGGGGGTGGAGGGGCAAGTTTTTTAAAATCAACTCCTAACATCAATTTTTAGAGCTTCTACCCCTTTGAGAGAGTTTCGCTATTTAACTCAGTCTGGCCTAGAACCATCTAAACAGCCATGGCTGGCCTCTCCCCAAAAGGTGCTCCTGCCTCAACCTCCCAGAGCTGCAGCAGGCGCCACTGTGCCTGGCTTAGTTTAGTGTCTGCCTTCTTTAAACTCTTTTCTGCCCTTCCAGGATACTGCTTTCCAGGCTACTAAAGGTCCCCAACACAACTTTAGATGACCTCCAGGCCCAATCCTGGACCATGCTTTCTGTTCCTTGATCAACCCAAACGTTCACTCATAACTAAGGTACTTCATCCACTTACACGCACGCATGCACGCACGCACACAAACTTTCTGCCACACTCCGTGACTCTCAGAGTAAGGTGTCTTACAAAGAATACAACTAGAAATCTCTTCATCACACCAAATCCATTCCACTTTCCGTCTTTTCCAAGTCAGGGAGCAGAACCCCAGCCCACTATTCAATTACTCAAGTCCAAAACCTGGGAGTTGGTCTTTCTCATTTCTAATCTGTTCTGTACAAATCCTTAGAATCTCTAAGTCAGGCCAACAGTTTAAGATTTCATTTCCAGTCACACCTTAGAACACCTTCTAGGGACAGCAAAGGTGTTCAAAAAAAAGAGACCGTGTACTCTATCACACAGAATCCCTCAATAGCTTCCCACTATATTTACAGTAAAATATTCTGGCCTTCAATGTTTGCTACATGAACATAGCACTTTTCTCCTCACTACCTTTATAAATACAGTCTTTGTTCTGGAATGTCATTCTACCCATCGACTTATCATTCAGGTCTCAGCCTCAATGCCACATTTATTTCCTCCCAAAGCCCAGTTAAAAGTGGGTTTTTATATCCTGATTGGTGATGTTTCCTTTCATTGCACTGGAAAAGACAAACAAACTATTATTTGTTATGTTAGTAATAACTTTCATTTGTTTTATGTCTGTGCAAGCAGACACAGCATCTGACTTGCCCTCACTCATCATCCATCATCCCAGAGTTCCAGAGCACTGTGGACAACAGTCACCCTCACCCAGCCAACAGTTCCTAACTGGAAAGCCACCAGCCTTCTTTCTAGAAGGGCCCCTAACACAGCAAGGGTATTATTATTTATTCTCCTGCAGTTGGATGTTTGGGGAAACAGTCTGAAAAGGCCAGGGACCAAAAGACGGCCTCGTCCTTTTCCCAGGAAGTTTGCAGAGCATCTCCCCTCTCATCTCCCTCTCATCCTCCATCAACCTGAGCACCCGTTCCTTAGACCTGCCTTAGACACTTCATGGATAGTACAGCACTCGGCCACCAGAGCACACACAGCATATGACAATCAAATACGAGAGCGTCACAGAAATTCTAGGTCTCATTATTAACTAAGGGCTAACAGCACTCAAGTTTCTGTCAATCCCTATGGATGAGGATCAACTTGTGGAGATCTAGACGGAGAACCCCGTCGTCATGATGTGTGTTACACCTTTGCCTGCGCCTCCTACAGCACTGAGCAGCTTTTCTGTACTATTCAACATGGCAGGTATTTAACCCACTTGCTGCAATTATCTTCATATTTGCTAATTAGTTAGTTAACACCATCAAAGACTTCTGGTCACTATACGGAATTTGAGTAGAGGCCGGGGCCCACCTCAGTGAATAGCATCTCTCTAGCATGTGCTATGGAAGATAAAACTGAAGAATTCATTACGATACTCATTGCACAATTGCAACTCTGAATCGAGCATTTTATAAACTTATGCATCTGGTGATGTAATTAAGAGAGTCTAAAACTGAAATCTGAGAAGTTTAGCCTTGTACCTTGAGGAGTCAATGCAAGATAAAATAAGAACCACAATAGCAATATTCCAAGAACTTAGCACAGCCATGGTCCAATATATCTGTTGCATTTCTTCTTTAATTTTTACAATAATCTTGAAAGCTGAGGAAGCTGAGGTTGAGGGATTAGGTGACTTTTTCAACTACCACATAACTGATAATCTGTCTATTTTTTAGATGCTCTAAACTGGGCAAAAACACCAGAACCCAAGCTACAAGCCACACACAAACCAAACTCAGCCTTAGGGGACTTGAAGTGTACTATTACTCACAAAATGAGAAACAACAAAAATTTTCAAAAATGTGACACCTTTCAACTTAAATTCTACAACTTATAGGTATACTGCTAAATTTGGCTTTACTGAAATAAATCTGAAATGTGTTTGTATAAAAATTATGAATACTAAAAATGCTCCAATAAAATATTGTTCATCAACTCCATTTCTACTTGAGCCTACAAAGAAAAAAAGAATGGATATGAAGGAAAAAAAAAAAAACACCTAACTGTGAATAAATGTTTCAGGAAGTGTTTAGCTTCTGATATGACAAAATACAACAACAGAAGGGAAGTAGTATTATCTAAGGCTAAATGACGCCAGTCTTTTAAACAATCCATAAGCTTGTAAGGATTGGGACCTACGCACTTACTTCAAACGGTGATGGTTACTTTATCAAACACTGGGACAAGTGCAATCTTGGAAGACACGAATGTATGAGATCAAACCATCACAGTCAAAACAAATCACATAAACTTCTTCACACTGATCCTCTCGACCTGTGTGGTACCAACTCTGAAGTCATAAAATTCCATTATAGACTTGCTGAGGCAGATGTCAAGTAATTCGACTCATAAAAAAGTTAAATATTAATCAGCTCTCAAAAGCATCAATGTTATCTTCAAATAATTATCTGAACCCCGAGGAAATAAAAGCCTTATGAGGCCATAAAAAACAGAAGGAAAAGCCAGTAAGAATGTACGAGAAGGGTTTTTTGTTTACAAAGGAAAAGGCTTGCACAAAAAGACTCCAGACTATTTTTCTGGACATCCTCAAGGGGGAGAAAATAAAATAAAATTCCTGTGTTTCCTTTTTTTCTCTAAAGACTCATCCACGACATTTTTTAGAAATACAACCCTCTTGTAAATATTCTATGTGTATGAATGTTTTGCCTGCATGCCTGGACATACACCACATGCATGCTTGGTGCCTATCAAGGTCAGAAGGCATAGAATTTCCCTGGAAGTGGAGTTACAGGATGTGGGTGCTGCAAATTGAACCCTCCCTGTTCGCCCCAAGAGCAACAAGTGTTCTTCACTTCTGAGCCATCTCTCTATCACCACCCAGCAATGACGGAGCCCTCTTTCAAAAAAGTTTACATTACAAACAAACAAACAAAAAGGATGATGCTCTTATCAGGCACAACTTTTCCCAAGATCTGAGATTTCTATAGTCTCCAGGCATGCTGGCAAATTAATCCTAGCGCTGGAAAGCAGGTGGATCTCTGTGAGTTCAAGGCCAGCCTGGCAATAAAGCAAGCTCTAGGACAATTAGGGCTATACACAGAGACCCTATCTTTAAAAAAAAAAAAAAGAAAGAAAGAAAGAAAAAAAAGGAAGAAAAGAACCAAAGATTTCTATAGTCCTCTGCATACTCAAGATTGCAAAAACTGGGCTTTAATAATTAATAGACTACAAATACATGCTATTAAGATTTTCCTTCAAACACCAACCTTTCCACTCTGGATCCCTAATGGATATACATAAGCCATACACTACAATCTAAAAAGGACCCAGATGGTAGTAGGTTCTCTCCACCCTGTCCCAAGAGAGAACCTCTTCTAAACCTCCTCCACACTCCTTTCTCTGGGCTCTAAACACATGCGTAACTCAGAGAGGTGACACACTGTCAAGACGGGGTGAAAAAAGACAGGGCACACAAGCCATATAACTGGATGGAAAGGCTGCTAAGTGCTGCCTCTGCTGTATCGCGTAGCCAGCCTAACCCGCTGCAAACTTTTGAAGGATTAAGTTACATTCCGCTGCAATTCCACACTTGACAGCTGAATCCAGAGATGCCAGCGAGTCGCTCCTCGGGTCCAGTGCTGCCACCTCACCAGGGAGAGTCAGCGGCTGCATCCTGAGGCCAGCACGCACCAGGGCATGGGAAGGGAGGAGGGTCTGGGCGAGCTCACCTTTTCCAGCTCATCGTGGAGCTCTGCCAGGCTGGGCCGGAGCAGCTTCTCGCCCAGTTGCGCGGCCGTGTGCCGATAGTGGTCGATCCTGGGCACCGCGTCCATGGTGTTGTGGCCGAAGGTGCGCAGGTAGTAGGTGTTGGTGTGGGTGTCATAGTAGTACTGCTGATGGTGTCCACTGCCGCCGCCCGAGTGCAAGCTGCTGCCTTCGCTCAGCACCGTGTCCCCGCCGTTCTGGAAGCTCACGTTGGGCCCGTCGCCTCCGACCCCCGCCGCATCCGACAGGCTATCGTCCGCGGACGACGAGGCAGCCGGGTCCACGAAGTTCACGCGGAAGCGGCCCTTGGCTTCCTCGCTGCCCTTGGCAGTGCCGCTCTCACCACCGGCTTTCCCGGCCGCCGGGGTCTCCTTGTCCGCCGCCCCGGCTGCAGCCGCAGCCGCTGCCGCTGCCGCCGCCGCCGCGGCCCGCCCGGCGTTCTCGGAAACCAGGTCCACCTGGAAGCGGCTCTGGCTGGGGGTGGGCCCCAGAGGTCTGCCCAGCCCATCGCCCCCCGCCGCCGCTCCCTCTCCGCGCACCCCGCCGGCCTGACTCCCAGCCGGAGCATCCTCTCGACCGGAGGGCACGGCAGTGCCGGGCAGGTCCACCCCGGCGGCGGCGGCAGCCAGCGGCGCGTCCCCATCCCGGGCGGGCCTCGGTGCGCCAGACGAGGGCGCCGCGGGCCGGGGCTCCATCGCCGCCCGACGCTCGGGGGGAAAACCTGCGGAGCGAGCCGGTGAACGCTTGCCAACAGCGCGGCTCGGGTCCTTTGGCCCCGCGATCCCGTTTAAGGAGCCGGATGCGAGAGTCGCAGCGCCGCTGCTGCTGCTGCCGCTGTCGCTGCCGCTGCTGCCACTAGCCCGCGCGCGGCACGCTCGCCGCCAGCCGCCGAGTGCCCGCGAGCGCGGCCGGCCCGCGGTTTAAAGGCGCGGCGGGGCCGCGGCGCTCGGTGCAGCACGCGGGAGGCGGGGCCGCTCAGCCCGCCCCCTCGGCCCGCCCCGAGCCCTGCGCCGGGCCAGCCTCGCGCGCCGACCCTGGAGAGCGCCCGGCCTCCGCGGCGCAGCGAGCAGGCGCGGCCGCACGCGCCTCCGCGCCGCCGACCTGCGCACCGCCGCCCCTTCCGCCGCCGCGGCCGCCGCCCGCTCCACCTTCTCCTCCGTGCGCCCGCCCGCCCGCTCGCCCGCCCGCCCGGGCCCCGGTGCCAGCCGCCGCCGCTGATGCTCGCCCCCCACCCCCGGCAGCACCGGCTCTGCGGACTCCTTTCGCTTTTTGCGTTTTTTTTTTTTTTTTAAGTTCTAAACTCGCAGTACTTGGGGCGAGCCAGGCGAGATCTCGCGAGATGCTGCCGCCCGGGCCTGTGGGCGGTTTCCCTTAGGGCGCGTGGTACCCAGGCCCGCGGCGCTCTTGGCTGCGGGGGTGATGCTGGGGGGCTTTCCTGTTGGACCCCGCGCGCGCGCGCGCTGGCCATGCGCGCTCCCGGCGGGGGCTCCCGGCGGGGGCCTGTGAGCGCGCTCGCGCATTCGGAGCGGGCGAGCGCCCAGCTGGTCTCGGGTACCCGGCGCCAGCGTTTTAGATTTGCATAACCAAAGAGTAATTCCAGCCGCGATGCGGTGGGTGTGTCCACGCTGGGGTGACACCTTGATTTTTTTTTTTTTTTTTTTTTTTTTTTTTTTAAAAAGCCGGGGTTTGAAGGCGGCCAGGGAACCTCGTTCCGAGGTTGGAAGACAATTTTTAACTTCGCTGTTAGGAAACGCAGCTCTCTCGGAATAAAGTGACGGCAGCAACCGATGCTACAATTTCAAGGGGGTTTTCCGTTTGGCTGCGGTGGGGAAGAATTCCTCAGGTTGAACACAAAAAGCCACTCCTGCTCTGCAGGCTTGCTTTCTCCGAAAATGTAGAGGAGGAACACCTGTCTTAGTCGCAGTATTCGCCTTTAACTTACCACCTCTCCAAAGCCCTAAGAGAAAGTGAGTCACTGCAAGTAGTTTCCTGGGCTCATTGTCTGCTATGTATGTGTTTACTCCATGCTTAGAGAATTGTAGGAATAAACACCACCTCTTGCCGAATACTTTAAGCAAGATCAAAGTATCAAAGACCTCAGAGCCTAGGTTTGCAAAAACGAAAAGATGGAAAACGCAGCCAAAGTTTTAAAAACCTTCAGCTGCGATCTTAATTGCCCTTGACAATTTATCAGCTTATTACCATTATCTGTATTTTAAAGATGGAAATCAAAAAGCACAGATCTTGGCTCTTGCACTCGGGCTTCTAAAACCCCCTTGAACTTTTCTAGTATTAACGGAAAACCAGAAGAGGCCAGAAAAATCACGTGTTCTTTCAAGCAGTATAATTTTCTACTAGGGAACGCTGTCCTAGTAACAGCTCTGTATTGAGCCTTTCAGCCTAAAGCTAATTTATGGCTGTTAGAATGCAACATTAATTTGTTGAACAAATGTTGAAACACCTGCTATGAGCTTCCCTGTGCTCTCAGGAAAATCCGTGAAAAAGAGCTAAATCCATCTCATGGGCATTATGAGAATGGTTAAGGTAAAGAGATAAGATGCAACGCCTGTCTATCAGAAGCAAATGCTAAGGAAAAGGGGTAGAGGGGATGGGATTGGCATGGTAAATCTTCCTTAGGATGACACCATCGAGGTGACCTTTGAGCGAGAAAGAATATTATGCAAGTAGTTTGGACCGATCTAAAGAGAGAAAGCAAAGGCCCCCTAAGTGGGAGTAGGCCTGGCATGGAATTGCATGCAGGGCACTCTGACTGGAACTTAAGGGGCGGGAAGAATCAAAGGCAATGGCGGTCAGTGTTTGAGGACATGGGAAATGCGTCAAGCCTCTGGCTGTTGGATATACTTTGGCTTTAACTCTGAGTGGAATGGCAGTTCAGGCTTCCGTAGTAAAATACCATAGACTGGATGGCTTAAGAAACAGAAAATACTGTTTTTTGTTCCTCATAGTTCTGGGGCTCTCTGAGTCTGAGATCGGGGTCCTGGCATGCTTAGGTTCAGGTGAGGACTCTGATGACAGACAGCTGCCTCCTCACTGCGGCCTTACACAGTGGAGCGACCAGTCTGCTGCTGCCCCCTTTTCTCATAAAGGCACATGGTATTGACCCCAGCTTCATCTCCATGAGCTCATTTAGCCTTAAGGTAACTGTTGAAAAACCTCCTTTCCAATTCAATCATATGGGGGTGGGGGTGGAGGTATCTTCAACTACAAATGTTTGGGCTGCACAGTTTAGTCCATAGCAGCTGTCGAATCCCTGAAGAGTTCCAGGAAGGAAGAACATCTTACATACAGAAATCATGTCCGCTTAGTGATGGTTCAGGAAACCTGTCACTTAATGTCATGACGGAGCTGAAAAATCCATATCCCTATGTTAGTGTACTTTTTTCTGTTTGGATACACACGTAGTATTATATTAAGCATGCAGTGTTCAGATCGCTAAGGTTGTGCAAGTTTTGTTGCCTAAGAGAAGCTGGCCCGCATCGTGCGTGTATGGTGTAAACTATGTACCATGTAGGTTTGAGTACATACATTCTACAGTGATCAGTCAAAATTACCAAACAACACATTTGTCGCTCTAGGCAGCCAACACAGAGGACCAATGTAATTGCTCTGTAGGCAGGGAGGTCAGTGGCAGAGAAAGATCAAGATGTGTGAAAGTGTACTAGAACAATCCCAAATGGACAGTGTGGCTTTGGCCATGGTGGTTAGTAGTAGAAAGTGAGGTAAGTGGTGGGGTGGGGCAGTAAGTGGTTGGTCGGGGAAGCAGTAGCACTTGCAGATAGAAACTGTGAGTGTGGAGTAAGAACCCAAGGCTCTGGGTCCGAGCAACTGAAACAATAGTGGAGTTTCTGAGATGAGAAGAGAAGGAAAGGAATAGGTTTGAGTGAGACATCTAACAGGAGCTTAGAGATGTCAAAAATAAATATATGGGAATTGTAAATAATCACTTGTGCAAGCCTGTGCTGCAAACTGAAGTGCTAACAGAGAATGCAAAAGAGAGCGGCCAGACTTGGGAGGAAGTGACTTTTCAGAAGAAATCTGAAAGATGCCCAGAAGTCAACTAGCTCAGAGTATTTCAAACAAGGGAAACAGTGTGGACCAGAGCCCTCCTGGAGTGAACATGGCCCAGGGACCTTGAAGTCTGTTTGATAAAAAGCATCAGAGAGGCAAGAGTGGCAGAGGATGAGACTGTCTTTTTTCTAAAAGCCCCATGAAACCATGACTGGGTTTCCAGAAATATACAGGGGCACATGACAAGACTCTCAACAGAGTGGAGGAGGAAGAATCAACAATAGAACGCAGGCCTTCATCAACCTACTCGAGGAGGAGTAGCACGACTTTAGAAGAATGTATGTCTGGGATACCGTACTAAATTCTTTACATCATAATCTTAATGGCACAATACTATGAGGAATAAAATGCCATTAACCTCATTATATATGAAAAGCTTAGTTCAGTAGAAAAATGAGTAATTCCAAAACTCAATGACTAAGGATAGAAAAGGCAGGAGGAATAAGGGACCTAAAAGATGAGAAGAAAACCAGCTAAAGTCATTTGGAAGCAGGACAGAGAAGAGTTGAATATATTGAATTATGTAACAGTATTGGCCAGGGGAATGGGAGTTGGTATAGTTCCGGGAGAAACAATCGAAATATGCACATGAAACATGTAGAAACACTGTGGGGGGGTGTGTGTGTGAGGAGGCCAGCTCCCACCTTTTCAAGGGTTCCTATGAGGAGAGAGGAATAAGAACCTTTTAGATAGAAGGACAGTGGAGACCAGACAGACAGAAACACAGGATAGCTTTGGGAGGACCTGGATCAGGGGAGGGGCAAAAGACCTCCCCCTGTTAGATCAAAGCACACTGTACAGCCAAGTGCAGACTCTTCCAAACACCTGGCAACCATGCCCATGGTCAAATCATCCCCTTATGCAGGTCTGCTGGGTAAAGCAAGCTTAGATTCTCTGACCCTGAGTAATTTGGGCCTCCATGTGTGTGTGTGTGGGTGGGGCGGGGCGGGGGGGGGGGTCTCCCTTAGTTAACTGTCAGTCATGTGGCTGTCAGATTTGCCAGGTGCCAACTAAGGGACTGGCCATAAAAACAGATTCATCTTCAGTGACATAGAGGAGGACGTTGCACTATTTTGTTCGTTTATCCACCTTTGGCTAATAGCCCAGACCCAGGCCAATGTAGTATCAACAAATTTAGCAGTTTGTACCAAATGCAATTAGACTTGGAGGCTAGATAGGTCTTAGGTTGTTATATCAAACTTCTCACTTTACAAATGTTAAGTGTCCTGGTGAGTTTCTATTGTCAACTTGCTACAACCTAGAGTCACCTGGAAAGAAAGAACCCCACTTGAAGAATTGCCTAGATCAGATTAGCCTATAAGCTTGTCTGTAGGGCATTGTCTTGATGCCTAATTGATACAGAGGGTCCAGCCCACTGTGAGCAGTAAGTATGGTGCTTGACTGTGTAAGAAAACTTAGCTGAGCATTACCTTCCCTGGTGGGAGTCAATGCTGCACGAAATATCAAGCAGTCTTACTGTCTTGCCCCTGGCTTGAGTTCCTCGTCCTGACTTCTCTCAATGGATCATGACTGGGAAGTCTAAATCACATGAACCCTTTGCTCCCTAAGTCGCTTTTGGTGAGACTGTTTTTATCCCAGCTGAGGAAAGGAAGCTAGAACACTAAGGTACTCTAACTGGAGGCATAAATTCTGGTTATACTCTATAGCTCTGCATCTGCAGTGTGAGAATAAGTGAGATTCAAAACCACGTGGAACCTGTCAGTGGTCTGGTTTTGAGACTGGGTTTCACGGGAGCCCAGGCTGGCCTGGAACTCACTCCACAGGTCAAGTTGTCCTCAGAGGTACATCAGTTCTCCTGCCTCAGCCTCCTAAGTGCTAGGGTTAAAAGCATAAGCCGCCACCTGAGTTAATGTGGAACCTTTAAAATCACACATGCATGCACACACACAGACACACAAAAGCATGCACACACAGACACACAAAAGCATGCACACACACAGACACACACACACACAAAAGCATGCACACACACACAGACACACACAGACACACACGCACACAAAAGCATGCACCCACCCACACAAACACACACGCACATGCACGCACACCCCAAGCCAGTGAGTTCAGTTAGACAAACTGCCATTCTACCTGCTTGTGGTTCTCTGTTTTCACTAGCTGGCATTAAGCACACGGATGAAGTCAACAGTATCTCCCTTGAGAAAGAAAGTGATTATCCTATCATGGAAAAAAGCAAGCAGTTGCCCTAGAGAAGCTTGTTCATGCTGTACTTGTTATTTTGTTTTCTTCCCAAAGTCCTATTCACATTCTTCTTTCTTTAAAAATATTGTAAATATTTTCAAGTCTGTATTCAACATTAATCCAAACCTTATTATCCATTTTCAAAGCACAATATTTAAATTCATGTTTATAAGTTATCCCTTTTAAAATATATAATGGATAACCTAACGCTATCCATCTGTCTGTCTGTCTGTCTATCTATCTATCATCTATCTATGTGCCTCTGTGTATGTCTCTCTGTCTGTCTGTCTCTCTCTGTCTCTCTGTCTCTCTGTCTCTCTCTCTCTCTCTCTCTCTGTGTGTGTGTGTGTGTGTGTGTGTGTAATGGTACAACCTCAGCTGTCCTTTCTCAGGAGCGGTCTAACTTGTTTTTTGAGAGAGTCTCTTAACTGGGCCCTTGGGTTCATTGATTAGACCATGCTGGCTGGCCAGCAGACCCCAGGGATTTGCCTGTCTCCACCCCACCCCACCAAATGGGGATAACAAATCACTCCATCATGCCTGGCCTTATACATGGGTACTAGGGATCAAATGCAGGCCTTCACGCTTATGGGGTACACACTGTACTGATCTTCCCAGCCCCGTGTTTTTTTTTTTTTTGTTTTTGTTTTTTTTTTTTAATTTTATGTTGCTCTTATCCAAATTGTAAATTCAAAGCTAGGCCTAGTGGCCCACACCTTTAATTCCAGCACCAGGAGGCAGAGGTAGGCAGGTCTCTGTGAGCTCAAGGCCAGCCTGGTCTACAAAGAGAGTTCCAGGACAGCCAGAGATACGCACAAAACAGAACAAAACAAAACAACAACAAAAATTAGTTGATATTTTAATCAGAGAAATGGCCATGAAGTAAGTCTTTTAAGTGATGTCTTTGGTCTCTCTGTGTGTGAGGGTATAATGAGGCTTTCTCTGTCCCACCAGCCAGCTCCCAAATAATGACATGGAGACTTATTATTAATTATGAAAACTTGGCTTTAGCTTAGGCTTGTCCCACTAGCTCTTATAACTTAAATTAATCCATTTATATTAATCTACATTCTGTCACACACAGCCCATCCTGCTTCTTCTGTGTCTCCTGCTTGCTTGCGCTCTCTCCCTCTCTCTCTCTCTCTCTCTCTCTCTCTCTCTCTCTCTCTCTCTCTCTCTCCTCTCTTTTACTCAGTCTTTGTCTCTCTCTGATGTAGATTCCTCTTCCTACTTCTTCTCTGTGTGGAAGTCTTGCCTAGTCTCCCTGCGTAGCTATTGGCTGTTTACCTTTTTATTAAACCAATCACAGTGACATATCTTTACACAGTGTATTCAAATATCTCATAACATGGTGGGAGAGGGGGTCTCTTTAATTTTTTTCCTTTTGCTTTTTAGGAGTATTTAAGCATTTTTTTTAATTACAACATAAATGCTGTTTTGATGCATTTTTTATTTGTGAATTCTGATAATAAATTTTTTGTAATGAATTTTTAAAAGCAGTTCATAACTGTCATTATTCAGCTACTTCATGTGGAAGTTCAAGCAGCATCCACATTGTACATGATTCTTTATTTTCTTTCAGACCATTTTCAAATCTTTTCACTATTCTCTTTAAGACTAATAGGTGCTGACTCTGAGGCCAAAGAATTGAGTTCAAGGACTACCTGGCAAACACAGTGAGACCTTGACTTAAAACAAAACAGAGCTTAATGGGTACTAATACACTTACAGAGGCCTAATATATAATTGCACTACACTATAGAATCTAATGTACTGCAGAATAAACCACATTCCCTGAATTGCACTAGAGTTTCAAAAACAGTTATAATACATACATTGACACTTACAACACCTGTAATAAATTTTAAATTGCATTTATTTTTCATAGGTGTGTGGGTATGAATGTATGAGGTGTGCATGCATGCATTAAGGGGTCAGAGGACAACTTGTGGGAGTTGGTTCTCTTCTTTCACAGTGCAAACATGAACCTCTTTTTTAAAATGATAAAATGAATATATCTTTAATGTATTATAATTTCAAAAATTCTCATACAATATATTCTGATCATGCTTCTCTCCAGCCCAATTCTTTTCAGATCTTCCTCACCTCTCCGTCCACCCAACTCCACACCCTTTTTCTCTCTCTCCTCTCTCTTTAAAAATAAACAATAAACACACACACACAACCACACAAAACCAGAAACCAAAATATACAAACAAAAGACCAAAGACCACATGACTGAAAAAAAAAATGCCTAAACAAAGCAAAATGAGAAGAAGAAAAAAAATAGTCTACAAAAATACCATTGAGTTCTTTTTGTGTTGGCCGAATACTCCTATGCATGGTGCCTGCTCTAAAGAGTGGCTAATATACTCATTGAGACTCCATTGGAGAACACTAATTTTTCCTTTGTCAGTGGGAATCAATTGCAATAGCTTCTGGCTTAAGGATGGGAGCTCATGGCAACTTCTCCCTCTCAGTCATGGGACCCCATCTAGCTGAAACCTGTGCATGCTGCCATGGTCTCTATGAGTTCCTGTGTTTCAGTCCTGCTGTGTCTGGAAGGCACTGTTTCCTTGGTGTCTTCCATACCCACTGGGTCTTTCAATCTTCCTGCCTCCTCTTTTGTAGCATTTCATGATCCTTGAGGGGAGGGATTTGATGGAGACATCCCATAAGGACTGAGTGCTCCAAAGTCTCTCACACTTTTTTACATTGTCAAGTGGCGGATCCCTGTAGAGTTCCCATCTACTGAAGAAGTTTTTCCGGTGATGGCTAAGTGAGGTCTGGTCTATGTGTACAGCAGAATGTCATTAGGATTCATTGTGTTACTATGTTCTCTGAGCACAACAGTCATTTTTGGTTTTTCCCCTAGGCCCATGGCCTATCCAGGTTCAGACTCTTGTCTACCCCAGCATGGATTCTGTCTCATGGAGTGGGCCTTAAATCCAGAGAGTGGTTGGTTACTTCCACAACGTTTGTACTCTTACTGCACCAAGATATGTCGCAAGCAAGTCACGATTGTGGGTCACAGCATTTGTCACTGGACTGGTGATTACCTTTCTCCTCTGGTAGAATGCAGAGTCCATTATAGTACTATGAAAGCTAGTCAGTAGAGGTACAACCTCTAGTTCGGCCAGACTTCTCCAAAACACACACCTCTTAATAACTACTTTACCCTTTCCCTGCTTTATGGACTGAATAATGCAATACATTCCCTCACTGAGCTGCATACCTACAGGTCTTCCAACATTAATGAGAAAAATCTTTAATAGTTTAATCTTCTAGTGCATTCCTTAATGATTAATCCATTTGTCACTTTCAAGAAGCCATGAATGCAATTCAGATATATTTTTATAAATGTTTTAAGATGTGGAAAGTATTTTTCTTTTAAATGCTGGAGCTCAAGCACAGGTCCTGACCTATGCTAGACAAGCGTTTACCACTAAGTTACAACTTCAGACCTCGGAAAGGATCTTAAATGGGTATGAGTAAGCACTTACCTTTAAAAAAAAAAAAAGCTGGGCATGAAGGCACAAGCCTTTAATCCCTGCACTGGGGGCAGAGGCAGGCAGATCTCTGTTGAGTCAGAAGTCAACCCTCTCTACACAGTGAGTTCCAAGATAGCCAGGGCTATGTAGAGAGAGACCCTGTCTAAATAGATGAATGAAGAAGTAAAAATAAATAAATAAAAAAGAAAAGAAGAATTTGACTTGGAAAGATGGCTCAACAATTAAGGGTACCTGGGATGCTCTTCCAGAGGACCCGGGTTCAATTCCCAGCACCCACAGGGCAGCTCACGACTGTCTGTTTTTCCAGTCCCAGGAGATCAGATTTACTCTTCTAGCCTCCGCTGTGCATTTCATGCATGTGGTATACAGACATATATACAGGCAAAACACCTATGCACATAAAAATAATAAATAGATGGATAAAACGTTCAAAAATAATAAGATTTTTAGCTTGACATAGTGGCACACGCTTTTAATCCCAGCACTCCGGAGGCAGAGACAGGTGGATCCCTGTGAGGTCCAAGCCAGCCTGCTCTACGGAGCCAGTTCCAGGGCAGCTACATAGTAAGACCCTGTCTGGAAACAAAACAAAAATTCTACATTTAACACTTCAAAGGGATGACTTTTTTCTGTAGTAACACACTAAAACACATTGGTTTTTTAACCATTGAATATGTAAGTCACTTCAGTATATCTTTAATAGGGTCTTCTTCCTCGTGGCTAACCCAAGTTATTAGAACAAACAATTAATATTTTTTCTTTCTTACTGTGTTCAAATATTATGGTAAACAAACAAACAAAAAACTTCATTTCCAGTTTTATTTTCTGAATTTCTCCTGTGTGTCCTTATGGAGCACAGTTTCTAAGCAAGTGATTTTTTTTTATCATTTGCTTCTGTATTTTCCAAGTAATTCAATGTTTCATTAAACGTAAGGCAAAACTATTAGGTTTGATATTCCAGTTTTTAAAATGCAAGCCAAAAAAAAAAAAAACCCCACTAATGATTGTAAAGCTTTTATAGTTCAAGTAATTGTTTTCATTTAAAATTAAGCTCTCTTGGACAGGGAGATGGCAGAGTGCATAGAGACAGTTTGTCACCAACCCTAATGACCTGATCAAGCCCTAAAACCCATAAAGTAGGAAAAGAGCACTGACTCCTGCAATTTGTTCTCTGGCCTACATACGTGGCATATATGTGGACACACACACACACACACACACACACACACACACACACATACACACACACGTAAAAAATTCCATAGTGGGCTCTCGGGTTGATGTTGTAGCTTGGTGGTAAAGGATTTGCCTAGCATCCATAAGGCCCTGGGTTCAATCTGCTACGTGGAAAAATGGGAAGCAGGAAACAAAACAACCCAAACTTTAAATTATACTGAACTATATCAGCTGACTTCCAGTATGTCCCTGAGCATCAACTCTTCAATTGGTCAAAAAAACCTTGCAAGCTCACCATGAAGAATCACATCTAACTCTTCCACTTGGGAAGCTGAAGTGAACTGCCACAAGCACCAGGCTAGTTTGTACTATGCAGTTCCAAGACAGACTCAACTAGCTATGGCATGAGAGCCTGTCTCAAAGAAAACCACAAAAACATCCACCGCAAGCTGTGTGTGGAGTGTTGGCACGTGGGTAAAATCCTAGTTGTTCAGGAGGCGGACACTGAAGGATGGTAAGTTTTAGGTAAGCCAGAGTGTAGCCATTGGAATAAGAATGCTCCCCAGAGGCTCATAGATTTGAATGCTTATTCACCAGGGAGTGGAGCTTGTTGATAGGCTTAGAAGGACGGGGGGGTGGGGTGGGGGGGGTGACCTTGTTGGAGCAAATGTGTGGTCATTGGAGGTGAGCTTTGAGGTCTCAAAAGCCCAATCCACGCCCTGTGTCACTTCTCTCTCAGCCTGTGAACCAGGATATTATTCTCAGGTTCAATTCCCAGTGTTGTTACAAAACAGTGGGCGGGCGAGAGCAGACAGACACACCATGCCACAGGGCTCACGCGGAGGGTTTATGAAAGGGGGAGACAACAGTTGAGGCGAGAAGAAGGGAGAAAGAGAGGGAGGGATTAAAAGGGAGAGGTGCAAAGGCCTGCCTGCCTGCCTCTGGGAGGAGCCGTGGGAAAAGAGAGTGAGGAATGGGTGGAGCTTGCCTTTAAAGGTGTGTATGGGGGGGGGTGTAGATCCTAAAGCATGGGCATGCGTATACAGGCTTATGCAGCCATGCAGCACATGCACATAGATTACGTGACATACTGCCATAAGACCCTGGGTGCTGGTTAGGCATTTGCCTGAAATCCTAACACCCAGCACCCCACATGGCAGCTCACAGATGTCTGTAACTTCAGTTCTAGGGGATCCGACACCCTCATACAGACATATATGAAGGCAAAACACCAATGCACTAAAATAAATTTTAAAAAATCCACCTTTATTATAATCAGTTTCTAAAATAGGAAATTATAGAATATATGTATATGTATATATAGTATTTCATTTAAGATCCCAAGTAATTAGGTATTTGTTACTTATCATTTTACAATTATAAACATGATACAGGGTGATATTTGCACTTTGCTTTGCAGTGCTGGGAATTGAACCCACAGCTTCATGCATGGTAGGCACGTACTCTACTGCTAAACTCTTTCTTTAGCCCACAATATAGTTATAAAATAGACATAGGAAAACAAAATGAAAGTAATACTTGCAATGTCACCTAAATGTAACACCTTTTGGTTTTGATATTAAAAAAAAAACTTCTTATACGTTTTTCTAGTTTTTAAAATTTGCCGATGAAATGGTCACTTTTCCACGTGGAAAGCTGAGTGTCTTACAATTGCATGCTTTCTGCCGGCTTCATAATATTGCATCATTTGGATTTACCACAATCCACTAAATCTGTCGTGTTTGGACATTTATTTCCTTTGTAAGTAATATGAAGAAAAGTTGCATGTAATGCCTTTGTGTGCGTGCCCTGCCTGCCCTATTTCTTTATGCCTGCCTTTTTTGGCCATGATCCTTCTGCCTCAGGCAGACTCCACTTTGGGCTTTTATAACTTTCTCCCTGATTGATTTTCCCTAAGGATAAATTCCTAGAAATAAAATTATAGGATGTGTACATTCTAAAACTTGACACACAGTTCAAAAACGGATTGTCTGTCACTCTGTTGGCATTGTATCTGTCTCCTGTTTTCTGTTACTTTATAATGTCTGGAGATGACCCCCTCCTCAGCCCATGGCAACCTCATCACCAAAAGATAATTTAATCTCTGACTTGGTAGTCTAAAGATGTACTTTTAAAAATTTATTAGCCTGACTCCCACCCCGAAGTGGTGCATACCTGAGTTTCAGCTACTCAAGTGAGGTGGGGTCTTCAGAGTTCAGGGCCATTCAGGACAGCAGAGTGAGACTTGGTCTCCGGAACCACCCCTCCCCCAAAGAACAGCCTTTAGTAATCATTTGTCTGCCTTTACTTCTGAGTCGCCTGCGGACACCTGGAGTAGACATTTGCTGGGTCCTGAAAGCCTGCCTTCCATGCTGTCTTGATGTGGACATAGAAATGCTTTTTGATCCTTATTCTTGTTTAAATACCCCCTCCCCCACATACTCACACACTTATTTATTAGGGTGGATGATTGCCTCTGTGTACAGTTTTGGAAAAACAAAATTAGGACCTTGCCTGCTCCAGCCAAATTGTGAGCACATCACCAAAATGTGCCAGCCTGGCTCTTTCATGTTCTGAAGTCCGGGTGGTATGATGCAAAATAAGAAAATAAGTCGATTTGCTATAACTGTTACCTCGTCCTAACTCCCTGCCTCCTCATTAGGGAACTGCTGCGCCCGGGGTAGTCCACTGTGAGTGACTGACAGGCTGGCTGAGAATACAAAAGCCTTGGCTGCCTGGGACAACTGTAAAAGGATCCAGCACAGAGCAGCGGATGGGAGTGGCTGAGGCCTCAGCACCCTCCTACTTTTAGACTGACCCTCTGCAAATCCTGCCTTGCTATTTTCTTTTGAGATACATCGCCTGAGACCCAGAAAGCTCTCTCCTCCCCTCTCTGTCTCAGTCTGCTTCCAGGGATTGTCCATCTGGTTCTGGTGACAGCATTCGGAGGACTGCACAGTTGTCCCTGCAAGACCTTCTAGAACAGCTTCTCTTGTCCCCTTCACACCTGGCTCTTTCTTTTTAGCTTTCCTGCAGCAATATCCATCCAGCGATTTAGCCCGTTTTAATTAAACACTGTTGGCTTGCAACCAAGAATCAGCACATATGCAGTGCTTTTGATTTTTATGGATTCTGGCTACAAACCTTACACTCAATTGGTTTTCTCTAGTTTGTTTCTTACATTGTAGTTTTTACTTATCATGCTGTTAACCTTCAGTTGTTAGTGAGATCAGTAGGTTTTGGCTGCTTTTGAATGCTTGGAAAAATCCTTTGCTGTCAAAAATCATATGAATAAAATGAGTCACAAGAGCATATAATTATAAATAAATTATATGTGTGTGTATATATATATATATATATATATATATATATATTATATATAAAGTTTTGCTTTTTACCCCTATTATTGGAGTGATTTTTATTTTAATACACAGCACTAATGTAACAATCCACAGGACATATTTTGAGTCTTTAGATTTTTATGTTTTGCTCTAAGAGTAGTCTCAGCTCAGATTTCAGTGCTGACATTCTGCTCAGACAACAGTCAATCCAGAACCGGCTCTCTGAAGGAGGCCAGGCCTCCTTTTCACCAGGAGACTCTATTGCTATTTTCCAACCCGGGAGAAGAGGGTAGAGAACAATTGCCCCCCCCCAGCCCCACCCCCAGCACAGCTCCCACTTGTCTCAACACTTTACATAGCAGATTGAGAAAATGGGATTTTCATTTTTTTGTTGTTGAGGTGTTTATGTGAGCACACATGCATTAGAGGTTACCTGGCAGTCATATGGCCAGCAAAGCACACAGATTTCTGGAATCCTTCTACAATGAGGAGTCCTGCAGGTAAAAACCTGTTTTAAGGGGTTAGGACACATTTGCTTAATGTTTACATGTTTATTGTCAAAATGATAATTATGATGAATATGGAATTGAAAATGTGCTTACAACTGTAAAGTGAAAAAGATATAGCTAACATTTTCTAAGGCTTCTTCTCAAGACTTGAAAAATGTGTGTGTGTGTGCGCGGAAGGGTAAGAATTCTAAACATTTTGTTCCTCTCCTTTTCTATCAGGAGTACTATATACAGTTCTTTATACCTTTGCATAAGGAGCATGATTTTAGAGGCGCTTTTTCATATGCTGATGGCTACTTCATATATTTGTGCCTTTTCCTTTTCCTCTGTTTTCTGGGGGTTGACCCTATGAGCACACTAGCTAGGAAGGTTTCTGCCACTCAGCTAAGTCCCTGGTCCTTTATTTGTTTGCCTGGTTTTAGTTTAAGATAGGGTCTCCATGTTGTCTAGGTTGCCCTTGAACTTCTCATACAGCACAGATGGCCTTGAACTTATGATTTTCCTATTTTGGCCTCATAAGTAGCTGGGTCACAGGCTTATACTACCAGATCCAAGTGCTTATACTTTTCAACTCCCAGGTCCTTTAGGTGCAAGCTAGATACATGGTCCTGGTGGTAGAAAAGGAGAAGAAAGGAAAGTTTACAATTCATGCATACACACAACACACACACACACACACACACACACACACACACACACACACACACACATTCCATCAGGACAAATTATTATAAAATGTTAGGTGCATATTTTCACTTTACAGTTATAAATATATTTTCAGTTCATTGTTCAACATAATTATTATGATAGACTATGTTAGTATGATTAATTAGAGAACCTGACAATTTATGAGATAAATTTATCATGAAATGTAATGTCCTTGAAAAAGATTGTCCTGTGTCTAATTTAGGAATGAATATTAGAAATCTAGTCCTGAAAGAGGAATTAGAAATTCTATCTTCTAATCTAAATATAACCCCTCTTCTTGGGACTAGAGTGTACCTTTGCTGTGGTGATTTGCACATGGTTCCATATTTAGCCTCTCTATGCTTTATTTTTGGATTATTAATGTGTAAACTTTGGGATTCTTCCTGCAAGCTTATGCGTGACTCCATACACCAGCATAAGACAGTTCTTGGAATTGTAGACTACTAGTCTACAGGTCTTTGACTATAGTATGTTCATTGAGTGGTTAGTATAGGTTTTTGTTTGTTTGTTTTTTATTTTACTTTTGTATTTTGTTGGGTTTTTGTTTTGATATTATTGGGGAAGCTGTCTAGTGCTGTTGGAGATTAAACCAAGGCCTTGAACATGCTAGACCCATACGCTGCTGTTGAACTATATTCTCTCCCCTATTTTATCTTGGTTTTGTTGATATTCTTGCAATATGGTTTCACTATGTAGCCCAGACAACCTTGAGCTCTGGATTGTCTTACCTTTTCTCCCTGGTGGGCAGGTTAAGGTATGTTCCACTGCACTGGGATATTTTTTATGACATGCAAAACATATAAACAGAGAAGTGTTTCAACATGAATGTGCATTTTGATTAAAATTATATAAAAAAAAAAACCTATGTAAGTCACCATATAGCCTTGAGACATATTTCCAGGTGTCCCAAAGTCCAAGTGTGTCCCTTCAAGATCATACCTTTCCTTTACTCCCAGAAGATAATCATTTTCTCAGTTTTACTATCATAATCCTCAGACACCATGAATGCATTTGTACTGTATGCTTTGTGTTTCTCCTCAGAACATTATATTGTTCTTGTTTTCTCTCTTAGTGATTTGTAAAACTGATAAATTAAAGAAACTAGCTTTTTAAGTTTGCTTTTTTTATGGCAAATATTTTTCTAATTTCAAAGTTAATTTTTTCACATTTTGTTTTGTAACCTTTTTGTACTTGTTAATATTCTTTTTATTATTTCAGTTACATATAACATTCAAATTGCTTAGAAGCCAATTTTATGAGTCGTCATGTAATAATGACATGAATTGAATTATAAATTAGTCCTCCAACTTTTTCAAGGTCCGTGAGAACATTCCTAGAAAGAAACCCTGCAGATGCATGAGTGTTGTGAGTTCGAGTCATCAAAACAAAAATATATTCAACATTTAAGCAACTTTTGCTTCCTTCCTTTAAGCACCATAAAAGCCAATAGATAGCAAAATTTTATTACAAAAAAATATTATCAAACATTATCTGGTCAAAATAAGAATACCCTGTCCAGCTTCCCTTCTAACCAACAGCCCTCACCTTACTGAAGACATCATATCACGGGCCAGAAGTACTCACTTTATCCACGGCTAACTATTGGCTTGCTGGAATGAAATTAAGCAGATTCATCTGGACCTGTCTATGGTTTGAGTTTGGTGGTTCAAACCTGTGACCCCAGCTTGTGAAAGGCAGAGGCCAATGGATTGAAGCAAGTTTGGGGCCAGCCTATTGAGGCTTTGCCTTAAAACAAACAAAAACCCTATGTCAGTTTTATAGAATACTTGAAATATAATCTAAACAAAACACTAAGGTGTCTAAATGAATTGGTATTTTACTATATAAAAACAATCTGGGTGACACACTCCATGTGTACCTAGCCCCCACTTAGTTCTCGGCAAAAATGACTTCAAGTTTAACCCACTGAAACACACTGGACAAATCAAAATAGTAACACTAAGGGATCATAGAGAGCAGCCAACCATGTGAGTCTTTCTTAGTTTATTAATATGTCCTTGTTTCCTATGTGTTGTGAAGCTGTTTACAAATGACCAAGTAAGATTAACTAATGAAACATCAAACTATTTCTGCAGCTCTGCTTCAGCGGGCTGAGAACTGAAAAGTATAGAGCAGACTTGGTTGGCTGTCACCGTCAAAGTGACCTGGCCTCTCCAGCGTTGTACGGGTAGCAGCATGATGACATTTGGACGGGATCCTTTCATATTAGAATAAGAGAATTCTGGTGCCCACCTCCTATTTTATGTCAAAAGATGATCTACATTTACAATGCTTATTGTTTTCAATAAAAGAAAACTCATTAAACATTTAATTAAATGCTGTATATAGAGTTGAAAAACTATAGAATTTTAAAAACTGTCTCAGTCTTTATAGACACTCTTCATTTATAATGCTTTGAGAAAACTGCTTATCCTATTCTGCTTCTAGAAATTAGATGGTAATTATAACACTTCTTAAGACATTCTATTAAGAATTCTGCTTACAGGGTTTAACCCTCTTTCTCCAACCTAGGAATTTTTCATTATTTCTTCTGAAAATGGAGACTATGAACTGAGCATGGCATCCATCACTCTCTTCCTTGATGGCGGATGCCACGTGATCAGCAGCTTTAAGCTGTTGCCACTTCGACTTCTCTGGCATAACTCTTAAACTGTGAACTGAAATAAACTCCTCTCCCTTCAGGTGCTTATATCATGATATTTTAATCACAGCAACCGGAAAAGAAACTAAGATCGCTACGTTTCTCCATCTCCTCATGGGCTTCTGTATGTCTCACAAACAGACCTGACTGGTAGTCCAAACTATCTGTTCTTAAATGTATAGGCCAAAGCCCCAGGAGACTGAGATAAGATCTCCCTGCTGGTACAAAGCAGGTGTGTTGACGGCCCTTTATGAATGCTTCAGAGTCTCTGAGCTCAGGATTCCTTTCCTTCTGTGCAAGCAGGTGTCTGTCTCATGGATCTCTCCATGTCCCTCTTTGGGAATCTGCATGTAAGTAACTGCAGCAGATGGCTGCTCTGCCTGGAAACTAGTCCATAGTTGCTGACCCTGGAGTCTTCTCTCTCCTGCTAGACCCTTGAAACTGCAGCGATGCATCTCGTTAGCTTGTAAGATAAAAATCTCAGGACTTTCCATCGCTATGACCAAATGACAGGGAGCAGGCATGACATTCTTCTGCAGAGAGACAGACAGATAATAGGCGGCCTCTTAGGTGAGCATCTTTGATTTTTGTTGTTGTGTCCCTTGAAAATGTAAAACCCATTCTGAGCTTGCAGGTCCTACAAAAGCAGTTTGAGGGACAGATTTGGCCCATGGGCTGTAGGTTACTGGCCTCCACTGTGCATGCCCTGGCCAGAGGGCTGTTCTGCTGTCCCAGGCATTTCCCAGAGCTTTGAGTCACGATAGCTTCTCTTCTCTTAAAAAAAATCTTTGATTTGTTCTTTGACAATTTCACACATGTTTGCATTGATCATGTCCACCCCAACTCCCCATACCCACTCCTCTCAGACACACCCTAATATGTCTCCTTCCCAGTTCCATATCCTCTCCTTTTTGGTTTTCTTTTTCAAAAACAATTTTCCTATGACTCAACACATATGTCCTGTAACTCAGTATAATACAATGAATGCAGCACAGCTATCCATCTCCTTGGAAGTAGAATGTGATTATTATCTAAGAACTAGATTATGAACAGAAACCACCACATCTTCCCAAATTTTCTTCCAGCTATGAGTCCTGGAAATCCATTAACCTGTGGAGCAGATAGCTCTGATTCAGGCTACAGGCAGCCTTTGTTATATCCACTCTGTAACATAACACTATCAATAGTAACTGACGCTGAGTTTTATTGGAGAGTTTATCTCAATATAATATTTTTCTCAAAACAAGGTCACATTTTCATCTGTGAGATTCTTATAATTTGTGTGAACAAAATTTCTCAGACAATAAACATTGGGTCAATAGTATTGTTGGGTTAAACTGTTTTTAATCAATTTTCCTTCCGAAAACACTCAAGATGTCTTTTAAAAGTGTGAGGGTTGACTGGGTGTGGTAGCTCATACTTCTGTAAATTTGAGGCCAGCCTATAGTGAGCTTTAAGCTATATAGTGAGTCCCTGTTGGGAAAAAAAAAGGTGAACTCAGAAAACCTGGGAAGCTGGGCTGCTTTTTCCCTTGGAACACAATGGAAGAGCATGGTCCAGGGTTTCCTGCCTGCCCAAATGGTTAAAAGGACAGGTAGAGTTTCAGACCTGTCAGTCAAGAGCCAGGATGAACAACTGGCTAACTTTGAACACTGTGACCCAAGGGTTACAACTTAGAGGCAAAGGAGAAGCCCCTCGGGCACCGTTATCAGCTTTATAGCATCTCAGTGTCTGCAAGCACACAAGATCACAAGACCCTCCCCAGTACAGAGAGTCTAAGGCCGGACTCCCTGAAGCCTCTTTCCTCCCTAATTTCGGGTTTGTCAGTTTGAAGAAAAACAGGACGGATGGTTGACTCACAATTCTTGTGTACACATGTCATGATCTGGCCTCGACCTTGTCGTGCCATTCCATCAGTAGACGCTCCACAGGCAGGAGAAAAAGCCCACAGGGCCTTTGTTTTAAAACTCCAGGCTTTTGTCTCAGTTCAGGAGGGTGAGGAAGAAGCCATCTTGGAAGTCCACCGTCTTTATTACTCAGTCATTTTCCCTCTCTGTCTGTCTGCCTATCAGGGAATCTAACTCCCAGTCCCTCACCACCGCACATGGTCCAGAGGTGAAGGTGGGGGGGGGAGGTTAACATATTTATTGGTTTACAAAAAGAGGAAAATCACAGGGATGTGATTAGCATGTAGTCAACATCATTCAAAAACTTGCGTATCTTTTTGTATGGAAGGTAAGGTGCCTGTAGAGAATGTAGAGAGTTTGGAGGGACTGTAAGTAGACATTGAGAGGAATTAGAAGTTTGTAAAAAGATTGGAATCTGAACCTGGGACACAGGCATTAGCTTGAGATAGGGATTATCTGGAGCTAGACAATTTCCGAAGGAGATGGGAAATGGGATTTGCGTTGGGAAAGGAAGCAATTTCATTTCCTTTCTCGGTTTGGTCTTACTACAGATAAGAGAACTACAGAGCAATCCTGTTTCTACAACAGAAATGTGTGCTCGTGTGTGTGTGCGCGCGCGCGTGACCACCAACTTGGAAGTTTCAAATAAAAGTTGTGCATTTAGCATTGTGTGGCTGCACACACTTGTAACCCTCAGCATTCCTCCTGTCCAAGAACATTTTGAGTTCCTCATCAGCTTGGTCTAAGAGAGAAGATCCTGTCTCAAGAACAAACATCATCACAGTGCCATATTCCAATGAAAGATTTTTAAAAATAAAAGAGGATAGGCCTGCTGTTTTCTACTCCACAAGCCATAGACGAACACAGTACTTTAAGAGGCTCTTAATTTGCAAAGTAAATAATTGAGGCTAGTTGCGTGAACACATGAAGAGAATCAGCCTGTTTATAACTTCTCCAAATACCCAGGGGATGGGTTTTTTTCTGCATTTCCCAGATTTGAAACTGAAAACAGCATGTCATCAGCAATATGGGTGATGGATGATCTGAAAGGAATTCTCTAAAAGATGCGCAGAAGTTCCCCACACTCCTACGTTGTCATTACCTGTAACTGTATCTGTGATGCTATGCCTTGTGGTCAGGGTAGATAGGGCCCAGTGATAGAGTGCATCCTTAGTATGTACAAGGTTCCAGCACTGTACACACACACACACACACACACACACACACACACACACACACACACACACACACACACAGTTAAAGAAGAAAGACTCTCTTTGAAAAGCCAAAGCTCCCCTGTGGGGAATTCAAAACTCTGATTCCCTCTCATTCATGCAGGATTTCCATGCAACTTTGGGTAAATCAGTTTGCCCAGGGCAGCAGCCATTTCTACACTCTAACTTACCAACAGGTAGGTGTTGATAGTGTGGTAGCCCAGCATGGCTTCTGCTCAACGTTCTGTGTAGTCCAAATGGCATCCTCATTTTCATGGTTGGCATGACTGTATTTCTATAGGCCATAACATGGCAGGTTGAGTAGCAGTGAGTAGGACAGAGTGTTCTTGGAACTCAGCTCTGCTTGCTGTTTATCAGTGGTGTCTGGACAGGTCACCTTCTTGCTGCCTTAGTTTCTCTAACTGTAAAATAAGGACACGACCATGTTGACCATAGAAAAGGCAACTACCATTTTTTTTTCTGCCACACTATTCAAGAATCTCACAAAATTATGTAAGTAAAACATTAAGAATAAAAAATCATGAATTTAGCCTTTGTGGATCTTACACCTTCCTACCTAGTCATTGGTAACTACTAAGATCACTTTGGTGCATACTGAAATATGCAAATGTGTAGTTTTTTTTTTTTAAATTAATTCTTTGGGGGCCCACCACCTAGCTCCCAAATAAATACATGGAGACTTATTCTTACTTATGAATTCCTGGCCTTAGTTTGTCTTGTTTCTAGCCAGATTTTCTAACTTAAATTATCATGTTTCTCTTTAACTACATTTTGCCTCTGTGCTTTTAACCTTTCTTTCTTCTATATACCTTTCTTTTCTTCTTACTCCATGGCTGACTGGCTGGCTGGGTAGCTGGCTTCTGGCATCCTTCTCTTTTTCTCCTTTTCTCACTCTTTGCCCTCTTCCCTAGATTTCTCCTCCTATTTATTCTTTCTACCTGCCAGCCTCCTCCTATCATTTCTTCTGCCTAGCTATTGGCTGTTCAGCTCCTTATTAGACCAATCAGGTATTTTAGGCAGGCAAAGTAACGTAGCTTTACAGAGTTTAACAAATGCAACATAAAAGACTGTAACACATCTTTGCATCTAAACAAATATTCCACAGCATATTCAAATGTAACAAACCTTAAACTAATATTCCACAATATCCCCCCTTTTGTCTAAATAAAAATGAAAGATTTTAACTTTAACATAGTAAAACTATAAACAACAGGGGCTGGAGAGATGGCTCAGAGGTTAAGAGCACTGACTGCTCTTCCAGAGGTCCTGAGTTCAATTCCAAAAACCCACATGGTGGCTCACAACCACCTGTAATGAGATCTGGTGCCCTCTTCTGGGGTGTAGGAATATATGCAGACAGAATATTGTATACATGATAAATAAATAAATTTTTAAAAAAAACTATAAACAACAAAATCAGTTATCAAGTAAGAATTACATTTACAATATTCAGTCCATTTATATTTAGCAAATTCAGAGAAAATACTCCATTATCTATCTTGTCTTAGTGATTCCAAAGTTTTATACCTAATTTCCTGTCTATCATAACTAAGGAAAACCATAACTCTAAGTATTTAGTCCTTAACGCCATCAAAGACCCCAGAAGGATGTAATATTTTCTAACAACAGAGACATCTGCCTGCCTGGACAGTCACCCAAAGTTCTTTTGCAGCATTGGGGCATTGATTTTTGGCCTACAGGCCTAGAATATCTGGCAGACTTTTCAGTGAAGCAGGAAATTTGAAGGACTGTCTTGCCTTGTATTGGCAAAGTTTGTTAGTCTCTTTCCTCTGTGCCCTGGAGAATATCTGGCAGACTCTTTTGTAAAGCAAGAATCTCAAAGGACTTGCCTACCTTGTCTTGGCAAAGTTCAACAGTCATTTTTTCCTGTGCTCCACTTGTCCAGTCTGTACAGCATACTGTCAACAGTCAAGGCAAGAACAGTTTCTTGCCCAAATGGCTAGCCTTGCCACATTGAAAGTAAATTCCATATGGAGTTTCTTTGATGCCATCATCTTTTTATGAAGTAAATTGGTGCTGCCAGGAGCAGCTGTGTCTCATTGTCATGATAAACCTTAGGTTATTAAACATCTTAAATGTCATATTCTACATATCTTTGAAGTACTTGAAAACCATCTGTCTGTCTAAAATGTACCTGTTTAACCTTGAAAACATACCTAATGTGACTACAAGTTTGGTTATTATAGATTAACCACTAACCTCATTTTTTAATTATATATTGCATTTTTAAGTGAGCTGCATAAGCACAATACCCCAAACAAGAGTAGAAACATATATACAGTGTAATGAAAATAACTTTAGATTTGTATCAATATACCAAAATCCATGCCAATGCAAAGTATCTGAGATTAATAGTTGTCTTTTTAGTCTATATTCCCCTAAATGATAACAAACATCCGTAACCCACTAAATAATCAAAGACCACCCACGCCACCTCTTGGAATGTGGGAGTCATGTTCTCTTGACTTCTTCCTGTTGTCTGTGGGTGAAGGTATCTTTAGGGTCCCAGAGAGAAAATTTGAGATAATGGCCAAGTCCTGGCAAGACCAGCTGTAACCTTTGTTGATATATATCATCTGTCAAGATTCAGGAGATCTCCCCAATCAAACATGATCCATGTTAACCTAGAACAAATTCACAGCCTTTTGTTTCCTGTGGAAACAAAAGCATAACCTCTTCCCCAATGTAACTGTGGTGATATATTGTGTACCCTAATAAAATTTACCTGAAGATCAGAGAACAGAACAAGCCACTAGATTAAACATAGAGGCCAGACACTGGTGGCACACACCTTTAATGCCAGCACTTGAGATCTCATGCCTTTTCTTGGGAAGCACACATGCCTTTAAACCCAGAAAGTAAAATGGCAGGGCGGAGAAAGGTATATAAGGTATGAGGAAACATGAACTAAAGCCTTTTCAGCTGAGGAACCCCTTTTGGCTAGACAGTTTTTCAGGCTGAGGAGCTGGTGATGTAAGAGGTGGTGGCTATGGCTTGTTCCTTTGTCTCTCTGATCTTTCAGCATTTACCACAATATCTGGTTCAGGTTTTTTTTTTTTTTTTAATTATTAAAAGACCTTTTAAGATTCATGTTATGTTGGGTGCCAGAGGGTAACACGAATTGCTAACTGGTCTTATAATAAAAACCTGTAGCTAGATATTGGGGGTGAAAGCTGAAAGATCAAAAAAGCAGAGCAAGCCACAGCCGCCACCTCTTACCTCACCAACTCCTCAGCCTCAAAGAGCTCCACCGAAAGAACTCCTAGCTGAAAAGGACGCTTCTGCTGAAAAGCCCTTAGTTCCTGTCTCCTTATGCCTTATATACCTTTCTCCCCACAGCCATCACTTCCTGGGATTAAAGTGTGTGCCACCACTGCCTGGCTCTGCTTTCTGTCCTAGACTGAGTCAATCTCATGTAGTCCAGGGTGGCTTTGAACTCACAGAGATCCACTGCCTGGTCTCTGTGTTTAATCTAGTGGCTTGTTCTGTTGTCTGATCTTTGGGCAAATTTTATTAGGGTAAACAACATATCACCACATTTTCCCTTTGTTGTCTAAAATAATAAAAGAAGGTTATAATTAATATAAGAAAAACATACAATAAGTATATACAATATATACAGCAAAGAATTACATTAACAATGTCTAGTCCATAAACATTTGACAAATTCAGAGAAAATACTCCATTATCTATCCTATTTTGGTGAATCCAAAGTGTTGTGCCTAATTCATATTTTATCCTAGCTTGTATTACCAACTGAAAGCTATCTTTTGATGTCTTTCAAACTTATACACTTTACACCTCTTTAGGGAGTTTCTTTTCTGAATTTCTGAATTTGTCAACAAGGAAAACTATAACTATCTAGACTTCAACTCCCTCAGAGACCCAAGAAGAAAGTCAAATATGAACTCCCATCTGAATATGTTTTTTTCTAAACATATTCAAATAGACATTTGAATTGGAGTGTACTCAAACTTTTCTTCTTTTATTATAAGCCTCCTGACATGGAACCCTCCCCTGCCTGCTTTTGAGTCTCTGCCAAGCATAAGTAATGATTCCTGATTCCCTTGTAAGACAAGCCTGAGAGAAATAGCCTCTGGTTATTCTCATTTGGGTGGTCTTTATTTCCGTGATACCTGCCCTGGTTTGCTTTCTATTGCTGTGAGAAGCATCATGACCAAAAGCAGCTTGGGGAGGAAAGGCTTTATTCATCTTTACAGCATATAGTCCATCGTGGAGAGAAGTCAGGGCAGGGACTCAAGCAGAAACCTGGAGACGGGAACCAAAGCAGAGGCCATTGAGGAACGCTGCTTATTGGCTTGCTTCCCACGGCTTCCTCAGCCTGCTTTCTTATACAACCTAGGTCTACCTGCCCAGGAGTGGCGCTACCCACAATGGACTGGGCCCTCCAACATCCATCATTCATCAAGAAAATGCCCCACATGTTTGTCTACAGGCCAATCCAATGGAGGTGTTTTCTCAAGTGAAGAAATCTCTTCCAGATGACCTCTAGCTTGTGTCCAGTCGACAAAAACAAAAAAACAAAAAACAAAAAAAAAAAAACAAAAAAACCACTGCATCCCTCCAGCTTTTTTTTTTTCTAAATATATTCAAATGGACATCTATACGTTACCATTTGGAAGTATGTATATCATTTTGTGGATTTTTTTCCACTTTATTTTTCAGTACTGGGAATGGAACCCAGGGTCTCACTTATATTAGACTCTACCACTATTCTGTACCCTCGGTCCTATTTTGTGGGCTTTTAAAGACAAAGTAGTTCCTGTATTCATATGCACACCCACTCACACACACGTGTTCTCACATAGTCTGGCTTCAGCTCTATGAAGCTCTTCTAGTCGCTTCATACACCAGGATTGAACTTTGAACCTGTAGCTCACTTTCCACCCCCAGGACCTTCCTCGTTAATCCTTCTCTTTGCCACAGTTGATTCTGCACAACCCTGGCTAGTTCCCCTCCTCAGAGCTGCTAAGAATAGGCACACCCGGGCTGCTTCTCTCTCTGCAGAGATGCTTGGAGATACAAAGGAGGCAATGGCCTCAGTTTGTTCTCAGTCTTGTCTCTCTTCACTTAAACTCCCTCATCACTGGCTTGTGATAAACTGTGAATCTTACTCATGGTGGATTCTTTCATCTTGAGTCAGTTTTTCAGTTGTATGTAAAGAATTTTTTCCCAGTGAGAACACATGTCAACCTTAGAAACCGGTTTCTGCAGGAAGTGAAATAAAGTTAAATGCTTCATTTATCTTTGCTTTTTTAACTAAATAATTCGAGTGAACTTTGCAATCACCCAAATAAATAGTGGCCCTGCCTAGTATGAACAAAAGCATTCAGAATTGACACATCTGATGGTAAGTGTAAGGATTGCTTGTTTTTGTTTATGTTATGGTTGTGTGTGTGTGCATGTGTGAGTGTGCGCACATGTGCGTGTGTGTGCGTGTGTGTGTGTGTGTGTGTGTGTGTGTGTGTGTGTGTGTGTACTTTTCTCAGGGATGGGAGGGCATTGCACTGGGATTAAACCCAGAAACTCTTGCATGCTAAGCATGTATATACTCTATTGCTAAGTTACAAGCCCAGCTCTGTAGAGATTAACTTTAAAATCTGAAGTTTGGATTGGGCATGGTGATGTACAATTTTAATTCCAGCACTCAGGAGGCAGAGGCAAGTAAATCTCTATGAGTTCCAGGACAGCCAGGGCTACATAGAGAGACCCTGTCTCAAAATAAATAAATAAATAAATAAATAAAAAAAAAAATCCAAAGAGCGAAATGATCTGAAGTTTGAGACTGGAAGTGGTGTGGGACTCAGTAGAAGAGTGACTGCCTATCATACTGGTCTTTGGTTCATTCACCACAAGAAACAAATATTGGCATGCCTGAATTATCTGACAGTTTGCATGAGCGACTGCAGCTTCCAGACCCGGTATGAATAATTTACTGATGTAGTGTAGCATAGACTCTAGGGCAGCATAGTGAATCCTCACACTGCTTCAGTGAAGTGGGCAAGTTTCCTGAATTTGACTCTAACTTTTCTTATGTCGGTATTGGAGATTAGATTACTTCTCTCATAGGGTTTGTAAGGGAGGAAAATTTTCCTCCACCCACGGGTTCACTACTTAGAGGTTGCGATTTAATTAATTAAAGTATTTATTGTGTAACATTGTCCAGGTGGGAATTTACAGGTTTGTATGTGTGTGCACACACATGAGCACATGATGTAGAAGCCAGAGGTCAACATCAGATATTTTTTTTCCTTTTGCTCTCCACCTTCGTTTTTTGAGACAGGGTCTCTCATTAAGCCCATGGTTTATCAATTTGACTAGCTTTGGCTTGTCTTTGAGCTCCAAGGAGTCAAGGGGCCACTTCCTCAGCACTGGGATCTCAGGCAGTTGCCATTCACTTTCCTGGGAAGCTGGGGCTCTGAATTCAGGTCCTCCAGCTGTGCAGGCTTGATTCACACATTACTGACAGCCGCTCCCTAGCCCCAAGGTTATAATTTAAATGTGAAAAAGATAAGTCAATAATGAAAGTGTTTGTTTGTTTTCCTGGTAGGAACACAGAGAAAACTAGGAGTCTCTAGTTAGCAAAGGATGGAGATTTCTACACACAATTTGATAGAAGAGGGAGGGAGAACAAAGGAGAGGCAAGATTTGGGATGGTGTTTGTTATTACAGGTGTCAGTGGTCTTTTCTGCTTCCTGGTCAGTAACATTCTCTCCAACAAGATTTATGGCAGCCTTACTTCCAGAAGTTTTCGCCTCTAGTCAGATAAGGGAGGATCTCAGAAGTTGTTCTGCATCTGTTGAATCTCAAGTGTCTGAAGTTTCTTTCATCTGTGTGTCAATCTGGAGTACCATGAGAAAATGCTTAGGCTGCTATGAGACAACTAAGGTCATCCAGCTGTGCTCTGCGCTCAAGACCCCATAAATACTTGCTTTCATTTTTGATTCTTGGACACTGGTCTTTCTTCATTGACACTAATAGCAGATGAGAAGTTATGGTGAATTTTTGTCCTAACATTGACCAACATACTAGATCTCAGCCAGCCTGCCTCGTACTGGATCCACATCTCTTCATGCCTTGCTGGGTCATCACCGTTTGCTCATGCTCAGTTATATTCTCAGTCTGATTCATCCAAATCAATTTATTACAGACTTAGAATCCATTGTAGTTGTCCTAAATAATTTAAGGACAATTACAATTACAAATCTTAACATCTGTTAAGATTTATTCTTTACCTTTCCTAGTTTCTGTCTGTCTTCTTGTGAATGACATTCTGGGGTATGTCATTCAAGGCTTGGTTATTTGTTTTTTTTTACCTATATCCTCTTTGCTTCATTTGGCTTCTTGACCATTAGAGGAGAAACAGAGAGTTCTGTCTGCATTTGCAATTCCCTCAGTACCAGTCATTTATAAATGCTTGGCATTCAGCGGGGCACTAGGGGTCAGTGGGAAAAATGCATCTTGTCAACATACATCACAGTTTTGCAATTTGATAGTGCTGGGTCTTCTTCATGTTTCTGTAGAGGAACAGAACAAGCAAAATCTTAATATGGTAAAGATGGGTCAGAAGATTTGTGGGATTGACTGCATTTCAGTCTTTGCACAATTCATGTGTTGAAACGTTAATTTTTAGCACTGGTGTTCAAAAGTCAAGCCTTTGGGAGGTCAATTCTTCATGAAGGGATTAGTGAGCTCACAAGAAGAGGTCAGAAAGCCAGCTAGTCTTCTTTTCACCATGTGAAGATTTAAAAGTGTCTGTCTACAACTCAGAAGAGGGCCCTTACTGTGTTGATATATCATTTTGGACTTCCAACATCCAGAGCTTTGAGAAATAGTTCTACATTCTTTAAGAGCTACCTAGTTCATGGTATGTGTGATAGAGGGTCAAATCGACTTACATAGTTTGGATATGAGGTTGTATTGCTTATAGCAAGGATGCACTTCCTTGAAGTATATAAATTGCCTATACTGTCTTTTGCCTAATTTGATAATATGAGGTTTTTTGTTGTTTGTTTAGTTGATTTTTTCCCCCAGACAGACAGGGCTTCATTCTGTAGTCCAGGCCTAGCCTTGAACTCATTATGTACCCAATACAGGCCTTGAACTTGTGGCAATCCTCCTGCTTCATCCTCCCAAGTGCAGAGATTGGATGTTGAAAACAACACACCCAGAATGATTTACTCTTTGGGCAAACAATTACTTGAGACAAAAAAAAAAAAAATGTCTGAGATGTATGAATGTGTTGGAATATAAACACATAGTGTAGTATAATGTAATTCTTTCTTTTGAAGTAGTAATTGCTAGACAAATATGTAAGAAGTATGTATGAATGCATTAAAATTATTTACTAATTGCTAAAGTTACATGCTATATGTTTCTCACAAAAATGCCAAGGTTTTTTTTTTTTCTATTGCATTTTGTTGAATTAGAGCTGGGTACTGAATCTATCTATGGCCTCACACATACTAGGCAAATACTTTATTATGCTACATCCTTAACCCATAAAAATGATTTAAAACATATTTTAGTTAGTTATTTGCTGTGGAATGGTCTGTATGTCAAATTGCTCTGATTGGTCAATAAATAAAACACTGAATGGCCAGTGGCCAGGCAGGAAGTAGGTGGGACAAGGAGAGAGGAGAATTGTGGGGAGCGGAAGGCTGAGGCAGAGAGACACTGCCAGCCGCCGCCATGACCAGCAGCATGTGAAGACGCCGGTAAGCCACCAGCCACATGGCAAGGTATAGACTTATGGAAATGGATTAATTTAAGCTATAAGAACAGTTAGCAAGAAGCCTGCCATGGCCATACAGTTTGTATGCAATATAAGTCTCTGTGTTTACTTGGTTGGGTCTGAGCGGCTGTGGGACTGGTGGATGACAGAGATTTGTCCTAACTGTGGGCAAGGCAGGAAAACTCTAGCAACAGTTATTTGATATGGAAATCTCATTCCAATTTGAATTCTGAGACTGATTTGCCCAAAGAAAAAAACATTTAATGCCATTCCCTGAAGAATAGTAAATTCATAATTAGTGGGTGGGACCACCAAGGAAGTGAATTCCAGAGCTGAGAACTTTTTACTGACTCTTCAGTAGACTCGAATAAAAATACAGTCAGCATCCAACTAGCTTGCAAACCAGCTGGTAGAATGCAAGAGAAAGAACTAGTCTGACAACCCTGGGAAATATTTATCATAAGTGATCTCAGTTTCCAACTAAATACATGATTAGATTATTTTAAAACTGGTCACATCTTCATTTGATTACGTTATTTCATTTTAGAGAACTAGAATTCTGTTGACATACAGGAGAATAGAGATTACTTTAAAATTCTGTGTTTATGGACATGGAATTGGTTTCTGATTTATTTTCAGATGTTATAATACAAGGTGTGTATGTGTGTGTATGGGGGGTGTTATGTATGTATGTGCTCAGGTGCACTTGCCTATGTGCATGTAAAGGCCAGAGATTGATGTCAAACGTCTTCCTTTATCACTCTCTGCTGTATTTTATGAGGCAAGCTCTTTCATTGTACCTAATTTGGCTAGGCTGGTTGGGGAGTGCATTTCTGGGATCCTTCTGTCTGTATTCCCTCAGCTCTAGGGCCATCAATACACGACCACGCTTAGCTTTGACTTAGGTTCTGGAGCTCCAGACTTAGATCCTCATGCTTGCACAATGGAAGGTTTACCCACTGAGACACACATACCCCCCAAGTCCCAGAAATCTTCCTTAACTTTTCTCTGTCTCCCAGGAAAGAAGTTGAACCTTAGGATGTCATCAAAGAGAGTGACAATCCAAATTAAAACATCGTTTATGATGAAAAGACAAGAGCCTGGGAATTCAATCATAATTACCTGGGTAATTCAAGACAAGAGGCATTCTTTTTTTTTTTTTTTTAAACTACCAAGATAATTGAAGTGTTAAGGAGGAGTCAGTTAGATTGAATGATCACAGTGGTTGTTGTGGAATCACCTTTTTGTACACTGTGAAGATGTGTCATTCTGATTGGTTTAATAAGAAGCTGAATGGCCAATAGCTGGGCAAGATTTCCAGGCAGAGGGGAGGCTGGGAAGTAGAAGGGCAGAGACACCAGGGGATGCAGAGCAAGCAGCATGGGCTTTACAAAGTAAAGGTGACCAAGCCAAGTAAAAGAACATAGGTTTAAAGATATGGGTTAATTTAAGTTATAGGAGCTAGTTAGAAACAAATCTAAGCTATGGGCCAAGCTTTCATAGTCAATAACAAATCTCCATGTGGCTATTTGTAAGCTGGCAGGTGGGACAGAAAAATCTGCCTACAGTGGTTAACTGTATGGTTCAAATAAATGTGACAGCTAACTCCATACTTCATAATTTCAAGGCATTTATTAAAAAGGTAGCCCGTGTCAAGTTTGGGATTATGTTACTTTAAAATTTAGGAAACTTTGTTTTCAGAATTTGAAAAACCACTGACACTAACATATCGCCCCTTGCTCAGTGTGCTCTTAAGGAATCTGCTGAGTACTTTTAGTTTCGTGATTATTTGTTCCCTAGCACCTCATTTCCTCTCCTTAGATGAATAGTGTGAAAACTTTGTCCTCTCAACTTGAACAACTGGTCTTTTCAGGCTCTCTGGGACAAAGCCAAATATTTACAAGATGAGAAGTCAGGAAGAGGTGACTGATGATCTCTAATGTGAGCACATAGAGGCTTGATCTAGAAGGATGTCGTGGACTTGAGAGAACGAAGCACCCAGGCTCCAAGTCCAGGCAAACTCTCTTTCTCTCCTGGAAAGAATGAGAGTCGGAGCCAAGGCAGACCAATGCTGGGACCCAGGCCAATGTCGAATTATGTTATAAGAAGTACCAGGCAGCCGCAGTGAACCCTTGCTTTTTTTTTTTTTTTTTTTGGTTTGTCGAGACAGGGCTTCTCTGTGTAGCTTTGCACCTTTCCTGGAACTCGCTCTGTAGACCAGACTGGCCTCGAACTCACAGAGATCCGCCTGGCTCTGCCTCCTGAGTGCTGGGATTAAAGGCGGGTTTTTTTTTTTTTTTTTTTTTTTTTTTTTTTTTTTTTTTTTTTTTTTTTTTTTTTTTTTTTTTTTTTTTTTTTTTTTTTTTTTTTTTTTTTTTTTTTAAGCACCCCAACCTGCTTCCCTATCTTTCTTATTTCAATTAATGGCACCTCCTTCCATTCCCTCTTTATTCATTACACTCCGTGTTGCTGTGAACAACTACCTGGAAAATATCAACTTCAAGAGAGGAAAGATAAGCTTTCCTTGTGGTTGCGGAGGGATCGATCTGTGGTCGCTCAGACCCATGCGTCGGGCAGAACATCGTGACTGTAGAGACGTGTGGCTGTGGAGGAAGCAGAGAGGCGACAGCCTCCAGGACACACACCCTGGTGACCTACTTCCTTCAGTGTGGCCCCGCTCTCTGTTCTCTACTGTCAACAATACTGTCATGTCACGAAGCTACCAAAGGATTGATCCATGGAGAGGCCAGGGCCCTCATAGTCCAGTCGGCTCTTGGTAAAAGAGCCGCCCATACATGAGGACAATTTCTACTCCAACAGCCCTGGCCCTTCAGACCCATCAATTCTTTGTCTTGTCAGGAAGCTCTGCTTTCTTCTTCAGGAAGACAAAGGCTTGATTAAAATAAGAACTTATTAAAACTGTTATAAAAGTCATTTGCAGCCGAAATGATGGCTTCATTTCTTTAGCCACAAGAAGAACTTATTGTTATAAACCCGAGGCCAATCTCCATGCTCTGAAAGGATCAGGAAACATTTTTATTTCTACCCCAAGGGTACAAGGACAATGATAATGGGGTAGTATTCTTTCCTATAAGTTTCTTAGAACTTACCATTTAAACTATAGATAAAATGGGTGAAATCCCATATTAAGATAGGCTACTTACTCATATTCAATATATAAATTACTAGCAAAACACATTTTCTGAAGGTAACACTGCCCCCCCTCCAAATAACACACTTTCCGCTGTTTGTTTTGGCTTTTACTACTATTATTATTATTTTGTTTATCACTTTTGGTATTTACTCAATGTGAATTTTATCAGTTTTGGCACCTTCCGTCATATGGAAAATGACTCATGGGCATGATGAACCAATCTTTGCTTTCTAGCTTTGGTTGACACAGGAAAAATCACAGAAGGGCATTGTTGTGTGCTAAGCTCTTCCAAGTAGACCCCAGTCCATGAGGCTAAAAGTCCAAATGGAATCACTGCCTCAAAAGCTCTACCAAGCTGAAACTGAGCTGTTTATCTGTCCTTCAGAGAAACCAGGAACAGAGAAGCCAGCTGTCCAATTTCCTCAAAAGACCATTTTCTTTTTTTGAGGTGGGGGGATTGGTTTTTGATACAGGGTTTCTTAGCATAGCCTTAGCTGTTCTGGAGCTGTTCTGTAGACCAGGCTGGCCTCGAACTCAGAGATTCAGATGCCTTGCTTCCTGACTTCCATATTTTTCTTGGCTGTCTGATCCCTGTTTTTTTTTTTTTTTTTTTTTTTTTTTTTTTAACGACAGGGTTTTACTGTGTAGACCAGACTGGCCTTGAACTCACAGAGATCCTCTTACCTCTGCCACCCAAGTGCTGGAATTAAAGGTGTGAGTCCACCATGTGGAGTTAACATTTCTTTTGTTTTGTTTGTTTTGTTGACATGGTTCTTACTATGTAACCTTGGCTGGCATGGAACTCAGGTGGACCAGGCTATCCTGGAACTCCTAGAGGTCTGCCTGCCTTTGCTTCCAAGTACTGGGACTAAAGGTGTGTACCACCATACCCAATGTGCAAATTCTTAGTTTGAATTCTTCTGCACACAGAGAAGTGACTTGACACTAACTGTCAGTATTTTCCTATTGTTCTTGTCCCTTGTACCCAGATTATCAGAAAACAAAACAAAACAAAACAAAACAAAAAACCCAGACAAACAAACAAAAACTTTGAAATGACCAATTCTAGTATATGTCTGATTTTTAGAACCCAAGATTAAGCCAACTGAGATATTAACTAACTTGCTGTAATCCTGTCCTTGGAAAAGTAGAAACAAGGGAATATGGAGAATTTGACATTTTTTTACCATGTGTACCCCAAGTTTTATGCCTCATAGCTAACTTCCAGTTGCTGATGTGAATATGGACCCCTCTGAACTGGACCATCAAATCCAGTCTCCAGTGAGATACTGGAAGTATATCACCTTGTGAACACAGTAACTATTCAAGACTGGTGAACATCTTATGATCAGAAAAATAATTAGCATGTGTAGATGAATTTCTAAATGGTCTTATTAATTAAAAAACATGGATGCCAAATATAGGGGTGAAAGCCTTAGAGAGATCAGCGAAATAGGGAAAGCCACCAGCTAACCTTACTTCACCAACTCCACAGCTTCCAAATTCCAGTTGCTTCCTGTCTACCCATGTCTATATATATGCCTTGCTGTTCTGCCATCTGATTTGCTCTCTGTCCAGCTACCTCACTTCCTCTTCCTACACAGCTCTGTCACTTTCTGGCTGACCTTTTCCCTCTGATCTCCAGGCAAGCTTTATTTATTAAAGCACAAATAAAATATCACCACATTTCAACACAAACAAAATATCACCACCACCATGACTACATATTCTAAATGATTCACCTCCTGGCAGACAAAAATGGAGACATGAGCTCCTTAAATAACCTGTTTTGTTTTGGTTTGAATGAAGCTGGTGAACTACCCCACAAATTATTTGTATTAGTATATACCATGTTGACTTTTGAGGTAGATCGAGTGATGCGTAAGAAGGGGAAAGGCTAAATGAATAAAGAATGAAGGTTTTCAGTCCTAACCTGTCTCCAAGAAAGCATTTTCTCAGCCCCTCTCCAAAGCACTGATGAGCTAACCGTCAAAGGCTGACTTTTCTGTTTTCAAAGCATTGTTTGCGCTGAAAAATGTCTGAGCTTTGTGTAACTAGCCAGCTATGGTGGTATATGTCTTTAATCCCAGCACTTGGAAGACAGAAACAAGCAGAGTTCTGTGAGTGCGAGACCGGTCTGGACTAAATAGTGAATCCCTGAATAGCCAGGGCTACCTAGAAAGACCATTTCTAAAAAACAAAATAAAACAAAACAAATTTTGTATAAATAGGAAAACAACCCATTTTCTGAAAAGTGATGAAGACGCTCTTATCATGCCTCTTCACACAGAATGCTTAATGGGTACTTGTTGAATGAAAACACATTCTCTAATCTTTGTCCTAATACTTTCAGAACATACAGACATTTATTTATGGTTAAAATAATTTCTCAACCCTTTTTCTTTAGAAGACATTTTCTGAGAACTTTATCTTAACATAAGAAAAACCCTGATGAAAGAGTAAGGGGATGGACACATTCCTTGGATGTTATATTTTAACCAAAGGATAAAGAAAGTGAGTTTGTTTTCTCCATCTCATTTTTAGACTATTCTAAAAACAAGTGCTATTTGCATGTAGGCTATAAGCATAGTTTGGGTGTTTTCATCTGACTTGTACATAATAGGAATTTTTGAAGTCTTCCAACTCATGTGGATGGAACAGAGAATAGAATGCAAAAAAATGTATTCATATAATTTGTAAATATAAGTAAACGCAATGATGATCAACCTAGTTACTGAAGAAATTTAACTTTTATGTAAGGGTAAAGAGTTTAAAATCACCAGGCATTGGTGGTGTATGTCTTTAATCCCAGCACTCACAGGTAGAGGCAGGTGGACCTCTGTGAGTGCAAGGCCAGCCTCGTCTCCAGAGTAAATTCCAGGACAGGTAGGACTACACAGAAAAATCAATCCAAAACAAAGCGAAAAAGTTTAAATTCATCTGTGTAATCCTTGGGTAGCTGAATAAGAAGATTAATGCATAATTAATAGCATTGCTAACCTGGGCAGATCTTCTGGAGGATGTTCTATGATCTTAAAGAAAACCAGCAGAGTGCATGGGACTGACCTAGGCCCTCTGTATCTATGTGACAGAGGAAATTGAATGTGACTGATGGACTGACCTAATATTCTGATATTTTTGTTGTTGTTTCTTTTGAGATAGCATTTCTCTGTGTAGTCCTGGCTGTGCAGGAACTCGCTTTGTAGACCAGGCTGGACTAGAACTCACTGAGATCTACCTGCCTCTGCCTCCCAAGTGAAGAGATTCAAGGCATGTGCCACCATGCATGGCAAAACTTTTTAGATTTATTAATTTTATTATTTTATGTGTATGAGTGTTTTATATGCATGTGTGTATGAGCACTACATCAGTTCCTGGTGCCCTTAAAGGTCAGAAGAGGGCATCAAATTCCCTAGGACTGGAGTTACATATGGGTGTTAGCCATTACGTGGGTGCTGGGAATCAAACCTGGGTCCTTTGCAAGAGTAACAAGTGCTCTTAACTGCTGGCTAATTCTCCAGCCCCCATTTTGGTATTTTAATAACTGTGAATAATCACAAGCCACTGAGGTAGAATCTCATTGTAGAAAGGAGACACAAAGTATATATTTAAGAACAAAGTACAAAATGTGCCTCTAGATTAGAAGTCATTCAAGTATCAGCCCTGAACTGCATGTGCCTGTGGCCCCAGCTACTTAAGAAAAGACCAAGGTAGGAGAATAATAAGTTCATGGTGTCCTATCTGGCAGGAATAGATATGGCTCCCCAGATAAAGTTATGCAACAGGGGGACAGGAACATATAAACTGGTATTGACCTTGTTCATCTCCTGGGTGAGTTTTGCGAGAGGCTTTTCATAAGCTTCATTATAAGATCTTGGTAAGGCCAAGTACCAGTTACTATAGTCAGTTTGCAGAAGACACTTTTGAATTCATCCTCTTTCCCATCCTTAAGAATCTCAGTTAAACTTTTTGGGATTACTGCTCAAGAAACCACAATCCTATGTTTTAATTCTTTTGAGAGATCCAGTGTCAAACAAATGGAGGGAGAAACTGATATATAAATAATCCTACATAAAAGTGTAAGGATGTTAATTGCACAGAAAAATGAAGAGTGTGGAAGCTTGAATAAGAATGGCCCTCATAAGACCATATATCTGAATGCTGAGTCACCAGGGAGTGGCACTGTTTGAAAGGATTAGAAGGATTAGGATTAGGATTAGGATTAGCCTTATTGGAGGAAGTGTGTCACTGGGGCTGGGTTTTGGGGTTTCAAAAGCCCATGCCAGGCTCTGTCTCTCCTCTCTCTCTCTTTCTGCTGCCTGTGGATCTGGATGTAGAGTTCTCTGCTACTTCTTCAGCACCATGTCTGTCATGTGCTGCTCTGCTACCTGCTATGATGATAATGAATTAAGCCCCAGAAAAAGTAAACAAGCCCCCAAATAAATGCTGCTTTCTTTTATAAAAGATGCCTTGGTCATGGTGTCTCTTCACAGGAGTAGAACAGTGACTGAGACAAAGAGAAAAATTTTAAAGGTCAACTCTAAAAGAACGGATAAAACAGTAAATGAACAACGAAGAAAGACAACAGTTTAGGGGTGCAAGATGATGGGTTTAATCGTAGCTGAGGCCACAGCTTAATGGTAAATTTGACAGTTGTAGCTAAGAGAAAGTACTCGAGTGAAAGTTAAAATCTTGTGAGTACATGAGTTCTCGAAAATACTTTAGAGATGGCCAGTGTTCTGTAGACTGGATTCCAGAGAATAGTCAGACTCCAGTGTTATGAGATAATCTTTTTGTATGCTGTGAAGATGTTTCTCTGCCAATGATGACTTCTGATTGCTTTAATAAAGAGATGGATGGCCAATAGCTAGGCAGAATAGAATAGGTGGGACTTCCATGGGAGCGAGAGGAACTGGGGAAGAATTTGAGGTATGTGTGGAGTTAGATCTATAGTATGCAGGAGAGGTGAAGAGCCACATGGCAGAAGAATGTAGATTAATATAGATGGGTTGATTTATGTTATAAGAGCTAGTTGGGAACAAGCTTAAGCTAAGGCCAAGCATTCATAATTAATAAGAAGTCTATGGGTCATTATTGGGGAACTAGCAGTCCAAAGAAAGTCTGACTACACTTCAGAAGTCAAGATGAAAAGAAAGGGGAGTGACTGGGCGAGCAGAAACACTGAAAGCACTGGCGGAATGGAAGGTGAGTGGAGGAGAGCACACTGTTCAGTGCCACACTGAACCAGAGGCTAGACTAAAGGAGCTGCTGGTGGAGACAGAACACAGGCAAGACAGGGATTCATAACTCATGGTACAGATTAATGTGGAGGGAGGCAGTCACTCCTACTGAGTAATAAGTTTGCTAGGTATGTACTAAAGGATTAGAATTCATCTTATTTTCAAGTAAGAATTTATTAAAATTAATCACTCACTACATAGAAAAATCTGACATTTATCTTAGCTTCTCACATTTATGCATTTTTAATGCTTAAAGCACTAATTAAAAAAAAAAGATGAACACTCTTATGCACTTTCTCTAAGATGTTGGCCCACAGAATGGCATCATTGAAAAGCACCTCTCTTCCAGAAAATATTGGAAGAATTCCACTTGAATAAATATTGCATAACTGAGTGCCTACTTTTACATACCCATATTTGAGGCAAGCTAATCCCAGTTTCCAAAAAAAGGTTTTGTGCTGTTGAAAAGCATTTCTGAAATACTGCCAATCCCATCTTGTGATTGAAGTTGCTTGGTATAAATTAGGTTAGAAGGGGTAAGATGCCAAGCAGGTAGCCAGAGAGAGGAGAGAGAG
Organism: Peromyscus leucopus; assembly: GCF_004664715.2. Lineage (NCBI taxonomy): Eukaryota > Metazoa > Chordata > Mammalia > Rodentia > Cricetidae > Peromyscus > Peromyscus leucopus. The sequence continues at coordinate 45,153,170 of NC_051079.1, read as the reverse complement.
TTTCATCTGTATTTTTTAAATATTTGAATGAGTCATAGTTTAATCTGTATTTGCAAAAAAAAAAAAAACAAAAACCAAAAAACCTGTCTTCCATGCACAGTCATGATTTTCTACCTTTCTATGGAATCTTTTCAGTCTTTTCCAACTTCTGTTTTAAACATAAATGGCAGTCCATCACAGGGTGCTCATAGTTTAGCACACACCTTCCCTTCAGGGTAGATTTATTATCTGTAGGATTTACATTTTGGATTAAAATGTTACTGATGTGAGTGAGATAGTGACTATTTGCCCACAGAGAATGAGTGAGGCTTACAAACCACATGTTGTTTATCTAGTTACGTGTGTGCCTCTTGTTTAGCCACACAATATAGTTGTGACAATCAAATTGAAATTCAGTTTCAGGGGATTTTTTTTTGTTTGTTTGTTTTACATTCTCAAGAATATCATAATTGAGTTTTAATTGATATTAAGCTGTTGCTGAAGTCTCTCCTATTTAACTTTTACAGATTTTAGTTTTGCTGATCTGCTCACTCAACCTCTGTACCAACAAATTATCCCTGCCATCTTCACCTTACTTTCGTGTGGAACTTCCTTGTTTTTGAATGGAAAAGAAGTGCAAGTTCCTTACTGGTAACAGAAACACTTTTTAAAATGAGGAAATAAGAGTTTTCCAATTCTGTCGTTCAGAGAAAGTTGTTGTTGACATTTTTGTTCAGATGTTGTCATCATTTCCGTGTGCCAATGTACAATGCAAAACTCACAAATGGGATCATAATTGGACATAAACTTCCATAATTTTTTTATTTACATATATTATGTACACATTACTGAACATTTCCCCACAACATGATTTATATTGGTCATCTAATGTTGAATGTTTAGAACATTTCTGGTTTTCTGGTGCTTGATGCTTGTGAATAACTGTACATGTAAATTGTTCCCAGTTTCCTTAACTTATCTTTTTAGGATAAATCATTCCCAGTTTCCTTATCTTTTCAGGTATATACTTACATTATTTGTCTATTGGTTAGAACTCTTATTTTCCAGCAACAGAAACCTTACTGAGCTTAACAAGAAGAAATTCGAGAAGAAAAAGAAGAGGAAGAGGAGGAAAAAGAGGAAGAAGAGAGTGCAGGGAAGAAGAGGGGAGAGTTGAAATACAGGAGTGTCTTCAGGAGCCTGCAAATGAAGACAGAGTTGAAAACACTCTTGATTGCTGTGTACATACATCTGTGTGCTTCTGGCCCATATTTCCCTCATCACTCAACGGCCTTCCCCTGTTCCCTCCTATGGAATGAAGATACGGCCACATTCAGCATGTCAGTTTACATGTCAGTTTGATCCAAATCTTAGAAAAACTAATTCCATCTCAGTCCTTTCTCATCTCCCCACCCACTCAGTTTTCCAGATTTCCAGAACTGTTGGTATCCACTTTGACACAGAGGTAGATGCTCTATTAGCCATGTAAATGGTAGGGCAAGGAAGTTCAGAAGAAAAGGATGTGGAAAGACACCATATACATACCTTCACATTCTTGTCACTCACTCATCATGTCCATTTTCATTTCTTTATAAAATATTATTTTTTTGCCATTTTAAAATTTTAATTGAAAAAAAGGCACCGAATTCATTTTGTATTATATCCATTTTCAATTGGGGATATAGAAATTGCAATAAATGAACATTATTAAGCCAGTAAAGGAAAATTCTTGAGCTGGGTGGTGGTGGCACGTGCCTTTAATCCTGGCATGGTGGGGGCGGGTGAGTGAAGAGGAGGCAGAGGTAGGCCAATCTCTGATTTCGAGGCTAATCTGGTCTAGAGTGATTCCAGGATAGCCAAGCGTTCACAGAGAAACCGTCTCTCAAAAATGCAAACCAACACCAACCAATCAACCAACCAACAAACCAACAAACAAATAAGAATTCTTGAGACTAGAGAAATGGTTGAGCAGTTAACAGCATGGCTACTTTTGTGGAAGACCCAGGTTCGGGTCCAGCACCTATACAGAGGCTAACAACACCCTTAACTACAGTTCCAGGGGACCAACGCCCTTTTCCGGCCTCCATGAGTACCAGGCATGTACATGGTACACTTAAGATACATGCAGGCAAAACACGTACATAAAATAAAAAGAAATAAATCTTTTTTAAAAACATAATTTATTTTTTAATTGATTCTTTGAGAATTTCACATTATGCATTCCAATCCCACTCGTTTCCCAGTCCTCCCATATCTGCCCTCTACCCTTGTAACCTTCCTTCCCCCGCAAAAAAATTAGAAAAAAAAAAAACCCATCTTGTTGACCCCTCTGGGCAAGGATCTGCTCCTCTAGCAGCTTCAATCTTCTGTGCATGTAGCATTCTGCTCCTCTGTCTTCACTGCCTCTCCATCACATATTCATCCATTGTTGCTGTGGAAGAATCTTTGCACATTGTAAATATGTATCACTCTCATTGATTAATAAAGAGCTGACTCGGCCTATAGCTGGGCTGGAAGAGATTGGACAGAAGAGTCAGACAAGGAGGATGCTGGGAAGAAGAAGGATGGAGTCTGGGAATCGGGAGGAGATGCAGAGAGAAAGAACTGAACTTGCCGTACTGAGAAAGGTACCAAGCCTCATGGCAGAGCATAGATAAGAATGGATTAATTTAAAGTGTAAGAGTTAGTTAATAACAAGCGTGAGCTATTGGCCAAGCATTTATTATTAACCATAAGTCTCAGTGTGGTTATTTGGGAACACCTGCCGGGATATAGAGAAACTCCACCAACACACTGTAGTGGCATTGGAAATTCTGGAGTGCCATGTAGTATACCCTTTTGCCCAAGTGACTTTACTTTCAAATGCTCATTGCAATGAGTTATTGGTCTGGTCCAAAGCCTCTGGCTTCTAGGTATACTATCAATACTGGACCTTCATCAAGACTCTTGGATATCTGGCTATTGCCCTGAGTTGTGGAGATCCTGTGGATATGGATCCATAGGACCAGGTCCTTCTTGTGCTCCAGCAGCCCATAAATGGCGTAGATGTTGGGGTGGGCCAACTTAAAGCCCTGGATGTGGGCCTGGGTGGTAGGTGAGTTGGTCTGCTTGCCAGCTCTCCCACTCTCCCCAGGTATGGGGTGAAGCTAGCTTTCCAGCACCCACATTTCCACTGGCACCACTGTGCGGTGGCCAGTGAGAGGCAGAGCCAGATCTGTTCAGCTCTTGAAGATCAACTTGGCTTCAGGCTGCAGCACAGACCACAGACATCCACACAATCCTCCGTGGGAATGGGCCATGGACATCAACATAGACTCCAGCTGCAGTAGGATCATGGACCCAGACATGACCCTTGGTGGCAGCAAGGGGTCGAATATCTCTATGGCCTCAGGTGTCAGTGCAGGCCACTCACATCAGCTGTTCCTCGCTGCCTTCAGGTCTCCGGTTCGGCCTCTCTTCATGGCACACAAATCACTCTGCTTCTCTTTCTCTCCCATCTCTCCACCACCTACTTGCTCATCGTAGCGGCTCCGTGGCTCTCTTCCACCCACCAGTCTCAGGCCAAAGAAATAAATCCTAAAAAAATATTTTGGTTCTTTCCCTAAGAAAAATGTTTCTAAGACTAAGAATTAGTTTTACTTGAAGGTGGGCTGTAACTTCTTTCCATGTGTTTGTGGTGGGTATCTTCATGGATATGCCACACTCCAAAAGGGCACTAGGGAAATTAGCTGGGAAGGATCCTAAGGTCAAAATCCTTTCAAAAAAGGTTTGCATGGTATGCTGTTATTTGTAGACATAACATTTTTCTGTTTACATCTGAGATTGTATTTGTTTGAGACAGAATCTCTCTCCATAGCCTTGGCTGTCACTGAACTCACTAGGTAAACCAGGCTGGCTTCCCAGAGATCTGCCTGCTTCTGCCTCCCAAGTGCTGGAATTAAAGATGTTCACCACCTCACTCAGAGAGATTATATTTTAACTACAACATTTTCCCCTTCCTTTTCATTCTTTTAAAGTTTAGAGGTTTTAAACCCTCCTATATAGTCCTCTCTCCTCTCCTTCAGATTCATGGCTTCTTTTTTTTTATCACTTGCTGCTGCATGCATATATACATCACACACACACACACACACACACACACACACACACATTCCCAAATATAACCTGTTGAGTCCATATAATGCTAATTGTGTGTATATTTTCAGGGCTGACCATTTCACACTGGACAATCTAACTATTATCAAAACCTTAATAAAATTAAGAAAATTCTGTGATGGGACAAAGATTTAAAATTTGCCACCTGCTCTCATCTAGACTTACTTAAATGTAAAATCCTTTTTCTCACATAATAAATTCTGCAGTTATAAGAAAAACACTTCTAGTATTCAAGAATAGGACATTAATATTTGTAGAGAAAAATCAGGGCCAACTTGAAATAAATCTACATTCTCTCAGATTTTCATTACCCTACTAGAAACATATTTCCATCAGATTGTAACTTTATTATTTTGACACAAATGGCCTAATAATACCTATCTAAAATTGAAACTGTTTTTGTAAACCTAGATATTAAGAGACCCCAAATGTACTTAAGTGAGAGATTCCAGATTAATAGCCTGTGGATATTTTCTTCTAAAGCAACTGGCAGACATAGGTGTCTTCTTTGTTCTTTTTGGAATGCTCTGAGAGCTGCAGAAACCTGGAGGGCTGGCGACTACAGCCAACAGGACCCAACAGGCCACGTCAGGGCCTGCAGGCATCTTTACCTGGAAGCTGGGGTCACAGCTCTATCCTTCTATCCCTAAGCCGAGTGAAGCCAAGTGCCAGTGGTGACAACTAGACACTATCAGTTCGGTGATCAGCACACAGCCGAGCTGCTGCTCCAGATGATCAGGTCAGTAATGAGTGGAAATTATACTTCAGCTCCTGAGATGACAGGAAACGAGGGACGTTCACACATACACTTCTAGAAAAACAGTCACAGAATCCAGAGCAAGCAGATGTAGATCTTGAGAGAAATGAAATACATAAATCTTTCTCCTTTGGGGCAATTAATCAATCTGTTAATTGATGTATTTATTTGAAACACGAGAGAGCAAACCCTGCATCTTGAGTGTGGGAGGCAAGCGCTGTACCACTAAGCCACACCCCTGGCCGTGGGATAAATTTTAGTTATGAAGAAAGCTATGTTTTATATATATATATATATATATATATATATATATATATATATATATATATATATATCTCCATGTGTATCACAGAACAACCAGAAAATACACAGAAGCAAAGGGTCAGAGTCGGGATAACTGTGAGCACTGATCCCTAGAACTGGGAAATAGCCCGTGTATGCTTTGGAGTGTGTTTTTATACTTGTCTGTATTTTTATAAATTATAACCGTGCTGACGGGGCTGCCAAGGATCTCAGGGGTCTCCAGGAAGGGTTGTCATATGGCGGGACTCTAAAGAAACCAGCCCCTTCAACTTCTCAGGTCCATCCCCAGTCTCCTGTCAGCAAACACCTCCTGTAGTCACGAGAACGGGTGGCATCTTTGGGACAAGGAGAGCTTAAGTCAAATATAGAGAAGGAAACCTTTCCCTCGAAGGTAGTAATGTGCCATTCGGCAAGAACCCTGAACTCAGCCACACTGTAGCCGTCTCTGTGGTGGACGTCTTTGATCTAGAACACAACTCCAGTGGTGCAGCTCACTGTCTCAGTACCTCGTATTCAAAAAGAATCAACCCAGGACTTTAAACCAGCAGTTCTCAACGTGAGGGCCAAGACCCCTTTGGAGGTTAAATGACGCTTTCACGAAGGTCGTATATCAAATATCCTGAGTATCAGATATTTACATTAGGATTCCTAACAGTAGCAACATTGCAATTATGAAATAATTTTATGGCTGGGGGACGGGGGTCACCAGAAGATGAGGAACTGTATTAAAGGGTGGCAGCGCTAGGGAGGCGCAGAACCACTGTTTTAAACGGACTAGTCGGGATTTTCAGATCATGAGAATAATCTTCCGTAAAAACACACCCATGAGTTGCAACGCTGAGAGATAGGCCAGTTCACTCATTGTCAGTGCGGCAAGCTGGCACCTTCTCATGCAGGCTCCAGTGTGCTACGCTTCAGTATGGGCATGAGTTCAAGCGCCTCTGATCCACAGTCTCGCTCTGGATTTTGCTGCCTTGAAGGAGGGTCTTGGCTACAGAGCAGATGGCAAAGGGGGACGTTTCTTTTCATGCTTTAGATACATTTACATCTTTAAGTTGCTACAATAGGAACTCACTCAAATACTGGGTCTACATTTAAAAGAATCTAGACCATGTCACAACAAGGATGACAACCGTAGAGACCCCGCCATAAGCATGTTGGAGGTTGAGGTACCAAAGCTTTGACGGCAGCATGACCTAGTAGGAGGCTCAGTTCCCAGTTCAGTGCATCTGGCTCTGAACGGCTGTGCGGCCTTTGTGTCGGACTCTTAAGGCCGCTGTCTGCTTTGAGGAAGCTTGAAACTCCATCATCCTGTGGGCTATAGAATGTTCATTCAAATACTCTGGTTAAGAGAAATGTTAAATCCTTTCAGTTTTCAGAGTCCTTATGCCTGGGTGTGAGATCCTTAACCCTTCTCTGTTTCCTCCCTTGTATGAGTCACTTGATATGGTCCCTTGCTCTGTTGAGTTTCTAGATGGCTGGAAGTCTGCAAGTCGCCGACTTCAGACTCCTTTGCCAGCAGGCTTCTGGGTAGATACCGGCAAGATGCTGGGAGGCAGATGTGACAGAGGAGGGATTCACCCGTAGCTTCTGGTTTCGCACTGTCTCAGAGAGCAGTGATGGCATTTGCTGCTGTAACTGTGTTGTGAAAGTTCCGTCCTTGCCTGGGCGGCACCTCATCATTGGATCCAAAGCAGAACCAGTAGTGTCTCTACCCGCGCTGTGGCAGGTACAGGCTTGCGAAGCCCAGCCTCTGAGTATCACTCATCTGTCTCCCAACCTTCCTTCCCTGCGTTCTCCATGCTATCATTTTGTAATCGAATCCTTGAATTAGTTTCCGCCAAACTGAACACTTCGTTAGTTTTCTTAACTATATCCCCATTACCCGTCCCCTTACCTCTTGCTGGTTACCCTTGAGCCGCCACACAGCAGATCTGGCTCCTTCTTAGGGGACCCTGTGTAAGGACACCACGCTCTTCCTGTTTTTCTCACGTCCTGTAAACTCTGGTCTGCTTAGACATCTCCTGGTTGCAAATACCAGAAACCAAACTAAGGAAATACAAGGAAAATAGACATATAATGAGACCCCCATGCGTGGGTGTTTTCAACTGACTCAGGCTTTCAGAAATATTCCTGGGGATGTTTCAGGTAACTGCATCAGTTAACTAAACGCAGCCTAACAGTCCACATGTGTAACCACAGCAGTTTGCTATTTTACATAAGCCTGTGGCTTGGCTGGGCAGTTTTGTTGATCTAGACTGGGCTTGGGTCAGCTTGAGATCAGCTGGGTGTCCAGTTTCTTTGGCCTACCAGTAGGTCAGCTAGGATTGGCTTGTTAGGATAGTTTTTCCTGGGGCCACAGCTGTGTGCCTTAAACTAAGCAAGCCTGACCTCGGCGAGTGGATAAGTCAAAGAGAAAAAAGTGTACTTGTGTTCTAGAGTCCCTCAAAGTCCCGTGTTGAAGGCTTGGTTCCCAGATGGCTTGCTCACTTGTTCTCCTCTCTCTCTCTCTCCTCTCCTCTCCTCTCCTCTCTCTCTCTCCCTCTCCCTCTCCTCTCTCTCTCTCCTCTCTCTCTCTCTCTCTCTCTCTCTCTCTCTCTCTCTCTCTCTCCAGGTGTTTTTCTACTTAGCTCTTTCACCACAGGTCTCCAAACAAGAGGCCAACCACCTAATGACTGACAGCCGAAAGGGAACCTCTCCTGTCTTTCCGCGGATCATCCTAGGTATTTTAGTACAGCTGGAAAGCCTTCATGCAACTCCCTTCCTTTTGCCAATTTTTAAAAAAAAAAAGATCATATTCAAGAATATTAGACTTTGTGGTTTTGTTTCTCCTTTTCATTTTCTTTTTAATTTTTTGAGACAAGGTTTCCCTCTAGCCCAACGTGACCTGAAACTCACTGCAATTCTACCTCGACCTCCCAAGTAGTGAGGTGAGAGCTGGGACCCACCATGCTGGGTAGACCGTACCATTTGGAGGGAAGAGTCATATGTTAAAGACAACAAAACAGGAGGACGGAGTGAAAGCACCCAGGCCAGCTATGCACGTCTCAGTCAGAGTTTCCACCATTGTGAAGAGACACCACCGTGACTATGGCAACTCTTACAAAGGAAACATTTAATTGGCTTACAGTTTCAGAGGTTTAGCACCTTATCATCATGGTGGGGATCATGGCAGTGTGCAGGCAGACATGGTGCTGGAGAAGGAGCTGAGAGTTCTACATCTTGATCCGCAGGCAACAGGAAGTGAATTATATCACCAGGCATGGCTTTCACATAATTTGTGAGACCTCAAAGCCCGCCTCCACAGTGACACACTTCCTCCAACAAAGCTACACACCTCCTAATCACACTGCTCTCTATGGCCAAGCATTCAAACACATGAGTCTGTGGGGGCCATACCTGTTCAAACCACCACAGCATCTGTATCCTCCGGTAGCCCAAGACATCCCTCTGCTTTTCTGGGAATGTTTGATGTATGCTTTTTCCTTTGCAGACCAACTCTCTCGAGAACTTGGTCCATGTGACGGAAAAGGGCTGCTGCAATCAGCTTCTACATTTATGCATTCTGTGTTCAGAGAGCTAGCCAGGCTAAAGCCAGAACCGCAACCTATTTAGTTTAATCTGGGCAGGGTCTAGTGGTTCAAGTCTGGTGCCCATTCGATTGTCTATAAGAAGAAAAAAAAAAAAAAAAAAAAAAAAAAAAAAGAAGGTCCAGTTGATCTTCCCTCTGTCTGCAAGCAGATGGGAGAAGGTAGCCATGAGAAAAGAAAACAGCAACACAAATGGCATTCATTACAGTACAAAAAAAAAAAAAAAAAAAAAAAAAATGGATTCAGTTAGAGATACGGGATTGACATGTTGGTTTCCGATGGTGGGGGGGGGGGGGGGGGGGGGGGGGGGGGGGCGATGTCTAGCCTGGTGTTGTAGAATATTATTTTAAGATTTGTTACATTTGTTTATGCTGTGGAACATTTGTTTCATGATGCAAAGTATGTGTTGCATTTTTTTTTTTTTTTTTTTTTTTTTTTTTTTTTTTTTTTTTTTTATGATGTGTTGCATTTTTTTGTGTTGCATTTGTTTAACTCTGTGAAGTTGTGTTACTTTGCCTGATGGTCTAATAAAGAGCTGAATGGCCAATAGCAAGGCAGGAGAAAGGATAGGTGGGGCTGGCAGGCAGACAGAATAAACAGAAGGAGAAATCTAGGAGGAAAAGGAAGAAAGCAAGAGAAAAATGTCTTGGGATGTTTTTCCTGTATGCTGTGAATATGTATTGATTTCATTGGCTGATAAATAAAGCTGATTTGGCCCATAGTCAGGCAGAATATAGCCAGGTGGGAAAGCAAAACTGAATAGAGGGAGAAATAAAAGCAGAGTCAAGAGAGATATGAGCCAGCTACCCAAGAAGCAAGATTCCTGCAGACCTGTAATGCCACAGCCAAGTGGCAATACATAGATTAATAGAAATTGGTTAATTTAAGTTATAAGAACTAGTTAGTAATAAGCCTGAGCCATTGGCCAAACATTTATAATTAATATAAGCCTCTGAATGATTATTTGGAAATAGCTGCAGGACAGGGATTGACAGAGAAAAGCCTCCATTTACATATGATGCCCAACATTCGGGAACTCCATCTGCATAAGACCTGAGAGAGCTTAAAAAAAGGCTCTAAAATGGAGCCAAGAGCAGCTTCCTAGTTCATGTCTCTCATGTGGGCTGCAGTACAGAGACATGTCCCTTGGCTGTACATGCATGCTTGAGCTGCAACATGGCAGATTCCCACTGTCTCACATGGGCCATGGTACAAGCAGGTGCTGCATGGCAGGTTTAAGGCTTTTGCTCAGGCAGATAAAAACGCTAAAAGATACACAGTAAAAAGAGGTCCAGACAGAAAAACTTCTAAACAGGTTTCAGTATGTTTTACAATATGTGTAGGCTTAGAAAGGAAATAAAAAGGGCATGGGCAGTTATAGAAAGGAATAATAGTTTAAAATATAACATAATAAAGTCTTTAAAGAGAAAGTAAAGTATTGAAAAAGAATAAGCCACATAGAGATGGGAAATATACAGGGAGTCTGAATCCTGTATGTTATTATGTTGATTTTGAATTTTTTGATGACTGATGAACAAGAGACAGCTGCTGGGAGACATGGGATTGAAAGAGGGACTGATGAAATATACCAACCTTGATATTTTAAGAATGTCCTAACTTAAAAAAAAATCAAAAAATGTATTTTTAAAATAGAAACAAAAAATGCTTTAGAGAAGAGGTTTTGCTTTTGTTTCTACAGGAAACAAGAGGCTGTGGATTCATTCCAGATTAATATGGATCTTGTTTGATCAAGGGAGACCTCCTGAACCTTGACAGGTGATATCTATCAATAGAGGGAAAGCAAAACTGAATAGAGGGAGAAAAAAGGACAGAGTTGAGAGAGAGATGCAAGCCATCCATCCAAGAAACAGGATGCCAGCAGACCAGTAATGCCATGTCCATGTGGCAATACATAGATTAATAGAAATGGATTAATATTAGTTGTAAGATCTAGGTAATAATAACATTGAGCCATTGGCCAAATACTTATAATTAATATAAGCCTCTGAATGATTATTTGTTAATGGCTGTGGGACAGAGTGGGACAGAGAAAAGCCTCTGATTGCAGAACAAGGGGACGAGGATGCTAGGGGCCAGTCACCTAGCCACTCAGCCAGGCATGGAGTAAGACTGAAAGTAAGATATACAGAAATAAGAAAAGGAAAAAGCCCAGAGGCAAAAGGTAGATGGGATAATTTAAGTTAAGGAAAGCTGGCAAGTAACAAGCCAAGCTAAGGCCGGGCATTTATAATTAAGAATAAGCCTCTGTGTGTGATTTATTTGGGAGCTGGGTGGCGGACCCCCCAAGAAAGCAAAAACAACCAACTACAGCCTGGTCTAATGGAAAGTTTTAGGCCAGCCAAAACTATATAGAAATATCCTGTCTCCAAAGACTGAGACGACAACACACACACACACACACACACACACACACACACACACACACACACTCGATTCAATAGTACATATCCTGTGATTTCTTTCCATTAATCTTCATTGTCAGATTCGTCTGCTTGGTGCTTCTAGAGGCCTATAGTTTGAAATTAAGCTTAGCACAGGATATCTCCGTTGGAAAGCCCAGATACATTATCATTCTATTCGTCATCTTTTCAAAACCTTCCTTCATGGTTTTATGTGTGTTCCCGGAAGACAGAAAACATCAAATCAAAGTGTACAAATGCTGAGAAGTGAAAACCAGGAGTTCCAAAGAAATGCTGTGGACTGTCAAGATAGAGATCAGAATAGCTGCTTTAGGTTATGGTAAGTTCTACCAGACTTCATTTCTGAAAAAAAAAAAGAAAGAAAGAAAGAATTTTTCCTTTAGTGACAACAGAAAGCCTAGACAACTAAGCACATTAGAAATTATCTGACTAAGTATTCTGGCCCCTGGGCCAGGAAAATACACAAAAATATTGAGAGAGGGGCTTAGGATATGGCTCAGGGGGTCGAACACTTGCCTAGCATGCACCAGGAGACACTGGGTTTGATTTCTAGTGCTGTAAAAAAGGCACACACATGCTGGGGGGTGGGGTGGGGAGGATATTGACTTAAAGGTATTTAACTCATGCTTCGTAAGATGCATAAAGAAAGGAGTTTAGAGGATGCCAAATCAGGAATGAATTTTAGCAGAAATAGAATTATCTTTTACTATTTAAATTGTCACATAATTTTAGAAACAGATGTAGTGAAGGGACGGTTTAACAGTGCACACAAGATGTCAGGCAAACGTGAAAATAGCGTCTTGTGTATTCTGAACCACACCTACATTCTTTGTGCGTATCCACATAGGAAGCGGTTAGAAGGCAATTCCCTGCTAACCTTATCAAAAATAGAAGCCCATAGTTGTAATGACTCACTCGTTTCCTTCTGCTTTCAATCCTTATCTCGGGCTACAGATTGCGTTACCGTTGGTAAGTAATTGTGCATCTTTTGTGAAGCACCTTGAAATGTTTTGGCGTGATAATAGGCCGGCTGCTTTTTAGAATTCCTGAGCAAAGCTGAGTTTGTGCCAGGACCCTCTTTAATGTAACACTTCGTAGTATTGTGAGAATCCGCAGAGTCACTCAAAAAAAAAAAATCAGATTTGAGTATTCGGTAAATAAGAAACTTTCCTATAGTGAAAGCTAGTTGTGTTATCCTTTCCCTCACTTCTCACATTCCTTCTTGTAAGGCCTATGTCACCTTGTGCTTAGAGACATGACACTTTCCTTCATTGCTGACCTTCACCCTAGTCCAGTTTTTCTTTGCATGCTGTATAACTGAGTAGCTGGAAACGAACCGCGTTAGCCAGGGTGAGGATCCAGCTGAGATTAACCAAGACACACTGATTTGATGACCAACACACACAGCTGCCCCAAATCAAGGCCATGTTTCTTAGCATCACCAGCAGCTGAGGATAGCCCAATAGATCAGTTCTGGGTAATCAAATCTGAGTGGCATTAAGCAATATTACCAGCGAATTTTTGTGTGAGAGGAATAAATCCCCGTTATCTTGATGTCCCACCACCAACCATGTCTCATCCAATAAAGGGATAATGGGATGGGTAAGAAAGTTAACTCATCCTCATTAGGTGCACTCAAAAATAAAGAACCCTGAGAGGTATTTGACCACACTTCAGTGTGTAATTTGAGTGGCTGTCCTGAGCCTTTGGTAGCATGTCTAATTTCAGGAGAAATATGATTTTTTTTTTATCTGAGATAGAGTTTCCTTGTGTAGCTCTGGCTGTACACATACCACACACACACACACACACACACACACACACACACACACACACACACGTGCACGCATATATATGTGTATATATGTATATATATATGTGCATATGTGTATACCACTGTGTATATATAGTGCTGTGACCAATTATGAAAATATTCTTAAAGATGTAAAACATATTTGGTAAGCTGGTGCCTGCTAGAGATTTTCACATATAGACTTCTCTCCTATTTGCTCTGTCTCAATCTAAGAGGAAAAGTAAGAAGGGGACCCAAACCACAGCAAAAGAAATTTGTGCTCTAAAGAAATTTTTATAGAGGAAGGAAAAGATCCTAATTGACAGAGAGAAAAAAAACACCTAATTAAAAGAATCATTTGAGTGGTGGGTGTGGAGGTGCAGACCTCTAGTCCCAGCACTAGGAAGACAGAGGTGGGGAGATCTCTTTGAGTTCCAGGCCAATCTGGTCTACATAGTGAATTCCAGGTTAGTCTGGTCTACATAGTGATTTCCAGGCCAGCCTGGTCTATATAGTGAGTTCCAGGACAGACAAGGATATGTAGAGAGTATGTCTCAAAAAAAGCAAAGAACAAACAAAAAACAATTTGGATTATTTTATAAAGAGAATAAATATCTGACTTTGGCATTCTAGCTCCTCAAATTGTTTCTGGTATATGGAGTTATGAGTCCCTAAATATTGCATCTATTTAAAATTATACAGCCATTTTCTATGAAAAATTAGCACCTCTTATTATTTTTTATATTTCTCTTTGTAACATTCTTTGAAAAAAATTGAGTTCACATTCATACATAAGTAATGCTCAGGTAAACTAAATATTCAACCATTGCTTATATTTTTATCTTTGTCAAAACTTAGTGAAGTAAATATATATTTGATTATATCAAAGCAGACAGTTCATGCTATAATTTCTAAACCATTTTATAGGTCAGATGTAAGTTAAAAAAATCTTCATTTCAAAGTCTAAATTTTTTAGAGTCTGAGGCAAGATTGTTTACAATTATAGTTTTTAAAATAAAATTTAAAGGGCTATCAACGACAAAACATGTTCATTCTGTTGGTCACCGTAATAAGATCTGAAAACCATAGCAGTTGTTATCTAGGTCCGGAGTGCAAATGATTCTTTTTTTTTCTTTTAATTTTAATTTTTTTTTAAGTTTTTCAAGACAGGGTTTCTCTGTGTAGCTTTTGTGCCTTCCCTGGAACTTACTCTGTAGACCAGGCTGGCCTCAAACTCACAAAGATCCACCTGCCTCTGCCTCCCAAGTTTTGGGATTAAAGGCTAAAGGCATGCACAACCACTGCCTAGTTAGTTTTAATTTTTTGAAAATACATTTTCTCATGCAATATCTTCTGATTATTGTAAACATATGGAGCAGAGACACAGGCTCATATCCACAAACCCCCATACAAACGTAACACTAGAAATCATAATATAGAAGTAAAAGACCCGTAAGGGAAAAAAATGCTCGGATAAAGCATCGTGAGACAATGAGAACCTCCAACAATACCACTGTTGACCATCTACTGCTGGGCATGAGGTCTGTCTGTAGAGTTTGTATACCCAGGGAGATTTTGTTGGAGAAAATAGATTTTCATTTGCAAGTGGTTATCATTTGGAGCTAGCTTCTGGGTTAGGGATGTGTGCTTGTGTCTACTTTCCCTCTTAGCACTGGGTCCCCTCTGGCTTAGACAGGCCAGCCTTGTGATTCTACATTAGTGCTGATATGTCTAGCAGGCCTTGTGTCCTTGGTGTCCTCCATCCCCTCTGGCTCTGACACTCTTTCTACCTCTTCTTCTGCAGTATTCTCTTACCCCTGAAGGGAGGGATTTGATGGAGATGTTCCATTTCAGACTGGTGTGTTCCAAGGTCTCTCACTTTTTGCACATCGTCCCACTGTGGGTCTCTGTATGTTCCCTTTGCTGCAGGAGGAAGTTTCGCTGATGATGATTGTTCAAGATACTGATCTGATTTCCAGGTCAGAAAAAAAGGAATCCCTGTGGAAAGAGGAGCCAAGCAGCCACTGTTAGTGCAAATCACTGACTGTCATTTTCTCTTTCTAGGGAAATAAAATGTAGAAATAAAATGATGAACTACTGCCTCCAGCCTCCACAATAACAGCAAAACAGATCCTAAATTTTTTGCTAGTCTTTGGGAAAGCATTTTCCATTTTGTTCGTGTGTGTTATATGATGTGTATGTATGTCCATATGTGTTCACATGCATGTGAATGCCAGAGCTTACTTTAGGTGTCATCTTTAGTGATACTCCACATTAATTTTTGAGACATGGTTTCTCACTGGACCTGGAGCTAGACTACCTGGCCTGCAGGCCTCCTGGGATTCTCCTGTCCCTGCCTCTTCAGTGCTAAGATTTCAGATGTATACTGCTGTGGTACCTTTCACATGGAGCCTGGGGATCTGAACTCAGGTCCTCATGTTTGATCAGCCTGATCCACTTCCTCAGCCCCTAGAACAATCATTTCTTTCAAATATAACTTATACTCAACAAAGTCCCAGCATTGGCCAGCATAGTATAATCATACTAGCATGTTTCCTGAATCTTTTCTCTCTTCCCTGATTATGTTCTACTAACATTGAACAGAATAAAATGGAACAGAAGAACAGAATAAAACACCATGTCACTACCTGAGTATTTCTTCCAGTATTTTAGTGCTAAATTATTTTCTTAAATTTATTTATTTTACATTATCTGTATGGGTGTTTTACCTGCACGTGTGTTTGTGCATCATCTGAATGTCTGGTGCCTGTTGAGGCAAGAGGAGGGCATTGGATCCTCTCAAACTGCAGTTACAGATGGTTGTGAGCTGTTATGTGGGTGCTGGGAATTGAACCCAGGTCCTCTGGAAGAGCAGCCAGTGCTCTTAACCATTGGTGCATCTCTCCCGCTGTGTCCAATTATTTATTTATTTATTTATTTTTTCGAGACAAGGCTTCTTTGTGTAGTTTTGGCGCCTGTCTTGGAGCTCACTCTGCAGACAAGATTGGCCTCAAACTCACAAAGGTCCTCCTGGCTCTGCCTCTTGAGTGCTGGGATTGAAGGCATGCTCCACTGCCATCTGGCTGTGTTCAATTATTTTTAAAATTACGATTGTTATTGGTTAAATGTGACACAGCAGAAAAGAAGAAACCAAGCATTCTGAGATCTGGGTTCTATTCCCACCTCTAACTTCAGTTTGTGGTA
The DNA here is from genome assembly GCF_004664715.2 of Peromyscus leucopus. NCBI lineage: Eukaryota > Metazoa > Chordata > Mammalia > Rodentia > Cricetidae > Peromyscus > Peromyscus leucopus. The sequence goes on along the minus strand of NC_051079.1, from coordinate 45,136,949 downwards.
TTATATAGGGAATCAATGTGCATCTCTGTCTCACTCGTACCATGAAGAACCTTAAACTAAAAGATCTCTGTAATATGTTTCCCTGAAAAATTACAATATCCTAAAGTTATATGTAAACAAATATTGAAGATGTTTAATTAGTTAGGTCTTATTCAAGAACTTTGGGTTTTTAGAGCAAGTTCAAGGCCTGGATGGCTTAGCAAGACCGAACTGTAGCTCAGAGTGGAGCACTGTGGGTTCTGTGACTGTTATTAGCATTCGGGAAGTAGAACATATGGGGCAATTTTAGTGGAAATTTGAAGTTAAATTTTATTGATGTTAAAAGTTGTAACTCTCTCGGGAGAGCAGGCCCTGCACCTTTTGTGAGCAGCACAATAGAGCCAATTCCATTGCTGGAGGTGTGGGTGAACCAGCCCCAAAGTTGTGAGCATGGGAGAGCTGTCCCTGTTATCTATCTGTCATGTGGTGGCATCTGTGGGGGAGAGAGCTCCCCCTCCGTCCCCCATCATGCCCATCAACACCTGAAGCAGGTGAGAGAGCTGGCCGTGAGGCATTAAGAGCAGAAGTAGCCTTGCCCCTCATCAGCTGTAGCACTCGGGAGAGAGGCCCTCATACCTCACCTAGGTAACATAGTAGAGCTGGCCCTGAAGGTGTAGGTGTGGGAGAGCCAACCCTGAGGACATGAGAGCAGGAGAATGGCCCCACCCCTTGCTCATTGCTGCAGTGGGTGAGCTGGCCAGGGCAATGAAGGAGAGAGAGCTCACCATGGTGTTGAGGACAGGTGAGAGCTGGCAGGCAGACAAATCCTGCAACTACCCAGGCTCAGAACCAGGGTTATGTGTTGGCCCACCCCAACATTTACCCCATCTATAATCTGCTGGAGCATGTGAAGGGACCAGCCCTACAGACCGATAACTGCAGGATTTCTGCAACACAGGGCAACAGCAGGATAACCAAGAGGAGTCCCAGTGAGGGCCCAGCATCGAGAGTGTAGCAGAAACCAGAGGCCTTGAACCAGACCAATGACTCTTTGCAATGAACACTTGCAAGTAAAGATATACGGATAAAAGATTTACTCTGTGACTCACTGGGTCACACTACAGCTTCCATGACAGGACTGATTTTTTTCCTTCTATTTTTTCTTTCTTTTTTCTCTTAAATTTTATTTTATTTTACTTTGGGGAAGGAGGTTTCAAAGGCAGAGGGAGGATATGAAGGGATGGGAAAATGAATGGGATTGAGGTGCATGATGTGAAAGAAACAAAGAATAAATAAAAAGAAGGAAAAGAGTTGTAACTGAATGATCTCTCTGAAATGGGTATTTGGGTTGAGTATAATTATTTCATACTTGATGAGAATTTAAATATAGAACTAGTAATTATAACCCATAATTACACATGGAATATGTTAAGTGATGAATAAATCTGCAAATCATTGCTAAATTAATATTTTTTTCTGTGTGTTTGTGTTGCAAACTCTTTCAATTTACCAATGTCTAAGCATTTGGAGAAAACTTTGACATGGTAAGAATATTCACTTTGCTCAGGCTATAAGATATAGTAGAATTTAAACACATACAAAAGTCCTAGATCTCACTATAGAACAAAATACAGACATAAGCATTTCTTGTAGTCTGTTGTGTACCTTCTCAGAGAACCCATTCCTCTTCTTCATTATTTTTTTTCTGAGTTAGGGTTTTGCTATGCAGCCCAGACTAACCTCAACCTCACAATCCTCCTGTCTCAGACTCCCAAATGCTGAAATTACAGGCTTTCATCATCATGCCTAGCTTTCTTGCTGTCCTCATTCTGACTACTAAGTCTGTGCAATAGCACTCCATTCCCACCACCCCTGACTCCACCAAGATGCTCCCCCTGCCTCTGTCTCACTTATTCATGGTCCCTCTTACTATGACCTTTTTCAACCAGCTGCCGCACAGACACTGAAACATCTCAAGGGAGCAGTCTGCCTCCCGTTTCTCTTGGTTGGTTTTAGTGGCTGAGCATTCATCTCTTGTCTGTGGCTAATGCTCATATTTATATCATATAGTTAACATTAGCCTCATTTATGCCACTTTCAAATTCTTAACATTTCATCCAAATTGTATCATTCATTGATGTTGATTTCTACTTGACCTTCAAAAATGACAGCTGTTACCAAATGTGTAATAAATATAGTGATTCAATGAGTTTGCCTCAGGACATTCATTACCACTGTCCTTAATTCTCAGCTGATTTATGTTGATTTTACAATTCTGCAGAGAAAATGCCCAATTATTTAGATGCTAGGCAGTTTCATCAGCTGCTAAATGAATACAGATAATGAAAGGAAGAGATGTAAGTTAAGGGAACCTGATTTATATGCATAAGGCAAGTGCTTCCAACTGAATGCCCACAGCTGTCTCCATTATTCTGATGAGAGTCATCAGAACACAGGATGATGGTTGCTTGGCATTGGCTGACCGATTTGAACACCAGGGACAGGTAAATTGTAGAAGAGCAAAGGCTGCATGCATATGGCTAAAAACTGCGAGCATTGGTAGCCATGTTTAGCTTGAAGTTATAAACTGGATAATGATGAATACTCTAAACAAATAAAATCTATTTGATATTAAAAACTGTAACAAGAAGGTAGAGCTAGGTTAGCAGGGACCCCAGTGTGCTGACAGGCCAGTGTTAATTAACAAGCATGCTTAACTCACTCTGATGGTTAGGGTTTGTTTCTAGAGTTCCCGGGTATAACCTATAGGCTTCCTATGGGCAATTATCATACTTTATATGGGGCATTCACAGTTAGAAACATTGTCAGGATTGAATCACCAGTTTTGGGAGAAAAAAATAATCAAGTTTTTAGATTTTTTTTTATACAATACTTAACCTGTTCATATAGAAGATAATTCAAAATGTTTAATGATTCATATTAACTATCTAATTTCTGGGCTTGCTTATATTATGTGATCATTCTGTCAGCACCTATAATTCATTTAATTGTAAGGAAAATAGTTTGATTTTTAAAACCATAGATAGTACATCTGAATTCAGCTAGTGAATGCAAATTATTTAATAAGTTGTTGCTAAATTCTCGTCATTATTCAGGAACAAAGTGCTAAATGTTCATTTTGTCTGGTGGGTGGGTTTTCTGCAGTAGAACCCAAGAAATCTTACAGACAACAGACAAATTTCTCCCACCTTTGTGAATGTGTCATTGGTAAGCCAAGCACTGAAATCCCTTGCTTCTGCTGAATTATTCATAGCTCCGTCATCCAACTAACAATTCTGTCTTCACTTTAGAAGAACAATTCATTTTTATGTCGCACGAAGGATTCATAATAAGGCATTCATGGAATAAATCTGTGCTATTGTATTACTTTGTCTTTAAGAACCTCTGTGATACACAAATCTAATGATAAAACATGAATGTTTTCAACAATTATGCTCTGCTGGTGGTGTATACATGTAACCCTAGCACTTGGTAGGTGGAGGCAGGAGGATGTTCATTTCCAGGCCAGTCTTGGCTATGTAGTAAGACCCTGTCTCAAAAACCAAGAAGCCCCAATCTGAATCCCTTGGTTTGATTGCCCACATACTGAAGCTTTAAACAAAGCTGTGGCAATTAGTCTTTGCCCTACTCAGCCTCTTTCGGGTAACTGGTGTCACTTTATCTAGCCTTTCTAAAGCTCTGTAAACCCATTTCCCATCTCACTGCCATGCCAGCACTGGAGAATACTTCCTACCTTTAACGCCCCATGGCCTGGGCATCTATCTCAAGATTTCACAGATCTCTTCATTTGTCATGTGATCCTTGACAAGAGAAGTCTGTTAAAGGACAGAGAAGTCTGAGCACCGAATCCTCTCTAAGTCAAATGTGTTACTGAAAGGGTGATGGTGAATGGGAAGATGACTCCATCTGTAAAATGCTTGCAAACTTGAGGACCTGTTTGGAGATTCAGCATCTATAAAGAAGTCCAGGTGCAATGGTGCACACCTGTAATCCCCATGTGGGTTGTAGACACAGGAGGATTCCTAGGGCTTGCAGACCATACAATCTAGCCTAACCATCAAGTTCCAGGTGCAGTACGAGGCCCTGTCTCAAAAACACTAAGGTGGAAAATGAGGAAGATACTCAACATCAATTTCTGACCTCCACACGTTTGTACTTACATGTATACACTTACCTACACACACATATGCACAGAGGTATACACACTCATGCCACACATATAAAGACAAACGCATACAAAACATAATGAAAGATGGAGTACGTCTAGATGCAGACCAAATTATGAGAGGCAAACTAGTTTCAATCAGGAATATAAATAAAAGAATAAGAAAAATAAAGAATATGAAAGATGTAGAATGTTCTATTAGGTAGTAAAGAAACCAATGTAATCAAAGCAAAGTAAAAAAGGAACTTTATTTTAATCAGAATAAAGGTATAAAACATTAACTGCCTCAGATGGGTGTTTTAAACTGGTTTGCAAGCTGCATAGACTTGAAAATAAAAAGAGACAGAATCCAGTTTTTTTTAAATATGAAGAATGTTTTATCCTTCCTTCCTTCCTTCCTTTCTTTCTTTCGCTGAATTTGGTTGTTTATGCCTTTAATCTCAGCATTTGGGAGGTTAGGACAGACAGAGTGACTCAAGTTGCAGAGATTGTAGAGATGGGCTACATAGTGAGTTCTAGCTCATCCTGAGCCACAGAGTGAGACCTGTTTTAAGAAAAAAAAAAACTTTTATTAGAATATACTGCACATGAATTTTGACAACTTCATACATGCATATGAAGAATTCTAATCATATATATCTTCATTATCTTCACTTATCTTTGCCTTCCCTGGATCAAGCTCTTTTCTTGAGACAGCATCTGGTTATATAGTCCTGGTTGGCCTTGAAATCACCATCCTTCTGCTCCAGCCTCTGAATACTTGGATTGCAGGCATGCAACACACCTCAGCTTCCCATACCCTCTCTGCAATAATTTATGGAGCAGCAATAAAAGTGCAATAGATTTTTTTCCTTTTCATTTATCATTAGACAAATCCACATCTTGCCTCCATCTGATTTTGTTTGGAGTCAGCTTGGATTCTCTTGGATTTGGATACAGTACTATGAAGACATCATTGAAATATGTGAAATCTTAGTCTTTGGCAATAAAATTCTGGCTTAAAATATGTCATTATGGCTGACTTATCTGCTATTTTAAAAGCATCTTGATGCTTAAATATTCTAGCTGCTAAATGAGACAGGTGTCTGCAGAGTCTCAGAACAGTAAGATAAAAATAGAACTTGAGCTAGAATGTGTCTGTGGTACCCACAGGCAGTCACCATAACAACTGGTGTGAATGGGTACGGGACAACTCTCTAATGTGTAATGAGCCACAAAGCTTTCATTGTTTAAAAAAAAAATGGATTGACTCTGAGATTCGAGCCTAGAATTCTATAATGAAAAAGATATCTTCTCTCTCTTTCTCACCCACCTCTCACCTCCCCCCAGATGAGGTCCAATTAGACCTTGCATGTCTCCAGTCTGAATGTTGGGATTATAGTATGCACTACCATGCTCAGTTTACCAGGGGAGCTCTTTCAGCCTACCTTAAAAAGGGTAAAACATAAATAGTGTATGCCAAAGGATGGACATTTAGTGGGTTTTTTTTTCTATCAACTCCATGTAATTGACATGATGAAATGAATTTGTTTAATATCAGTACAGGTGATGGGTATTAAGAATTAAAAGCTGAGTATAAATAAATTGGTGAAGACAGGCTGAGATTTACAAGGTTTGTGGGGAGCCAATGGTAAGAGGGAGCCAAAAGGGGACAGTCATTTGGTACCATCATTGAGTCCTCAAGCATTCAACATCTTAAACAATCACCGCAGAAAACCAATAAAGCACTACCCAACTAATTTTAGAAAGGGAAAAGATGGTTCTAAAGGCTTCCTGATACAAGACAGTTATTAGCTGAACTTCTTTTAGAGGCTTGCTTTTCACTTTTTTTTCTCTGCCAATCATAGAGTTGTTGGCTTTTTAAAAATACTCTTGAAGTTGGGTGGTGGTGGCGCACACCTTTAATCCCAGCACTTCAGAGGCAGAGGAAGGCTGATCTCTGAGTTTAAGGCCAGTCTGGTCTACAGAGTGAGTTCTAGGACAGCCAGGGCTACACAGAGAAACCTTGTCTCAGGGACAAAAATAATCTTGAGATGTATCATCTGTTATATCACTTTCAGAGAAGTATGGTTTTATTGCTGTTAAAGACACGGTGAATCATAAAATCATATATATAAAGACCCAGAAATTGTTTTGTTTAGGGTAAAAAGTATCAAAATCACTAAATCAAAGGAGAAAGTGGAACTTTCAGTAGAACTCATTGTGTGGGTGTGACATGGGGAGGAGAGTGGGAAGCTTATAGACTGAAGGGAAGATAATGTAGTATCTGTGAAATAAACAATTCAATGGGAAAAGAGAGAGTGAAGGACCGTGATAGGACTGATGGCTGCATCATTGGAATATGGCAGATCCGAGGGAGAGATCAGCAATGCAGGGATGTCTTAGTGAAGATGCAGACAGAGGAAACGTGTGAGCTGGAGATGAAACTGATACAACCATGCAGCCTCTCACGTTAGCACTAGAAATAAGAACCAGATCAATAATGAAGAAGGACCTCACCTTGAGCCAAAAGGAACAGGAGACTTATGGGAAAATATGTGATGCTTTTAAGCTTGACCTCATTTGCTGCAAAAGCAATATTCCAGAGAACAGAACTCTATTGACTGAGCTGTGTTAAGAAAGTGTGGAATGTGCTCAGGGTCTGGGTAAGAAGGTGAGTTAGAATCTGCCTCTCTGTGGCTCAGTGAAGGAAAAGAGTTATGACACAGAAGATTAGATTCTATCCCTAAGGAAGAGGGGAGGTGTTGTGGAATATTATTTTAAGATGTATGCTGTGGAACATTTGTTTAATGATGTAAAGGTATGTTGCATTCTTTTATGTTGCATTTGTTCAGCTCTGTGAAACTGTGTTACTCTACCTGTCTGAAACACCTGATTGGTTTAATAAAGAGCTGAACATCCAATAGCGAGGCAGGAGAAAGGATAGCTGGAACTGACAAGCAGAGAGAATAAATAGGAGAAATCTGGGAGGAGAAGATCTAGGAGCAAGAGAAGGAGGAGGACTCCAGGGGCCAGCCACCCGACTACACAGCAAGCCATGGAGTAAGAAGTAAAGAAAGGTGTACAAATACAGGATAAACATAGAAGCCCAGAGGCAAAAGGTAGACAGGAAAATTTAAGTTAAGAAAAGCTGGCTAGAAACAAGCCAAGCTAAAGCCAGGCATTTATAACTCAGAATAAGCCTCCACTGTGATTTATTAAGGAGCTGGGTGGTGGGACCCCCAAAAGAGTAAAATCCATCAACAAGGAGGAACCTCAGATGCATATAAAGGGGATCACAAGAGAGCTCAAAAGCATGGAGGAAAAGAAAGGTGATGCAGAGAAAACAAACAAGCTGAGGTTAGAGTCCCACACTCTCCAATGTAAGAAGCAACTAAGAGCAGTTGCTAACTGGTGCTTAGTTACACGATGGAGCCCACTCCAAGCCGGGTCACAGGCAGTAGCCAAGGATGTGCTGTCCCATCCTTAGCATAGACACTGTAGTAGTCACAAGCCTGAGAGAGAGGCCAAAAAGGCTGTGGAGGGGCCACTTGAACCCAGAAGCACTGTGGGCAGAGAGAGATGGCTAGGCAAGGCTAGCCACAGATTTTGTGTTAGGAGTACACCTGGGACCCTAAGGCTGGGCGTCTTTGCATTCATCCTCCAGTGACTAGCCTGAAGAATATAGGAGGGACACCATCCCTGCTATTGTCTAGGCGAGCAGCAATGAGAAGTGTGCTGAACTTGGCACAGTCCACAGTGAATGCAATTGTTCTCAGGCCCGAACTGTGGGCACTGGCACAGACCGACAGACGAACAAATATACACACACCTTAGATATATTTGGGAGGACAACCATTAGCAAAGTACCCTAGAAACTGTGTCTATGAAAATTATCAGGGATGTAAGTGATGTATACAAGTGTATTTTACTTCATTGTGATCACTGGGATTTCTGCCAAACCATTGTTTCTGTTACTATCGTTGGATTTTCTTCTAAATTGTAGCAGGGGGAATAGATCCAAGGGAAGACAACTTACTGAGAAGACTCCAAATAAACATGCAAAAAGAAAGTGGGGGAACAAAGAAAAATTAGAGGACACATTCATTCTCATAGATGCACAAAACTCAAAAAAACCAAAAAGTATGAGAAAACAAGCCATTAAGACACCTCCACATTCTTACAACTGTTCAATGCCTTAAATCAAAGATGAGAATAGCTGAAATGAAAAAAAAATCAAAATTCACCACACAACATAAATCAGAAGAAAGAATGTCAGGGGTAGAACAAACATTTATATGTATGCAATAAAAAAAAATCTTTCATGAGCTCTGGGGTATCCAAAGAGACATAAGAAAGAAACCTGTCACTGCTGATTAAGACTTCAACATCTCATTTCCTTATTACTCAAATGAGAGTATTCTATACTTTGCTTATTCGTTCAATAATACAATCTGGAAATTCTTTTGTAAAAATCACGTGCAAATAGATCTTAGTAATAGAATGGCTTGAAAGAATTTGCTGTGAATGGATGACTAGGTGGTGGTCACTTGCTTATTATCAACAATTTTGCTATGGAAAAGTACCCTGCAAGTTAATGAACATTAAACACTTACCGGATGCATACAGCCTTCTTTTTTAGCATTGTTAGATAAACTAGACGCATCCCTTGCCATGAAGGAACGCATGAGTATAGTTGACTGATAGTTCATTGCCTTCGCAGAAGAACCCCACACAGTCTTTTGTATAAACATTCTCCTTACTCAGAAATGCTTTTTCCTATCTCCAGATTGCCACTCTGCTTAAAAATATCCAGTCTCCCTGCTTATATAAGATGCACTGAATCTTTTTGTGAGTCCCTTTCTATCTTTTTTTTTTTTTGCTATCATACATATTTTCACCATTCCAACATTTACCTATTTATTTATTTCTTCATTTCGTCATTTACTTGTGTGAATATGTGTGGGAGTGTACATGTCATTGTGTACATGTGGAGGATAACTCATTGTACTCGGCTCTCTCACTTCACCATGAGGGTCCTGAAGATCGAACTCACATCATCAGACTTGGTGGCAAACACCTTTCCTGTTGAGCCATCTTGCCCTCCCCTTTCACTTTAATTGTACATATTTTGAGACATATTTTGTCTCTGTGTGGTATGCATGCATGCATGCATGTTTGTATATATACGTATTTGTTTTGGGGGTACACTTGCCTACGTATGTGATGTGGAAGCCAGAGGTGAATGCTGGGTCACTTCCTCACTCACTCTCTACCTTAATTTTTGAGACAAGGTCTCTTGCTGAACTTGGAGCTTGTTATTGATTATACTGGGTGGTCAGGGGGCCTCTTGGGTGTGCCTGTCTCTGCCCCCAGTGGTTGTAGATGCATGGCTGACTTTTTCATGGCTGCTGGGGATCTGAAGTAAGGCCCTCATGCTTGCACAGCAAACACTGTACCCATTGAGCTACCTCTCTGGGCCCCACTTTTGGAATTGTGGATCACCAATATGAGAAAACTATTGGAGGCACTAAGGCTTCCAATTTGCAGATAGGAGTTAAAACCCCATGGATATTGACAAAGGTGGGTAACTATAATATACAATATGAAATACACTCAAATAATGAAGATGCCATTAATAAGTCTTCAAATTTAAACACTGATTTTCTTCTTAAAATATTTGATATATTTGTTCCAATCCATGCACATTCTTGTATAAATAGACTCTTGCCAGGCTCAGGAAGTAAGATTTTATTTATTATTCTAATTTTTGGGAAAAATAAGCTGTCAGATTTTAGAATCACAGAATTTCAATGCTAGGAGGAAGTTATTTGGTCCTTAAATTTATATGGGCCCCTTTCTTTGATGTTGGTTAAATGTAAAGTAGTTCAGCCACTGAGGGAAATATGAAGAGTCCTTTAAAAACTAGAGACAGAACCACTGTGTGGTCTGACTATGCTACTGAAGAAACCTAAGAAGGCATCAGTAGAGACCTCTGTATTTCTATGTTTGTTCCTGTATGAGTCACTATAGCAACGGTATAGAATATAGATAGAGGTTTAGATGAGTAAATAAAGGAGGAAGGGTATTATTCTACCACAGAGAGGAATGAAATCATGTAATTTTCAGGATACTGTGAGGAACTGGAGCTTATTGTGTTAAGTGTAATTAGCCAGACTCACAGATTTTCTCTAAAAGAAAACAGAAATGGTGACTGTCTGGAAGTAGAGAAGGGGCTGCGATAGGGAAGGAAAGGGGGCTGGAGGTTGGGGAGAATTTGGAAACCAAAAGAACGTCCTAGGGAGACTGAGTTTGAGCATAAGTCACATACATGGGCATGAGCACCCCCCCCATGCCCAGGCACACACAGAAACGGTACAATAAACCTATTATTCTGCACAATGATACAAGTTAATTTAAAAATGTCAATGAGCCTTGGATCATTTTGAAAATCTGATAAAAATTATCTATGCTTCCTCTCCTTAAAATTTTATGATATGATTTTAGCGAATATTCAGATGCCCTGAAACAAATCAACGGCTCTCTTGAGCAGCCTTTTGTCATATTTTCAAACAGCTTTATTCATCTATATATCATAAAATTCTCATATTTTACATTCATTGTGAGCAAATTTTAGTATGCTTTACTGATTTATACCACTATCACCGCCGCCACCACCTAATTTTAGAACATCTCCATCGCCCTAAAAAGAAATCATAAGTATATCAACAGTCAGTCTCTATTAATATCCCCTGCCCATGAACAGCTATTCTATTCTCTGTCCCTCAACATTTGTAGGACTTCATTAAAAAAAACCATTTGTACTTTTATCTACAGTAAGAGACTATGTTAACGACCAATTCTTAGGTCTACAAACAGTCAAAACAGAAGTTTATAGAACATTAGTCTTGTTCTTTGCAATGCCCCCTTACCATTTCAATACAAAACTTAACTTTATAACCAACTGAAGAATTGTAATCTCAGATTGAAAAATTCTGTCCTCAAGGTCCAACCTAGGTAAAACCCAAACGAAACCAGGTTGAACCCCGAAGTGGTTTAGGATGTGACTATCCTAAACCAAATGCCTGGTAGTAGCAGAGGCAGAATTGGAAATTAGTTATCTTTTATCCCAGGACACACCGTTATTTATTATTAATTCTTATGTCCATAGTGGAGAAATGTTTATAAGAAGTCACCAAAAGTTTGCTAAGTGAGCAGGAGGAAAAGCTGTTTAATATGTTATAGTTTGGGGCAGGAGATGGAGTGGATCGTTCTGGGGAACCAGGTGCCTTAAAGGCCCCCGTGGTGCCAGTTTGCTGTAGAGCGCAGGAGAAGGGCACACCTATTGCAAGGTGACCAATAGTATGCCCTGGAGTCCACAGCCTGAGGCTAATTGCCCTGCACGTATTCAGGTTATTAGAGCTGAAAGCAAGCAGCCTTTTCCACTGAGAAATCTCTTGTGACTCTGTTGCGAAGGAGAGTCTGGCATGAGCAAAGATGTTTATAATCTTCGTAGGGATTGCGTCCCCAGTGGGATCCCCTTCACTTGCGTTCACAGTGCCTTCAGATTGTCATATGTATGCAGAACACACACACCTAGCAGCATATCAACATTCTTCCTTGCCTTTTCTGCCAGTTGAAGAGTTAGCAAACTGGAGAGCAATGAATAGTAGGTGCCAACGTCAGGAATTCAGGTAGTTAATCCCCCAAATAAGTCAAAGATATAGCGGGGTTTGAAGGAAGTGTTCAGCTGCAGCCCACCCTAGGCTAAAATCACATGGCAGTGGTACTTGGGAAGGCCTGGTGGGTAATGAGACCCAAGCCTTTAAGATGAAACAAAAGTGTTTTCCATTTATGAAGTGTCCCCAAGACACCCTCACGCCTAAGCTTTAGACGGGTCTGAGCCTTTCAAAAGTAAGCAAATGAAGAGTGTGGGGGAATTTCCAGCTCAGGCACCTGTTTCTTTGGCAAGAAAATGCGTGGCTCGCCACTTTGCCATGGAAGGCAGTTGTGAGGAGGCTTGATGGATGAGGATCGCATTTCAGATTCCAATCCTAGGAGGAACAGAAAGGGAGCTGAGGGCAACTTGGAAAATGTGCTCTGTTTATCTTCTTGTCAGAGGGAAGACTCAGACACGTGGGCACTAAATGCAGTCTAGCTTGAGCTGGTGTGAAGGGATTTGGGGCGTAGGGGGCAGGGAGGAGCAAGCGCTTAAAAGCTCTTGTGGGAAACCAAGGACATAAGAAAAGTAGAAAATACAGGCTGCAACAAGGTGGAGGAAAACTGAAACATGAGCCAGAAGAATAAATGAGAGGAATGTGATAAGACCACACAAACACCTCTTTCAAAGAGAAGCGAACCCGGTAAATCCAGCGAACCCGGTAAATCCGCGCCGCCGAGAAGTTTAACAAGGCTTTCTTGAAGGAGATGCAGCCCGCACGCTCCCGAGAGTGAGGATTTCCTCAAGAGACACCAATATCTGGCTTGCGAGAAAGCAGAGTAGAAGAATGTGATGTGGAGAAAAGAGAAGGCTAAAAAAGAGTAGAGCAAAGAGAAAACGCGGACCTGGGTAGAGTCAGGGTTCATCGCGGAGGGCTTTAAGCATGGGGAGAAAAATTAACCCCCTGAGTAAAAAAAGCAAAAATAAAGCAAAGCAAACAAACAAACACAAACAAATAAATAAAAGGAGCTGTGATTCCCTGAAGGTAGATTTTATGTAGCTCTTCAATCCAGTTAGCTTAACTGTCACACTTAGCCAAGACCAGCACTTCTCAACCTGTGGGAATGACCCTTTCACAGGGGTCGCATATCAGATATCCTGCGTATGAGATATTTACATTACTATTCATAACAGTAGCAAAATTACAGTTATGAAGTAGCAACAAAAATAATTCACAGTTGGGGGAGTCACTGTGAGGAACTGTATTAAAGGGTTGAAGCATTAGGAAGGCTGAGAACCACTGGCCTAGGGACATTTGAAAGGAAAGACTCCGTTGAGAATTGCTTAGATCAGATTGGCCTGGGGGTATGCCTGTGAGGGACTGGGTTGGTTACTAATTGATGTAGGAGGGCCCAGTCCACTGTGGGGGGCATCATCCCTAGTTAGGTGGTCCTGGGCTCTATATAAACGCTTAGCTGCTCATGAGCCTGACAGAGAGACAGCGATTGAGCTGGCAAGCAGCATTCCTTCATGCTTTCTGCTCTGTTTCTCTCCTTGGGAGCTCATTTCACCAATCTGAGGTAATGCTGTGTGAAATAGCAAGCTGTCGTCCTACCTTCAGGTTCCTAACTTGAATTTCCACCCTGATGTCCTTAGTGATAGATGGTGACCTGCAAATGTTAGGATTAAAACAAACCCTTTCCTCCTCTAAGTGGCTTTGGGTCAGTGTTGTTGTGACAGCAACAGAAAGGAAAGTGTTTTGTTTGTCTTCACCCAGCACGCCAGTTGGGTAGCTTATTTGTGAGGAAAGGAAGGGGCTTGGGAATTGGCTTGGGCAACTATTTTCTAGGGAAGAAAACCTGACAGATTTGAAGCATAGGAACATTGTCATTTACTTTTCCAAGTTAACATCTGTGGCGAGCATGCAGTGAGAGCCTGTTTAGCCTGCCAAGAGTCTGGGTTTGATTCCCAGCAAGGAAAAAGGGAATTAAATTTAAAAAGGGATAACACCAATTAACTCTCAGATTTTGGATGAGTGGTAGGCTTTTATATATAAAGATCTGAGGATAGGAAGTCTCCAAATTATTGTTGCAATGGATATAAAAAGATATATTTTTCAGGCCAAGTGTGAGGCATATCTTATTAAAACGAAAAGGGGTATATTTCCCTGGTATAGTCTTCTGTGATCTCAATATGTGGTTATGGAAAGAAATGCCCAAATGCATGGTCTGTGGAAGGGCTTGATCACAGGAAGAAGAGATTGTGGGAGTTCCTCAGGATTTCACAAGTGCAAGGTGCCAAGGGAGCGAAAAGATAACATCTGAATCCTTAAAAACATCTCCATTCTTTGCTAGGGACCAGAGCACAAACAGCTAAACAGTATGAGTGTTAAGACCTCTGTCAGCAAGCACAAGTTCAGAGGCATCACCCAAATGCGCTATAGCTCCTCAGAGAGAAGCCCGTGGTAGAGCAGAGAGAGAGGAGAGGAAGCAGGGCGGGTGTCTTAGTTACTTTTCTATTGCACTGTCAAAACACCATGACCAAGGTGACATCAAAGAAAGCATTTAATTTGGCTTGTACTAATCTGGCTGGCCCAGCTTGAGTGAAGTGGAAGGCTAATGGGATCAGATGTTCCTGAAAGCAGGGAATTCTGTCAGGAGAACGTCACAGTAGAGTAGTATCGAGGTGAGAAAGCCTGCGTATCGAGGTGAGAAAGCCTGCGCAGAATGGATTGGTAGTGGAAGACTTGGGAAGGAGATGATGCAAAGAAGAATTGTGGGCTGGGACTGGGAGGAAGGGAAGAAGGGAAGAAATTGGATTATGCCGTAGTTGTGATCCCAGATGGTCAGGCTGGTGAAAACAAAGATGAAAAACTGAATTATTGATACACGATCTCTTAATGAGGATAGAAAATCTAAGTGTGGAAGCCCAGGAGACGATGTGGGGAACAGGAGGGCAGGAAAGTCATACTCGGGTGTGGACACACGAATCCAGAAGTCATCTTTGTAGCGAGCGCAGAAGCTGGAGGAGCCGGAGCGTCTATTGAAATACACATGTCGGTAGAACTAGTTTGATAAACGTTATCTTTCCGTAAATGCAGCTGAAGGTAGGCCTTTTTTCAGGGTTTGATCATAACAATAGCCTGGCCTGTTGTAACAGAAAGATTCTTGGCTCTGAAGACATCTGTGAAGTCATTGTGGGGAGGCAGCTGAAGGAACAAACTCAGGTCGAGCTTCTAGGACTGGCACCCCAATTCCACTGCAGGAAGCTGAGCTGTTTGAGCCGGGCTCATTCCCTCCATGTCGGAGGGCCTGCTCCACCCCTTCCCATGGTTACCCTTTGCAGCTCAGGCCTCTGATGCAGGTCTGGCCGGGAAACTTACACCAAACCCTGCCTTTCCCTCCTCGTGAGTCATTCTGCATCAACATCCCCAACTCTGATTTGAAGCGGATCAAGAGATTTCTGTGTTTTCTTAAGGCTGCCTTCCTGCTTCTGTGTCTGAGAAAGGAGGGGGCCTGAGGCTTGAGTGAGCATCCCACAGCACCGGGTGCAGCAGCTCAGCTGTTTCACAGTGAGTAGTGTGTGTGTGTGTGTGTGTGGTCACTCCCACGAGACTGTAATCCCGGACTTTCTCTGGTAGTTTTAGTGTGTTCTCGGTAGGGCTGCTGTTGAAGAAAGACATTCAGGAGCCAGGGAAATCCTGGCGTAATGGATTTGCGATGTCTGCCTAGGTTAGGGTGTGGAGAAGAATCATGCTTCCTATCCGCCACTGGCTCTTATTGTTCTGCCTATGACACACTTTCCTTCTGTGTTAGAAGAAATAGCTCGTCCAGTTGGGACAGCAAGGCTGTGCCACTACACCTGTCCTGGTGACTGCATGTCTAAGATTGTTACTAGGAGAAAACCAGTGGGCTACGTGCTATGCCCCAAATCCCCTGAGTATATTGTGTTAATCTAATATTCTATTTTTTAACTCTAGATTTCTTTAGTAGTCACCCTCTGCTTCCTCTTATGACTCATCTGCCAGTTTTACCCTCTCCTTCTCCTGAACTGCAGCCTTGGGGTGAATTACACACTCAGTGCATACTTTTGAATGGGAAGTAATACCATAAGGATCAGGCATTGTGTGTGTAGTGTGCATGTATGTATATATGTGTGTGTATGTATGTATGTGTATGTGTGTGTGTTATATGTGTAGGTATACATGTCTCTGCTTATAGCATGTATATATATAGTATATGTGTATATGTGTCTGCACATAATATATATGCAAATATGTATATATGCATGCGTGTATATGTATATATTTGTGTATATATTTGCCTATAATAGCATCTATATGCATATATTGTGTATATGTATGTATAGATGCATGTATATATATACATTTGTATGTATATATTTATATGTATGTGTAATGTGTTCATATGTGTATGTATGTGCATATATGTGTATGTGTATATATGCATGTGTGTGTGTGTGTGTGTGTGTGTATGTGTGTGTTGAGTGTGGGTCTTGAACTGGACTAGTTCAGCACCTGAGCAAATTCTGATTTCCCAAAACAAAAGTGAGCTCAGCTTGAGGGGATGAGCTCTTTGCTGCTACAGGAAAGGTGCCTCTGACTGTAGGGACTGGAAGGATGAAGTCTTTGCTTTTCTGCCCTTTGGTGCTCATCCCTCAGGCACCTTTCTGATATTTCTCAGTGTCCTGCTCCCATCCCCATCCAGACAGAATTGGCTGCTCTTTTCTCTGTCTTCTCACACGACAAGGTGCACTCTCTGTTATAGAAATACCCCTTAGCGATTTGTGTACATGTTCATATTTTCAAACTGATTTTCTTAAAGAAGAGGCTGTCATTTAGAAACCAATATTTGCTTTTTTTCTGTATGTTATCTTATTCAGTTCTAACAGTAAACACATTCAGAGGAGTTATACAGCGGTTCTACTGTAGTATATAGACATGACAGACATAGGCCTTGAAACGAGGTCATGTTTCACATCTAAACCAAGCGTGATATAAAGTATATGGGAGGGAGATCAATAAATGCTCATCAAATAAGTAATTAAACTTATAAGCTGTAGGCTATACATTATTAAGAAAGAAAAGCCTTCCAGGTATTAGCTACAAACAGATCACTTCTGTTACAGCCCTGAGCATGTGTCGAAGTCATTCAAACTCTCTCTCTCTTTTTTTTTTTTTTTTTCAAGACAGGGTTTCTCTGTCATTCAAACTCTTTTTTTCTTTTCTTTTCTTTTTCTTTTTTTTCTTTTGGTTTTTCAAGACAGGGTTTCTCTGTGTAGCTTTGTGCCTTTCCTGGAACTCACTCTGTAGCCCAGGCTGGCCTCGAACTCACAGAGATCCACTTACCTCTGCCTCCTGAGTGCTGGGATTAAAGGCATGCACCACCACTGCCCTGGCTTCAAACTCTTAATACCCACAAGAAGGATCTAACACCAGACCAAACTACCCAGAACAACACAGGAACTACCCCACGTGAGATCATCTGCCGTACCTACCCTTCCCCAAAATTTTGCTCACACTGTCATCCTTAACGATTCGATTTAAAATGTTAGTGTGCTATGTCAGAACCATCCAAACATGGCCAAGAGAAGAAAGCTTCTTTCCAGCACATGAAGCCAGCTTTGATGTGCCCCAGCTAGGACGGAAGATCTGCTAAAGTGTCAGGGGCCTCAGAGTTAAACAGTGTTCCTTGCTGTGATCTGGGTGAAGAAAGACACTTTCCAGTTAGACTGGTTTTAGATCTATCCGATGCTTTTTGTCTGTTAACAAGTGGTAGTCAGGTGTCTGCATGAGTTCTTGGCTTTCCTATGTTCATCATCCACAGGGCTGGAGGTCAGGAGTGGCCGAATGCATTCAGGGTGCTCTGCCTGGAATGCTGGACTCTGATCCCCAGGGTCCATGAGCTCACCCGTTTTCCATTTGTCACCACACACGTGCTGGGTCCTGGTGGAAAATAGCCGTGTTTAGGTGGAAACAGCAGGGAGTGGGACAGCTGTGTTTCAAAGCTTTTACTTCCGCTTCCTCTGTATATGGCTCATAATAGGTTTGGTGAGTGTGTGGGGCTGTATAGTTTCTCTTATACTTTCCTTTTCTATGACCGCTTTGCTATCACTGTCCCTAATCACAAAAGCTGATAACATTCCCAGTGTTTGTCTTCTGGAACTATTAATTTTATCTTGCTTATTGTTATGTTTTAGGAAAATCTATTATAAGTTCTGAGGCATTCTACTGAAATAACCATGGACTGCTTTACAATGGAGTTACCCGCTGTGAAACTGATTTTATCTTTCTTGGGGAGCAAATGGAGTTTGGCAGAGAGATGTGATGGGTAAGGATTATGAAGGTGGCGGTTAGATGGAGAGGTTTCGTTTTAGGCTCCAGCCTGGCTGCAACTATATGTATGAATGCTTTAGAGAAGTTATTCAAACATACAGGACCTGAAGAAAGTTCAAAGCTAGCTAGATAATCTCTAAAATCCCTTCAAAGAATTAAAACATTATTCTGAGGTTTTACTCATCTCGCTCCACGTATCCTTTTTCTGGTTCCCCAGAATTAGAGTACAATTTGGAGGACACACCAAGTGTAAACAAAGCTATTTTTATTGAGGACTTTCTACCATTAACATATTCTCCATTGGTTTGTGGTTCTGTGGTTTGTGAATCAAATTCTTCAAAATTATCTATGATTCATAATCCATTTGGAACTGCTGGAAAATAATGAGAGTTGCTTCAGCGATGACCCCCCACCCCAGACTGGCCACTGAACTGTCTCTAGAATTATAGGAAAACAGGGCTTTGGTGCCTTTGTGATGAAGATCAAAATAATGCATATTTAGGAAGACATTTTCCGGAGAGAATGCATCGGAGAATTTATGCTTGGCATTCTACTTTCTACTCCCTCCTAACCTCTGCTTTCGTACTCAGTTTTCTCTTTCCCTTCCACACATGTGTTCATTTGGGGGCTGCAGCTAAAAGACAAAGGGACTGTTTCTGAAGGATCTAGAACTTGAGGGTTGCCAACTTAAGCTCGGCACAAAATTTTGAGGTAATTTGATTAAATAGCAAGAGTACATTGTTTTTTTTTTTTTAGTGTTATTTTCCTCTTCAGGGCTATTTAAAAACACTCCATGTGAGACTTGCAATTTCTGTCTTCAAGCATAACTTCCCAAAAGCATGGAGCATAATCAACATTCTTCCAAAGAGAAAAGATCCCCAGACATCTATTGTGCATATGCAATTTTGATTAAAGTTTTAATAATCAACACTGCATGTTTTCTGGGCACTCTCCAATTTCTGTCTATCAGTGAGGGAAGGAAGATATTCTATATTTACCAACAAGAAGGAAGCTCTAGTTCTCTAGTTTTCTTCTGCCCAGAGAGTTTAGATGATTTCAGTTTATGTAGAGTGAAGCAGAAGGACACCTTTTTTGGCTTTATAAAGGTCCTTTTACCCAAGGGCCTTTTCTCTCTGACTCTACTGAGTCACAGTCGCCCTTTCAAGTTCAACACTATTCATGACTGATAAACACAATCTGCATGGAGATAGAACCAGCCGCAATCTGTAGCTGCCTTTGGCGGTGGAATTTCAAATCAATGTGTGCAGATTAAAGTCTAATCTGCCATGTGTAATTTAAATCTTCAAAAACTCACTCTGCTTTGAACTCGCCGGCATGTGAACTAACTGTATTTTATAGTCATCTACATATTGTTTTTAAAGGTGGGCTTCAGATGTTAAACTAACTGAAGTCCTGTGAGGTCAATAGGAGGGTATTTTCCCCGCCAATGAGGCTGACACAAGGGTGGGTTCTGACTCTGGGGTATCTAAGCTTTCCTAAATGTGGAGAGAGTAGTCTTTAAGAAAACAGGAAATGAGTGTGATAGTGATGTATATGGAAAAAGATGCTTCACACACAGGCACATTTAAAAGAGCTGACAAATATTACACATTCAAGTAAACTCCAGAAATTAAATTTCATGTTCCCCGATATTTTTGAACATTTACTATTTGAGAACATCTACTAACAAACTTTACATTTTAATGTGAATTTCTATAAAGAGATTACAAAAAATTATTTTCACTTGACATGGTTGATTGAAACTTGGTTTTCTTTGTGGTAATAGTTCACAAAAACCTCTTTTCTTTCCATAGCTCAGTATTGGTCATACAAAATAAAACATTGCTGTCAAATTTAGAGACCATCTACAATTTCATTCACATATGAGCATGCGTATGTACACTTGGAATTACTCTTGCAAACCTAGATATTGTAGTAAGTCTTACTTCATGTAATTGCCATTCAAAGAAAAAGCTGCGGTGGCTTGTAGTTGTACATGTTACATTGACGGGGTTGTTTCTGGCAGGAGCAGACTCCCCCTGACCACTTGCCTGTGGGATCTGCATTGCCTCCTCATGGCTCATGCATCTGATGTTTGGGAGAATTTCCCACAGACTGCCATCTAACCATTTCCACTTTCACACACAGTGCACCTGTGGCTGTGCCCAGGTGTGTGCCCAGGTGTGTCAGTACCATGAACCTTACAGACTCTCCTGAAGACTGTACACCTGTGGCTGTGCCCAGGTGTGTTGTCCAGGTGTGTCAGTACTGTGGACCTTACAGACTCTCCTGAAGACTGTGCACCTGTGGCCGTGCCCAGGTGTGTTGCCCAGGTGTGTTGGTACAGTGGACCTTACACACTCTCCTGAAGACCAAGCTGACTGACAATAACTTATTTATGCAAGGAAAAGACTGCAAATGAAGTGAATATATACTGTTTAAGCCATACTAAATATATACTCTCTTCAGTTTCTCCTTAATTGGAGCTTAAAATATCCCAATTAGGCAGTTGGGAGTGGAGAGAGATAGCGGTCTTAACTAGTGGCTGTTAAAGATCTCTCATAATGCTCTGCACATTTTTTAGAAATATAATATTCTGAACACTTCAATTTTCCAGGGTCTTAAAGCTGCTTGGGAAATCCTAACCTTAAACCAATTTTATTAGGTTTACAGAGAGCCTAACTCTGACCCAGTGTCTGTTCTGTGTTTCTTTTAGTCTTTGGAAAGAATACCTTTTTGATGTCTGGGGTTCCAGCATAGGGGTGAACACTGCTTGAGTCCCCACAGCAAGGTGCCGACGGCAGCGTCCGGTGCCTGGTGCCCATCATCCAAACAGACCTCCCCCTTTCTCCTCTCTGTGTTTCTCTTTATTCCCAGTTTCTCAGTGCTGGGCACTGGGCATGGTCCATGGTCCTTGGTGAAGCATGGGGACACCTTTTTCACAATACAGATCCCACTCTGCCACTGACTTTTAGAGAAGTCTTTATTGTCGGGAGGCTTAGTTATAACTAGAGTTTATACAACATGCCTAGAGAGACTTCTATGAGGATCAGAGGCAATTACATGTAAATTAGTAAATTTTTATGAGCCTTGGCTTCCTTATAAAGTGAAATTAATAACGCATCTTAAGTGGTTGGCAGATTTGAGATAACATATATGTGAAGTTGAGCTGTGCTTGAGATGTAAAAGTCAGAGCTGCTTTTGGAAAAGGCACATGAGTCGCAGTCACATTTTACTGTGCTCTTGCTCACTGCCAGCCTGTCTGCAGTCAGGTTAGAGTTACAAAACTTGCTCTGGCCGATGATACATGAGTAAAAAGATGTATTTTGGGGCCAAAATAGTTAAACGCCAGAGTACTCCTGAACGTCTTCTTAATCTCTGCAGCTGGCTTAGCTGCCTTGTTCAAGGATTGTGGATGCCTGAGTCACCATCAAAGGAGAACATGTCAGGAGAGTTTCGGGACCATGTTGGAATTTGTATGAACATGAACAAGATTTGTATTGTGCGACTGTGATTCTATTTGTTAACTGCAGTTAACCCAGTCATCATTATTGTGGGTTTTTTTTTTTTGTTCTTATTATTTCTCTGGAATGGACTAGAATTACTCATAAACTTCAGCATTTGAAGTGATACATAGAACTACAGTGTTGGCTCCTACCTTCCCTAATGAGGAGAGAAAAATATTTCTTTTACAAATAAAATATTTAGTTTTTCCACAAACACAGATTCGGAAAAATGTTAAACAAAAAAGAGAGTGTTACAGTTTTGTGCTGGATAGTTTCAGGACAACTTGACACAAGCTAGAGTCATCAGAGAGGAGGAAGCCCCATGTGAGAAAAAAAATGCCTCTCTAAGATGGGGCTGTAGGCAAGCCTGGAGGGCATTTCCATTATTAGCGATTGACCGTGGAGGGTCCTGTCTGATGCGAGCAGTGCCACCCCTGGTCCTGGGTTCTATAATAAAGTAGTCTGAGCAAGCCATGGGGAACAGCACTCCTCCATGGCCTCTGCATCAGCTCCTGCCTCCAGGTTCCTGCTCTGTTTAAGTTCCTGTCCTGACTTCCTTCGATGATGAATAGTGGATATGGACGCGTAGGCCAAATAAACGCTTTTCCTCCCAAACTCGCTTTTGGTCCTGCTGTTTTACTGCAGCAATAGTAACCCTGACTACAACAGAAATTGGTGCTAGGCTAGTGGGGTATTGCTGTGGCAGACCCGACCATGATGTTTTGGGGAAGAGAGTAGAAGGGCTTTGGAACTTTTTTTTTTTAAATGAGAAAAGCCATTGAGTGTCCGAAGCTTGGTGAGTTGTTCTGTGGGAGCTTGGAAGAAAAGAGTGTTGGGGGGAAAGGCAGACAAGGGGGCCTGTTTTGTAAATTGCAGAGAGAAGTTTGGGAGTTACTTAAAGACTATCAATGCTGTTGCGAATTTGTTGTTTTGAATTAGGATTCTGTGGTTCCAGTTAGCAGGGGCTGAAGAGTCATGATTAACAAGAGACCCGCACCATTGACATGAACCTTTGCTTTACTGGGACATCTGATGCTGGTTGGTTGGAGCTGAGAAATTAGTGGTGATTAAGAAGAGACCAGCATCACTGAGGTGAAATCTTCAGAAAAGAGTTTCCCCAGTGTCAACACACAGAAGCTGTGTTCCAGGGGTGGCCAAAGTATTACCTTGTGCTGGCAGCTGAACTTGGTAGATGTGTAGAGTCACCCAGGTGGTACTGGTTTTGAATGCATGAGGAGTCATGGAGAGCAACTGAGCCTTGGCTCTGTGAGAATCCAGAAGAGGCCACTGGTGAAGGTGCAGCCGCAGCACCAGTTGGAGGCCCAAGATTGAAGAGGTCATGCAGAGAAGTTGAAGCTTGCACCATGAAGAGAGCCCAGGAGACGCTATTGGTGAAAGTGCAGCCCATTTTGGAGATGCCAGTACCATAGGCTGACCAAGAACAGCAGCAGCAGTGGAGTGGAGCCTGGCCAAACTTAGAAGACACGCTGTGTGTACTGCCTGGGGCAGAGCTGGAGAAATGACCCAAGCCCTTTGGAGGAGTCCAGAAGATTGTTAGTGAATCCCAGATATTAGACATTGAATTATTCACACACTGAATTTGGTTTCATTTTGATCTGATTGTGATTGTGTCCTGGTTCTTCCCTTTATATATGAAGAAACTATATAACGTATTTCTCATTTGACATGAACTCACCGTTGAAAGACTTTGAACTTTTAAAATGACTGGATAAAGAGGTTGAATTTTGAAGTGTTTGGATTTGCAAAAACAGTGGGACTTTTAAAGTTTTTAAAATGTTTTATAGTGTGAAGTTTATATTAATGTGTGATCTTAGGGATGAACAAGAATAGAAAGATTGTGGCTTAACAATGTGTCTGTGTGTCAAGCTGACAAGGGGTCAGTTGTGCTGGCTAGTTCTATGTCAACTTGACACAAACTAAAGTCATCAGAGAGAAGGGAGCCTCAATAGAGAAAATGCCTCTATAAATGCCTACAGAGCATTTTCTTAATCAGTGGCTGATGGGGGAGAGCCCAGCCCATTGTGGGTGGGGCCACCACTGGGCTAGTCCTGGGTTCCAGAAGAAAGCAGACTGAGCAAGCCATGGGGAGCAAGCCACTAAGTGGTACCTCTCCATGGCCTCTGCATCAGCTCCTGCCTCCAACATCCTGCCCTGTTTGAGTTCCTGCCCAGACTTCCTAGGTGGTGAACGATGATGTGGAAGTGTAAGCTGAATAAACCCTTTCCTTCTCAAGTTGATTCCTTATGGTGTTTCATTGAAGCACTAGCAACCCTAACTAAGACAAGTTTGGATATGAAGTCGCAGCTGAAATATTCAGATGCTGAAATCTGGATCTCCACCTGGTAGACTGAGTCATTGGGAAGATATTTGATCGTGGAGGGTGAATTATGTGACAACATTATTGAGAGGCGGGTGGAGGAAGAGGGTTACATGAGAACATATTTTTTTTTAAATATATTTTATTTTATTTTTATGTGCATTTGTGTTTTTGCCATTGGGTATCAGGGTCCCTTGAAACTGGAGTTACAGACAGGTGTGAGCTGCCATGTGGGTGCTGGGAATTGAACTCAGGTCCTCTGGAAGAAGAGTCAGTGCTCTTAACTTCTGAGCCATCTCTCCAGCTCCTGAGAACATTTTTGAAGGCTGTGTTCTGTTTTTGCCCCTAACCTCTCTGCTTCCTGGCTGGCTGGAGGCAGCTTCTGCCCCATGCTTCTACTATAGTACTCTAGGTTGCCTTAGGCCCAGAGCAATGGATTGAGACAAACTTGGACTAAAATCTCTGGAAACATGAACCAAATAAAATATTTCTGACCTACACAGAGAGCACAGTGTGTGCTGTTTTCCACCGGCATAACTGAGTCCTCTTTATTCAGATATTTTATTTGCTTGAGATTCTAAAAGTCAATGCATATTTTCATGATAAAAATATCTCCTCCTATCAAATTTTAGAAATTACAGGTTTTCTTCTTCAAATTTAGTTTGATAATGCTCCAAGCCTAAAAATGCAGACTCTCACTGGAGTATTGTAAATTATATTCCCTATTAGGGATAAATTTCATAATCATTGATTCCTCAATGACTGGCTGGTGGGTTGTATTCAGAGTTTAGGCATCCTCGAGTGCCAACATGACATGAATGTGTGCATTATTTGCTTTGTAGGAAGCATTGCTTAAACTATATGGAAAATCTCTATGAAAGTAATTGTGCAAATCAATTTGTTAAATGTTGATCTCTTTGGGGGCATGGTCTTTCTTGTTTGTTGTCTGCTTTTTTGTTTTTGAGACAGGAACTTAACCAATAATCCAGGCTAACCTGGAATTCTATATAGTCCATGCTGGCTGTGAACTTACAGTAATTCTCCTATCTCAGTCTCCCAGATGCTGGGACTGCAAATGGGAGACACCAGTCCTGGCTTATGTTTTATACTTTTAAATGTGGTTTTACTTGCCAACCTTTCTTTGGGAAGAGTGGTAGAAATGCTGTTCATTGGATCTGTGTGTTGGATCCTGCACAATTGTTATCTGCAGCTGCCAGGGGGAAAGAGCATTCAAAAGACCCGTGCAAATTACAGCACGAGGTCATTAACAAATAAAAGAGTATCGGTGTCAAGTTGGAAACTAGTGTGAGCCTTCAGAGAACGTGGCTGAGAGGGTTGGGAAGTGATAAAGGGCCCAGGTGGTTTGGAAAGAAGATCCCGGAGGAAGAAAGAATGCTGGGCCTGGCCCTTCTGAATGCTGGCTGTCCATGTGGGTTGGCAGCAGGCAGGCAGCAGGCAGCAGGCAGAAGAGCTTAAGGGCATAGAATCGACTACAGAAAAGTGATAATGGTTCCACACACAGGGGGAAAAAAATCTTAATACTCATTAAATCTCATGTTATTACAAAATGGACAATGAGTTCTACTATCAGCTTTGTATTGTTCCAAAGTAGGCACGGTAGAAAGAAGAGTGTAGATTCTAGAAAGATTTCTAGGAGGGAGAGCAAACAAATCTAAGAACTGGATCATTTCATTGCAGAAGGCTGGGTCCTGTTACTAGGTAGGCCCATCTTGAAATGTCATCCTTGCAAGCACAAGACAGGACTGTACATTCAGAAAGCTATCTGGACATGGATATCGGAAGTAAGTTGCAGATATGTCCCTGAGAAGACACTCAGAGGAGGAGGGTGGGCATCGGACACTCTGACATTGGTGAAGGTCAATGCTGTCACCTAAGCACAATGACATCCCAGGTTCCTCCGAAGCTGGCAACAGGCAGGCACTTACCTGGAGTCAAGTATGAAACCTGCTTCTCTGGGTTTCAGGGTGTTCCTACCAAGGGTATTTCTGTCCAAGAGATCTGCCCGTGGTTTCCCCTGGGCAGTGTGTTCTGACTAACTCCCCATAGAGCTGCCTACTGCTCCCTACTATTGCTTCCCTGTAGGGAGGCTTTCAAGGTCAGCAGGATCACTAACTGGCAGCAGGATCACTTGGTTGGGATTGAGGTCCCCGTCCTAGAATTTCTGGTGTCCAGGTATGTGCATTTCTAGTGTGTGAGGAACGGTTGCTGCTGGCCTGGAGAGTGCCTCTGAAGAAAGACTGATTTAGCACACATGGCAAAGGCATACAGTCACATACTAATGGGAGTGGTCCTGTGCTGTGGTCCAGGAGGATGCTCACTCACCCCTGTGAGGGCTAGATGCTGAGTGTCTCAATTTTTCTAAAGATCTGTGAATCAGTCACAGGATGTCAAAGCTGGGCATCACCGCATGTGGCTACATCTTCTAATTTTATTCCTTTCTGTACATCTTGATGGGGTTTTAAATGACCTTTTGTCCTCCAACTCAGTGCTTTTAAAATTTTCTGATATTCAGTCTTTCTCCACAGAAAACTATGCATCAATAGCACACTGCTTACCTTGATTTTCTTCTTCCCAAGTAAATATGGTGGCCTACAGAATACTTTAATACAAAATACTGCAAATGGACAGGATGCTATTAAGATCAGTTCTACTTACAGGCATCTCCCTATCCAGAAGGATCACTACTCATTGCTGGTGACTTTCTGTTCTAGTTTTTGATAATCACTTTCTGTCATGGGGGCTGTTTCCAGTTTCTGTTTATTTTTGTGTTCTAAAGGTGTGGTAGCATGTACAGAACACATAGTTTGCCTTTGTAATCTCTCTAAATAGTACGATTAAATGGCCTTACAAAACAAATCAATCACAAGAGAATTTCCTTACCCATTTGTTGTGGAATAGAGTATTTGTTTAACTATGTAAAAATATGTTGCTGTTTACCCTGCCTGCCTAAGGTACCTGATTGGTCATAAAAAGCTGACTGGCCAGTAGCTAGACAGAAGAAGGATAAGTGGGTCTGGCAGGGGGAGAGGTAGAGACAAGGGTAGCCAGTCAGCCCACCAGGGTCCAGCCAGCCAGACATGGAGGAAGTAGGAAAGTAGGATGATAGTACATAAAATGAGGTAAACAAGCCTCAGGGCAGCATATAGATGAATAGAAATGGGCTAATTTAAGATTAAAAAAAAAAAACAAGCTAGAAACATGCCTAAGCTAAGGCCGAGCATTCGTAATTAATAATAAGTCTCCATGTCATGATTTGGGGGCTGGTGGTCCAAGAAAGCCTGCTACACCCATTAAGAACAACTTCCTGCTTTTTTCCTCCATCCACTGATGACTTCTCTTCTCAACTAACATCCTGTGAATTTATCCTTTCTAGGCACTTCACACAAGTAGGATCATAAAACAACTGTCTCGTTTTTTTGTATCAAGACAATTGTTTGAGGAAGTATCTCAGTATGCGGCCCCTGAGCTGGCCTTGAATTTGGGATCCTACTGCCTCAGTCTGTTAAGTACTGACATTAGAGGTGCACACCACAGGGATTTCTTCTACACCTGTTTAATCACACCTGTATTCTCTCAAGAGTCCTCTTCCTAAAGGAGAATCCCTTTTATTTCACTACTTTTGCCTCCTTTCCTTCCCTGTCCTCTTTCTCTTCCTTTCCTTCCTCTGCTTCTACCTTCTATTCCTCTTCCTCCCCTCTTTCTGCATCTCCTCCTCGTCCTCCCTTTTCTCTTCCTCTGCTTCCTCTTCCTCCTTCTCTTTCTCCTCTTTATGCAGTCCCCCCCCCCTTTTTTGGTCTTTCACCAGCTTCTGAATAGACTTCTGTACTGATCCTTCCTTCTGTGACTCATGCTCAGGGTATCACCCGTCTCTGCTGCCAACTTGTCCCCTAACCAGTCACAGCAAGCAGAGTTTTTCCCAAACATTTCAGTCGTTTCATAAATTCCCCAAGAGCTCTTTCCAGATCCTTCTGAAAGCCATCTTTGAAAACTGAGCGATGGATTGCCAGAGCGTTGCTGGGCAGTAGTGAGGAAGATTATCTTCAGAAGCTGCATCCCCTGAACCTTATCTGCTAAGCAAACTGTGTCTTTAGCACTTCCATGTACAAGGCTATTGTGTTTTTTTTTTTTTTTCCCTCAGTAGAAGAAGTAAATAAATGCTGCAATCTCGAGGCTATTTAAAAACCAGGAATCTTTAAAATTACCCTTAATTGTACTTTGTTTCCCAAGCCAGTGCCTCATCTGATAAGGGCAACAGAGCATAAATCTCTGCCAAAGGAGAAAAAAAAAAAGCTAACAGTATCTTTTCTAGATATGGTTGGAACAGAGTGAGAGCATGGCTTCTGATTATCTCTGAGCCTGTGCTGCTTATCAGTTTAGTAACATTGTGGTTAAGGTTATCTTCAAATAAAGGGAGCTGCAGGGCCAAGCACTAGAGCAAGAGAAAGCCAATGACAGCAGACTCCTTCCTCAACACGAAGACACACTAACTTCCATGGTTCTCAAAGGCTTGTGTTCGACGACTGCCCAGCATTCAGCAGGACAGTAGCAAGGATCTGGCTAATTTTGTTCATGATAGTCTAATTGCATCCACTATGTATACACAGTTTGAAAAAGTCTGGAGAGCAACTAATTCTTCTTCTTTTTTTAGTTGCTTATTAGTAACCAGCAATTAGTGAATAATGTTTTTAAAAAAATTAGTATTTTTTAAAAAAGATATAGTATTCTTATATCTTGGGGATAACCAACAGCTGTCTAATTAGACTTAAATCCCATTCAACAGGAGGGAAATCATACCTAGGGCCACTATAGACCTACTGTAAACCTAGCTAACTGCCCATGGCTAGTGAGATCTTAGAGGAGAGAGGAGAGCCTACTATTGACACCTCCCTAAACCAGAATAATTCCCAACTGCATTCTAAATACTCACCCTTGTACCCCCTCATGTACCCTTCCCTCCAAACTTCCCTCCCCCCCCACCACAGAAGTTTCTTTCTGCAGCAGACAGAGACTGGTCAAAATGCAGAGAACAACTGACCGTGGGGCCCCAGCCCCAGCCCAGCCCCAGCCCAGCCCCAGCCCAGCCTCAGCCCAGCTCCAGCTGGTATGTCTGATGCGACACAACCTAAGACTCAAGGACTGTGGTGGCAGAGAGAGCAGGAAGGTACAAAGGACCGGAACATCAGCTGTGAGACAGTGTCTTCTATGTATAACAAAGAAGCTGCTCTCACAAAAAAATCTCAAAACTGTGGTCACCCCAACAAGACCTGAGCAATCAATTCGCAAATGAGGATGGGGAAAATCTCACAGACCCCTCCCTGAGATGAAAAGTTACAGGCGATTAATGAGTGCTGAGGACAGGAAAATCAGTCTTCTCCAGGGACAAGTCCCCAAGTGGTTATCCAGTCCCAAGCAGGCATCCCTGAAATCTTATACCTAAAAGTGACACTAAATTGATTCAGTAGGTGGCACTTACATGCGTATTTGTTTATATATGTAACAATAACAACTAAAGAGGCTGTGAATTTGAGAGGGATTGAGGGAAGGATCTGGGAGGAGTTGGAGGTAGAAGAAAGAAGGGGGGGTGATCTAATTATATTTTAATTATTTTTTTAAAGAAAACACTAGGCATATTATGAGAAATCCAGAGTCTGCTTAAAGGGTAAAGGAATTTATTAGTAAGGAAGACTCACTATAGAACAGGAGATTTATCATAGAGTCCTGGAAGGCCGAGGTACAGTCCCATGCTGTTCTTCTGCCTGAGTCTGTCCCAGCATCCAATCCCACAAGGGAAAGAGAAAAGAGAGAGATATGTGTATCTCTGGTCTTAAGGGGTAGCCCTGAGGCCACACCCCAGGGGCAAGTACTTCAAGGTCATAGGTAGGTAGAACAGTTACTTGCTGCCTCTCTAGGGGTGGTACTTCAAGGTCATAGATAGAACAGATATCCACTACATCTCCCCCTTTTGTCTAAATAAGAAAGTTCTAACCTAATACAAAACTATATACAATAGGAACGATTATCAAGTATTGTCCAGGAGAGGGGAGAGGTAATAACATAAACAAAAGTAGAAATACAACCAGCAAGAACAATGTCAAACAAGAAACATATACTAAAATCCAGAAATGTCCCCATCATAGATAAATGGCATGTTAGAGAAATTACTCCAATAGCTGTCCTATCCTAAAGAATCTAACTTTATTATTTGAAAAGTTCTTAGCTAAGATATGAGAGTTTATAATCGTAACTATCTAGTCTTCAAGCCCATCAATGTCCTGAGAAGGAAAATAATATTACCTGAGAAAACAGGAAGTACAAGCCACGCAATTTCCAAAAATATTTGAGAATAGACAGAGACAGCTGGCAGCCTGGATAGTCACCTAAAGATTCTCAGCACTGTTGAGCGATCCATTTTGGCTATAGGCCTAGAATATCTGACAAACCATTCAGAAGCAGGAATTTTGAAAGACCATCTTACCCTGTCTTGACAAGGTTCAGTAGTTGCTTTTTCTTATGTCCTGCTTGTCCAGAAAGGACAGTGTTCATACTGTTAGCAGTCAAGGCAAGGACAGTTCTTTGCCCAGCAGGCCATTTGGTGCCAAGAAGACAAACTTCCAAATGGAGTGTCTTAGAAGCCCAACATTCTCTTACGAGTAGATTGATGCTGCCAGGAGCAATTGTGTTTCCCGTCAACAGAATTCTAAGTTATCAAAACATTTAAATACCATATTCTCTAAGTCTATTAAGTGTTTGAAGATTACCTTTCCATCTGACATATGTTTCTGTAAATCTGGAAAACCTAACTAATGTAACTATAAATAAGACAATCATAGGTGACAATTAATCTGTCTTATCTACCTAAATAACCTAAGGACTAAGGCTTCACATATCAATGTAAGCAGTCTGTAAACAGATATACAGTATAAAGACAATGGCCTCAAAATTCTCACAATATACAAAATATCTTAAACAGAGGTAGAAATGTATAGTGCAATATGATAACAATATCCTTAATATGTATCAATATACAAAATATCCTAAACAGAGGTAGAACATACATACAATACAATGAATATAATTTTACATTTGTATCAATATACAAAATATTTCAAATAGGAGTAGGAACATGTGTACAATATGACAATTATAGTTTTGAGTTTGTATAAATATACAAATTATCTTAAATAGGAGTAGAAAAGCAATTTACATTTGTATCAATATATAAGAATTCATATCAGTGTAAATTATCTAAGGCTGATAGTTTGCTAAATTAATTTACTAGTAGGTATAATACTCTACCATAATATACCATACCTATCTATTCAATTTTTTTTCCATGAAAGAATCCTGAGTCTAAATTTTATTTTTCCACCCCTAACTCTATAGCAACTTATTCATTAACCCTGAGAAAATAAAAACTTTTGGGAGAGGGGGCGTCATTTTTTCAAAATTGCTTCCTGCTATTTAGGGGACAATGGTATCTCTGTAGGATCCTGTAAGAAAGCTAAATGGTTAAGTCTCAATAAGACTAGCTGTTGTGTATATTACCAGTCTCAGAGTAATGGGTAAAGTTATCTGAGGTTCTGACTGGAAGTGTAATATGATGGACCATCTCATCTTGGAACTGTCCTGAAGAGTTTGCAGTCCAAAGCTGATTAAGTGGTGTTTTTAAGTTCAATGGCATCATTATGGACCGGGTAGAGTCATTGTTGTGGGGCCTCATCTTCCTTCTGGAGACTTCAGAGATTACTATTGGAAAGACTTATATTTTACTGTGGAAAACTTGAATATTATTAATATCAAAATGGAAAGTTTGAATTTAGGATGATATGAGGAAGTATTCTCAGAAATCAAGGATAAGCATGGAAAGAAATAGAATCTTGACAACAATAGTCCCATGATTATTGGTTTTCTTCTGTCCCACACTAGTTGCCTTTTCTGATATGAGGTTTTCTTTTAGCAACATGCTTGGGTTTAGAGAAGGAGAGAGACACATTCCAACTCCAAAGCCAGCTTGATTTATAATTGAATCAGGACCACAACTCAGTTGGCAGAGCATGGGACTCTTAATCCCAGGGACATGGGTTCATGCCCCATGTTGGGTGTCAGATATTATGAGAAATCCATGGAGTCTGCTTAAAGGGTAAAGGAATTTACTAGGAAGGAAGACTCACTACAGAATAGGAGAGTTATCATAGGATCCTGGAAGGCCGAGGTGCAGTCCCACGCCTTTCTTTTGCCTGAGTCTGTTCCAGCATCCAAGCCCACAAGAAAGAAAGCAGAGAGAGGCATACATGTGTCTCAGGTCTTAAGGGTAGCCCCAAAGCCATGCCCTAAGGACAGATACTTCAGGGCCATAAGTAGGTAGGATAGTTACTTGCTACATCTCTATGGGTGGTGCTTCAAGGTCATAGATAGAACAGATATCCACTACACTAGACACACTTAAAAATGGTATTGTTTTCTTTCCTTTTGTATGTAACATTCCAGGTACTCAGAGAACAGAGGCCTGAGAGATGCTTCTACTAGATTTACAGCTAAACAGGCTAACTAAGCTTGCTCTTATTTCCAGGGTTAAAATTATTTAATCAAAATGGGAAAAAATAAATAACATTGTATATACCTGTCATAAGTAAGTAAATCAGAAAATATGTTTACAGTCTTATTAACCTCACACATTGTTTATTTTTCCTTAATTCTTTATATCATAGCCTCTACCCATCATTATACATTCAGAAAGTTATACAAAAAAACAGCTCACACGACATGATCAAAGAATAAAGGGATGGATGTAAGCTAGGCCTTTAGCCCTTTGGTTTTCTTGAAATTCTGCTCCAGTTAGGAACTTGAGCTGAACGTGGTAGCTTGTGCCTGTAACCCCAGCACCATGGAGAAAAAAAATGCCATTAGAACCAAGTCTAGTGCCATCTGCCTAGAATCTGATGCTGAGAAATGAGAGGCAGGAGAAACTAAAGTTTGCGGTGAACCTGGGCTCTGTAGTGGGATTTTGTCTCAAAAACCACAAGCTGGGGAGATAGCTCAGCTGGACAGGTGTGAGGCTTGAGTTCAGTCTCCAGAATCCACACAAATAAGCCAGATGTGCAGCAGTAGGGAGGTGGAGACGGGGTTGCTTGCACTTGCTGGCCGGCCAGTTGACTCTCATCAGGGAGCTCCAGGCCACTGAGAGACCCTGTCTACAAGAAACAAGCTGTACAACTCCCGAAGAAGAACATCTTAGGTTGGCACCTGTCGGACCCTCCTACCCCCTCCACACACATGCAAATGTATGTAAACATACACACACCAAAGTCAAACCCAAAACAAAGCAGTAACCCTTGAAGTAGTCAACCTGGATTGTCACTAATTTTTTTTGAATGGAAGTTTTAACATTTGAGTTACATTTTAATTACTTGTGTGCATTCACGTGGGGTTAACACACGGCACAGCACACACGCGAGCAAAGGTTAGAAGGCAGCTGTCAGGAACTCATTTTCTCCGTCTGCCTTGTCAGTCCTAAGGACCGAACTCACGTTGTCAGGTTTTGGCAGCAACCACCCTTACCTGCTGAGCCGTCTTGCTGGCCCCCAAAAGGGAGTTTTTAGAAAATATCAAAAAGAAAGATTACATTTCTTTTTTTAATCAATTAAATTTATTCATTTATTTTACCTCCTCCCCTCAATCCGCCCCTCCTCTGTTCTTGTTCAGAAAGGGGCAGGCCTCCCATGGGTGTCAACAAAACATGGCATATCAAGTTGAGGTAGGACTAACAAAGATTATATTTCTAATTATTTACTGTCTAATGAGATACTCTTGACCAAACATAATTAAACAAATATTTCAGGGGAACTTAGTACAGCCTTATGTGGTGGTTTGAATGAGAACGGCCCCATAGGTGTATATATTAGAGTATTTGGTCCCCATTTGGTGAAACTCTTTGGGAAGGATTAGGGGATGTGGCCTTGTTGGAGGAAATGTGTCTGAAGTTTGAAAAGACTCGTGTGGCTCCCAGTGCACTCTCTCTCTCTCTCTCTCTCTCTCCATTGTAGTTGTGGATCAAGATGTAAGCTCTCAGCTGTTGCTTGGCTCAGTCACCATGAACTCTAACCCTCTGAAACAGTACGCCAAATTGAAACGCTTAATTTTATAAGTTGCCTCGGAAATGGTGTTTGGTCACAGCCAAAGAAGAGTGACTACGCCACCTTGCTTCCTATTCAAAGCTTCATAGAGGAATCTCGTACAAAGTGCTGAGAACTTAGCAGGAATAGGAGGCAAATCAAGTGAATATACAAATATCATTCAAGCAAAGTAGAGAGGATAAATGACAAGGGATGGC
The DNA here is from genome assembly GCF_004664715.2 of Peromyscus leucopus. Lineage (NCBI taxonomy): Eukaryota > Metazoa > Chordata > Mammalia > Rodentia > Cricetidae > Peromyscus > Peromyscus leucopus. Next base: position 45,102,595 of record NC_051079.1, on the reverse strand, counting down.
ACAGAACATCTTGAAGGGTTTGGCGGGGAATGACGTCAGGTGTTGTGGGTAAGGAAGAAATAGCTTTAGGCTACACCCTTTGGAATCGATCTCAGTTTGTGGTGGTCAGTGGGAACCAGACTTACGTGGAAGAGCTGGCTACAGTGAGGTAGGCTTGTCTTCCCAGCACATGAGAGTTTGAGGGAGCAGGATTGCTGCAATTTTTAAGGAAGATATTTATTGCCTTTTTACACGAATAAGTATTTTGCCTGTATGTATGTCTGTGCACTACACGTGTGACTAGTGCCCACAGAGGCCAAAAAAGGGTGTTGGTTAATCAGGAACTAGAGCTACAGACAGTTTTAAGCTGCCATTTGGGTGCTGAAGTGTGGTCCTCCCTAAGAGTCGCAAATGCTCTTAACGTAGGAGCCAACTCTCAGCCCTGTGTGTCTGTGATTTTAAAATCAGCCGGGGTAGATAGCATGTTCAAGGCAAGCCTGGCCTATATAATGTAACTTTATATAGAAAACAAGGGAGGAAGGAAGGAAGAAAATAAAATAAAAACAAATAAAGGAAAGAAGAATGACATGAAAAATTGATTAAATTTGCTAGTCCTGTACTCTATTCTTTATCAGTGGGTCGAGGATAGGTCTTTAAATCTGTATTAAAACAAATTCCCAGTTGTGGTACATTCTTTCTCTCTCTCTTGCACACATGTGTGTACGTGTGTGTGTGTGTGTGTGTGTGTATGTGTATATGTGTGTGTATGTGTATGTTCTATATTTGTGTCCCTCAGGGTATGTGCACATGTGTGCATGAAGACCGGAAGTCAATGTTGGATGTCCTCTATTACTCTCCAACTTAGTTTTTGAGACAAGATCTCTGACTGGACCTGGATTTGTCTGGACTGGCTGGCCATGGGCTCTAAGGGGGTCCACTTGTCTCCACCCCACAGTGATGGGGTTACAGGTGTGGTACCCAGATGTTTACATTAGTTCTGGGGATCAAAACATAGGTCCTCACATTTGCACAACAGTTACTTTACCCTTTGAGCTGTCTTCCTGATCTCCCTTCTCTAGCCACAGGTCATTTTGATACTGTCATCTCAAAAATGGCACGCCACCACTGTAGAGCAATTGAAAAGGAGCCAAGCGTTCAGCCCAGGAAAGGAGAATAAACAAACCCAAAGGCCAACAAAATGAAGAGCATTTTAAATAACAGTAACTTACTTTTTGAGTTGTGTCAACTTTGCTAATGAGATTAAGTCTCAAAGGGTTTAAAGAATTGGCTGAAAGTCACAGAGCTAACCTGTCAGAGGCAAGGTTGAAGCCCCTGGGCTCTGGGAACTTCCATTAACTACCATAGTTTCCTGTAGGGGGCAGTACATCTTGTGTGGCAAAGGCATTTTGTTAGGCGGTCCTGGGAGTTAAGGCTGAAGATGCGAGCTGCAGTTGTTTTTGTGGAGGTCTCAGATGCTCTGGCAAGGAGTGTGGTACTTGGTGTGTCAATAGAGATGTGCTGACATCATGCGAGCAGGGTTGTTCATTGAGTAATATATCATCAAGGTTGGAAGAAGGGATACAATGTGAACCTATTTGGAAGCCCAAGCAAAAGGAATCAAGGGAAAATAACAAAGACATTTGAGCCAGAGTGATTTTGTGACTGAACAAAAATGGTGCCTCCCAATCTTCCCACCGGCTGGGATTCCATGACTCAAAAGATTTGACTTACAAGTCAAAGACTTAACTAAACAAAGGTAAATGTCAGAGATTGTTCTTTTTTTCCATTGTGACACAAATGCAGGTCAGAACTAACAGCGATGATCATCAAGGCTGCAAAAACTACAATATTGTTTTGGCTGTGGGAAGGATCATCATCAACAGAGGGAGCGAGCAGTTATTTGAAATGATCTTACTGTTTCTGGTAACAGAACTTTGTCACTATGCCCACATCTGTAGTCATTCATATGACAAACATGTTCCACCTATTCTGGTGCCATCAGAGTCTGGGGGATACTGGTGGTATAGCTCAGGGCTTGTCTGAAATGACAGAGACCTGGTTTCCATTTCCAAGCACCACTGGGGGTATGTGTGGGTAAAAACCAGTGGAATGTTTTGGTAACCTGAGACAATAAGTGTTGTACCATACTGATGCAAAAGAATTTCAGACAAGAGGGGAAGAAAAATCCATGAGGTTTTATGGGTAAATCTGTAATTGCCACTAGATATTTACAAAAAAATTAAACATATCTTTCTTCCTGTCTCTATGGTTCTGAAACTTCAAAAATTTGCCACAGAATAATGTGTATGTGGCTAGTGATGGGTCAAAGACTGTCTAGGTTGGAACGAAGTGTTTAGGAGGAAAGTATTGACAAGAAAGTAAAAAACGACGCCACAAGGAAGGGCTGGAACTGAAAGTGTAGTGGAGCAAGGCAGGCATGTTGGATCATCAGTCTTGACATGTTGAATCACCAGTCTCGACACCAATTAGCTTTTACAAAAACAAGACAGAGCGTTGGCAAGATGGCTCAGGAGGTCAAGTTGCTTGCCACCAAGCCTGGGCAACGCCATGAAGAGAGACAACTTGAGTCCCCCAAGTTGCTTTCTGACCTTCACAGTCATGCATGCTCATAGCCCTCCCCGCTCCACAAATAAATAAATTAACAAATACAAATTAAAAGTATTAAAAGCAAAAACTCCTTAAAGCTGGGCCCGGTTGTGTATTCCTCTGATCTTGGCACTCAGGAGGCTCAGGCATTCAAAGCCAGCCTGAGCTCTGCAGAGAGTTTGAAGCCAGACTAGGCAACATAAAAAGACCTTTAAAAAAAATAAACAACCAAATAACGAAGCAAAACAAACAAACAAACAAACAAAAAACAAATGGAAACCTAAATAGAAGTAAGAGGTGTGGAAAACTCCTTTGGAGCATAGAAACACCACACTGAGATCTCTAGGGAAAATACCTTTACCACACAAACATTTAGAACGTTTTCAGATAGTTGTTTTTAGTTTTTCTAATAGTATTCTAAATATTACAAGTGTATTCTTTGTCACTGATCATACTTTTATAGAGTAGACTAAGGATGAGAAAACACAGAAGATTGTTGTTGTTTGTTTTGGGCTCTTTTAGGGGGCCCACCACCCAGCTCCCAAATAAATCACACACAGAGGCTTATTCTTAATTATGAATGCCTGGCCTTAGTTTGGCTTGCTTCTTGCCAGCTTTCCTTAACTTAAATTATCCCATATACCTTTTGCCTCTGGGCTTTTCCTTTTTCTTACTTCTGTATATCTTACTTTCACTCTTACTCTGTGGCTGGCTATGTGGCTGGGTGGCTGGGTGGCTGGGTGGCTGGCCCCTAGCATCCTCCTCTCCTTGTTCTCTTGCTCTTTCTTCCTTCTTCTCAGATCTCTCCTTCTATTTATTCTCTCTGCCTGCCAACCCTGCATATCCTTTCTCCTGCCTCACTATTGGCCGTTCAGTTCTTTATTAGACCATCGGGGGTTTTAGACAGGCAAAGTAACACAGCTTCACAGAGTTAAACAAATGCATCATAAAAGAATGCAGCACATCTTTGCATCATTAAATACATGCTCCACAGCGTAAACAAGTGTAACACATCTTAAAATAATATACTACAACAGAAGATCATGACTCCTTTTAGACCTACTGGTGGTCACCCTCAGCTCTGTGGTCAGGAAAGAGTTAAGCATCAGCTGTTGTGGCAGCAGCAAGGGGACCCAATTCTTCACAGTGTGATAGGGTCTGGTCCTGTGTTGTGTTGTTGCCCTTGTTGTCCCCCTCCCTCCTCTACCCCCCCCCCCCACAGATAGAGTTTCTCCATTTAACATTCCTGGCTGTCCTGGAACTGCCTTTGTAGACAAGGCTGGTCTCGAACTCACAGAGATCTGCCTGCCTCTGCCTCCCAAGTGCTGGGATTAAACGCATGAGTCGCGACACTTGGCCAGAGTCTGGTTTCTTTTCCATGGTAGCATTGAGCCTGGAAGCCATGTGTTCTTACACCATCCAAAATCAGAGTTCCCGAGAGGGAGCATCTTCACATCAGCAAGCATTTGGAGAAAGACATGACAAAGAAGCCTCTCCCTGACTCCACGGTAAAGGACAGATGATACCCAGAACCACAAACACTACTCATCACATGCATTTGGAAATTAAATTTCAAGCAGTCACCACCAAAACAACATGAAGCCTTGCTAAAGGAAGCGGCAGAGGGGACCTGTGCTATGGTAGGAAGAGGAATCACAGAAGAAGGGAGGAGCACAGGATGGTGGACTAGGAGGACTTGCGGAGGATCACCGTGGCTATATTATTCTGAGTCAACGTAACTGAATGAATCACCACTTTTAATGAGGAAAAATTAGAAGGGATGCCGAAATAGAGAACTCCAAACTGCGCGTCACTTAACAGCAGCTATATGAATGTATGCATATATTTGCTTAATTTAGCTAGAGACTCTAATTTATTCCTGAGTGTGGGCTAAGTCATCAACAGTTAGACTTTTTTTATTTTGTGCAGAGAACACAATCTCTGCACTGTTGCTACCCAGAGCCGGGTGGGTCCAATGAACAATTATAGCCAAGGTCTTCGTACCCTGCGTGGAGAGACTAAGGAAGATATCTCTGTGTAGAGGTGGCCTCGGGACATTGGATGAGATGTGCTCTAACCCTGGACAGTGGCCTCGGGAATGAATGAGTGAATGGGTCAAGGCTAACCAGGAGCGTGCAGTTGAGCACTGTGAGCTACTCTAAGCTGTAGTGAAAGGGTTTCCCCAAGAGGTGCCTGGCAGTGTCACTGAATGGTACATGAGATAACATGCAGCTTTCTGCGGTTGCTGCGCAATTATCAAAACCATCGCAGGCCCTCATCACCTTAACTCATCACCAGGCAGTCAAGACAAAGTGAAAAGTAAAAGGGAGATGCTTTTAACAGTAATTTGTAGCAAAGCTGTTTGGAAGAAGAGCACATTGCTTGTTACCACTGCCTTTCTGTGTTAATCACCTAATTGCAAACTGGCTTTGCTTAATGGCTGGATACCATGGAAATAATCCTATACTTTCTCTGCACCTTAGATCCTGTTATTTGAATTTGTATAGAACATGCCTGCACATCGAGTTGGTTTTTTTGTTTTTGTTTTTGTTTTTTTTTCTTTAATTTTCTGGAGGCATTAAATCAGGCATTAAATTGCTTGTTTGGGGCCAGGGAAATCAGGCCAGGGAACCATGAAGTTGCATCCTGTACCCTTGGCTCATAGACAGGATATAGTGGGAAAAAGAAAGAGAGAAAGACGGACAATGCAAGGGAATGGGGCATACTCACTTCGGAAGGCTGTGGGAAGAAGGTGAGGAATCTGAGGCCAGCATGCACTACATAACAAGAACTTTTCTCAGTAACTGAACAAAAGTAGAAAGCAAATAAAAAAAAAACAAGGAAGTGTTGTGAGAAAAGCATTCTTTCTTCACAGAAGAACCTAGACCGGACTCAGCGTGATGATATTGCTGCCTTTGAATACATTTGTCTGTTTTATGTCCCTTCTGATATTAGCTCTTTGTACAGTCAACCTTCTTTTGGGTGCTTGTGTGAGACAGTCTTATTCTGCAACCACTAGTCTGGTATCTGGCAGTCCTCTGGCCTCTGCCTCCCAAGAGCTGAGATTGCAGGGTTGAGCTGCCTGCTGGTTTAAGAGTCAAGCTTGTAGACACACTTTGCTTTCTGTAAAAGTGACTGCTGGGCCTGGAGTGATAGCTTAGTGGTGAAGAGCACTCGCTACTCTTACAAAGAACTGGAGTTCTGAACACTCGTGTTGGGTGTCTCACAACAATCGGCCACCCTAATTCTAGAGGATTTGACACCCTCTCTGCCCTCTATGGGTACACTTACTCAGACACATAAACTGAAAACAAAACAAAACATTTTTTTCTGCATTTATTTATTTATTCATTTTTAATTGAGACAAGGTAGCTCTGGTTGTGCTATGTAGACTCACTATGTAGACCAAACAGACCTTGAACTCACAGAAATCCACCTGCCTCTGCCACCCAAGTGCTGGGATTAATGGTGTATACCACCACATCTGGACATTTTTTTAAGAAAAGGAAAAGATGACGGCCATTGTACACTAAGAAAAATGACCACTGTGGTGACAGACACTTTAAATCCCAGCACAGGGGAAGCAGAGGTGGGAGGATTGCTGTGAGTGTGAGGCCAGATCATCTACATAGCGAGTTCCAGGACAACCAGGATTACATAGAGACTCTGTCACAAACAAACAAACACACACACACACACACACACACACACATACACACACACACACATACACACAAAGATACAAAGAAATTTTTAAAAAGGATAGAAAGAAAATGTCAAGCAGGCAGTAGGTATCTATGGAACCTATTCATGTAAAAGTCTGACATGGCAGTCTACATGGTCATCCCTAGTCCCTATTTATATGGTGCTCAAGATACTCAGATATATAATAAATGAACCTGAATAAGCAGGGCCTACGAAAACTAGTATGAAGTAAGCTATTTGGTGCAATGCATAAAGGGGAGGACAAAAGCTTATGTAGGATTGGGTAGGTGTCCTCATCAATGTGGTAATATTCTATTTGTGCTGAAATGTGGTGATATTTTATTGGTATGTTAATAAAGTTTGCCTGGAGATCAGAGGACATAGCCAGGACATGCCCTTAATCTGATCACACGGCAAGCAGAGTCTCTGTGTGTTCAAGGACACACTAGGGAACAGCCAAGCGTGGTGACACATGCCTTTAATCCCAGTACCAACCATAGAGACCTGGAGGTCTGTACAGACAGGCAGTGATGAGGAAGTGAGGTAGCTGGGCTAAGGGCTAATGAGAAGGCAGAACAGCAAGGCAATAAAGGTGCAGGTTAGACAGGAAGAAGCTGGTTCTCCCTTGGCAAGCTATGGCAGCATGGTGAGCTAAGGCTAGCAGATGACTCTCACTATTTCTCTGACCTCTACGGCTCTCACCTGTATTTGGCTCTGTGTTTCTTATTTACTAAGACTGTTTAGACATTCGCCTACACATCCTCTCCTTTCTCCTCCCCTCCCTCTCCTCTTCCTCCTTGGTCTTTCTTCTCCACCTTTCCCCTACCCTGCACCTTTTAAACTCTTCTCTAACATATGATCAATTGGTTATAGATATTCATGCAATTCGTTATGTAAGGCACAAGGAAGAAATAGCCCCTTAATCCTGAAATAAATGATGTGGATGCATTTAAATTGTCCTCATTCTGTTTTCAAGATTGTTATTTCTGAGGCTGCTTTGCTATTAGTGAAGGGATCTATTTAAAAAAAGAAAAAGGAAAAAAATATTTCCAGCCTTACATTCCTCTTATCTGTCTGAACTGTCTAAAGAAGTAGAGCAAGTCAATATTTCCATTTAGTTTTTTATCAGTTATTCATTCTCTCTCTCTCTCTCTCTCTCTCTCTCTCTCTCTCTCTCTCTCTCTCTCTCTCTCTCTCTCTCTCTCTCTCCAGAGTTTCTCTGTGTAGCCCTGGCTGTCCTGGAACTTGCTTTGTAGACCAGGCTGGCCTCGAACTCACAGACACCTGCCTGCCTGCCTCTGCCTCCCTGGTGCCCGACCCTATCACTTATTTTTTTCTGAGGGTTAATACATCAGTCTTTCTAAAGCCTGGTTTTGCAGTTTGCACAGCCTTTTCTTCACTCCAGGATTATCTTCACTGCAGAGCCTCTTACGCCTCTAGCAATGTCTTAAAAACATGAAGGCCTGTGTCCACCTAGGCACCAAGTCCTCCAGTAGTCTGACAAGCGAAGACATGCACCTGTGTCCCAGCTTGCGGGCAGAGCTTTGGAGCTGAGCGGGTCAGGCTGCTCACCCTGTCCAGCGTTTCCATTCTCTCCCGGGGTGTTGAAATATTGCTCTTGCAACTGCAAAGGGATAAAAAAAAAAATCTATAAAGTAAACAGCTCCCATGTGTCCTGTTTCAGATCCGTGTTAGTATGTGCCTCTGGGGCCAGTCCAGGGTTCATCTGGAGCAGGTTCCCCTGTGTCAGGGTTCAGGCAAGCTGGATATGCAGAAGTGCTTCATCTCTCACCGGGCCAATCAGGCTACACCATAAGGAGTTAAAGTTTTCTCCCCCACACAGGGAAGCTGTACTCCAGCAAGCTAGGCTCCAATTGCTTCTCTAGAACTGGCTGGGGGATCAGCAGGTAGATGTGATGATCTCATAGTGGAAAAAAACCACAGCTATCACATGAGAGTTATTGGTAGTTCTTAGAATCTAAATTTTCCAGATCCTGGCAATTGCCATGATTTGGTTGAATTAACCTTTTAAGTCATTTTGTTTCTTAGATCCTTTGAAGCCGCTGCACAATACCAAGCTGCTAGCCTTCATCTGTTTGCAAAGCCACAAGGTTGGTGATCACTGCAAAGTCTTTTCCAGACTTTGCAAAACTCTGCTGGGGTACACAGATTAGCAAACTTGATCGCAGCATTCCAGAGAGGGAGTGGTTTTATTAAGCCTCTCCATTTGACTGTAGCCAACAGAGCCGACGTAGGAAAGTCTGGTTCCTATTCAGAGGGATATCAAAGTTACTTCTACAAATTTACTCTGCACGAAATTATAATTCACTTACCACATTTTTTTTTCAAAAACTCTTATCATAAAGAAACTTTCCAAATTATAGTTGAAGAAGACATTTCTGTTGACATTGGATGCTAAGCAATTATTATTTACATTCCAGATGAGAAAGGAAGTTCTGTCTTCATGTAGGAAGCAAGAAAGACAATGAATGAGTATTTCTGGAGGCTTGACTCTAACTTTCTGTATTTTCTTACCTCAATGGTGTGTTTCCCATCATTCTGCCCTTTGGCATGAGATGGGATCCCTCTTCTGTGCTTAGGAGAATCAGTTTCCCAGGAAATGATTTGAAAATCATCCTACTTCAAAGAGAATGTACTTAGCTCTTGTTTATAGTGCCCTAAGAACTACCTAGAATGCTAGCAAAGGGGATGCACATTTGGAAGTGTTCCTACAGAGGACCCTCTGTCCTGTGGGTACCACTCACTCCTACCATTTTTTTTTTAAGATTTATTTATTTATTATGTATACAGTGTTCTGTTTGCATGTATCCCTGCAGGCTAGAAGAGGGAACCAGATCTTATTACAGATGGTTGTAAACCACCATATGGGAGCTGGGAATTGAACTCAGGACCTCTGGAAGAGCAGCCAGTGTTCTTAACCTCTGAGCCATCTCTTCAGCCCATTTTTTTTTTCACTCTTGCCATTTTGACTTAAAGAGAAACAGACAACATCACTTGGTTGTTATAAATGCCTTGACACAGGCAATTTATATCCATCTACTACAATTTAATAAGCACCTGCTGAATTCCTACTTTGAGCCAGGCTTAGCAGGTACACTGAAAAAACACAGGTGTAAGAGAGTTATTAGAAGCATGGATTTGGGGTGTTGACAGCACAAGCGAGGTTCCTATATCTGGCAGACAAATTGTACAAGTGCTGAGCAAGCCGCTGGACTTCTCTGTACCTTGGTTTCTTCAGCTTTCAAGTGAGGATGGTATACTGATTAAGCTACCTTCTTTACCACATTTAGAATAGTGCCTGGTATATGGTTATGCTATATATTTTAGTTATTCATGGTGCTGAGAACACAGCTCAGTGATAGAGCCTTTACCTAGTGTATGGATTCTAGACCCATCACTTACATCATTTCCAATAAGTAAATAAAATAAACAAGCATGGCATCGATAGACTGTTTCCATTTCAAACTCTCACTGTGAAATCTGCATAGCTTTTTTCACAGTTATTTCTTATTAGGTTTTAAGTACATTTTCATGAGAGCTTGAAGAAATGTGGTGCTTTACAGTTAGAGACTGTTTAATAGATAGAAATTATACTATATATATGCAGCAGGTTTTCTATTTTGGGACACCAACTAGCTCCCAAATCATGACACGGAGACTTACTATTAGTTTTGAATGTTTGGCCCAGCTTAGGCTCATTTCTGGCTAGTTCTTTTAAATGAACCTGTTTCTCTTTATCTACCTCTTGCCTCAGGGCTTTTTACTTTTCTCCATTCTGTATATCTTTCTGCTGTCACTGTGCCTGGCTGCCTGGCACCTGCCTGACTTCTGGCACCTGGCATGTGTCCCTCTTTCTCATTTTTCTCTTCTTTTCTCCTTTTTCTCACAAGCCTAGATTTCTTTTCCTACTTATTCTCTCGCCCACCAGCCCCACCTATCCTTTCTCTGCCTAGCTATTGGCCATTCAGCTCTTTATTGGACCAATCAGGTGCATTAGGCAGGTAAGGTGAATCAAATGTAACACATCTTTGCATAATTAAGCACACATCCTTACATCGTTAAAGAAATGCAGCATAAACAAGTATAACACACCTTTACACATTTAAAGTAATATTCTGCAGCATAAACAAATGTCACACATGTTTGCCTAGTTAAAATAATATTCCACAACATATAATGAGTGGTTTAAAATAAAACACGTGGTTGGTTGGCTATAGTGATCATGCCTTTTTTTTTTTTAACCTTCTCTGTATGATATTGGTGATTACTTTTTCCCTCTGGTATCATCCAGAGGGCTTCCAGCATCACGAGTGCTAGTTAGTAGGGGTGATGCTTCTAGCTGGGCACCAGGTAGATTTCTCCGTGTTCCAAGACATAAATAAGTGGTGTCTTCAGCAATGAGGCCTTACTGTTAGATTATGAAGTATAACACGAATTTCTAAAGGTCTTACTGTAAAAAAAACACTGTAGCCTGATATTGAGGTGAAAGCTGAAAGATCAGAGAAGGAAAGCAAACCACAGCCACCACCTCTTACCTCACCAACTCCTCAGCCTGAAAGAGCTCCTGCTGAAAGGGACGCTTTCTGCCCAAAATCCCTTAGTTCCTGTCTCCTCACGCCTTATATACCTTTCTCCCCACAGCCATCACTTCCTGGGATTAAAGGCGTCTGTGCTTCCCAGTATGGGTATTAAAGGTGTGTGCCACCACTGCCTGGCCTCTATGTTTAATCTAGCAGCTTGTTCTGTTCTCTAATCTTTGAGCAAATTTTATTAGGGTACACAATATATCACCACAGTGAAGGGTAACCAATAGCCTTGACCATCACCTGTGGTGTTTGGGGATTTGGTTAGGGACCCTTTTGCCAATGACTTAATAAGATGTAAGTCGTTCCTGGCACTGGAGGTTTTGCTTGGTGGCTTTAGATGACATTGTCTCCCTCATCATACCACCAAGTTACATGTGGCCTACAACCTGGCACAATGGGAGTCGCCAAACCGTTTTTGATTGGATTTAAGGCTCACCCCATGAGATGGAACCCATACCTGACACTGCTAAGTGGCCAAGAACCTGAAACTAGGGTCATGGGCCCTAGGGGAAAACCTGCCACTATTATTCTGCTAAAGGAACATGGTAATAAAATGACTCTTAATGATATATTCCTACACCTATAGATCAGTGCATCACCCAGTCCTCATTAGAGAAGCTCCCTCTTGCAGTGAATGGTAATTAAGAGGGAGACCCACAACTGGACAGTTTGCAGAGAATGAGAGACTTTGGGACATTCAAACCCAAAAGGTCTTTAGTAAATCCCTTCCCTCAAGGCTCAAGCATCTATGTAGGATCTATGGAGATGTAAAGATTTTCAGAGTCATGGGAGAAGGAATCAAGGAAAAGAATCATCTAGACACAACAGGACTTAATGCACACGTGAACTTGCTGGGACGTGACAGCATGCACAGGACCAGCACACACTCAAGCCAGACAAAAATCGTAGCACCGAGAGGGGAAGGGGACTCAAAGTCCACATCTTACCCTGCCAGGAAAGGGAAAATTCACTTTCTCCAATGGAGCGACACTGGATACATACTTCAGCACAAAATAGACTCTATGTGTTTTTGTTTTGTTTTAGTATGTTTAACTGGTTTTATTTATCTATTTATTATTTTTGTTAGTTCATTTGTTTTGATTTTTTTGGTTTTGTTTCTCTTTGAGAGAGAGAAAAAGAATAGTATGCATTTAGGTAGGGAGGAAGGTGGAAAGGATCTAGGAGCAGTTGAGGGAGAGGAAATAATATAATAAAATACATCATATGAATTTTTTTGTTGTTTTTTGAGACAGGGTTTCTCTGTGTAGCTTTGTGCCTTTCCTGTAACTCACTCTCTAGCCTGGGCTGGCCTCGAACTCACAGAGAGCCACCTGCCTCTGCCTCCCCCCGCCCCCCAGTGCTTGGATTAAAGGTGTGGACCATCACTGCTGGGCTCATATGAATTTTTTAAAACAACAACAACAACAAAACCTTCACTGTGGCTTAAAACGTGTCATTGTCCTGGGTCTTTCAAACTTCGGCATGAGAACCTCAGGCTCATAGTCCAGTTACCCTGTCCCTTGCACAAATCATCAACCATACCCTCACCACCAAGGCCACAGGTTGTAGACCTGAATCTCCTTTAGGAGAGAGTTCTGCTCTCACTCCCAGCTCCAAAGCACTCTTGCAGAAAGCATTAGGACAGGCAGAACCTAACCCAAATGGGCGTCACACGAACAAGGCTTATTAGGACTGAAAGAGACATGTTGGCTACATTTTCCCAGATCAGCTTTCTCTACCTGATAGGGATGTGACCACAGCCTTAGCACGTTCAGATGCTAGCTCACAGCAGGTCTGGCTTAGACAGTGAAGGGTGAAGCATTATGAGTGACCCAGGCTGAGTTACATATCAGTCTCTGGGACTGTGGATGGAGACGGTGTTTATATTGAGTAGAAGAAGAGAGTGGATGGGGAGGGCAAAACCTATTTTCTGTCTAGCTTCCCCTAGACAAGTGACTCACGTGACATACATATGTGTAAACTCTACATCTCAAATTCATTAGCTTGTAAGTAAAATTGAATACATGCTCCAATGAATATCCTATTTTGTGTTTTATAGCCCACATCCAAGAGTCTGAGACTTTCGTTCCTATTTTGAGGGTTCTTTGATATTTGTGGGCCATAAAGCAAACAGGAGAGTTAGAATTTCACACCATTCCATTCTGTGGCAGGCTGTTCTCTGATACCTGTCAGTCTAAGATTTTTAAGAGCCCAACAGAAGTCTGCACCTGACCCAGGATTTGTCATTGCTTGTAATTTTATAAGAGCTTCTGTTAACACATACATGGGGGCAGTGCTTATCTGCTACCTCACAGGTGAGGAAACCAAGGGTCTAACCTGCACTGGGTTTTATATTTCATCAGTAATAGAACATAGAGTGTTTTGGTTTGGTTTTGTCTCTGATCTCCTTGTCAAAGATTGTTTCCACACATTCAGCTGAACGGAGACAGACAAGGGTATTTGTTTTTCAGTTTAGAGACAATAGGGCATTGAACAGAGCTTGGGAGGGTCAGTGTGTGCCTCCACACATATTTGCTGGATCCTTTGTCCTTGCTCCCAGCACCAAGTGAAGGCTCATCAAGGTGGAGGATCAAAAGGCTAAGCAGGGAAGAGCCCTCCCGGCCAGGTTGCCTCGACCGCATCCACCCCGGCTGGCACCGTTCTCAGCGCCGACTAGGGAAGCTTTTCCTTGTTTTCTTTCCTGATTCAGATTGCCAGATCCTTGTGTTTGATTTTAAATTGATATGACAGCACGTCCTGTTTACTTGGATTAGCTCACAATTATTCTTTTTGTCTGCTGTTCTACAACACAAGGGTTACTTTTTCATACCTGACCGGATGCTGAACATGTCCTTTATGTGTTCAAGTTTGTTTAGTTCTCAAAAATATATTTCGTAACTGTATTGAACAACCCAGTTAGTTTGTAGGATTGAGGGTTAGGACATGGTGAGTAGCTCTTTTGCCTCTTAACGAAACAATTCTGTGTTAAGTAGTTCTGAGAGCTAGGTAAGGCTTGGAATCACTAATTAGATCAGTTATAACGTTCCCAAAGGCAGTGTTTGATTTCCAAAATCATAACCCAGCACATTGAATATGGACCGAAGAAAACAGCTTTGCAGAAATCCTACTTCTGTTTCAAGACTGAGAAACCATTGACCAAAGCCCTGAGAAATGAGAGCATAAACCTCATGCTCCGAAGGTATCGGTGAAACCAGTCTTTAAAATGACACCTTACTTCCAAACAGGCAGCTGTAGAAGTTATTCATAATTGGCTGATTCTTTTGAACTGGAATGAAAGATGAGATTCATTCTGTAAGTCTTCCCTTCGAAATTCTAAGCTCTTTGTAAAGAAACGAATTTATATTTCATAGAAGTGAAAGGCTGGCTTCGTGTCTAAGCAGTGGAAAATTTCCATGTGCCACTGTGGGACTGTTAAAAATCAATTAACAAAGGAGTTAATCTGCGGTTGCCTGTGTGAGTGACTCAGTAAGCCGCTTCACGTGTACACAACTCTACTTGCAAACACTGGGCTGTCCAGGTGCTGGCCTCCTTCAAAAAAGCAAAAGGAAGGTTCATTCTACATTTAATCTTATTTTTAGATTCCCACTCATTGTATTCTTCCCGTGTGAACACATTCACATCTCTTGGTGGTCTGTGGTTGGGAGCACATTCTCCTTAAAATTTCATAGTCTCAAAGCATGTCAAAGTGCCATCTTTGACTTAGCACGTAGCTAGCCTCGTTTCATCTAGCTATGTAATTTCGTCTTACATGTTTTCTTTCACCAATTTTCTTTCCATGATTTGTTTCTCTAACTTCCATAAAATCTTAAGTGCTCTTGCTTTTTATTCATTCTTTCTACTCTTCTTCTTCTTTCATTCTCATGGTCTTTTTGGGGTCTCTCTGGTTGACAAGAGGTAAAGGTGAAAGGGGAGATGTGTGGTTGGTCAAGTTTTCAGTGTCCAGTTTTGGGCATTCATTCTGATAATATCTCCATGTGTGGAGAGAATGCCTGTTTCAGATGGTGCTTAAAATAATTCTGAAGTCTGTAACCTACATCATTGTCCTGAAACTTTTATGGGTTAATTGTAGTTTTCATAAGGCTAGATTTCTATATGGCTAAAGAAAAAAAAAATCCCCCTGGTCTTTATTATCAGGTCCATGACCTACTTTATAGAGTTACTTAGCAGTAGAAGAGCTAAGTCATGCCTGTCTCTGGGTGAGACTGCTCATGTGCCCATCTGCTACTCTGGGCTTCAATAGTACCAAGCAGAGACACTCTGTCTGTATGCATGACAGTCCCCCCAATCCTACTGGCTTAGTTAGGGTTTCTATTGCTGTGAAGAGACATTGTGACCACAGGAACTCTTATAAAGGAAACATTTAATTGGTGGCTTACAGTTCAGAGATTCAGTCCATTATCGTCATGGTGGGACATGGCTGCATGTAGGCAGATACAGTGCTGGCGAAGGAGCTGAGAGGAAGAAGAAGTAGACTGAGTGTCACAGTGAGCAAAGGAGATCTCAAAGCCCACCCCACAGTGACACGACTTCTTCCAACGAGGCCACAGCTACTCTAACAAAGCTGTACCTCTTAGCAGTGCCACTCCCTTTGGGGACCATTTTCTTTCAAACCACCACACCTACCCCACAATGGCTCATTGCACTTTTAGGTCCCAGTTTTACTCTTTTTTAAAAAAAAGCATGTTCTGAGTCTCCTTTGCCTTTTTTTTTCTCCTTTGCCTCCATCAGGTCTCCAACATCACTGAGGCTTTTCAGAGATAAGGGAGGATGGGAGAGTTAAAAGCTTAGGTTTCACATTCAAGGAAAGAAAGAAAGAAAGAAGTGCCCAGGGCTGATGGCCTGTGGCAGCTGTCCCAGGATGCCACCGTTGTGTTTGTTCATTGTGTCTGTCCATAACTGTGGTATGTCTAGGGTTCTAGACTAACCTATACCCCGTCTTGGCCAAAGAGGAAACCTAGCACTCTCAGTACTGAGTTCTCCCTCTCAGTACCCTCTCAGTACGAGCTCTCTTTGTCCTTTCCACTTCTCAGAGCCTTTACTCCAGCATTGCTGTGTCTACCCCAGCTTCAGCCTGTCACTCACAGACTCAGGGCGTCTTGCTCTCTCCCCTTTGGGGGGGGGCATCAAGTTTAGTGTCCTTCATACTGAGTAAGTTATTCAATTTTTATTTCAAAGGCGAGTAATTTCAAATTTTTTTCAGTCGCTAAAAGGTTGTTTATCTTCCAAATGGTTTCAGAGTGGTCCCCCCCAAAAAAACAATAGCTTTTCTTTTGTGACTGGGAGAACATCGCTGTGCACATATCTTTCTTGGTACAAAGATGATTTTATGGATCTCCTCTAGATGCCTTTGCTGTTTGTTCAACTTTTCTTCTGAAATAGGACACCAGTGATAATCACACCAGGACTCCAGGCATAAGCAAAGTGAAGTGTCATCCTCAGGCACTGTAAACTTCTTTCATTAGAGAGAGAGAAAAAAAAAAGGAAATAAAAATTTAATCTGTGGTAAGTTTTCTGCTATAATAGACAACAGTCTGCAAATTTTTAGGCCTCATGGGAAAATTAAAGTTTGTCTTCAAGCACAGGTGGGATATTACATTAATCACACCAAGTTTCCAAACTGAATTTCCTTGACTTTTACAGTCAATATTGGTGAAGCATGAACTACGTGCCTAAGCATACCAAGCCAAGGCGAACACACAAGTGGATAGGCACATTTCCACTCTGTTGCTCTGAATACAGACATTCCATCTTCTATGTTTGCTATTTCCTGAGACAATGGCTAGTGCTCCTCATGTTAAAAGATGCTAAAACTGAAATGTTTTGATGTTATAGAAATAGGATTTGTAAGTTCCTTTGTTACTATTTAAATGCTCCTTTGTACAAATAACAAGCAAATTAGATGGCTTTGACCGAAGATCTGCCAATATTTTATTCCCCTTAAAACTGAAGAATGAAGTGATTTAAAAAAATAGTAACAACTTAGCTTAACATCAGTCATTGTTTTCATAGCTTCAGTCAATGTGAATCTTAATTTAAATCCAGATCTAAGAGACAAAAATGCTGTGGTATGTTTGATATGGGGAGCAAGAAACTCACACTGTGCCTTAGGCTAGGTCATAATATTTGTGGGCAAATAGCTGTTTCCCTGGCACAGCTAGATTCAACAGAGTATTAAAATGTCTGGATTCATCACAATAACTTTTGGGAACATGACTAAATGGCAAAGGCCATTTTGTTCACATTCCACAAAGGATGATCTTTTTGTAAAGCTTTCAGTGAGGAGGAGAGTTTTGGGCCCCTTCCAAGATGACTCAGTCCTTGCCTGGCTGTTCCTTGAATTGGTTACCTGGAAAATAATGTAAGTAGCTATTGCAGTGTTACCAGTCAGTAGGGGCAACTAACATGTACAATGCTGAACATGGAGTAAAGCCTAGCCAATCGAGCACTTTGGGCAACTGGTGATACCATGGAGGCAGAGGTGAGGGGACCACTGTAATATGTGTTTACATCAGCATGCCATGCTTGTAGGTGCTGGGCATACATCTCAGCTCTGTCAGGGACCTAGAGACAGTAGAAAAAAAAGTAGCTTGAATTTGTTATGGTCCATGAAAAAAACTTCAAAATGTCCCAAACTCTGTAATATATCACCTATCATACAGTGCTGCCTTGTGTTTTTCTTGATCTCTTTCACATAGGATGGGCTTAGCTCTCTAAGTCTCTTAGAATACATGAGCCTGTCTTATAAAAAACAAAGTCAAAAGCAAACAACAACAAGACAACAAGAGTGAGGGGGAGGAGAGAGGAGGGGGAGGGAGAAGAGGGGGAGAAGGAGGTGGGGAGAAGAAGTGGTCCTCTGAGGCATAGCTTCAGACAAAGCTTGCCAGTAGGAAGAGTTGGTGTTGGAAGTCCTCCTGAATCCCCTCTCCTAGCATCCCCTACTCCCTTTTCAGCTCTGAGAACTTTCTGAATCTCTTTTTCTCTAGTAGGAAGCTAAGCTCCAGGCCTATCTACCCTGTGTACCTCTTCCAAGTTGTCAAATTGGCTTGGATCCCAGCTCCTTGAGTGTGTAACCTGTGGCAAGCTCCTGGTCCCCAGTAGCCTCATCTATGTGGAAGTGAACATATGGTGAGCTTAAGAGGCTTAAATGAAGGAAGCTATTTAACAGGATCTACAGTGGCTGCTACATGTTAGCAGTGTAATAAATGCTACTGTATTTTGTTTCTCCTTCTCCACAGCTCTCCTCACTAGGGCTTTCATTTGGCTGGCACATATAGATTGCATCCACCAATGAGAAGTGTGTCCTGTTCGAGTAGAAAGGGATTTAGAAGAGACTGAGTGGAATTTTTAAGGGAATGTTCTACACAGCCTCAGATTCCCCTGGGGCATCCTGAAACCCATGGCCTCCTCTGACCAAAGAAATTCTACTACTATCAAGTTTGCATAATGGAAATTTTTTTTGGTAAGATTTTATTTTGGAAATGTAAAACTGATACCCCCAGATTCCTCCTACCACCACTTTAAAAAAGTTTGAAACGATGCTTTGGCCAAATCTTCATTTTACTGATGAGGAAAATGAGACCCAGAGAGATTAGAGATTGAAGCCTTTGCCTTGTGCCTTCCACCCACTAAGTTCCTGGACCATTGCCCTGCCGCAAGCATGTCCTTCCAACCTCTTTAAGGACATTTGGCTGGACTCTGTGTGGCTTTATTCAGTAAGAATTCACTAAGTTTAAGTACCCCCTTCACAACTGTTTAGCACTGAAGCCTCCTAGGAATGTTAGCATAATTCTGACTATGGTATTGGTGTTTGCAAAAGGTTCTGTTTCATCAGTCAATGGATTCAGATCTCCAAAAGCAAACAAATTAAAGAATATAAATTTTAAGAGAATTACTCAAGTTGTACATAAACATTGTGTCATTAAACATTCAAACAATACAGAGAGACCTGTGGAAAGTCAAACCTAGAAATATTTCTCTACCTCTTTACTCATACCCTGAGTGAGGCCAACTCAGGTCCTACTTACCTGTTGAACCCATTAACTACTAAAACTTCAACATACAAACTTCCAGGTATTACTTTATGTATCTCAAAACATTCATATATTGTTTTATCTTTCCTTATGTAAATAAAACCAAACTCCAATTACAGTTTGTAAGAGGATCTTTTTCTTCTAGAAAGTACACATTATTTTCTTTATGTTTCTCAATGTGAATGTCACTAAAAACAGGCAAATAGTTCCTTTCCTGTTTATTTGCTGTTGTAAATAGGTCTGCAACATTTTTTGCACATATTTGTATTTAACACATTTGAAAGCGTGTCACTTGCTAGGTATGGTTGTGTACAACTACAACACCAGCCACCACGCAATACTAGCTTGTGTGAGACTGAGGCAGGAGGATCATACATCCAAGGCTACCAAAAAGATGAATAAAATAATGTGTGTGTGTGTGTGTGTGTGTGTGTGTGTGTGTGTTTTGTTTCTGAGTAAATGTCTGAGGTATTATGATTTGGATCTGAAATGTTTACAAAGACTCATGTGGCAAAAGCTTGGTTGCCAGACTTTTTTTTTTTTTTTTGTTTTTCGAGACAGGGTTTCTCTGTGTAGCTTTGCGCCTTTCCTGGAGCTCACTTGGTAGCCCAGGCTGGCCTCGAACTCACAGAGATCCGCCTGGCTCTGCCTCCGGAGTGCTGGGATTAAAGGCGTGCGCCGCCGCCGCCGCCGCCGCCGCCGCCGCCGCCGCCGCCGCCGCCGCCCGGTTAACATTTTTTTCCATTAGGGAAATGATTGGCTCACAAGGACTGTGATCTAGCTGATGAGTTCATCCATTGATAAAGTCATATTTTGATGACATATTGGGAAGTGATAGAAGTGAAGAGGTGTCTTTGAAGGGTCCAATTTGCTTGCTCTCTCTCTCTCTCTCTCTCTCTCTCTCTCTCTCTCTCTCTCTCTCTCTCTCTCCCTCCCTCCCTCCCTCCTCCCTCCCTCCCTCCTCCCTCCCTCTCTCTCTCTCTCTCTCTCTCTCTCTCTCTCTCTCTCTCTCTCTCTCCCCCTCTCCCCCTCTCTCCTCTCTGTCTCTGCTTCCTGGTCATGGTGAAGTGACCAGCTTTGCCCCCCATCCCCCAACTCCCTGCCATGATTTTCTGCCTCAACACAGCAATGGAGCCCACGGACAGAAACTCCTGAAACTGCCCCAATGGTGGTGCACGCCCTTAATCCCAGCACTCGGGAGGTAGAGCCTGGTGGATCTCTGAGTCTGAGCACAGTTTGGTCTACGGAGCAAGTTCGAGGACAGCCAGGGCTACACAGAGAAATCCTGTGTTGAAAAATCAAAACCAAAACAAAAAAGAAAGAAAGAAAGAGAAAGAGAAAGAAAGAAAAACATTTTGACCCATGTTCCATGTTTATCTAATGGATTTTGTTTCAATAATGAAAAATTAATCCACCTGTAAATTCTATAGTAAATTAAAACCTGGCACATATAGGCAGATTGCCTTTCAACTTTTGTATAAGAGATGTTCCTCCTGGTGCTCTTGCATTTTTTTTTCACTTTTACCGAATTAAAATTGTTGTGATCTTTAATTTTTCCAATCAGGAACTATACAGCATGATTTATTATTTTGTAAGTCTTTGTTTATTGACAGTATTGACTATTTTGTAAATGTTATTTCCATATACATTATATATATATATATGCTGTATATGTGTTCTGTACATGGTCTGTGTCTTACTTAGGATTTCTATTACTATGATAAAACACCATGATGAAAAGCAAGTTGGGGAGGAAATAGTTTATTTTGCTTACACTTCCAAATCACTGTTTATCATTGGAGGAAATCAGGGCAGGAACTCAAACAGGGTGGGAACTCAAACAGGGCAAGAACCTGGAGGCAGGAGCTGATGGATGCATAGGCCCCTGAGAAGTGTTGCTTACTGGCTTACTCCTTATGGCTTGTTCTTAGAGAACCCAGGACGACCAGCTCAGGGGTGGCACCACCCTCCCCCATCAATCACCAATTAAGGAAATGCTCCACAGGCTTGCCTACAACCCTATCTTATAGAGGCATTTTGTCAGTTGAGGCTCTGATGACTCTAGCTTGTGTCAAGTTGACATAAAACTAGACATCACAGTAGGTTCATGTTATTACATATTTTTATATTGAATTAACTTTGCTTATTGATTTATGGATTCTCTATTATTTCATTTTTTAGTACTGGAATTGAACCCAGGACCTTGTACACGTTAAGTATGTACTCTAACACTGACTAGACCTCAGATCCTTCATTATTTTAAATATAAATCACTTTTATATATAGTTTAAGAATAAATCTACTTGCTTTGGAACATATAAAACCTTTCATCTAGTTA
Source organism: Peromyscus leucopus (assembly GCF_004664715.2). Classification (NCBI taxonomy): domain Eukaryota; kingdom Metazoa; phylum Chordata; class Mammalia; order Rodentia; family Cricetidae; genus Peromyscus; species Peromyscus leucopus. The sequence continues at coordinate 45,081,308 of NC_051079.1, read as the reverse complement.
TCGCTCCACTCAACCACCTACCCAGACCCTCGTTCTGTGGACTTTATGGCTATCATTTTTAAAATGTGCTTACTGCCATTTATAGGGTTCAGGAGAGTGTAAAAATAAATATATGTGGTTAATTGTGGCTTGGTAATCTAAATTCACCTCTAAACCAAAATATTTTTGAGTGTAAAATAAATTATTATATTGAAAAATATAAACAGGGAATGCATCATCATACAACTAATCAATTAACCACAGAAATTACTTTGCTTAAATTTCAAAAGCTTTTTGACACTTTAACATGTGGTTTTATGTTTTATATTTCTATTTTATTGTAAGAATATTCTCTATTCTAATATGTCTATTTTTCCCTAATGAATTTTGTATTAATAGTATTACTTTCATATATCTCTTTGATAGGCCATGTCTTGGTATTGAGTTACATTTGTTACAGAACCAATACTGTTCAGAAATATGTCTATAGAATTGGCACATTATTGAAAATACTGACATTATTAAGATATAAGAATATAAACATATATTCCATTTGAAAATATCTTTAAAATATTAAAAATTTTTTCTCTATATGGGTCCTGCATAGTTTTCTGGCCTTTTGAAAAAAGCTTTATACTGTTTTATACTGATGTAAATGGAATCACTTTCTTTATTTTCTTACCCATGATTGTTGTTATGTGGGAAGGTTTTTAATTTATGTGTTTATTTCATAATTAGAGCCCTGTGTCAGATTTTTTTCTTTCATGTTTTTTATAGTTAGTTTTAGTTGTAAACTTGACACAAACTTAGATGTACCTGGGAAGAGGGAATCTGTCTATTGAGAAGTTGTCTCTGTTAGAATGATCTATGGCAATGTCTGTGGGAATTTTTCTTTCCTTATTCTCTCTTTTATTTTGAGATTATAATATAATTACATCATTTCTCCCTTCCCTTTCTTCCCTCCAAACCCTTCCATATACCTTTTCTTGTTCTCTTTCAAATTCATGGCCTCATTATTCATTAATCACTGTTACATGAATACATCTATATCTATATATCTATCTATATATCTATCTATCTATAGAGAGACATACACATACATATTTCCATATTACTAAATATAACCTGCTCAGTCTATATAATGTTACTTGTATGTATGTTTCTGGAGCTGACAATCTAATATTGGATAACCAATTTGTGTGCTCATCCCTGGGGAAGACAATAATTTTCACTTTCAGTGGGAAATAGTGCTTTTAGTTATTTGCATAGGGTTTCTCTGTCTACTTTAATAAGTCTATTTAATAAGTCTATTGTTATTCTTTTTCAGTTCATTTTAGGCAGCCATAATGAGACAGAAAATGGAAAGATCTCCCATGCTCTTGGATAGGTAGGATTAATATAATAAAAATAGCAATCTTGCCAAAAGCAATGTACAGATTCAGTGCAATCCCCATAAAAACTCCAACACAATTCTTCACAGACCTTGAAAGAACAATATGGAGAAACAAAAAACCCAGGATAGCTTAAACAATCCTGTACAATAAAGGAACTTCTGGAGGCCTCACCATCCCTGACTTCAAGCTCTACTATAGATCTATAGTAATAAAAACAGCATGATACTTGCATAAAAACAGACATGTGGATCAATGGAATCAAATAGAACACCCTGACATAAATCCACACACCTATGAACACCTGATTTTTGACAAAATAGACAAAATTGTACAATGGAAAAAAGAAAGCATCTTTAACAAATGATGCTGGCATAACTGGATGTTGACACTTAGAATAATGCAAATAGATCCCTATCTATTGCCTTGCACAAAACTCAAGTCCAAGTGGATCAAAGACCCCAACATAAAACCAGTTACACTGAATCTGATAGAAGAGAAAGTGGGAAGTTGTCTTGAATGCACTGGCACGGGAGACTACTTCCTGACTATAACACCGGTAGCAGATGCTGAGATCAACAATTAATAAATGGGACCTCCTGAAACTTGAAAAGCTTCTGTAAGTCAAAGGGCATGATAAAGAAGACAAAACAGCAGCCTACAGAATGGGAAAAGATCTTCACCAACCCCACATCTGATAGATAGCTGATCTCTAAAACATATAAATCACTCAAGAAGCTAGACATCAAAATACCAAATAGCCCAATTAAAAATGGGGTACAGGTGTAAATAGAGAATTCTCAACAGGAGAATTTCAAATGACCAAAAGACACTTAAGGAATTGTTCAACATCCTTAGTCATCAGAGAAATGCAAATAAAAATGACTCTAAGATACCATCTTACACCTGTCAGAATTACTAAGATCAAAAACACTGATGACAGCTTATGTTGGAGAAGATGTGGAGTAAGGAGAACACTCTCTACTGTTGGTGGGAATACAAACTTGTGCAGCCACTATGGAAATCAGTATGACATTTTTTCAGTTGATTGGCAATCAATCTACCTCAAGACCCAGTGATACCATTCTTGGGCATACCCAAAGGATGCTCAATCATACCACAAGGACACTTGCTCAACTATATTTATAGCAGCATTATTCATAATAGCCAGAACTTGAAAACAACCTAGATGCCTCTCAACTGAAGAATGGATAAAGAAAATGTGGTACATTTACACAATGGAATATTACTCAGCAGTAAAAAACAATGACATCATGAAATTTGCAGGCAAATGGATAAAAATAGGGAAAAAAATCATCCTGATTGAGGTAATCCAGACACAGAAAGACAAACACAGTATATACTCACTCATAAGTGGATAGTAGATGTAAAGCAAAGAATAGCCAGGCTACAATCCACAGCCCCAGAGAAGCTAGGTAACAAGGAGGACTCTAAGAGGGATGCATGGATTGCCTTGGGAAGGGGAAATAGATGAGATCTCCTGGGTAAACTGGGAGCAAAGGGAGTAGGTAGAGAGGAGGAGCTAGGGATGTGAACATGAGTGATCTGAATAGCCAAGTTGGGGAAGGGATGGAGAGGGAGAGCAATGAAAGAGATACCTTGATAGAGGGGGCCATTATGGTGTTAGGGAGAAACCTGATACAAAGGGAACTCCCAGGAATCCATAAGAATGACTCCAGTTAAGATTCCCAGCAATAGTGGAGAGGGTGCCTGAACTGGCCTTCTGTTATCAGATCAATGACTACCCTAATTATCATCATAGAACCTTCATCCAGTAACTGATGGAAGCAGATGTAGAGATCCACAACCAAGCACTGAGCAGAGCTCCAGGAGTCCAGTTGAAGAGAGAGAGAAGGGATTATATGAGCTGGGGAAGGGAGTCAAGATCTTGATGGAGAAACCCTCAGAGACAGTGGACCTGAGCTTGTGAGAGCTCATGGACTCTAGACTGACAGCTAGGGAGCCTGCATGGGACCAACCTAGGCTCTCTGCATGTGGGTGATAATTGTATAGATTGATCTGTTTGTGAGGCCCCTAACAGTGCAGTGGGACCAGGATCTGTCCCTGGCACATGAGCTGGCTTTTTGGAACATATTCCCTGTGGTGGAATGTCTTGCTCAGCCTTGATGCAGTGGGGAGGAGCATGATCCTGCCTCAACTTGATATGCCATGCACTGTTGACTCCCATGGGAGGCCTTACCCTTTCTGACGAGTGAATGAGGTGGAGAGAGTCAAAAGGAGGTGTGTGTGTGTGTGTGTGTGTGGTGTGTGTGTGTGTGTGTGTGTGTGTGTGTAGTGGGGAGAAATATAAAATAGATTCTGGGAGTGTGCTTTAGTTGGCAGAGTGCTTGTCTTCTATGCACAAAGCTGAGTTTGGTTCCCAGTGCTGCATAAAACCAGATGTGGTAGGGCATGCCTGTAGTTTCAGCAGTCTTGAGATGGAAGCAAGATCTTCAGAAGTTCAAGGTTATACTCAGCTAAATAGGGAGTTCAACACTAGCCTGGGATAGATGAGACCCTGCCTCAAACAAACAAACAAACAAACAAACAAACGAATAAAATGATCATTTATAAAAAAAGAAAGAAAGAAAACAAGAGTTATTGACAAGAAGCAAAGGAGAAGAGTGAATCTTAAGGAAGTGTGGAGATCTGTGTAGCTTTGGGATTGTTATAAATACTTCTTCTATGACCAAACAGAAGCAACCGTTACCTTTATGTCTGGAACATATGCTGTATCTCCAACCCATGGGAAGAGCTCTGTCTGTTTTTGATAAATGACTAAAATTTCTTCTAAGGACAAGGTCAGTGTGGCTCCTTTCAGAGCTGAGGAGACACAGACGTCTCAGGTGCGTTGAAGAAAACCTGACATTGTGTCAGAGATTACTAATGACCTTTGTTGAAGGTTTTCTTTTCACTCTACCAAAAATAATGAAAACCATGTGGAGACCTCATTACTGTGGTACTTCAAGGCAAACAAAGACAACAGCTAAAAGTGATGGACCAAGCCCAGTTGACCTGTTTCCACGCAAACCAAGAAAATCAGCTAGGTATAGAAAATGCCTGGCTTCAGAAGACGACTGAAAGACAGGAGTTTTGGGCTTGGTTTCAGCGGTTCTATTCTGCTTTTCTCCCCCACTCCCACCCCCCAAATCTAAGAAAATAAAGTGTTACTACAGATAATATAAAGACTTATGCTTTCTGAATTTCATGCTTCAATTTTATGTTTCAATCTCTATAGTTGGAAGGTTTCTCTGGTCCCTCCAGGCCCCTGCAGTGCCGTGGCCTGCTTATAAAATGATCACTCAGAAGCTTATATTAATTATAACTGCTCGACCTTTAGCCCAGGCTTATTACTGACTAGCTCTTACACTTAAATTAACCCATAATTCTTATCTATGTTTAGCCATGAAGCTTGGTACCTTTTCTCAGTTCTGCCTTGTCATCTTGCTTCCTGTGTGTCTGGCTGGTGACTCCTGACTCAGCCTTCCTCTTCCCAGAATTCTCCTCCTCTGCTTGCCCCATCTATACTTCCTGTCTGGCTACTGGCCAATCAGTGTTTTATTTATCAACCAATCAGAGCAACACATATTCACAGTGTACAGAAGGACATCCCAGAGCAAATCTCTGCTCACCCTCCTTTTTTTTTCTTTGTTTATTCTGCTCCACCTCCAGCAAGCTGAGCATTCCCTTTAGCTGTCTGTCTTGTTCTTTCTCTCTCCCCCCCTTTTTCCTTATTGCTTTCTCCCAGTTACTTCTCCTCTCTCCTCTTACACACACTCCACTACCCTCTAGTTCACACTTACTTTTGGATCTCAGAAAACCTGACAGATACAACACTGGTTTTAAACCAAGAAACTTAGACATGTACTCACCCAATAAAAGAAACATGCCAGTCAGTTCAAATGATCCCTCAAAGCCCCTTTTATGAGAGTCCTGGAGACTTCCCTCAGCCCTGATCCAAGCGTTTTCTACCCCCTTTCAGGAGCCAGCCCACAGCCTCAGGAAAATATCAGAAGCTCCCAATTCCATCTAGGATTCTTGAGGAAGTGAGGAGGCTACCATTGCCTCATTCTGTTAGGTTAAGGAAGACTCCCATAAACAGAAATACCAAATAATTACTAATTCATACCTGGGATTTTTTATTGGTGGTTATGTTCATGTGATGGTTAATTTTGTGAACTTGACTAAAAAATACCTAAGAGAATTGGGTGTGGTGGTGCACATCTATAATCACAGTGATTTGGATGTTGGAGAGATGGGTGAAAGGTTTCAGACCAGCCTGGGCTGGTTACATAAGGCTTCTGAGGTTGTCTAGAACTACATAGCCAGGCTCTCTCTCAAATGATATGAGAAGATGCCCCTAGGGCATTAGTAAAGCATGCCAAGGCTGTGCCTGAAAGGATGCTTCCAGACATGACTAGTTCCTGAGGGCTGCAATCTAATGTGGAATTTAATCCCTTGTTAGACTCAAAATTTGGGGAAAGAGGAACTACAAAAAGGAGGAGGTTGGAAGAAGGAAGTCACTGGCGATGTGTCCTTAGAGGATAGATCTCCCTTTGACCCCTTCATTACTTCTCTCTGCTTCCTGCTTCCCATGAGGTGAACGACTGATTCCATCTACATGTTCCTGCCACTGAGATGTCTAGAAACCAGGTGTGTGGAGCCAAATAAACACCAGTGGAACCCTCTGTAACTGTGAGCAAAACAAACCCCTCCCCTTTTAAGTCGTTTCTATTAGGTATGTTGCTATAGTGACAAATAGGTAGGACAGCGTCTCCTGGAGGACTCTTTGTGCCCTTCCTCATTTCACTATTTAGGTATCATTGATTTCTAGGAAGGCATTTAAACCTACTTGACTTTTGTCCAAAAAACCATAGCTACAAACCAGAGATAAATTTCAGGGCTAGAAAGCTTGCATGGTGTGTGTATGGGGGTGTGGGGATAGAGGGTTTTTCCTTAGCACTATGAAGTAAAACAAAACCAAAAACCCAGACTTGTTCACTGTCCCTGAACTAAATAGACCAATACATATGAGCTACTAAAAGGGTTTGATTTTCTGTTTTCTTTTTTTTTTTTTTTTTTTTTTTTTTTTTTTTTCTTTTTTTTTTTTTCTAATTCCAATGGACAGATTTCAGGTTTATTTTTATTTATTTATTTTTCATTTTTCTTTATTAAGAAATTTTCTACTCACTTCACATGCTATCCACAGACCCCCTCCTCCCTCCTCCCACCCCAGCCCTCTTTCCCAAGCCACACCACATCCCCACACCCCCCAAACTGAGGTCTCCCATGGGGAGTCAGCAAAGCCCAGCACACTGAGCCTAGGCAGGTCCAGCCCCTTCCCACTGCACCAAGGCTGTGCAAGGTATCCCACCACAGGCAGCGGGTTCTAGAAGCCTGCCCATAGACCAGGGACAGATCCCGATCTCCCTGCCTGGGTGACCCCAAATAGTTCAAGCCAAACAAACATCTTCCGTATCCAGAGGGCCTAGTCCAGTCCCATGGGGGCTCCACAGCCACCGGTCCACAGTTCATGGGCTTCCACTAGTGTGGTCCGTCATCTCTACACATCTTCTCATCATGATCTCGACATCCCTCACCTGCAGTATCTCTCCTCTCTCTCATCAGTTGGATTCCCGGAGCTCAGCCTGGTACCTGGCCGTGAATCTCTGTATCTGCCTCCATCAGTCACTGGACAAAGGCTCTATGATGACAGCTAGGTTATTTGATAGGCTGGTCACCAGAGTAGACCGGTCCAGGCACCCTCTGCACCACTGCCTGCAGACCAAGGTGGGGTCAACCTTGTGGATTCCTGAGAGCCTCCCCAGAACCCTGCCTCTTCCTATTCCCATGATGTCCTCATCTATCTGGGTATCTTCCTCCCTGCCCTCCCACTCTGTGCCTGTTCCGGCTTGACCCTCCCATTTCCCTATGCTCTCATCTCCCACTCCTCACCCTCTGCCATCTCCCCCCCCCCCCCGCCCCAGTCCACTCATGTAGATCTCATTCACTTCTCCTTCACAGGATCATCCATGTGTCCCTCCTAGGGTCTTTTCCTGTTAGCTAGTCTCTCTGGAGTTGTGGGCTGCAGCCAATGGACAGATTTGAAATGAAACAGGAAGTCAAAAGTTTTCTTCCCAAAAATTGAATAAAACTTAGGACTTTGAAAAAGCATTATTTTATCTATTCTTTGGGATTTCATACATGCATAAACAACTTCCTCCCCGAACTTCTTCCCGATACCTCCCCCTCAATTTTACATCCTCTTTTTTTCTCCCGTCTTTATAACCCACTGAGTTCAGCTAGAGCTGCCCCTGTGTGCCTCAGTGTAGGGCCATCAGGGCAGTAGGAGCAACCTAGAAGAAGCCACAGCCCCGAAGACAACCGACCTCTTTCCCCAAGCAGCCACCAATCACGAGTAGCCTCAGCTCCATGACCCTTTCCCTATCCATACTGAGTGTTGCCAGGCTTGACCTAGTGAAGGTCCTGTGCAGGCAGCTACAGCAGCCATGAGCTCCGAGCGAAACTGCTCTGTCATGTCCAGAAGACACTGTTTTCTCCCGCTCTCCCTGTGGACCTCTAACTCTCACAATCGGTCTCTTCCTCTGTGATGTTCCCTCAGCCTTGGAGGGAAAGGTTGATAGAAGATGTTTGATTTGGAGACTGAGCACCTTGCAGACACTTATTATTAGCACTGTGAGCAAAATGACAAGTTTTTAAACTCTGTTTGGAGGGAAGAATTTGGGATTCAGGCTGGCAGGTGCCTTACCCTTCAATGCTGAGCAGGTTATCTGGTGTCTTGGTAGTTGTGGCTCATTTATTGCTATGCTTAAATAAATCTTCTTCCTTCACTTTGCGAAGGTGACTTTGAAATTTGGGCTAAATCCTGTGCTCTGCTGATGCTATCCTTACTAACACTGATGGCCGGCGGGTCCACAAAGTCCTTGGATCATCAGGAAACCATCTGGCAGTCAATCCATTGCTCTGTGATCTCCTGTTAGTTCCTGAAGCTAACAAAGAAAATTTGTTCTTCAAATTTGTTCTTCATTGCTGTGAAGGCTTCCAGAACTTTACAGAAAGAAAAGCCTCAAACAATGGAAAGGCATTGAGGACAAGCTCTATCTCTTAAGCTTAGCTATTTAAAATAATTACTCTAACATGGGTACTTTCCTTTCTCCCAGGATCCCTTGTCTATAGTAGATGATAATAAGCCTCTGGACCACTTTGTGTGCCTAAATACTCAGGCAAACAAGGCTCTCAATTTAGGTTGATATTCAATTAGAGTTCAGATAAATGATAGCCAGGCAGCTCACATTAGAGTCTTCCAGTTTCAGCTAAGTGCAGTATATTACTCTGGACACTTCAGGGAACAACTGGTCATGGTCCCAACCATAGATCCGTGTACCGAAGGACCTGCTGTTGTCACCTATATTGATTTCAATTTGTGCGAGAAGAAGGATTTTCATAACTAACATTTGTTGAATGTTTGCTATGTGTCCGTATTACAGTAAGCAATGTATATATTAAAGCATTTAATTTTTTTATTCAAATCCTTGAAAGGAAATAGAGGAAACGGAAAATGTTTTTCATTTCCTGTGGGTTTATGAGGCTGTCCTGTTTTGTTTACTGTTGTATTCTTTGGCTCTAGGAAGTATTTGGCACATAGTAGGCATTCAGGAAACCCCCGTGAGATGACTGATGCTCACATCAACAAACGAATTCTAGAGTGGCATAAACAACTGGGACCCTGTGTTTAACCAAGATGGTTCAGGGGCTGGGCCTGCCCATTGGTGTCGTTCTGCTGAGAAGCAAAAGCCACAGTTACCTTTCCTGTGTCCCAGCCTTTGTGAAACTACTGGCCACAGCAAATTTAGGGCTGTATTGCTGCTCTTGTGGTTTCAATATGATGATTTAAGGGGAAGTAACATAGGCTCCTGGGATCTGACAGTCTTAATTGCTCAGTTAACTCCATGATGCTCCAGTTCGACAGTTTGGGACTAGAAACAGTATGAACAGTATAAATGTTGCATAGGAAAATGTATTATAGATAAAACATGTAGTGGGAATGGTGCCACATGCCTCTAATCCCAGCACTGGGAGGCTGAGGTGAGGGTTCAAGGCCAGCCTGGCTGGCCTACATAACAAGGCACATTGCAGACAAACAAACAACACCTACCTAGGGCTGATGTCTTCCAGGTGTCAAGCACTCGCACTTTACCTTTTCCTGTCTTGTAGAATGGGAAGCTCTGCCACTCTCTTTGGAAAAAGCACAATTCTTTGCTTTCTTTTTGCAGGGAGGGGAGCAAGGCAAAGTAGGGAAGTCAGAGAGAGGACATTCACCCTGGGGAATAGAGAATGAAAATGTGCCCAAGTCCCCATGGATCCCCTGCAGGTACAATGTTCCTTTGCAGAGAGTTCAGCATGTGTGTTAATACTCTGAGATAATTCTGGCATTGGTGGGTATGGAAAAATCAGCCAGGCTAATGGAGGGCTGTGTGTGTGCTGGAACAGAGCCTGATTAAATAGGTTATGAAATGTGGTCTGTAACGTGCAGCTGTTTTTGAGGTTAAGGAAAGCAGCCCTTTTGGAATTTTTATTAAGGGGAAGGATTAGAATTAAATATCACCAAGGAGTCAGTTTTTAAGGAAAACCTGGAATTTTAAAAATGCAGACATGTAAGAAAATATCTTAAAGAAAAAGGGAGTGGGTCCTTAAAATGCAGTCTATGCTTGAACTGTTTTCTTGAAGGTAACATCCATGCTTTGGTGAACAGAGAAGGAAGACTTTTTATACTCTTGCTGATCATCCCACTTTTCCTCCCCTCTCTCTTCCCTCTTCCTTTGAAATAGGGCCTTTATAGCCTTTTTAGTCAAAGTGGGGGCCTGAAACTTACTACCCTGCTTCAGTCTTCTGAATGTTGGGATTGTATGCCTGCTTCACCATACCTGGTCTTGGTTTTGCTTGTTTGTTTGTTTGTTTTGTTTGTCTGTTTGTTTTTGCTTTTTAGTTTATATACTGTGTCTTGTTCATTTATCTCACAAATGTTGTCAGCGCTATTGGGAGCATTAGAAACACAGGAACAGAGGCACCTGGCCAGGTCATCTTTGAGCTTAACATCTGTTTCATCTTTTGTCTTGAGGCAGGGTACATCTCCCTTTGTATGTCTTATGGCTGTCCTTAATCTTGAGACCCTTCTGCCTTGCCAGCTCAGGCTGCATAGGGAGACATCATCTCAGAAAGGGAAAATGTATTAAGCAGTGGCCTTCACAGACAAGGGTCTTGAGAGCCCTGAACCTAGGGTTACAGTGTATTGTGCTGAGCTCACAGTGTATTAAAAGTTGATGTACATTAGTTTTCTCAGTGCTCCAGCTAAGACTTCAAGTACTGTAATTGAGTAGATATGGAGAGAGCAGACATTCCTGTCTTCTTTCTGATTTTAGTGGAAATGTTTTGAGTTTCTTTTCATTTAAGATGATGCTGGCTGAGGGCTTGCTGTAAACTGCCTTTATTATGTTGGGAGTATGTCCCTTGTATCCTCCATCTCTCTGGGACTTTCATAATGAAGAAATGTTGAATTTTGTCAAAGTCCTTTTTCTGCACCTAATGAGATGATCATGTGGTTTTTATCTTTTGGTCTGTTTATGTGGTGAATTATATTTACAAACTTCCACATGTCAAGCCATCCCTACCACATTGTGATGATGCCTACTTGATGACCATGGTGAGTGTTTTTTTTTTTTAATATGTTCTTGGATTCATGTTCCAAGTGTTTTATTGGGAATTTTTACATCTACGTTCATAATGGAAATTGGTCTGTAATTTTCTTTATTTATTGTGTCTTTGTGTGGTTTAGGTTTCAGGATAATTATGACCTTGTAAAAAGAATTAGGCAATGTTCTTTCTGTTACTAGTTTATGAGGTTCATATCTATATTCACATTAAAGAAGCTTAATTGGAACACTCTATTTTAGCAGTATTGATTTTAGTTCTTGAAGATTTGGTAGAATTCTGTACTGAGTTGATCTGACCCTGGGTTTTATTTGGCTGGGAGACTTTTGATTATTGCTTTTACTTTACTAGGGGTTATATGGCTCTTAAAGTTGCTTATCCTGATCTAACTTAGATTGGTAATATACATTAGGACATTTATCCATTTCTTTTAGTTTCTCCAGAGTATAGATTTTTACAGTATGTTGTTGATGTAACTAACCATCTTATTAAATAAGAAACACAGAAACAATGTAAAGGAGAAAGCCGAGAGGTCAGAGCTCAGAGCTAAAATCTCACCCTTCCGCCTGCGGTGTCCCAGCTTCCCGAAAGAGAGCTACTTCCTGTCTGTAAATCGATTTTCCAGTCATTCTGCCTTCTCATTGGTTGTAAACCCAAACACGTGACCGCCTCGTCACTGTCTGAATGTACAGCCCCCTAGGTCTTAAAGGCATATGTCTCCAATGCTGGCTGTATCCCTGAACACATAGAGATCTATGGGATTAAAGGCGTGTGCCACCACCGCCACACTCTGTCTATGGCTCTAATAGCTCTGACCCCCAGGTAACTTTATTTATTAACATACAATCAAAATCACATTTCAGTACAATTAGAATACCACCACAGTATGTTCTTATGATTCTCTAGATATTCTTGGTGTCTGTTGTGATGTTCCTGTTTTGCCTCTAATTTTATTAATTTGGATCTTTGTCTGTAACTGGAGCCTTTTCTCTGTCCTGCTTGGTCCTGCAGCAGCTTATAAAATAATCATTCAGGGGCTTAATATTAATTACAAACTGTTTGGCCTATGGCTCAGGCTTATTACTTGCTAGCTCTTACATCTTAAATTAACCCATTTCAATTAATCTATGCATTGCCACGTGGCTGGTGCCTTACTGGTACTTTCACATCTTGCTTCTTGGGAGGCTTACTGGCATCTGTCTGACTCTGCCCTCTTCTCCCTGTATCTCTACTTGGATTTCCCACGTGGCTATACCCTGCCTGGCTGTAAGCCAAAGTAGCTTCTTTATTAACCAATGGTAATAAAACAAATTCACAGCACACATTCCATAACATCTGTCTTTGAGTTAATTTGACTAAGAATTTATAAATCTTATTGATTTTCTTAAAGAATAAACTGTTTTTTGCGGGTTTTTTGTAATTTTGTTTGTTTCTATTTTATTGATTTCACCTCTGAGTTTGACTAGTTCTTGCTATCTTCTCCTTTCGGGTATTAGTTTTTTATTTTGCTATAGATCTTCATGAGTGCTGTTAAATTGTTAATATACAATATCTTCATTTTTTTTTTTTTAAAAAAAATGTTCTCCGTTTGTTCCTAGAACTTGCCTTTTAGAGCCACATTCGTATTGTTGCATAGGTTTGGGTATGCTGTGTTTTCATTTTCACTCAATTCAAAGAAGTCTTTAATGTTGATATTAACTTCAGTCTTGACCCATTTTTTATTCAGCAGAGGGAGTTTTTTAGTTTCCATGAGTCTGCAAATTTTCTGTTGTTTCTGTTGTTGTTGATATCCAGCTTTAATCCGTGGTGGTCAGAGAGGAAGCATGGTGTTATTTCAATTTTCTTGTACCTGTTGAGACTTGGTTTGTAACCAAGTAGGTTGTTAATTTTGGAGAAAGTTCCATGAGCTGCTGAGAAGGTATATTCTGTTTTGTTTGAGTGAAACATTCTGTAAATGTCTGCTAGATACATTTGATTTATGGCATTATTTAACTCCATCATTTCTGCCTTTAGTTTTTGTCTGGATTACCTGTCTGTTGGTGAGAGTGGGGTATTGAAGTCACCACTCTCCTGGTGTAAGGGTCAATACGTGATTTTAGCTGTAGTAGTGTGTCTTTTATAAACCCGAGTACCCTTATGTTTGGTGTATAAATGTTTAGTATTGTGATATCTTCTTGGTGGAGTTTTCCTTTGATGTGTGTGTGTGTAGTGGTCTTCCCTATCTTTTCTGATAAAGTTGTTTTAAAACTATGTATTTATACAAAGCTGTATTTTCAGCATTAATGTAGTAAAATCAAAATATCTATCAGCTGTGAAAAATATTTAAGAAGCCCTACAAGGTAAAGTATCAAATTCATTTCGTTATGTGGGAATAGACTCACATTCATTTCACTAATATGAAAATTTGCTTTTGTTTTTATCAAATGATTATATATATACCAGATTATTAAATTATTATTTTAAAATTAACCTTTCCTCCCTACTTAAGCCTCCCTACCCCCGTTGTTTCCCCTTGTTAGGGGTGGAGTGGGACAAGTAACACTAAGGAGGTCTGAAAAAGCAATTCAGAAACCTACTATTTTATGAATATATATATATACAGTCCTATAAAAGAGCTTAATTGGAACTACCTTACACAAGCTTCCTGCCAAATGCCATAGGTTGTGATACAAAAAGTCCAGTGCCAGGTAAAGAGTATCTCTTCTTGAATTATAGGTTATGGGGGTCCTGGAGACCTCACAGACAATATAGACTATTGTCATTGCTCTTGGCTTCCCACCATAACTTGTTGGTAAGACCCTACACACTTTTGGTTGCAGCATATGGAGAAATGAAGTTGATAGTGACCAGGAAGTCCATCCACTCCCTGATGACTATCTTTTATAGTGCTAGGAAGTGATACTAGGCTCTTTAAAGGGAAATGTCATCAATAGTCTTCCCCATCTGTGAACCTGTAAACTACAATACAAGATATGCCCATGTGCGCAATAGTGGTATGGATGTCATTGGGGTAACTAGTCATTTTCTGATTAAATTTAGCCCTGTTCCACAAGCCTGGCACTATGAATCTGTCCAAGAGTATAAGTAGAGGTGATAGGTCCCAGAGGGTGAACCTACTATTATTATTCTGGTAAATGGACATAATGTCAAATTGACCTCTAAATTCATATCTGTATAGCCATAGATCAGTGCAGCTTTTAGTCCTCATCAGAGAAGCTTCTTTGTACAGCAGACAGCAGTCGACATGGCAGAAACACAACTGGTAAAAGTGTAGAGAATAAAAGCCAATGGAAACCTCAGCCACAAATGGAACACCTACATCACCTGTTCCACAAGGCACAGGGGCCATTTTGGAAGAAGAGGCAGGAAGATTGCAGGATCCAGAGGTTTGAGAGGACTGGAGCAAAACAGTGTTATTTGGACATGGCATGAGACAGCTCTGTACTCATGAGCTCACAGCAGCTGGGATGGCTTGCACAAGGCCTGCATAAGATGAAGCTAGTCAATATTCTAACATGCAGAGGGGAGGACTTACTGAACTCACCCCTGAGGACCTACTGACACTTGATGGCTTTCAGAGGAGGGAGAGTCAATTTATTTAAGCATGTGAAACTGGTAGATTCAGCAGAGTCCAGTGGATGGTCCCATGCCATATATGGTCAGCACAAACTGGACTTTGGGAGGTGAAGCTGTAGTTTTTGTGTTTTCCTCTGTTTGTTTTAACTATCTACTTTTATTAATATCTTTAGAAGTAAAACTTTGTGCATATTAACGTGCACATAATCTATTCACTTAGGAGTCATTCTGCAGTGTTTTGGGAGAATTAAAATAAAGTTTAAGCACATGGAAAAAATGTGAGTGGGTCAAGAAGTTGAGAGGGGTGGGGAAATAGAACTGGAATGTGGGAGTTGCTAGAGGGAGGAGTAGTAGGTGAACATAATCAACATATATTTATGAAATTCTCAAATAATTAAACATAATATATTAGCATACCTTTTTTATTTATTATCAATAAATGTTTGGTTCATATACCTGTTTTATAGATCTATATACTTTGTGTCATATAAAATTTCTTGGGCACAAACAAATTATGGATGGTCATTTAAGGACTTTTATTCTAGGCTGGAAAGGGACACTTCCTAGTCTTACTGCTTTCTTGAGTCTGGGTCACATAACAGTTAAGCACCATTGACTCATTTCTGTAAAATATCTTGGAGATTTCAACAATGATGGATGACCTTGAGTGGAATGTTTTCTCCTTGAAATAAGAGACCGTACAGGCAGACTTAGGAATGAGAGTTAAAGATAAAGCAAACATGAAGTCCCATTTTTCTTCTCTTTCTGTCTCCCACAGTGCTACATTAAGAAATCATCAGAGGAGGAATGAGGCTGTGTTTCTATTTCATATCCATGACGGCTTCTTTTTGCCTGTTTTCTTCTCGTGTTCTTCTTATCTTTTTTCCTATTCCTGCTATTTTAATTCTTGTCCTGTGGGATTCTGCTCCTGTCTTCTCTCCTCTTTTCTTTCCCAAGCTTCTTTTCATTTTGGTAAGACTCTCTGAGACTAGCAGGGTTGATGGTATGTCCTCCTTGCCTTCTTAAAGCATTAAATTCAAGGCATTTTTGACAGCTAAATTGCTATTTCCCTGACAAGTTTTCTTAAAAACTGGAATGCTGGGGGGGGGCGGGGCGGGGAGATATATATTATTTGGGTGTAGCAAAATGTGAGTTGTGCATGTCAGAACTGGGCATCTAGATCTCAGGCAAGATAAGATAAATTTATCCTTTGCAAGAGCCAGAATACCTTTACAGGGAATTGCTGTGTAACGTGTAGGTGATTCAATGTATTTTCTGTGATAATAGGTGAACCAAATTATCAATGTTGTACCTCCATTTTCAAGCTAAATAGAAAGTCTAGGGCACATGTTAAGGCTTTGGGTTTGTTCCACAGAACCACCAAAAGCAAACAAGCAAAACAAACAAACAAACAAACAAACAAACATGCTGTAAAGATCTCCCTTCAAGTCACTCACACACTCAGTTGAACAAAAGCATTAGCACACTCCTGGGTCCTTGCTCTCCTCCTCCATCAGCTTCAGGGAGGAATAGTGATAGGAAATGCACAATCTACTTCTAATATTAATTATTTCATTAGCTTAGTAGTTTTGGACGTTATAGTATTTTCACTTTCCCCCAATCCATGGTTTGCTGGGCATTAGAAACAGAGTGGGCAGGACCACACAGATCATTCGTGAGTTTAATTCTTCTCCTTCTATTGTTCCTTCCTCCCACTTATCCCCACCCCACCCACCTTGTCACAGTCTTATGGATCCTAGGCTTGTTATCCTTCTGTCTTTGCCTCTGCCTTCTGAGTGCTGGGATCCAGCTGTGTGCAGTTGTGTGCTACTATCTAGCCCTACTCATGTTTTTCTTCTTTTTTTTCTTTTTTAAGGGCTTCATTCTTACTAATCTTTTGGTGAATATAAAAGAGAAAATCTCATTCCTCAACTTAAATATTGACGATTTCAAACATAGCATTGCTAGGCTCTTGAATATAATGAATCTTACTTGTAACATTTGGCCTAATAAGCATATTCCTTGAAATCAATCATTACCAATCTTGTAAAGTGCCTACAGGGTATTAAGTCAACAACTATAAGGTATTCTATAAGTAATGACTGGAGAGATGGCTTAGGTGCTCATTCTTGCAAAGGACTGGAAGTTGCTTCTCAATACCCATGCTGTGTGGCTTGCAATTGTCTATAACTCCAGCCTCAGTAGGATCCATGCCTTCTTCTGGCCTCTGAGCACATCTGCACACAAATGCACACACACACACACACACACACACACACACACACACACACACACACAACCAGAGTGACAACAGTAACAACAACTTCCCCCCACAAACCTTCCAATATTCTGCAAGGAACATCCAGATACAATCTTTGTGGAGCATTCATATGAGACACTCATTTTTGCTTTTTTTAAAAAAAACATTTTTGAGGCTGTCTTTCAGATTGTTTTTAAGTCAATATAATAATTTTCATGTAACAAAATGGACAGATGTTATGCTCTGAGCATAATTAATTTTGATAAAAGAGAAAGTCTCGTTCCTTGACTTAAATATTGATGATTTCAAACATAGTGATGCTAGGCTCTTGAATATAATGGATTTTACTTGAAACATTTGGCCTAATAAACATGTTCCTTGAAATCAATCATTATCAATCTTGTAAAGATAGCTATGCCATCTGCACTCCCAAGCATATCTCTACCACACCAGAAGTTTCCTTTCTCCTCTCCAATGATGTTGCTTCTTCCCTCAGTTCCCGCCCATTGTACTCTCTGACCATAGTGGGGTCCCTCTTATTAGATGTCATATACATGGAATTAGATGGCATGGACTTTTCGGTTTCTGCTGTTATGTATACCAATAGCTTATTTCTCTTGAATTCTGAGTAGCACCCATTGTATCATTGGCATAATATCATTGCCACAATACCATATGGCAAATGTTGTTGCCATAATGTTTTTCTTTTAATTGAAGACAGTGCTTTGCTGTGTATCACAGATTGGTCTTAAACTTGTGATCCTCTGGCCTTAGCCTCCAGAGAGCTGTAACACCACGTGCAGCTGTTCAGTTATTAATAAATATTTCTGTTGTTTCTATTTGTAGCTATTACAACAATAAAGCTTCTGTACATGTCTTACTGTGGAATTCCTTCCTCTTCTAATTTCTTTTGGATAAAGACCAAGAGTGGTGTCTCTGGATTATAAATAGTGTCTTTGTTACTTTCCTGCCCTTTTGATAAAATGTCTGAACAGATACAACTTAAGGGAGAAAGGGTTCATTTTAGCTCACAGTTCCTGGGAACTGTCTTTCATGGAGAGGATGTCAAGGCACCAGAAGGTTTTGAGAACTATCACATCATCCACAGGTGGGAAGCAAAGGATGACAAATACTTTACTTAGCTCACATTCTCATTTTTATACAGTCTGAGCCCAGAAAGCAGTGACATCCACAGTGGGTAGATCATCTCACCTCGCTTTACCTAATAAAGACAATCCTTCATAGGCATGCCTGGAGGCTTGTCTTTTGGGTGATTCCAGATCACATCAAATTGATAATTGAGACTAGCCTGCAAGATAAGTTCTGTTTGACTTTATAGGAAACTGTCAAATAATTCTCCAAAAACAGTTTTAATTGTTTTATATTCCCATCAGCAACAGATGAGGATTCTAGTAGATCCACATTCCTGCCCATATTTCAAATCCAGGTGTGGACTTTCCTG